>NC_081413.1:633261147-633914347 GCF_030272615.1 Cryptomeria japonica
TCCCCCCGTCAGAGATGTCTCGGGGACGTGGGGACGGGGACGCGACGTCCCCCGCCGTCCCGCCACCGCCACCCAAACTCCGCCGGGACATGGAGACGTCCCCGCGTCTCCGCGTCTCCCAGGGAGACGTGGAGACGTCTGGGCGTCTCCTGGGGGACGTCTGGGCGTCTCCGTGGGAGACGCCTGGGCGTCTCCCTGTCCCTCAAGAGACGTCCAGGTGTCTCTCGAGGGACGGGGAGACGCCCAGGCGTCTCCCGCGTTCCCACGCGATTAAAAGACATTTTTGCTTTTTTTTAAAGTTTTTTATAACATGTGCTTTTTGGGGGGGGTTAAGGGGTAACCCTAATTGGACATGGGCCCCACCCTACCCCCCAAAACAACAGAAAAACATGTTTATTTTGGATTTCACTCTCATTTTGCAAAACTGATTTTTTTTCCAGCAGCTTGAAGAGGAGGAAATACTTGAAGAAGATTGATTGAAGGGGTGAGAAAAGTGACTACAAGTATGATAGGAGCTAGAAGAAGCAAGAAGAAGAGGAAGAAGAAGATTCTTCTACATTTTGGAGAGATTTTTCAAGCACAAGGTAGGGTTTTTCAACTTCTTCTTGTTTTTTTTTTGTTTTACTTTCTGATTTTCATTGTTCTATGTCATTTTTGGTTTTTTTAATTTTTTTTCCCTATTCATCTCAAGACTCAAAATGAGATTTGATGTTGAATCTTGAGGGCAAAATGATTCATCATTTTGCCCTCAAGATTCAACATCAAATCTCATTTTGAGATGAATAGGAAAAAAATTTAAAAATATATTGTTAAACAAGGCTGATTTTATTTTTATTTTTATTTTTATTTTGTGAAATGCAGTGTCAATTTGAAAATTTCACAATGAGCTCCCAAGGCACGAGTGAAGATAACATGGAAATCCATTCTCATAGTGAGAATGATTCAGAATATGAACCTGAAAATGAGGGGGGTGTTCATGGGGCTGATCCTGGAGCCCAATCTAGTTCTATGGCAAGTGCAGCAGCTAGTACAGGTTGCCCTTCAGAGTTGTTGGCACCATATGCTAGGGGTCATTTTGATCCTAAGTCTCCTCTAAAACAGTTTGCTTCACAAATATCAGTACAAGGCACTGCATCACATTCAAGTGGGGGAACAAGGAAGTGGAAGTGCAATATTTGTGACAGAGAATGGTTCGGTAGCATTAGCAGGGTGAATGCACACTTTCTATTTTGGAGAGGAAAAGGCGTGAAACATTGTAAGTTTTTGGAGGAACCCAAAAATATACATTACAGAATTGAGTTTAACAGGCTTTGGGGGGTTCCAGATGACACAAATATTTCAATGCCTACTACTTTGTCTGCTAGGGCATCACTTCACGACAGCCAGAATGTGCCAGTGCCACATACTTATTATGCTTCGCAGGCGGGAGGAATGATGTTTGGATCTCCATCTACTTCCACTTCTACTGCTGCCAGGGCTGGGAAACGTAAGTTGCATACACCACAGAGCAACCCCATTGCTGATATGTTTAATGTGCAGCTGAGAGATGAGATAGATGAATCCATTGGCAATTTCTTCTTTGCCAATGGCATTCCATTTCATGTTTCACGGTCTCCTTATTATAGGAAGATGATAGATATGGTGGCCAAGGGAGGACCATCTTATGTGCCACCAGGGGAGACGAAAATGAGGACCTCGATCTTGGATAAAAGCTATTCCAAGATCAATATTTTGATGGAGAAGATGAAGGCATGTTGGGTGGCATCGGGGTGCAGCATAGTTATGGATGGGTGGACGAACATTAGCCATCGTCCACTCATCAACGTCATGGTCACATGTGCAGAGGGCCCATACTTCCTTAGAGCAGTTGATTGTACAGGGCATCGTAAAGATGCTGATTTCCAGTTTCAGGTCCTCAGGGAGGCTATTGAGGAGGTTGGGCCACAAAATGTGGTCCAAGTAGTGACAGATGCAGCCTATGTGTGTAGAGCAGCAGGGAGACTCGTTGAGGCAGCCTATAGACACATTTGGTGGACCCCATGTTGTGTGCATGCCATGAACAATGCACTCAAGGACATGGGGAAGATTGACTGGATTAGAGGAGTGGTCACCGATGCGAGAGATGTGCAGATGTTTATCTGCAACCACCACATTTCACATGCACTCTTCAGGACCTTCGCGAAGAAGGAGTTCTTGAAACCAGTTGAGACTAGATATGCATCCTATTTCATTCTCTCGGAGAGAATGATTGAGTTGCAAGAGGCATTGCAACTCATGGTTATGGCTAATGAGTGGAATAGATGGGCTGAGGCCAAGACAGAGCAGGGGAGAAGGGTGAAGGAGATAGTGAAGAGTAATGTGTTTTGGACTGATGCGAAATACATTGTCTCCATCATTTCTCCAGTATTCCAGGTGATCAGATATGGGGATGGGGATGCACCTAACCTTGGAGAGGTGTATGAGTGCATTGACTCTATGCTTGGCCAGATGAGGGCTGCTGTGCGAGTGAAGGACCCATCTCTAGCATTCTACAATGAGCAAATCCGGCCTATCATTCAGAGTAGATGGGACAAGTTGAACACTCCTTTGCATATGGCTGCCTTTGCCTTGAATCCTAAGTGGTACAAGGCTAGACCGGGTAGAATGACACCGATTGAGGATGATGAGGTGAAGGCGGGTTTCTTTAGGTGCATAGAGAAGATGTTTGATTCCAGAGATGCCGGCACAATGCGCACTGAGTGGGGAAGATTTGCCACTCTTAGAGGTTATTCAGATGCGGCAAAGATGGATATAGACATTATGGCACAGGAGGACCCACTTTTGTGGTGGAAATGTCATGGCCCGAAATCTTTGACCACCACTCTAGCCATCCGTCTGCTATCCCAGGTTTCCAGTTCTTCAGCTGCTGAGAGGAACTGGTCTACATATAGCTTCATCCACTCTCTTAAGAGGAACAGACTTACCTCTAAGAGAGCAGAGAAGCTTGTGGCTGTACACAGTGCTTTGCGTCTTATTGATCGCAAGACACTTATGTACAAGGAGAGTCCAGCGGCACGATGGGATGTAGAGCCAGAGGAGCCTTCACAGATTGATGAGGATGATCCTACCACTTCAGATGCAGGGCTAGTTGGTGTGAGCTTGAGGGACCTTGATCCTCAGGAGTCCAGCAGTTCCAGTGAGGAGGAGTTTGCAGATGATTAGAGGCCTCCATTAGCTACAGTTTGAGTTTTCACTTTTCAGTTTTGTCATTTTGTATTTGACTCGTCTCTTTTGTAATGCTATTGCTACACGTATTTGTATTTGGCTACTCATTGTAATGATGAATCATGTAATCATCTTTATTATTATAGACTTTGCAATGGCATCAGATATTCATATTTTTCGTTTTCCTTTTTCGATATTCATATTATAGAAATGAGAAATCTCCAATTTGACAATTTCATTTGTCAAATTTTATTTACTTTTAGTTTTAGCAATTAGCATTTAGCAATTAGTTACGTATCACTAATCTAAGTAATCTACTAATCTTGGTATTTCCTATAGTTTCATTTGAAATCTAATTCTTATACTGTTATACTGTTATACATCTTTTCAAAACTAGTTTTTCAAGTACTATATGTATATATATGAGCACCACCACCCCGCCACCCCCCCCGCCGCCGTCCCCCCCGCCGTCCCCAAATTTAGGCCCTTGGTCCCCCCGTCCCGGAAACGCGTCCCCCTCGTCCCCCCGTCCCCCCGTCCCCAACGCCCGTGGAACACTGCTTCCAAATAAATGAAATTTGGATATGCCTTTTCTTGATGGCACATATGAAGGGAACACAAGTTCTTTGAGGTGTCCGCTACTCTCTGATTCCATTTTCTATATGGATCAAGAAAAGTATAAATGGAATATATTAAAATGTGTAAGGGTCAAAATCAATATCTTACCTACAAAATAGACCTGAACGTAATCAGTCTGAGAAAGTACGTAGATTACTTATACTGCAAAGTATAAATAGCTAGGATGCAAAGAAAATAAATTATTAAGAAGCTAACAAGATGTGCATTCTGCAGTTAAATAACTAAAGGCCAACTAAAGAGGAAAATGGCTAACGACTATCATAAACAAAAAATGCCAGAGAAAAACATGATCGCCAACCATATTGACTGGTCTTATAGGACCAAATTAGAGCAGGCTTCGTTTAGTAGCAAGATGTTGAAACAATTCATCATGTTGCTGAATTGGTTCAATCTTAAATACTGCGCTGATGGATTCACTTGACCATGCAGTCAAATGATTTCTATAACCCAAGAAGAAGAAAATGTATCTTTATGACAATTGAGCATTGTTGGTTTTTCATTCGTAGCAATGGAGCTATAGGCCCAAATGAGCGATCATCACAAGTAGGCTGGGTGAGAAGTGTCAAGAGTTTTGACTGCAAGACAATTTTTTTTTTTGATCTAGACGATTATTGACACCATCCATCCTTATATTACAATATTCTTCTACGTTTTATGCTTAGATTGTAGGTATCAAATAATAAGGATCAAGTGTGAATGGTGGTTCAAGAGAAAGGAATTGTGGGCGAGTATGGAGGACAAGTGAATCTTGTGTACGAGGAGTTTCTCAAAATTCCTTGCGACCTTTGATTTTGTTGTGTGCTTTGTGTACTTAATCTTTTAATGATGCACATCAATTTTTTTGTCTTCTTGATTGCCTATTTAGCTGCTTAATCTAATGTTTTGGATTTTTGTTTGCCGATTTAGTTAATTAATTTATCATTTTGGATTTTCATTTGTCCATTTAGTTAGTTAATTTTACATTTTGGAATTTTAAATGCGCATTTAGTTGGGTAATTCAATATTAAATGCGCATTTAGTTGGGTAATTCAATATTTTGGTTTATGCATGTTAGCAATGTCAAATTATTCAGTAATAGTAAAACCAGAGTTTTGAAATCAGATTATTATCATCATGAACTTTAAAGATACACACGCACGTAAAGCAGCGTGTGACATTCTGAACACATTGGTGAAAGGATCTTTTGCCCAATGGACTGGAAAAGTAATGATAGCTTCTAGTGAAAACAAATGGACTGGCTAGTGAAACATTAAACCCTCCATAACAGAAAGTTCTTCAACCATGCTGTATGCCTGCAAAAATAATGAACAATGCATTGTTTAGTAGAGAACTCCAAAATGTATCAGTGATGGTACAATCTTTGCTCTGCCATCTCTTGTCTTTCTCTCTCTAGCTAAGATACTGGTTGCAAAATGGGCTGGGTCCGGGTCCTGGTTCTTGCACGGACCTGGTTCTTCCCAGGTTCTCCTTGGGTTCCTCCCGGGTCTTGCCTAGATGGCTAGGTTCTCTGCGGGTCATGCCACACAGGACTTACAGAGAACCTAGCCATCTGGGGAGGACCTGGGAGAACCAAGGCCCGTGGGTTCCCAAAAACAGGGCCCGCGGGTAAAAAATACAAAAAAAAAAATAAAAAACACCTTTTAAATTTTTTAACATCTAAACCCTAATTTTGCCCCTTTTGATGCATGAAATGCGTCAAAACATATATATAATTTTGATGTTTGAACACACACACACACACACACACACACACACACACACACACGTGTGTGTGTGTGTGTGTGTGTGTACGGACGTACCCGTACCCAAGATTTTTTTTTTTTTAATCGAATCTACGAATCCGTGTGTGTGTGTGTGTACAGACGTACCCGTACCCAAGAATTTTTTTTTTTAATCGAATCTACGAATCCGTACCCGTATCCATACCCGAATCGATAACTTAGCTCTCTAGCATTTCTTGATATTATGTATGCTTGCATGGTGAATATCATGGAGTGCCAATGAATAGGATGGTAATAAATTAGTTAATGAAGTATATTAGTTATGAATCTACTGAGTTGAGGAGTCATGAACACTATTGGAAATGATTAAATATCTCGAGGATAGAAATGAATTCATGTTAATATTTATGACTATGGTAGTTTCCATGTCTTTGTTTTGTCCCTTCTTTTACACCCCCAGGCTGAGCTTCAGTCTTACCATGCAAATTTTAGAGAAATTGTAGCATATTAATGTCACAATAGAATTGATTTTGAACATTTGAGTTGCCACCGCGTGTCATGTTTTTTTACCTTAAAAGTTCCTTTAGGGCTTCATTAATGTTCGTTAGGATCACACTTTTGAACTGTCATATCCAATACATGCACAACAATTAAGTTTCATAGTCTACTTGTAAAAGGTATTAAGACACTACATTTCATCCCATATTCTTCATTAGATGTACATGACACGTGTCAAAGAACATACCTTATTACTTGAACAATAAAGAAGACAAGTCCTGTATGAGGCGGTCTCTTATAAGAAGTCAATTCCGTTAGTAAAGGATGTTAGTGGAAGTCAAAGTGGAAGTTGAGGCCAAAGCATGAGTACGTGTTAAAGCCAAAATTGAAACCAAGGAAGTGTTTAACGTGTTTAACTAGTATTGAACACATCTACATGATCTAGAAGTGTGAGTGGGTGGTTATTGGGTGAAAATTGCACCTTTTAGAGGAAAGGCATGTTGATGTCCAAGGGGTTCAATTCAATTGATTAAAGCATAAGGGGTTGAGCTTAATTGGTTAAAGCATTAATTTCTCTTGGGGAGGTTTAATTTTAAATCCCAAAGGAGCATCTAATATGGATTTCTAAGTTGTGACTTTGGGATTTTCATAGTTGACTTCTAGTGTGGAGGTGGTTTTTAAATAAGTGAATTTCTAAGTTGTGACTTTTGGTCTTCCATAGGTTGGTTTTTGTGGTGTGGTTTAAAAGTAGTAAGTATCAGTCTCATTGTTGTGTTTGCAAGAGCTTGTATTGGTCTCATTTTTGCCCATATAAGTAGAATATTTGTAAACATTTTGCAAAATAAAAAATGAAGATATGCCGATCTTGTAGATTGGGCAAGGTTGGTCAACCATATTGTCTATCGAGTCTACAAGAATTGATGAATGGGAGATTGTGTGACAACTATCTCTTTTAGAGGAAAAACATGTTGATCTTGTAGATCAAGGTTGGCAAACACAATTGAGTATATGGATTCCATACAAGAATAATTAGAGCCCCTGCAAACACAACTGAGTTTATGGATTCCATAGAAGAGTAAGTGGAGCCTTATCTTTGGGAAGTGTTGTTCGTGACACAAAGTTAACTCAATTGGGTCTATAGAGTCCATAGGAGAATAGTTGGAGCCCTTTTCTTTTTAAGGAATTCTCAACTTTGACACTAAGTAGAACATTGGCTTCTTCACTAAAGAGGAACAAGTTGGTTATGAAACAAATGTATCTAGTATACAATTGAGATATATCTCTTTCCCATCCTCACCTAGAAGGAAAACTATAAGAACTCCCATTCTCGAAGAATCAAGAAATTCAACGAAATAATATCATTATTCTCGAAAAGTTACATCTTGTTTTCATACTCTTTCTAAACATCATAAAAAAAGAATGGAATCATTCATTAAGTATTTCAGATTGACATTTTATTTAAAGAGATTTGTAACTAAACTATGTAACCTTGTAGACAAAGTTTAATTTTTTATATTTTGCATAATCAAATGGAGTTGCCTTCATGTTGATGGTCTATGGAACAACAAATTTATATAGGATCCAATTGTGACAAATTTGGTAATAATCAAACTAGAAATTAAAGGGTCATAGTCTTTGTCCACTTGACTGAATAAGTTGAGGTTATTATATGATTATGTTTGTTAGAAGGGGAAATGTTATTAATAAGATCTAATCGTTAAGTGGAGAAAGGCAAGGCTACAAGTAGTGTGAATGACAAGAGCAATGAATTGACATTTAAGGTTTCTCACATGAACTCTTTGGTGTCAGTGTATTGAGTGGGCTAGACGTAGTTTGTTTGAGGGATTTCCTAGGAGTCGTGAATATCAAGATATCCACAAATATTGCTATGACACTCTTCCAAGACATGACGTGATTCTTCTTTTTCCACACACTTGATCATATGACCATTGAATGCCTAGCTATGTAGGACATCGCCTATAGTAGCAAACCTAATTGACAAAAAATGCATGTGCCTCCTTAGTTGAGAAGAGGCAACCACACAATATAACTTGTCTATGAAGAACTTGATAATGTCAATATACTAGGGTGACTTGGTGTGGGTAAAATGTGAGCCAAAACTAACTCATTATAAAGTTCAATATCAACATACTCCTGTGCTACGCCCTTAATGGTATAATGCGTATAGAGTTATTAGTAGTCAACTTGTGGTTACCTTAAAATTTTAACATTGTCATGAAATCATTAATATATTCTTATATAGGTAGTTAAGTCAACCTAGGTGGCATCCAAGACATACATATAGTATATATAGCAGGTAGAGGTTCTCATCATCATCATATTAGTATTGTGTTCTCATTAAAGTCTATGGAAAGTATCCCCCTTGAAATGGTTTAGGAGTTTGCCCTTTCCAAGTGGCATATTATTATCAAATATTGTAACATATTTTCTATTATATTTTTTTTTTGTATAAGTTGTTTCATTACAAGTGGTATTAGAGCATGATCTTGGCATTATTAAGGCAAACAATGAGGTGATTTTTTTCAATTTTGGAGGTCATATTGGGAATTGTATCTCTCTTTATGGTAATTTTGGTTGATTTTTGGAGGGTTTTAAAAGGGCATATATGAAGCTCTACAATCCAAGTTTGAGGTCATTTGGAGCATATTTGAAGGAGTTATTATGAAATTAGGGTTTCCACCAATTTTGCTCCCAAGATTGTAAATTAGTGATTTTTTTTTACTATAAGGTTGACCAAGAACATATTGAAGTTGCTACAATCTAAATATGAGATCATATAGAGTAGAATTTAAGGAGTTATTTTGAAATTAAGGTTTCCACCAAATTCACTCCTTAGGTTGTAAATCTTTTTTGATTTCTTGAGGGTTGATCAAGAATATAGTGAGGTTATAAAAAAGAAAAAGAAAAAAACAGACATATTGCTACAATATATATTTGGCGTCGTTCAAGGTAGAATTAAGGAGTTATTGTGAAATTAAGGTTTCTATTAAAGTCATCCCCAAGGTTGCAAATCAATAAATTTCTTTGAGATTTTTTCTAATAAATGAGATCTAGGCCTTGGTTGCAATAAATTTTTATGATCAATTGGGTTTGTTTTATTTAATTTATTACAAAATTATTTTGTTGCATCATGGTAGGGGCTTGAGCAAGAGGCAAGGGATGGAATCCTATCACACTAGGAAAGTGTCTAAGTAAGGATGATTAAGCAATTAAGGGGAATGGTATTGTAGATAATAAATTTATAGTGGGGGAAATGATGAAGGAAATTAGAGTTGAAACCAACTAAATGAAGGAAGCAATCATGTCACTAATAAAAGTTGAGATAAGATGTCTCAAAGTTATGGTTGACCAAATAATTTTAGGAAAAGGTTCTTGAGATTCTCAACACATAGATCCTCAAAACAAGACTTGTGAGAATTAGCTAGATAATTAAATCTATAGGAAATTATTGAAGTATACTAGATAGTGGTTGGGGATGTGCTATAATCATTTCCTCCTAAAGTAGATCATGATCATGGCATTAAAATAACATGGCATGAACCACCATCCATCACCCCTTCCTCAAGGATGTGCTCAAAGGTTAGAGCAATAAAATAACATATTCAACTCTAGTAATTGGTACCCTTAAATTTGAAGGACAACAAGACAAAGGCACCTAATATAATGATGAGGCAAGTGGATCAATATCAAAGTATAACACAGTCAATGCTACTTGAGCTAGATGTAGAGGGTAGATTGATCTTGGAACTTAATTTAATTGTTTGACTAGGATGAAGAAGCTTAGAATATGGATAATCATAGAGTAACCAATTAAATTGAAGTATTTGTTTGTCAAAGTTGCCACATGGGAAGAAGAATGTTTTATGCAAAAGCATCTAGAATTGATCAATGCCGAGGACAACATTTGTGAGAATAGGGTGCATGCCATGCCCTTAATCTTATGATGTGCATAGAATTAAGAGTAGTTGGCTTGTGGCTACCTATTGGTTAACAAGATTGGCTATTATAGTTTTCCTTGCAGAATGACATTGAATTGCCTAGTGAACTACAAATGAACAATAGCTGGAGAGATCACTATCGAATTCGCGATCTTTGAATTTTTGAGGTGCAACTCTCTTGTATGATAAAATTTGGATTTTAATGAGTATTCTTTAACCAAAAAGAAGGAAAGGCAAGCAAATTAAAATAGAGACAAGAAATATAGCTATGTAGAAAAGAGGATAGGTTGTGGCTTGTAATATGCCAATGATGGCATATGAATTGTTTAAACAAAATAATTCCAAATCAAGGAAGTTGTGGTTGGTGGAGTATAGGTAAAGTAGGCATATAAGATGAATGGGTGTGACTTGGACAAGGCATAGGAGTCATTTGACAAAATGCCACACAGATTTAGCATATGGAAGGTACACAAAGTATTTGAGAATATGTAAGGAAAAAAATCGATTTCATGGACAACAATGATTACAAGGTATGCTCAAATTGGGAATTGTGAAGGTTGAAGTGAGTATCTTGGAAAACATGAGGCCATGCATAAGATAAAGAATGAGTTTATGCTGAACTAGAATGGATTGCACAATATAGATAAAATAGAATATTAGTTATTACCTTCACTAAAAGACCATTTGGTCTTGATGAAGCTATCATTCAAAGATTACTTTGTAGGTTAATGTTGAACTTACCAAACATACCGAATAAGGTTAAAATTTTAAAGGTGGAATCAACTTTCTCTATTGTATAAAATATGGCATGAACGATTAGTGTATATTATAGATTTTGTTTAAGAGTCATTGTAGATTGTGGTTTTGTAGTGACAAAATTAATTTTATTGTAGTTGAAGTGGTTCGGGGTGTAAATTGGTGTTGTTTGTGATAAATGGGCAAAGAGAACTTAATTTATTAGCCTGGTAGAAATATTTTTGAGAGAGCTCAAATGAAATGAAAACAAGGAAATAGATATGGTTTCTATTACTTACAGGGAAATCATCTAAGTGGAGAAAGAGAAAAGAATTAACTAGGGCAAGGATAGGGGCTCATAACATAGCTTTGCGTACGAGTAATGTTTTGGCAAGGTAGGATTGCAAAATCATGAGAATTTTTGTAATAGTTCATGTCTAATAAGGGTGATTGGAGAAAGTGAAACTATGCATTTATGTTGAACTAGGATGGATCGAACATTAAATACAAATAGGAGGTATTAGTTCTCACAACCACTAATAGATCATTTGATCTTGATGAAGTAGTTATTTGAAGAGACTCAACTTTCTTTGTTTTCTTTCATATTTTAATCTATGCATAGAGGTGGCGTACTAGAAGGCTGAAAGGAAATTCAAATAGTCTTTTGAAATTAGAAGAAGGAATTAATTTCAAGAAATTGTTATGAAGGGTGGAGAGAAGTTTTGAAAGAGAGTTTGATTTTGTAAAAAGAGTTTAGTTTTGGGCTTAGTGCGGATTTTTTTTTGAAGGGATTGACTTTTTTGGTACACAGGAAAGAACTGAGATCTTTGGTTAAATTAATAAATGAAGAGTAGTATGGTTGGTTTGTGAACCAAACATGTTTCTTTGTGTTGTGGGTTCCTTTGTTGTTAAATTTGCAGCTATTTTTTAAATATTATGTTATATGGTTAATTGCAATAATTTTCATATCTGTTATATGTGCTCTTTATGCTTTTGAGAGATGAATATGTGCATTTGTCCTCTTTTCTATATAGTTATCTTTCTTGTCTTTGTTTCAATTTACTTTCCTTTCCAACTTTCTAGTTAAAAGCATACCCATTAAAATCTAAATTTCATCATAGGAGGGACTTGCACCTTTGAAATTCAAAGGAAGATCACTAATCCAACAATGATCTCTCCAACTTTTAGTTCATTTGCAGCTATTCACTAAGTGATTGAGGGTCATTTTTAATGTAAAACTGCAACAACAAAACTGTTAACCAACACTATTTTAACTCATAAAAGGTTATTAAATCTTGAACATAGTCTTATATAGGTAGTTAAGTTGGGCATGGGTGGTATCCAAGACATTACTATAATACATATATGAGTTAGAGGTTAGTCATTATTATCATATTGAGTATTGTGAGATTAGGATTGACTATTCAAGGTGTCTTCTTCAAAGTGGATTAGGAGGTTACCCACTCGAAGTGGCATCTTATTATCAAGTATTTGCAACATATTTCCTATTATATTCTTCTTTTGTGTACATTGTTTCACTATATCCTATTATAGAATAGAGCCCTTGGAAAACTAATTGGTAATGATATACCCCTAGTTGACATGTCATCGACATAGGTTTGCTGGAACTCACTAAGAAGTCTGATGAAACAACTTGGCCTCTCATATAATAATTATTAATGACTAGGGTGTGAAGGTTCATAGAGGTTGACATCTAATTATGACGCATATCTCTTTGTTCAACATGTAATGGAGAAGATGTTTAGCGTCAAAAACTATGACCAATTACTCTTTCTTAGATTGAGTTTAGTTCTTTCTATAACACAAGAGAGTGTAGATGATAAAGCAAATGACTTTTTTCTCTCATTATCATCCTAATTGGTTAACATGAGTTTTAGAGAAACCTCTATAGCTCTTGAATACAAGATGAGATAGTGATATGATTTGAGCAAAATGAGGGTGAGTGTGAAAAGAAGAAACTTAACAATGTGAAAATAATCTTGACAATGATGCTTCCAAGTGAGATCACTTTCTTTGTCTAACATCTCATTGACTATGTGAATAATGTAGGCAACACCAAGCATGAAGCAATGAATGATTTAACTTGCCTTAGAATAATTTAATAGCATATTTGATTGATGAAGGAATAATATATATGACAACTTCAATCTTCGCTGGGTCAAAATCAATTCCTTTACGAGAAACATCGTAACCCAACAATTTATTACTTATAACTTTAAATGTGCATGTTTTAGGGTTTAGTTTGACCTTTTATTGCTTGAGATGGTGAAAATGGTTTATTGATCTTTAGGACGATTTCTCTTTTTCTTAGACTTTACCAACAAGCCAACAACACATGTCTCAACAATTTTGTGAATCAAATTGTGGAAGATGTGCTTCATAATCCTCTAATAGGTTGTTTGAATGTTCTTTAGAGTAGAAGGCATGTCAAAATAGGAAAAGTTTGCCATAAGATGGTAATTGTTATTTTTTGGTCTTTCTTCAAAATATTGATTTGGTTATAAACCAAAAATTTATGCATGAGAGGAAGCATATTGTAACCAACAATAGTGTCCATGATCATATCAATAGAAGGGAGAGGAAAGTTTTCCTTTGGGTAAGCCTTGTTAATATCCCAAAAATGTATAATCTTTCCATTATTCTTGAGAATGAGAATGTTGTTTGAGAGCCATAGTGAATACCCAAAAAAGATTGGTGAAGCCCACCTTCAGCAAATTTATTAGCTCTTCCTAAATCATGAAGGTAAGTTTTGGTTAATGGGACTCAATTTTGCTTGAGGCTTAGCATCTCGTTTTATGACCAAATTTTGAACTACTATAGAAGCACTGAGACTTGACATTTTTTAATGCTTCTAAGCAAAATTTATAATGAATTTGATCACAAGTTCTTTGTAGATTTCAGTCTCCTTAAGAGTTAGCTTGTACATGTGCTTTGATATTTCTTGCATTCTTTTAGGTAACTCCAAAATGCGTTGATTAATATTAGAATGTTGAGCTTGTTTTTGAAATAATAACTAGGGCAAGGGATCAAGGAGTATCTCTTCTTATGGTGGCCTCATGGATACCATCACAAGCATGGAGATACTTAAGAATGACCTCATATTATTAGCAAAATCTCTAAGAAGGGGCTCAAATTTGTAATTAGCATAAGGTAAGATCATATAAAGATAGTTGCTCACTACCAAGGGTTTAGTTCACATTGGAACGATGAATTTTAAGTCTCGTAGACATGAGTTAGGGAAACCAATTATCAAAGTTAGCCATGATATTACTTATTTTGTTTTCCTCTCTAGGAATGTAATTGATGGACAAGAAATCTAACTACTATTTTAGAAGCTAAAGGAACTACAACTAGTACAATAGAAGAAGCTATGTCTAGTGGCAAACATGGAGCATGGTCTAATGGTGGACCATAATATCAAAGACAAATGATCATTTTCAACAATTTCAACCATATTATCAGAGTCATCATCCATTTTGATCACTGTAGGTGATTTGATAGGAGGAAAATAATTCCTTGGAATTGACAACTTTAGCTTTCAGCAAGATTGGGTAAGGTAAGGCTACTCTCTCTCGGTGGTAGATGTTAAGGAAGGATGAGAAGGTAAGGTAGGACCAAATCAACATTTGATTGCTTAGAGGAAGACTCGTTTCTAGTAGCAAGCTCATGTGACGTCTTTGTCGATGTTCTCTCACAGTACAATTTTGTTGGTTACGATTTGAAGCTTTTGTAGGAGGTTGGGTATTACTCAACACCAATTACTTTTCTTCCTTTGCTCTAGGAATAGGAGGAATGCAAAGAAACCTCTAAAGGTTGAGAGATGGGGGAGTTCTAGATGATGCCAAACATTTTCCTCTTTGTCGTTTGTAAGATGGTAGAGGTGTAACCATGAAATGAATGCTAGGAACTTTAGGAGTAGATATAATTTTTGGTCCAAGATATGGTTCACTCGCTACCTATGCGGTAGAAAGTGTTACTTCTATATCCATAACATTGAAGGATCCTTAGGTGTAGTAGTCAAAGTGGATTTAGAAGGATTTCCTAAGGATAACTTAGCTATTCTCTTGGCTTTAAACTTTTGGTAGGATAGGAATAGGACATTCTCATGAGGTTTGATTGATTGAGGTTGTTGAGGCAAGAAGCTATCATGTAAAGTTTCCATGGTTAGACAAGGGCTAGAAACCACTATGACGTATTTTTATGACTTTTCCTTCAAATGGGAACTTCAAACAATTGTGAAATATTGAAGGGATTGCTTTCATGGATGTGAGCCAAGGATCATCCAACTTCATGCAAAATTGCTCTGAGATAGGGATAATGGTAAAAGGAACATCTAAGCACTTAGATCCAACTTCAATTGGAAGGGTGATAGAACCAATGGTGGGGCAAGTGAAACCATCATGCACCTTAATCATAACTTTAGATTTATCATAAGTGTCTTGATATAATTCATGCTTGTAAAGATATTCTCTATAGTCACATTCACCATACATACTGGATCAATAAGTACTCCACATGTGGGTTTTTTTAATTGATTCCACTAGTAATGTATAATGGTCCGTTAGGTGCATTTGAGATCTCACTTTAGGTAAATGTGATATAATGATCACATTGTGTTTAATAATATTCACAATTTTGTTAGCTTGGTTGAATTGGCCATTAAGGTTTACGCTACCAATATTAGGCTGCACACTATTTGTGGAATGGGAAAGCAAAAGATTGGTAAAGATTTGCAAGTTTTGATTAGGTGGTGCTATGGAGTTATTCCCTTTATAATTCACATCATCCTCCATGATGATATTAGAGTCAATGAGGTCTTGAATTTTATTTGTAAGATGTATACATCTCTCTATATCATGTTTGAGTGTACGATGATATTGACAAAAGGCATTAGGGTTAAACAAAGTAGACAAAGTCTTTGAGGTATCTATGGGATGGATTGGAGGAGATTCTATCAAATTGCTGTTTAAAAATTGAAGCATAATGGAATGTAAGGACTTGAAAAGTGGCGTGAAGTTGTGATTGTTTGGTTTAGAAGAAAAGTGAGCTGCAAGAGAAGGAATTGTGGCTACAACTTGAATTTCAATGTTGTTGGAAGAATGGCTGTTTATCCTAATAAATTTTTTGATTTGTTTTCTAAATCCTTGATAAGTTTGGTGAACCCCTTTGAATTGTCAACTACAATCATAGATGACGAACCTTCATATTGACTAAGTTGAAGTTGATATTCACAAAGTTATTTGCACAAGTGTGTGAAAGATGAGTATTTTGTAAGCAAAATCTTGTCTCTAATGTGCAATTGCAAATTGCTAATGAAAATTCTTTGAATATCAACATTGGGAAGAGAATAAGGGATTTGTGAATATAAAGTTTGACATCTACCAATGAAATTAGTCACTTTTTTTAACACCTTGTTTATAATGCACCAAAATAATTAATGTAACTTGTGGCCCAATGTTATATCGAAAATGTTGCATAAAGTTATTCCCCAATTGTTGAAAATTGTTAATTGAACTACTAGGCAAAGAGAAAAACCATTCCAAGGCAGTTTCTTTCAAGGATCTAGGGAAAAGTTTTGCAAGAATATTTTGTTCAAAGAAAAAGTCATTGCACAAAGCGATAAATGCCGACACATGAGTACGAGGATCACCTTTTTCATTGTATTTCTTAAAATGAGGTATCTCAATGTGTTGTGGGATTTAATTTTAAAAGATAATGACAAAATTTAGCTACTTGTGGAATATGATGGTATAATGGATTGGGTGATTTTGGCCAATTATTATTGTAAAGATGCTTTTGCAACAATTTAGGTTATGGTGGTATCAGTAGGTGAATTATCTTGTCAAAAGTTGGACTGTGATGGAGGATTTCAAGGAATATATTATGGTAGGTACGTGGAACATTATGCTAATTGGGTGGAGGATATGGTTGATGCACGATTTTGAGAAACAAAAGGAAGATTGGTTGAAGATGGAACACATGTGTATTGATTTATAGGATTAGTCCCATTACTAACATGAACAACATTACCATTTTGTGCAACATTAGACATTATTGAGGATGTGTATGTAGGAACATTAGGTATTGTTGTAGGCATATGCATTGGTATCTTTGCTGGAATTTTAGGAGCGGATATCTAAGCACTTTTACACAACTAGCTACCTTCATAGTGTTTTCATCCATTATGTGAGCTATGTTACACAGAACATCCACACCATGTGCATCACCTTGTATTATCTTCCTTAGATTCTCTACTTAAAATTGTTGAAGACTTTCATGTTCCTTGTCAATCCTTGTCAATTGTTCATTAGACACTTGTATTGACGGGTCATCCTCATCATGGGAATCATGAGGGGAATAATTTTTAGGTGTGTTAGGCAAGATGTGTGTTGAATTGAGGGAAGATGGCTCTCCTAAGCTTGTTGGTGGGAATAAATTATCATGCAGCTCTGGTTCAACACCATTTCTATTTAAAGCACAAGAAGCCACGAGTCTATAACTTCTTCTCACATGAATCTCAGATTCGAAACAAGTTATGAAACTCATCAACATGTATAAGCTCCAACAACACACAATTGCTGCTAGGAAACAATACATAAAAGATAAGAGGCAAGAATAAATTTATTGCAAATGCAAATGATGATAATGCAATCAACTAACCAACTAATCATATGAAATGATAATAATATGATTAATTAAGCACTTATTTAAGTAATATGAGATAGCATAATGGTAATTAATTAATGAATGCAAGCACATATGCAATAACTTTCAGTAATAAATGCCTCTAAATCTTAAGATTTTATGAAAATAAACTCATATCTAAACATCCAAATTAGAAATGTATTCCAGTTCGACTTCTTTAAAATATTTTCTATCTGCTCTGATGTAGAAATGTATTCCAGCTTGACTTCTTTTTTTGCAACCTTCTCTCTCAAGAAATGATAATGGATTGAAATTGTAACATCCTAGAATTACACCCCTTGCAATCTTCAATTGCAGTTGGATCTTCGCCTTAGTATTTGCGTCCCTTGGCTTGATTAGAGACCTGATTATGATCACATGTAATGCCCACACATGAGCAAACTCCTATTCCATTTTGATAGATTCGATTAGATATTCATTTTGTGCGATGGGTATGATGGACTTGCTTGGATTCACATGATGCATAGATGTATTTTGGATTTTATATGTGCTTCATTGATGATCATTGATAGATATTATATGCTTCCTGACTTTGATATTATTACTTATTCTCATGATTAGTTGTGATTCTATGGGATTTAGATTTTGAATGATGATTGCTTTGCTATATGTATTTATGTCATGACTGATGCATAGATGGATAGATTTCATTGATTTTTGCTTCATTATGTAATGGATATACTAACCCCAGTTCTGGTTTACTTATGATGCGATGTTCATTGTATGAATGTTGTTTGATTGTTGTGTGGAGGAATCAACGTCACATCAATCATTGTGAGTGGGATGTGCCGTTGCGACATTCCTCCACTTGCCTGATATGTATACACACACATATATACATATGTATACATATAGATGTATATCTCTATATATACATATGTATATGTATATATATACATATGTATATGTATATATATATACATATGTATATACATATACATATGTATATATATCTATATATATATATGTATATGTATATATATATATATATGTATATATACATATGCACATGTATCATTTGTGGTTGTAGGGTTTCAGGTACTAACACATTCATTCCTCTCGGACAACCGGGTACGAACTTCCTTGGCTTGATAGGTGCGGGCGTGCCTCTTCCCAATGACAATATGTGGTTGGAGATGTCATTAGCTCCTACTCTCACACTAGGACTAGTTGGTCGCTAGTATTGTCGTCGGTCTTGGCGAGTTTCACCATTTTTTCATGTTACCTCGGTATGTGGGTATGTTGTATGGTGAGTTGTGCGTTCAATTATGGTCCTTTGGATTCCCTTAATAATGGTTATTTTAAATCATTTAATAATGTTTACTTCGATTTATTCAATAACGCTATGTTGATTTACTAAGTTGACATTTGATAATTTAATAATCCTTGATTATTTTGTTATTTACGCTTTGAGTTTAAGTTAGTGTTATTTTGAATTATTACGATTTAGCGATTTTTGAGTTGTGGCGATTAATAATTATTTAAATTATTTCACCTCAAATATTTATTTGGTTTTGGCGATAATCAACCTATTCTGAATAATAGAATTAATAAGGGGGAATATTCAAACAATTTTCCTTTTTATACTTATTTTGTTTGTAATTACTTTTTTTTTAACATTTACTCTTTATATTCGCTTTTATAATATTATTGAATTGTTATATGTTTTATCACAATTATAATTCAAAATAATCAATATATGTGTTCTATAATTTTATTTTGAACTCCCATGAAATGACAATTGGGGGAAAAACAAATTTAAGTAATATGAACAATAATATAATATGCCTTGAGGAATATTTTATTAATAAAAACTAGGGCATCTTGTTTTGGGGAAAATAATAGAGTTTCCCATGAATGCATTTTGGAATTCTCTTTGGACAATTTGGACAAATTTCTGCAGTTTCTTCTTTTCTTCTTCCTTGCGATTGAGGAATTTTGGATTCCATAGTTTGGATTGGTTGGAAAATTTGAATTAGGGAAGATTGGTTGAGGAGATTTTGTGGCTGTGCTGGAGGTGAGCAAAGATTTGCTTCAGAATTCCCCTCCATCACACATGGTAAAGGTAGGTTCTTTTGTTTTCTTTTTTGTTCTATTCTGTTTCTCTACCATGTTTTCAGTATTGGTTATGTGTGGTTATTTTATTGTTTGTGAGAAAAGAGATTGTTGTTATATCTGTTTTGATTGACGGGGTTTTATTTAATGGAAGAATCTGAAATTGGGGGTTTTATTGTTGTAGTATTTGAGCTTCTTTTACTGGCTGTGAAATATATTGTGTTGAATTCTTCCTGAGAAGTTGAATCCATCTGGCTTACTGTTGAATTTGTTTATGCTTCCCTTAATTGACAGGGTAAACAAATGTAAATGCACCCCTGTCATGAGTGCTGGAACAACAACCCCCCCTTTTCTATTTGTGTGGGGAATTCGTTTAAATTTAACTTAGATGTTTTCTATTTTAAAGAAAATAAAATAATTTTTTTTTTTATTGCTGCTATTAGTTTGTTTTGAGCCACGACATGGGGGGGCTGGGTATCACCCCACACCCCATATCATGATGTGGTGCAAGTACCATCCACGATATGGGGGTGGTGCGATTGCCACTCCCCATACCATGGGGGGTGCAAACACCACCCACAATAAGCACCACATCCCATATCGTGGGGAGGTGTCTTGCACCACCCACGTTATGGGGATGTTGGCAAACTCCTCCTCCATTGTAGACTATAAAATCTACAATTAATTCAGTCCTCCTACATTAAATTTTAAACTAAAAAGAACAATAAACATGTCGAAATAATATTGCAACATGAAATTTACGATTTGGCTTTCCCTGCAACTCAATAGAATTTGAGACAAATTGTTATGCTATATGCAGATTTATATATTGACAATTTAACCCTGTTGTAAATGTCAATTACACCCTACTGTAAATCTCAATCTTTATTCTTTGATTTCAGTTGTTACTTATGTAGTGATGATTGTTGATGCTCCGAACTTGAGCCTTCCTAAGTTTTGTTTGGAGGAGTTTGTCCACAATTCGGGGGCCCGCGAGTGTTAGTGCGGGCTAAGCGTGGGACACTCGCTGCCCCAAATTGTTTACTTATTTATTTAAGTGTTAGTCACATGTCAAGAGCTGGTTATTTTAATCCCAGAGGGTATTTTAACCGCTGTCACAATATTGATTTGGCTGAGATTTCAGTTTGCCCTTTTATCACCACATGGATTTTATTTTTTTTGTATGCCCTCACGATGGTTCATGCCATGACGATGTTATCTTTTGTTCACTGCTGATTATTGGACAATGAGTGTGGAGACACTGCTGAGTTGCTTAGTTTTGTTGCAGCAGTTTTATATTTTGGTTTTGCACTCTTTGGTCAAGAGGCTCGCTTGTATTTTTGTTAATGTTGAAAGTTTCTTAAAGATGTGTTTGTGCATGGTTATGTTATGGCATGTTATTTATGTCAGCTTGCCTTATTTTTTGTGGAGCCCCTTGTGTTACTGATACATGTCCATGTCAAGGGAGTGGGATCCTTTATGTTATTGGGGATCATGAGAGATGGGTTATCACAAGGTTCCTTGTAAGGATGCATGAAGTCCAGACCTCATGCCTCATGACTCAGTCCTAGGGCAGATGTTTTAGGCTGAGCATGAGAAGACCGTGGAGATGGTAAGTCAATCTCCCTTGGTCTCTCTCCCAAGGTCAAGATGGCTCCGCATGCCCATAGGCTTATGCCTCAATTTTCTTTTGGCATGCGATGACACTCCCTTGTGCATGTGAGTTCCTTGTGCTATTTTTGTGATTTGCTTTATGTTTATCGACCTCTAGAGTTCGATGCTTCTTGTGTTGTTTGGTGGTATGTTTGTGTATGTGGAGTGTTGAGGTTAGTCATTTGGTCAAACGTCAACCTAGGGTAGTGTGTGATTGGGACCTAGTGACATCTCCTAGCTCGGGGGGTGGTTCCTAGTAGGTTCCACTTTGGTCGGGTGGTTGGAGCTTTTTGCCATTGGGGTTTTTCCCTCTTCTTTGGCGCTTTCTTCGTGCGTGGACTTGGAGTTTTCATCATGCTGATTTTGGGATCCTTGGAGTAGGTTTAT
The DNA here is from genome assembly GCF_030272615.1 of Cryptomeria japonica. Classification (NCBI taxonomy): domain Eukaryota; kingdom Viridiplantae; phylum Streptophyta; class Pinopsida; order Cupressales; family Cupressaceae; genus Cryptomeria; species Cryptomeria japonica. The sequence goes on from NC_081413.1 coordinate 633,282,725, forward strand.
GTATTCATTACTTCATGACTTGAGATACTTTTATTATGTATTAGATTAAGAATGTTGTATAAGAAATAGGTTAATCTCACGATTGTACTATTATGTAATAGCAACCTTCGTTGTATCCATGATTATGCTTTAGATTAAACCTTCTGTTAGACAGTTCAAATAACCAGAAGATAACTGAGAGGGGGGGTGAATTAGTTCTCACAGATTACCAGAATATTTAGCAATTAAAACTTTAATACTGGAACCCAAAACATTAATACCAAAATGCTTAAACGAGATACCAGAATAGTAGTTAAACCAATTAAGCATAAACAATAATCACAAAATAAATAACATCCACATGACACCAATATTTATACGTGAAAAACCTGGTAAAGGGAAAAACCACGGTGGGAAGCCTACACACAGTCAGATAATACTTCTGCAGTAAGTATGTGAATGACAATTGAGGGGCCTGCACTTGCAAGAAGGCCAACAACCTAGAGTGCATTGCTGATCACAAAATGAGTCTCACTGACTACATAGAAATCCAGACTACAATCCTGAAGAAGTGTTTGAATTGCAAAGATAACATCTCTTATGCTTGAATACAGTTCCGGTTAAGCTCAATACCGGAAGACTAAATCTCTTACATAAACCCAATTCGATCTCCAATGATCGACCAAATCCTTTGCTTGAATGATTTACATTATTCACACGTTACATATCTATATCCATTCCTTGACCTTATACCTATGATGATCTACAATGAGATCTTACATCATATATATACAAACCCTCAACCATAAACAATCAGGTCGGCCACCTGACAATAAACCAAATAAATAATTACAAAACATGTCGGTCTTAGACCAAACAAATAATATCCAACAAATAAGACATCTCAGAAACACATCGAGAGGTCCAATCCACACGTTACATTAAGCCGGTCCATAACCTAGATCAACCGGGACCCAATATAGGTCCACATGCTAAAGCAATGATCTCCATTCACCAAGTATGGAACATGATCACCAACAACATCCCGAATCTGCACCAACACCACTTATGCATATCATAAATGATCTTCATCAAAAGCTCTACCGATGAAACCCTCATCGGAACCACAAGCCAAGCTTCCAAGCAAATAGGATAGCATTTGATCACCAAACCAAAACCAACTGACTAAATATGAACATGAGTATCATGAATAAGCCAATTCCATAACCAAACCATACTGGATCCTACCGGATCATGCTGGATCCAAACCAACCAGAAACCACTCAACCTATCGGGACTAGAAGGGTGCTGGTAAAGAATCCAAACAACTAGTGTTGGCATCAATGACAAAACATCAATGCAACACATCATCTCCCCCTTTGGCATTGATGACAACACTAGATGTGAAAAACATCCAAGTACCAAGAAATGCCAAACAAGTCTCCCTTAATGGAAGACAACCAGCAATCTCCCACATTCAGATGTAGTAATTAAGTTCTGAAACAAAGACCAAACTCCCCCTGTGAATGATATCTCTGTAAAGATTTGAATTACACATATATCTCTCCCCCTAACATATACAACTCCTTAAGTTTTTCTTTTTCACATCAATATCTCTCCCCTTTGACATCAATGCCATAAATCTGACAAAAATATCAAAGCAAAAATAGAAACTATTGAATCACAAATCTGACTACTCCACTTGAGAAGTAGCATCTCCAAAACAATCCAGAAAGAGTAGTATCTCTGATAATTCATATCAGACTGATGCCAAACCGCATCAATCAAGTCTCTATCGGAGGGGTAGAAACTCCCAATCTATCTCTGAAGTATTCAAATGATTCCTTAGGCAAAGGTTTAGTGAAGATATCCGCAATCTGCTCTTTAGTGTTCACATAAACTAGTCTGACTTCATTTGATTCCACCTTTTCCTTGAAAAAGTTGCACTTGATAGATATGTGCTTTGTCTTAGGATGAAATACCAGATTCTTTGATATATCAATAGCAGCAGAGTTATCACAGTGAATAACTACCGATTCATTGCAAATCACCTTTATAGCCTTCAACATTTGCTTCATCCATAGAACTTATGTACAATTAGTAGCAGCAACAACATACTCAACTTCAGTAGTAGAGAAAGAAGTACATGACTGCTTTTTGCTGATCCATGAAACAAGTTTCTCTCCAAGAAAGAAAGCTCCACCAGAAGTACTCTTCCGGTCATCAACATCTCCAGCCCAATTTGCATCTGTATATGCACATAATGTAAAGTCATCATTTTTAGGGTACCATAAACCATATTCAGTTGTTCCCTACAAATACCTGAAAATCCTCTTCACCGCACTCACATGATTTTCTCTAGGATCACTCTGAAATCATGATGCAATACAAACAACATTCATTATGTCAGGTCTAGTCCGAGTCAAATAAATCAGACCTCCAATAATAGATTTATATCTTGTAGGATTTACCGGTGCAAAACCATATTTTCTTGTCAATTTCTCACTTGTAATCATAGGAGTACTTACCCGTTTAGAATCTCCCATACCATATTTCTTCAATAATTCCCTAGAATACTTAGTTTGACAGATGAAAATACCTTGATCAGTTTGTGTAATCTGCAAACCTAAGAAAAAATTCATCTCCCCAATCATAGACATCTCAAATTCATTCTCCATATTGTTAGCAAATTCCTTACTCAACTTATCTTCACCTCAAAAAATGATGTCATCAACAAATACTTCAATAATCAGTATATCATCATCAATGATCTTATAATATAAATTACCGTCAACATTACATTTAGTAAAATCACGCTTCAAAAGATATTTATCCAACCTTGCATACCAAGCTCGAGGTGCTTGTTTCAATCTATATAAAGCTTTCCTTAACCTGCAAACCATGTTTGTATCATCTAATAGTGAAAAACCATCAGGTTGCTCAATATAAACTTCCTCATCAAGATCCCAATTCAAAAATGCACACTTAACATTCATCTAATAAACCTTGTAGTTTTTGTGGGCACCATAGGCAAGAAATAATCTTACAACTTCAATCTGAGCTACAGGTGCAAAAGTCTCTCCATAATCAATTCCTTTCTTCTGAGAATATCTTTTACAAACCAATCTAGCCTTATTCCTTACAACTTGACCATCTTCATTCAATTTATTCCTAAAATCCCATTTAGTTCCAATAACATTCTTATTTTTTGGCTGCGGAACCAAAGTCCATGTGTTATTTTTCTCAATCTGATATAATTCTTCTTCCATATCTTTCAACCAATATTCATCTTTACATGCCTCAATTACTGACACCGGTTCAACTTGAGAAATTAAACGTACCTCATTAGTTGTCAGTCTTCTTCTTGTCATTACTCCATTGTTCTTATCCCCAATGATCAGATCTTCTGAATGATTCAATCTTACATACCTAGGAGTCTTCTGACTCTCTGTTCCTATTCCCAGTTCTTCAGTTACTGTAGAATTTTCTGATACTGTTGGAGTAACTAGTTTAACATTCTGTTCCGGTAAAGGTGCTACTGGTTCAGATATAATCATTTCTACCCTAGGTTCTTTCTCATAAACTTTGATTTGACCTCTATTCAGCTCATCCACTTTGACATTAGCACTTTCCACAATTCTTTGCAATCTCTTGTTATAACATCTATATGCCTTGATTTCATTAGAATAACCAAGAAATACGCCTTCATCACATCTAGGATTAAATTTGCCAATGCTATCTTCTCTCCTGATATAACATTTACTACCAAAGATTCTGAAATACTTAACTGTAGGTGTATTGCCAAACCATAATTCATAAGGTGTCTTACCGGTTTCTCCTTTGATATGTACTCTGTTGAATGTATAAACCGCTATGCTCACTGCTTCTCTCCAGTAGATATGAGGTATACTAGCTTCCATCATCATTGTTATAGCAACATCCAAGATAGTTCTGTTCTTCCTTTCCACAACTCCATTCTGCTGAGGTGTTCGAGGAGCAGAAAATTGTCTTCTTATACCATGTTTCTCACAAAAGTTATTAAACTCACCGGATGTGAATTCTCCACCATGATATGACCTCAAACATTTAATCTTCAATCCTGTCTCAGTTTCCACTTTAGCCTTAAAGATTTTAAACTTTTCAAATGTTTCAGATTTTTCCCTTAGAAAAGTAACGCACATCATTCTAGAATAATCATCAATGATTAGCATGAAATATCTATCACCTTGAAAACTTTTAACTCTAGTAGGGCCACACAAATCAGTATGAATAAGATGAAGAACATCATTAGATTTATCTTGTATACTCCTAAAAGAGGTTCTAACCTGTTACCCATTTGACATTCTTTACATATCGGATTATAGGGCTTCACAATCTTAGGTATATCTCTAATTGCCTTAGTTGAAATGATCTTCACTGCAATCAAAATGCACATGACACAACCTTTTATGACATAGCCAACTCTCATAAATTTGTGCAATCAAACTTGTTTTCTCACCGGAATTCAAATGAAATATATTACCGTTTGTCTGTGTACCGGTTGCAATCTCCAAACCAGATCTGTTAATGATTTTGTATTTTCCATCCTTGAACTGTAATTGAAATCCCTTATCCACCAATTGTCCTACACTCAAAAGATTATACCTTAAACCTTCAACATAATAAACATTGTCAGTATTATTCTTACCATCCAATGATATAGTTCCTTTTCCTTTGATCATACATACTTTGTCATCTCCACATCTAACTAGACCGCCATCAAATTTTTGCAAAGATATACACTTCCCTTTATCTCCAGTCATATGATGTGAACAACCACTGTCAATTACCCATTCATCCTTGTCTTCAATTTTAGCAGCAAGTGCCTTCTCTTCAGGTAAATTCTCTTCCAGTGCCAGAACATCTTCCTTGATAGCCAGGAACACCCATTCCTCCTTATTGTCGGAACCACTAGAAGAGTCTTCTGCCGGTTCATCATCATAATTAGTAATGCCTTCCTCATCCACTATGTAACATGATTTGTCTCTGTTTTTCCTGTACTTATACTTGTTCTGATATCCAGGGTTAGGCTTAAAAGATTTTCTAAATCTTTCTTCAAATCTTTAATTCCTTTCAGGACATCTAGATGCAAAATGACCAATCTTATTACATGCAAAATATTTAAAAGGTTCTTTTCCTTCATACTTACTTCCTACCAGTCCTTTAAGCACTCTTCTAGCAAATAGGGCTTCAAGTTTCTCAAATTCACCATCTTCTCTCTTCATATCATCCAATTGATTTGCATATAAAGCTTTCCAATCTTGCTTACGGGTTGCTTATGCAGATGCATGAAAAGCAGGTTCAGTCTTCACAGCTCCAGAAGGTCCAAATTCTTCAAGCTCAAAAGCAGATAATTTCCCAACCAAGGTATCTCTGTTGACATATGTATTACCCATTGTTCTCAACTCATTAATAGAAGTAGCCTTCATCTTGTAAGTCGGTGGTAGGTCTCTCAAAACTTTAGAAACAATTTCATCTTCACTTAGAGTTCCACCACAATATTGAGTTCCCATAACAATCTCATTTACCCTTTCCATGAATGCAGTAATCCTTTCATCTTCTTCTATCTTTAGGTTTTCATATCTCACCCAGTAACCATCAAGTTTAGCAATCTTCACTGTAGGGTCACCTTCATTAAGAGTCTCCAACTTGTCCCATATAGCCTTTCTAGATGATTTGTTAGTCAATCCCATTATTTTGCTGATCAAAAAGTGCACACAAGAGGGCTTCTTTTGCTCTACAATCATTCTCAAGTTTCTTATCCAAGTTTGCTGGAGGAGGATTGTCATGCCCAAAATTTAGGGCATGAATGAGATAATTTTTTTTTTTAATAATAACTATATAACAAAAAGTTCGCTAACATGACATGCACTATTATGTTTTGTCAAAACTATATTCGAGCTAACTCTGATATTAAATCAAGTAACGAAATTAATTTAAAATTTATTTGCGGAATACTAAACGATTTAAATTTATTTTCTCAAGAAACCTAGTCAATAGATTAATTAAATCAAACTCATTAAAATAGTAGATGAAGATAGAATTAATCTCCAATAACCAATTCTTGCATTTTTCCTTAGGAAACTAATTAATTTAGTCCTAACTCTTAGATCATAAAAGTCTAAAATTTATTCAACATTAATTAAAATAAGATTGAACTAAATCAACTAAGGTTCAATTAAATTGGTAATAATTATTTTCCTATAAAGCGTAAATATTTCCCAATAGCCAAGTTAACCTTTCCCAACTTAATTTAAAGTTCTTTTTGAATTTCAAACAAAACAATTTCATAACTTAAACGTAACCCCAGATGTTTATTAAAAAAAACAAATATAATTTATTACCACATATTAAAGTATTTAATCCTAAATTGTCTTATTCTCTTATACTTTCAACTCATTAAGTATTGGGAAATATATATATATATATATATATATATATATATATATATATATATATATATATATAAAATTAAATATTATATTAATTTCCACTTCTTAAAGAAAACCCCATGCAAACCCTAAAATTTAAATTACATTATAAATTAACCTCTCTATACCTCATTTTTTTTATACTTCTTTATTATTTACCCTAACTCTAACCGAGCTAGGGTTTCATGTTTCTTTTAATGCTCAATGTTAACTTGCAGGTCCGCACGGAGGGTTAAAGCGGCGACCATGGCGGTTGAGCGGAGGGGCGCCACCGGTGGGACGACCCACTGTGGGGGTCGCGGTCCACACAGTGGCCTTGGCCGCTGTGTGAGTCGCGGCCCGCACAGAGGTTGCGGCCTCTGTGAGGGTCGCGGCCCGCACAGGGACTGCGTGCCCTGCGCGGCCGAGGCCCCGCCCATCCCTTTGTTTTTTATTTTTATTTTATTTTAAATATAATTTAAAAAAAAAAATGTAATATATATATATATATATATATATATATATATATATATATATATATATATATATATATAGCATTTTTATATATATATATATATATAGCATTTTTATATACATGCAGGCATAAATACATTATTTTTTTGTGATAATTTATAATAGTGCATTTTATATAAATATATATAAAATGATATACATATAATCTGCATGTCAATAAAATTATATATTTATATAAATATATATATTTTATATGATAGCAATTTTGAAATAAATAGGTCCTAGTATTTTGATTTTAGATATATAAAAAAAATAAATGGATTAATAATTTCCTAATTCATTTACAGCAAGGGTATACTTTTCTAAGCAATAATTATACAGGTGTTTTATATCTACCTTCAGCTTTATATATGACTAGATTTAATAGTTTTACCAGCAACTAAATAATCTAGATTTTATTTAATAAAGATTATATTAGATTGTGATTATCATTTTTGAAATAAATAAATTTATAGACTTTGCAAAAATCTACAACAACTAATAAAAAGACAGATTTGGAATTATCGTATGCATGAAGTAACTGACTGATTTTAGTTAATTTCACACAGCAACTGTAACAAGTTAAATTTACATTGACTAGATAAACTATCTATCTTAGTTACTAATTTCTGGAATAAACGAAAAGACAAATTTCAGAACTATAATGTACTTAAATGCATTTACAGAAAACAGAATTTAAATGGTTTATATGTAGCCTATAACATGCATGCAACTCTAATCTATTTATTTGCTTTTTATTTTACTTTGCATGCATAAGAATTGAATAACTTTCTTGCTTTGCAATTTATTATAAACACATCAGATATAATATTTTAAATTTTGGGAAAATACTAAATTTAGGAATACTCATTTCTTTTCTGCAATGAATATCATACTAGAATAATACAACTTTAAAAAAAAAAAACGTATTTCAAAAAAACAATTTTGTCACTATACAATGGGTCTCTCTTTTCCAATAAATGAGGACTTTTTCAAATAATAATTACATTTACAAATAATTTCCTACAACAAATAACTCCTGCAACCTTCCACTTGTTCTACTCTTTTCTTCCGACAATCCTACATTTTAAATCAAAACTATGACTATGGAGTGCTCACCTCCCAGCCTAGGCTAACTGGTAGCCACCCCCGAGCTCGGAGAACCAAGCCCTAGACAGGGAACAAACATGCAAACACAAAGGGACAAAATGCACACAAATTCAAACACACTCCCATCCCGGCTACACTGCACCACACCTTGGTGATGACCTTTTTAAGGGTGGTAGTGGACCAAATACCCTGAGGAGAACTGCAAGTATGGAAAAACATGTAGCCACCTCATGGCACACCAAAAAACATCAAGAATAGCAACCCCTTATTCCTTATGCCCCCCAAGGCATTCATGCCTTATTTCCCTCCTTATGACCCCCATTGCACAAACAAGCCATGCAGCAAGGGTCACACAAAATCCCTTGTGATCGCTCTCATAACGAGAGTCTCTCACTTGAGGGCTGTCACTTCTACCACCCACAAGATCCTCCTCTCTCCCAAGAGTAAGAGGTCTTGATGACTCCCAAAAACACATACACTATATAACACAAAATATCAAATGAAATTTCCAAAAGAACATGCAAGGAAGCAAATCTTTTACACCAACATTACTTTCAAACACATACAATAAGGAAACCATTTTAAGAAGAATGCAACCAACCTTAATCTGCCCAAAGGTAGGTTAGTTTTGTTGAGGATGAGCAGCCCAATTCCACGGTTCTTCTCCTTCTACCCTTAGCCAAAATTCTCTATTCAAAATCTAGTCTACTCTTTTCAAAATTTCTCGTCTCCAAAAATGGAGAGTGGGTGATTACCCACAAATTTTCTAATTCTTGCTTAAGAAGCCCATTGTGAGAGTTCTCACAAGTTTCTAAAAACTAAAGAGGAAGGTAAGATAGAATGGGAAACGGAACTCTCCTTCGAAAAGGAAGGTTTACAATTAGGTTCAAATCTTCTAATTTCAATTTTCGCACAACTTAGAAAAGTCAATTTTTAGGGTGTCTAAAAGGTCACTTGGGAGTAGAAACTTGCCTTAAATTACCCCTAACCCTTAGGTATACCTTATGGGCTTTAGGAAACCCTATTAAACTACCCCTAGGTGTCCATTTAACCCTTTTTAAACCCCTTTGAAGTTTATTTTCAGGTCAAACCTATGTTGACCATCCCAAAGATTGTTTACCCAAGGCATTTATGACATCACATTACATTAATTGAAAAAGCTATAGTTAAACACTTTCCCACCAAGAGACAAAAAAAAATAAAAATTCAAACTTAAATCCACACGTGTCAAGTGACACAAGAAAACACTTTTACAAATTAATACATGAAATCGTCTCTTGTGGATTTTACATAAATCAATTAAATAACACTTAACACACATGCATCATTTACTATTACGAATAAAATACAACACAAAGGGGGTGTTGTCTCTCCAAATAGACAAACCTTGGCTTATGAACATACATAGGTCTAGGTTTGGTTCTCCGTAATATTTCCATTGTCACATGGATAACTTCCTGCGCATCTCAATTTACACATTAGTAACTTTCAAATAACCACATATAATATAAATCACAAGAATAATAATACACATCATCACTTGCATACAATTTACATCTGAACAATTTAATACATCTTATATCCAAGCAATTTCACATAAGCAATTCATCCTAATCCTCATAATTTTGATCAACACTTAAACATACATCATAATTCTATTATCCTAGTAAAGTCCTGCAAATTCAATAATGACATTTATCACCGCAAATTCATCTTATTCAAAAATCATGTAGTGTTCTATATCATAAAGCATATAAATAAATCATCAACATATAGCAATGTTATCCAAATCATGAAATCATTTAAGTTCTAAATCCATAATGCATAAAAATAAAGCATCCATAATAGTCTCAATATAAAAACCACTGAAATGTCAGACTGAGTCGAGGTGAGGCCTCACAAGGATTTCCAGATGCCGGATTATGAGGTGTAACACCATTTTGTGTGATCTCCCAAATCTCCTTGCCAAGACATCTCAGATGAGTCTCCATCCAAATCTTCCACACTGTGTAATTTGTTCCATCAAGCCTAGGGATATTTGTCCGAAAGATAGCTCCAGATGAACTGGATGAACTTGAACTATTAGTTGCCATAGGATCTTCCTCAAGCGGTTAAGCTTTCTGTAGAGAGGACCAAAGCTCTGATACCAATTGTTAGACATTTCAAATAACTGGAAGACAACTAGGAGGGGGGTGAATCAGTTGTCACAGATTACCAGAACATTTAGCAATTAAAACTTTAATACCGGAACCCAAAACATTAATACTAGAATGCTTAAACCAGATACCAGAATAACAGTTAAACCAATTAAGTATACACAATAATCACAGAATAAATACCAACCACATGACACCAATATTTATATGTGGAAAACTTGGTAAAGGGAAAAACCACGGTGGGAAGCCTACCCACAGTCAGATAATACTTCTACAACAAGTATGCGAATTACAATTGAGGGGCTTGCACTTGCAGGAAGGCCAATAGCCTAGAGCGCACTACTCATCACAAAAGGAGTCTCACTAACTACATAGAAATCCAAACTACAATCCGGAAGAAGTGTTTGAACTGCAAAGATAACATCTCCTATGCCTAGGTACAGTTCTGGTTAAGCTCAATATCGAAGGACTAAATCCTCTTACATAAACCCAATCCGATCTCCAATGATCGACCAAATCCTCTGCCTAAATGATTTACATTATTCGCACATTACATATCCATATCTATTCCCTGACCTTATAACTATGATAATCTACAATGAGATCTTACATCATATTTATACAAACCCTCGACCATAAACAATCAGGTTGGTCACCAGACAATAAACCAAATACATAATTACAAAACATGTCGGCCTTAGACCAAACACATAATATCCAACACATAAGACATCTTGGAAACACATCAAGAGATCCAATCCACATGTTACATTAAGCCGGTCCATAACCTAGATCAACCAGGACCCAATATAGGTCCGCACGCTAAAGAAATGATCTCCATCAACGAAGTCTCGAACATGATCACGAACATCATCCTAAATCTCCACCAAAAGCTACACCAACACCACTTATGCATATCATAAATATCTTCATCAAGAGCTTTGTCGGTGAAACCCTCGCCGGAACCACAAGCCAAGCTTCCAAGAAAGTAGGATAGCATCCGATCACGAGACCAAAACCAACTGATTGAATATGAACATGAGTATCATGAATAAGCTATTTCCATAACCAAATCATACCGGAACCTACCAGATCATGCCAGATCCAAACCAACTAGAAACCACTCAACTTACTTGGACCAGAAGGGTGCCGGTAAAACATCCAAACAACTAGTGTTGGAATCAATGACAAAACATCAATGCAACACATAATCAATTCCACCAAATTTCCAACACCTTCAATGGAAGTATTATAAGCTACTAATATGTAAATAGAAAGAAGAAGAAAAGGGTATACTCTTGCTAGTAATGTTGTATCATTTGTTGGCCATGTATTCTCTTGAATTGGATATATAGAACATGAATTGATTTTTCATGCGCATAATATGTAAACTAGATTAGTTAATTGTAATGAAAATGTGCTTATAGTCAATTAGTTAAATCAACAAATCAATCATTTATGTGGTATCAATATGTTAGATAGTAATTGCGTAGATGTGATTTCAATGCAACAAAATATGGATGTTTATTGCTTTCTTCATGTTATATCTTTGACAATGGAAATGAACTAACGCTTGAACATTCAATATCTTTATGTGAACATAGATTTAATTAAGTAGATGTTAATATCTTGTTATGAGATTAAATGATTTGAACAATGGCGCTAAACAAAAAACCCTCTTAGACTATCAATGTTAAATCATGGAAACACAAGATTAATTGATGACATAGTTGGAATCTCAGAACCTAGAATAACACCAAGGCTGAAGATTATATTGAAACTCAGTAAATAGATATCATTAAGAACTAAATGGGAATGCATACGATCATGTAAAGGATTTAATCAAACTATTATTGCATGAATAGTATCAATGAGCATGTAGTTGCATAAGTATGTTAATGTGCATGCTTTTGGTGATAAGGTGAGATAAGTTAGTGGATGTGTTATGCATTATGAAGTGGACAACATTATAGGAGTAATGATTTTAGCCATAGTAGCTCGTAGTTGTCATGTTAAGGTATAAATATAGAGGAATAAAGTATATGCATACAGATAAGTTCAAGGTTAGTCATTATGGCGTCTTGTTATTATGTTCAAGCTAATGATAAGGATATGTATTCATAGGTACTGTGCATTATGTAGGTTTTAGCGCGTAGGTTGTGATATGCATATGGATATGTGAATTTGTAGTAATGTTTGCATTGGGTTCCCAAGTGGAGCTAGTGGCTATAAGGAAGTATTTTGTACCTAGTTAGTGGTAATTGAGCAATGTTGATGTTAGCATGCATTAAGGTTATTCGAGGACATAAATAGTAGCATATCATGTGAAGAGTACGATATAGGTTAGTATGTATACAAACACTTGTAGTTGTGTTCCATGATAAGGTTAGATCATTAGGAACATACAAGTGAATTATCATGATAATGGTAAATTAATTGTATTGATCATAACTCATAAATGATGTAGGACTAAGTAGTGACGCCAGTGCCCTAGGGAAACAATTAAACCTTATAAATATAACTTCACTGGTGTTAGTAATGTAGAGTATGAAACAACTGTTAAGCACTTAATGATAAATTAAAACTATTGAACCAATTCTTAAACATAATGTCTAGTTTGAATTAAATGTAAACCTTATTAGTAAAATAAAATAAAATTAGTCCACTCTTTTAGACTAGTTGTAGTAAGTTTTCTTGGGGTTTGTTGGCAGGCACTACATCACACATGTCAAAAACTTAACGCAACTCATAAATGCACCCTGCCTACACCTTGATCTTGCCCCAAATAAGGGCAGGCCTAGAGCATGGCGCCCTGGTCCCCCTTAATGGGAACCTATCTTGGACCCCTCTCCCTGACCTATCTCAAATTTGCTTCGGGAAAATCCCCTCTATGTCAGCTCATGTCGGAAATTCAGTCAATTAATCCTACGGGCAAGTAGATAAGAGGGATTTCCCCTCTCATTTGATGGTCCACGATATAACATGAAAATTCAATCAGGCATCCAGACATTGAAGTATAATTGAGCATTTTCACTCTTCCTCCAAGCTTTGGAGCAACAATAGAGTCAAGTTTTCAAGCATTGAAGAGGAGATCATCATTATACTTCATGAAATCATAATTCCATATGGAGGCAAGCAAAACTTCATAAGGAGGTATAAGCATTTCATTTTCATGCAATTCGACATCCCCTCAAAGAAGAGGATTTCTACTTTTAGTCATTTCAATTACATTATTTCAACCACTTGGTTAATTCCAAAACTGAGGTTTGACCTAAAGGCAAGCCCCTATTCCCAACACATTTCCCTTTCGTTTTGTGTGTAGAAAGCAGGTGCATAGTTGTAGTTTTGGATTTAAGCTTTATTTGCAGAGATGAAAAAATCTTTTTCGACACTAGGAAAGTTCGAAGGACCGATAGGAGGGAGACTTGGTCTGGACACACGGTCCATGCAACTTTTGGTAGATTTAGTAGAGAAGCTCTGAATCATCTCAAACTTCTCAGATCTAGGTGCATGATTGAATCTCGAATCTGTAGCTCATTGTTTTCTCATACTTGGCTTCATTCCCAACAATTAGTCTTAATTCAACTTGTCAACTTACAAATGAGGGTCAAACACATTCCAAACACAATCGATATACTTAGTATTCAGTCCTTGCATCATTTAGGATTGGATCTAGTAGATTCATCCCCTCTTTTGAATGTAAAGTCTCCCTAAGTGAAAATTGAGCTTAATGAATCCTCCTTTCCCTGTGGTGGATTTGCTAAGCTCCCAATTTTCCACTTTACATTTTGGTGAAACCAACTCTTTACACCCTTAATTCTTATTTTGTTTTCAGATTTGAGTGTATCCAATTTAAAATTCAATTTTTTAATTACAAGTTTATATTCCTTGCAATTTTAAAAAATTTAGAGGTTAAATTCACAAAAACCCTAATTTTTAGATTCAAAATTGAGCTTGTGATTTGTCTAAATTGGATTGATCGTTTCAGATATGAGAACTCTTTAATTTTATAATTCAAGTTTTCATTTACACGTTCAATTTTCATTTTTAAAAAAATTAAGTGGTTAAATAAAAATCCCCTAATTTTTAATTTTAAACTTGAACCTGTGGATTGTGTAGATCTTGACTTCATTTTCAAATTTGGGTCCTTGCTTCAATTTCAAAATTCACTTTCCCTCTTTGCAACATTCAAATTTTTCAAATTTAATTTTTTTAAATTAAGTGGTTTATGCAACAAACCCTAATTTTTAAATTTTAATTAATCTTGTGCAATTCCAATTTATTTTTTGCATTTAATTGACACAATTAAATTTAAAGCCTCTTGTTGTACTCCTAAATATCATAAAAGTTGGCCATTAAGTGTTCCCTTTTTGTTAAATTCTTTCAATTAATCATCTTCTCAAACGTCCTAAGTGTGTCCTATTTTGACCTTCAATGGTTGTTTTTACATATCTAGACATTTCCAATTTCCATATTCTTTTGGAATTCACATTAAAATCACAATAATCCCCTGAAAGTTTGGAAAAAAGTTGGTCGGACCAAGTCGCTACCTACTTGGTCCTGACTTTTTCTCCTCAAATTTTGGGAGCCTATTTTGACTGCATTTTATTGCTCAAATCTAGAGACTGTGAAATTTAATCACCCTAAGGACGAAAACAAATATGAATTTCAACATTTCAATTTTCAATTTAAATTTTAGAATTAAGTGGTTAATTACATATACCCTAATTTTTAAAATCAAATTGATTTCTTCAACATTTCAACATTTCAACATTTTAAAATTTTAAAATTCAGAGGTTAGATTTGAACAACAATTTTAATTTTAATCTCCCGTCCTTTCAAATTTTTAAAATTAAGAGGTCTAAGCCCTAATTTTAAATTTCAAATTCCTAGGAGATTACAATCATTTTTTATTTCAAAATTCAAATTTCTAATTTCCCTCCCTTAGTGCATGAGTTTTACTACTATTAGTCCAACATGTAGTATCCTCATAAGGAGAAGTTGTAGAATTAAGGCTGCTCAAGGTTTAATTACCGAGGAGATGGAGCCTAATTTGGCTAGATTTTCAATGAGGATATTGGTGGTTCTTGTTTATCCTATATATATTCTTGTTTATCCTCTTGATAATTCTTATAATTAGGCAGAGTCACTAAGTAGGGTATTTGTTGATGAATTGGTGAAGATGGACAATCAATTTGACAATCTTCAACAATGGATGAGTCAAGAATACTCAGAAAGTGAAGCTCTCCCATTGATTGAAGGATTAAAAAGAATGATTCAAAGTGATAAACATGGTGTTTATATCTTGCATGCTATTTCTCATATTGTTGATTCTAATATCATGCCTATGAAGAGTTGTGCTGAAAACCTAGGTTATACACAACCTCCTAGTCAATTAATCATTCCATTCCTTTGACAACTTTCATGGCTAGTGTCCCTACCTTCACATAAAACATCATGGCTACCTCTACACAAAATGTCATACCTACAAATGTTAGTCATGGGGTAATACCTCTTATTTCATTTCTCCAATCACATTCACCACCTATAAATGTTAGTCAAGAGGGAAACTCCTTCAATCACAATTCCTTCATTCCTCCTACGAGTCTTCCATGTGTTACACAACCTTCTCCATTACCTACTTATCATAGTGTCCCACCTCCTTATTCTCAATCTCTTCCTTCATTCAAAAATGTTACTCCTCCCTCTCAATCCAACATGTCTAATTTCAATCCTTCTACGAAAGCTACAATCAATAGTCTAGCCTAAATAGTGTCTTCCTTACAACAACAAATAGCTTCTATGAATCAATCCAAGTATAATGTGCCCACATTTGATGTAGCAAGCCCATTATCCAATGACATTGTTAGAGCTGTCCCTCCTAAACATTAGAAGTCCCTCAACTGGAACTTTATAATAGAAAAGGTGATCCCTTAACTCATGTTAAAACTTTCCAAACTTTGTGTAGTGACTTTGCTCATGATCAAAGATTGTTAGCGAAATTGTTTACTAGAACATTAAGGGATAGAACTTTGCAATGGTATTGTTCTTTGCCTCCTTATTCTATTACTTCTTTTGAACAACTAGATAATGCTTTTATTGAACAACAATTTCACAATAACATTGGTCCTAAATTTACTTTGACTGATTTGATGCATTGTAAACAAGGAGTTAAAGAAAAAGTGATTGATTTTGTTGGTAGATATAAGCATTTGTATTCTCAGATTTCTTTTCTTGTGCTTGATCAAGATATTCAAAAGGTTTTTATTGCTAATTTACAAAATTATATTAGGGATAAAACTATCTTAATTGAGTTTACTTCCTTTCCATAGTTGTGTGCAATACTTCACAATTATCAATTGATTGTGAGTCAATTGGAACAATCATGTCCTTCAATTACTCCGAGTCATAAGGGTAATAGTGCTCAATGATTGTTTGTGAAGTTCAAACCAAACAAAAGATTCATCAAATTAAATGACAACAACAACAATCAACTGGTAGGTGCTACAAGTGTACCTGCTTTGTCTAAATACATGTGTTAAAACTTCCCGAAATCAAACCAATTGATCTATCTAAGACAACTTCACCTTACTTTGATGCTAAATTCTTTTGTTAATACCATCGTCAGCTTGGTCATGATACTAAAAAATGATTTTCATTGAGAAGTAAAATTAGAGAATTGACTGATAAGAATACCATATCTGTGGCATATGTGAATGCTAAATAAAACAAATCTATAGCTCCTCCTAATCAAAACCTTCATATTTTCACTGATCCTTTACCATCCCATTCCATTAATGTGATTGAGACTGATCATTTTACTTTCTCTCCCAATGATGTTGGCCTTGGATCTAATAATATGGTGAACCTTGTAGATCAACAAGAACCTCCTAAGGATTTGTGCATCAGTTTTGATCCTAGTGAGACCATTAAAGCACCCGATGGCCCATTATACATAAGTGCAAAAATCAAAGGTATACTCGCTAGAGGAGTGTTTATTGATATTGCTTGCATGGTTAATGTGATAACTGAAGAATTTATTTATACTTTGTAATTGCATCAAGTGATATATGATGACACTAAAATGGTAGTTAAAGTTTTTGATGGCTTCTCTTGTCCTTCTATGGGTTTTATAACACTTCCTATTGATATTGACACTAAATGCTTAGATGTTCAATTTTATATCATTCTTACATTTGAACAATTTCGTTTGAAGTTGGGACATCCTTGGCTCTCTTCCATGAAAGAAATCTCTTCTACTATTCATAAGTGTTTGAAATTTCCTCATATATGATAAAATTATAATTATTAATCATATCATGTATCAACCTAAAATGAGGTGTGGAGATGTTTTTCTTGATTAATTGTCGTTTGAATGATTCCAACCTCTTCAACCTAGAAGTGATACTCTCTTTAGATCATATAAAAATTTGAAAAATGAATCGATTTTATCCTTGAGTAAACCTAGAAATCTGACACTTAGCATTTATTTTGATGATCATATACCCCTTCTTGAGGATAAGATTATTCTTCCTCCTAAGGAAAGAAATAATCTTCTTCCCAAAGAGGCACCTATTCCTTCTTCAAAAGAGAAGAGTATCCTTTCTCCTAAGAAAATAGATATTCCTCTTCCTAAAGAAGAATTTATTCCTTCTCCTATTGATGAGTCTACTCCTCCTCCCAAAGGTAGAAAAAATATTCCTCATAAATATCAGCCTATTCCTCCTAAGGTTAGACCTATGCTTGCTCCTCATGATGGACTTGGTCTCCTTCCTACACCTCCCATTCCTCCTTTATATGGTGTGGTTCCTCCTCCATCTTATAGAGAGAAGCAACCGATCTCTCCTATTGTCCAGCCAAAAAGACCTCAACCCATTAATCCTTCATTAAAAGAAGAGACAAAGCCTATACCTAATAAACCTAAACCTCCTCAACCTTCAGCCAAAACTAGAAGAAACCATTGTGCAAGAGAACTCCGATGGAGACATCGTGCTAGAACTCATGAAGCTATTTCCCAAACCATTTCTTCTCCTAAAACACCAATTGTTGACATGATTCCATTTTCTTCTAAACATGATGTTGAACCTAATTCTCCAAGACACAAAATAATTAAAACAAATGATGGTTCACGTTGTATTCGTATTAGAGCTCCTATTCTTATAAATCTTGATGAAGAAATAGGTGAAAATGTTGTTAATGATGAAAATATTGATCCTAATATTTCTGATGACGAATATGAATATGTTGATGTTGACAATGATTTATCTGCAAAATTTTCAAAAGCATTAATCCTAGCTCCTAGTAACAAACAAAATGATCCATCATTAGAGAATGGTTCTTATTTGGAACTTGCGATAGCTCAATCTACTATGCTCGATGTGGATCCTCTTGCGTGTCGTCCACCTTTCCAAAATAATGATAAAAAATATTAGGGGGAGGATGACGTGCTTGATTAACTTCATTAGCACCGTAGATTCTCCCTCCCCCCCTCTCTCTCTCTGTGTCCTCTTTTGCTTATTTGTGACATTATTCTATTTGTTTCCCCATTCTTCTATTTATTGTCCCTAGTGTTGTCTACTTGAGGATGATGCAAAGCGTTGAGATCTCTTTTGGTCTCTTCCATGTTGACTCAAAAGACACGTGTTCCCTTCTTCCATGGTGGTTTCATCTCTTTGGGGGATGAGGACAATTCTATGCACATACATGATATACATGAGTTATCATAAAAATAATACTGACTCTAAAGTTAGGTGAAACCACCTCTTGTTTTGTGCTTTGTGTTCAATATCCTTTGATTTATCCTCTCTTTGGGGCTAAATTATTGCGATAACGTGCTTGTATTCTTTTGGTTTATGCTACCTTAAAGCAATTGCTTCCGATAAGGAATTCAAAATTGCTTTAATGTGGGGCCACACACTACACTCATGATTCTCTTTTTTGTCACTTAAAGTTACTTAGCGAACTTGGTCTTTGCTTTGTAATTTTTGGTACTTTTTCCTTTCATGACTCATAGTAAGAGAACCTTACTATATGTAGTCATGGCTCTCTCTTTATCTCTCATAGTCTTCCCCTTTTACCTTATCATTGAAGTCTTAAGATCCTAAAGTCCACTAGGGGCTTGGTGTATCTTGCCTCTTTAATGTTGTTAAAGTCTTTCAATTTGAACTCCTTGTAATTTACCGCAAGTATTTGCGTAAGCTCATACTCTTGCTAAAGTAGGGGCTAAATGTGACATCCTAAAATTGCACCCATCGCAATTTTTGACTACATTTGGGTCTTCTCCTTAGTGTTTGCACCACTTGGCCTGATCAGAGACTTGATTATGCTCACACATGTCAAAAACTTCATGCAATTAAAAAATGCACCCTTCTTGCACTTTGGTCTTGCCCCAAATTAGGGCAGGACCAGGGCGTGGTACCCTGGTACCCCTTAACGGGGACCTATATTGGACCCCGTTTGAGATGTATGTCTTGGATGTAACTACTTACACCCAAGCCATCTAGGAAATCGATGGTTAATTCGATTCCTGTCTTGGGTGTAATTTCTTACACCCAAGCCATCCAAGAAATCGAAGGTTAATTCGATTCCTGTCTTGGGTGTAATGTCTTACACCCAAGCCATCCAAGGAAGTCCATATGTCAATTCCTTGCCTTGGATGATGCATCCCATCATCCAAGTCTACCAGAGGGGATCGACCATATCCGTCTCTTGTTGGATGAACTTTATCAACCAAGCCATTCATATATGCATATAGATATTCAGTCTATATATACTGCCTACCAGGGATTATCATAATCCCTCCATTAGACTAAGGGAGTTTTCTCCCTATGGCCTCCATCATTCAATCACATTTATATTGCATTTTACAATTTAGTACTATTTTCCATTTCATAATCCACATTTATATGTTAACATATATTCCTAACTATTCATTAATATGTATTCGTTAAAATATGCCTTACAATCATTAACATATGTATTACATTTTCATTAATTTCATTCATCACATCTGTATTAACATATTCATTCATTAATGTGTAAATTAGGATATTAATTACTTGTGTTCATTAATATATACAGTAAATAGTATTAACATATTGATTACCTATGTTCATTGATATATATAGTAATGAGCATTCCATATTAATTATTTATATTCATTAATATATACAGTAAATAACATTAACATATTAATTACCTATATTCATTGATATATAGTAATGAGCATTACATATTAATTACTTATGTTCATTGATATATATAGTAATGAGCATTACATAGTAATTACTTATATACACATTAAATATAATACTTTATTAGTTACCTGTTCTGTTCGCAGCAAAAGCTCCAGCTCTGTGGTTGTCTCTGCCGCTATACCTCCCGTTGCCTACCTCCTTTCAAACTACGGGCTGCCTTCCCCTTTATACCCCGTGAAGGGTTGTACCCCTCCACGGGTCCCCTTCTGCATGAAGGGGTGCGGGGGGGGGGGGGGGGTCTCGTTATAGTTAATCACATTGTGTTTGAAATATATCACGTATTACTTTGCCATTTAAAAATGTATTAAATAATAAATAACACTTTTTCTTTATTATATTAAATAATAAATAACACTTTCTTTATTATATATATATTTTAAATATATGAAATATATTTCCTCTGTTGTTTAATATATTACTTATATTATCATTTTAATAATTTATTCACAATAAGCTTATTTAATTAATCCATATATTAACATTATTAAATAATTTTACATCAGGTGATACCGTAGGGGTTATCACAGTCCCTCCGTCTCAATTTTGCTTGTCCTCAAGCATCTTTAGATCTTCCTCTTTTTCCCAAGTAGCATCCTCGTTTGAGAGATTCTTCCATTTAATCAGGTGTTCGATAATGGTTCGGTTCCTAAGCTCTTTTTGCAGTGTATCTAGAATGATCTCAGGGTACAAGGTGAGTTTCCCTTCATCATCTAGGGGTGGTAGTTCACTGCAAGGAGCCAAGTGTTGCCCGAGAACCTTTTTGAGTCGGGAGACGTGGAACACATTATGTATTTTACTATCTTTGGGGAGTTCTATTTCATAAGCTACTGCCCCAATCCTTCTAATTACCTTATAGGGTCCATAGAATCGGGGTTTTGAATTTTTCAGCCCCATTGTTCTTGAGGGAAGATTGCTTATATGGTTGTAGCCTTAAAAACACCAGATCTCCGGCCTCAAAAGGCCTTTCTGTACGCTTCCTGTTTGCATAGATCTTTTGTTGATTTTGGGCTTGTTGTAAATTCTCTTTCAAGGTCTTCATGATATCCTTACTTTGTTGAACAAAATCCTGTGCTCTTGGTACTTTTCTTTCTTGGTTTATCAGTTCTCCAAAACTTGTGGCCTCATAGCCTTACAAGGCTTGGAAAGGGTTCATCCCGATTGACATGTGGTGTGTTGTGTTGTAACAATGTTCTCCTAGGTGTAACCACTTGACCGAGGCCATCTGTTGCCCTGTAACATAATTCCTTAGGTATCCCTCTATCCATTTGTTCACTATTCCAGTTTGCCCATCGGTATGAGGGTGGTAAATGGTACTAGGGGTCAAGACCGTTCCTGCCAAAATTGGCTAATAAACTTGCAATCTCTGTCACTGACAATATTCAGGGGGAGTCCATGGAGTCTGAAAATTTCCCTGAAGAATAAATCGGCTATTTGGTAGGCTTTGTATTCGATGGAGACTGCAAAGAAATGGGCATACTTCATGAGTCTGTCTACCACCACAAAGATGCTATCTTTTCCTTGTGTCCTTGGCAAGCCTGTTATAAAGTCCATCGAAATGCTCTCCCACTTTTGTTTGGGAATAGGTAATGGTTGAAGTAATCCGGTTGGGTGAGTGAGTTTGGTTTTATTGCGTTGGCAAGTTAGGCACTCTTGTACATATTTTTGGACATCTCTCTTTTGGTGTTTCCATGCATACTTTTCCCTTATGTGTTTATAAGTTTTATAGTATCCTTGATGTCCTGCCATGGGGTTATCATGGAATTCTTTTAGGAGCTTGTTTTTGAATTTGGTTTGAGGGGTCAAGTATACCCTTCCCTTGTACAAGATGAAGTCTCCCCTAACTTTAAAGTCTTCATTGGGGAGGTTTCCCTCCAAGATTTCCTTTTTTTGTGGATTTTGGTTATATTCATTAAGGATTACTTCCTTCTAGTCCCTTGAGATGCTGGTAAGGGCATTGAGGTGTGCTCTTCGGGATAATGCATCTGCTGCCCTGTTATTCACCCCTTTTACATATTCTATATCAAAGTCATAGGCTTGTATTTTTCTCACCCATTTTTGTTGCCTATAATTAAGGTCCCTTTGGCTCAAGAAAAAGTGTAGGCTGTTATGATCGGTTTTCACACCGAACTTCCCACAAATGAGGTATTGGCAAAATTTGGCCAAGGTGTACATTATGGCTAACATTTCTTTGTCATAGATAGAGTAGTGTCTTTCTTCTTCGGTAAGTTTACGACTCTCAAAAGATAGGGGGTGTTTTTGTGAATGAGGACTGCCCCAATTCCCTCCCCGGATGCATCACATTGTAGTTCAAAAGGTATAGAGAATTCGGGAATGACCAATACTGGACATGAGCTCATGGTTATTTTAAGCTGTTCAAAGGCCTGTTGGGCTTGGTCATTCCATGTGAAAGCTCCTTTCTTAGTTAGGTCAGTGAGGGGTGCTGCTATTTTGGAAAACCTTTTACAAAATGTCTATAGTAGCTGCATAGTCCCACAAATCCTCTTAGTTGTGTTAAGGTTCTAGGGGTGGGCCATTCCTTGATGGCCTTGATTTTTTCCTCATCCACACTTACTCCTACCTCACTAATTTTGTGTCCTAGGTAGATGATTTCTCTCATCCCAAATTCACACTTGGAGGCTTTAGCATATAAGGATTTAGTTTCAAGAATATTTAATACCTCTTCGATGTGCATGAGATGTTCTTCCCATGTCTTGTTGTAAATGAGTATATCATCGAAGAATATTAGAAGAAATTTCCTAAACTATTTCCTGAATGTGTGATTCATGCATGACTGAAAGGTGGCCGGGGTGTTAGTGAGACCAAATGGTAGAACCAAAAATTCAAAATGTCCATAGTGACATCTAAATGCTGTTTTGGGGATATCCTCTTGCCTCATTCTAATCTGATGGTACCCTGACCTTAGATCAATTTTAGAGAAATATTTTGCTCCGTGGAGTTCATCCATTAGTTCATTAATTCTTGGGATAGGGTATCTATTCTTTATAGTCTTTTTATTTAGGGCTCGGTAATCTATGCACATTCTCATCGTCCCGTCTTTCTTCCTGACCAATACTACTGATGAAGCAAAAGGGTTGCTACTTGGTTGGATGTGTCCCATTTCTAAAAATTCTTTTCTGGTTTTTTCAATCTCCTCTTTGAATTTGTGGGGGTGGCGACAAGGAGTGGTAATGATAGGTTTTGCTCCTTCTTCTAATTCAATGGAATGCTCAAATCCCCTTTTTGGGGGTAAGCTTGGAGTAATGTCTTCTAAGACTTTTTTGTGTCTCTTAAGGATGGGTTGTATATCATTCTTAATGATTTGACCTTCGGTTGGAGATTTATCCAAGACCATACATTGGGCAACCCACTCTCTTTGATCATTTCTAAGGATTTTCTCCATTTTATTGCAAGATACTATGTTTGGAGAGCTGTCGGGAATTCCCTTTAATGTTATCTCCCTCCCTTCATGTTGGAAGCATATCTCCCGATTTGGACTATCCATGGTGAATTGTCCCAATGAGTTTATCCATGGCATCCCCAAAATGATGTCATTCTCTAGGTTCACTACAAAGAAGTTCCTTGTAATTGTATGCCCCCCCAGGGTGACTTCCAACTGAGGTATAAATTTAGTGCACCTCTTAATGACTCCGTTGCCCATGATAACTTCAAACCCTCCAAACTCTTGAGTTTTTAACCTTCTCTTTGCTGCTAAGTGTTTGCTAATGAAGTCATGTGAGGCTCCTGTGTCCACTAATGCGATTACTTTATGTCCTCTGATAGTTCCTTTGAGTTTGAAGCATCTATTCTCACTCCCTTGAGTGATGACTGCCAAGGTACTTGGTTCATTGTTTTCAAATCTGGCCCTTTTATAGGGTCTTTCCTCATCCTGTATTTCTTCTGTGTTATTTAACTATCCTCTTTTACATTCATGGCCTTTTCACCATGGAGCCTTGCATTTGAAACACAACCCTTTCTCCATGAGTTCTTCTTTCTCCTTACATTGGTGATTCAAACTCCAAGGTTTCTTGCAAAAGCGACAAGGTCTCTCCCGGCGGTACCTCTGGGGTCCCTCATTCCTATGTGGTGTTTTGGTTGAGGTATTCTTGGGAGCACTAAATTCGAACATCCTAGTTTTTTTAATGGCCTCTCCTAAATTCTGTGGTTCCAGGGGTTTTACAAATTTTTTAATAATGTCTTTCAAGCCTTCTAAAAACATATAGGTAAGCCTTCTCTGGGATAGGTCGGGAACCATTACTGACAAGTTCTGGAATTGGTCTATATAGTCTTCAATGGTTCCTAGTTGCTTAAGGTGTGTTAACTCTTGGAAGTACCATTCAGAGTCTTTCTGGTCGAATCGACTGATGAGATTTTGGGTAAACTCATTGTAGGTGGTGACATTTTTGTGTCCTAGGGTAATGAGACCGTTATGCGACCAATTATGGGTTGCTCCGGTTAAATGTAGTATGACAAATTTTATAGCATCTCCTTCGGTCATGGGGCTGTATGAAAGGTATGTGTCTAGTTTTTGTACCCAAGCTTGGACGATATCCTTCCCTGACCCATAAAAGCATGGTAAGGACATTTTGTTGACTTTAGCTTTAAGGTCGTTACCCATAGGTTTCCTCCTTCTACCTTCAGTAGTCTTGGAATCACAGAAGTCCTTGAAGGAAACCACCCTCTGAACTTCTGGCTCTAATCTAGCATAAATTTGGGCAATTTCTTCCACCCCAAGTGTGACTAGTCCGTCTTCCTCCCCCACATGTTCCTCTCTAGAAAGAAATTCGGGAATAGTTTGTCTAGAACTCTAAGGAGATCGTTCGTTATCGGCGTGTTTAGAGTGTGTCTATCTTATAGGGTTTGGCACATCTCTATTGTTGCTATTTGTACTTTGGAGGATTAATTGGCTCATTCTTTTGAATTTTTCATTGGTTTGCTCCATGAAGGTCTGGAGTTGTTTGGCTAATTGATCAGCCATTACTTTCGTGCCTTTCTTTCTCTGATATGTGATCATAAACTAATAATTCCTCCCACAAGTTGGCATGATTATGCTCTGATACCACTGTAATGTCCCTACTAGTTAAGGCTCACCGTCCTACAAAACAAATTGTTAGAGTACAACAAATATATAAATATATAACTAATCCAACTTGCAATTTAACTTTAAAATACTTAATTAACACTAATCACAACTCTTATCTAATAAAAAGGATACGAGTGCCATACGGAAATATGTCCTTAGGCGGCTGTGAAGCTCGCCTTCTTGGAACCCATCTTGGTTCCAAGCCATATAGGAAATCGAAGGTGAATTCGATTCCTGTCTTGGGTGTAATTTCTTACACCCAAGCCACCCAGGAAATCAAAGGTTAATTTGCTACCCGTCTTGGATGTAACTACTTACACCCAAGCCATCCAGGAAATCGAATGTTAATTTGATTCCTATCTTGGGTGTAATTTCTTACACCCAAGCCATCCAAGAAATCGAAGGTTAATTTGATTCCTGTCTTGGGTGTAATTTCTTACACCCAAGCCATCCAAGGAAGTCCATATGTCAATTCCTTTCCTTGGATGATTCATCCCATCATCCAAGTCTACCAGAGGGGACCGGCTAGATCCGTCTCTTCTTGGATGAACTTTATCAACCAAGCCATTCATATATGCATATAGATATTTAGTATATATATACTGCCTACTAGGGATTATCACAATCCCTCCATTAGGCTAAGGGAGTTTCCTCCCTATGGCCTCCATCCTTCAATCACATTTATATTGCATTTTACAATTTAGTACTATTTTCCATTTCATAATCTACATTTATATGTTAACATATATTCCTAACTATTCATTAATATGTATTCGTTAAAATATGCCTTACAATCATTAACATATGTATTACATTTTCATTAATTTCATTCATCACATCTGTATTAACATATTCATTCATTAATGTGTAAATTAGGATATTAATTACTTGTGTTCATTAATATATACAGTAAATAGCATTAACACATTGATTACCTATGTTCATTGATATATATAGTAATCAGAATTACATATTAATTACTTATATTCATTAATATATACAATAAATAGCATTAACATATTAATTACCTATATTCATTGATATATATAGTAATGAGCATTACATAGTAATTACTTATATACACATTAAATATAATACTTTATTAGTTACCTGTTCTGTTCGCAGCAAAAGCTCCAGCTCTACCGCTATACCTCCTACTGCCTACCTCCTTTCAAACTACGGGCTGCCTTCCCCTTTATACCCTGTGAAGGGTTGTACCCCTCCACGGGTCCCCTTCCGCATGAAGGGGTGCAGTGGTAATCGAAACTACCCTCGCACCACTTCGTGCGGGGGTAATCGGGGGGGGGCTTGTCATAGTTAATCACATTGTGTTTGAAATATATCAAGTATTACTTTGCCATTTACAAATATATTAAACAATATATAACACTTTTTCTTTATTATATATATATTTTAAATAATAAATAACACTTTCTTTATTATATATATATTTTAAATATATTAAATATTAAATAACACTTTCCTTTATTATATATTAAATAGTTACTTATATTATCATTTTAATCATTTATTCACAATAACCTTATTTAATTAATCCATATATTAACATTATTAAATAATTTTACATCAGGTGATACCGTAGGGGTTATCACAGTCCCTCCATCTCAATTTTGCTTGTTGTTTTGGAGCCTATCCCTTCGGTTGCTCCCATCTCTGCACCTATTTCAGTCCGGCTCCCTTCCACTTTAGGGGCTTTCGATCAACCTCCCCCTAAGTGGGTGCAGGTCTTCATCGCTGCTTCCTTGGAGCCTCCTCTTATCACTGCTTTGTCGGACATGCCTCCTTTGTCCCGACCACTTAATATATTGCACATGCAGGTGGTGCCTAGTGCATATTTGTCTACCCCATTTATTTCGCCACTGCTCCAGCATCCGAGTTTACTTGGGGTCCTTTAGTCTGCTACGGTTGATATGAGGCTTGTCACTCCTATCCCATATAAGCGCAAGTTAGAGAAAGGCCATGTCCTGGAGTTCCCATAATGCAAGTGCTTGCAGGTATGTTCCTCACCCCTTCCTCTACCTGTCTCAGTACCTGTTGTTTTTCCTATCTCTGTGTGCATGATCGAGAAGTCCCCACCTTCTCTAGAGTTTGTCAGTACCTCTCTTCCAGAGACCGACAATCCCATTCTTGTTTCCTCTTCTCCGAACAAGTCACCTAATTCCTCTATGGAAGCCTACATTTTCAAATCCCTGGAGGACATCTCGACTTTGTCCATGATATTTTTAAGATCATTGACCCTCACCTCCCTCGAGCTTGAAGACACCAACATTGATGCAGTCTCGGGGTGCCTAGTGCTGCTCTTTCCATTGTTCCTCTCCGAACTCTTCCACGTTCTCCCTATGATCTAGATTGGGAGGATGAGGCTCTCCTCGAGGACGATGATATCCTACAGTATAATACCCTCCCAAGGGTTGATCGTTAGGATTTTTTTAATCTTTCCTCTACATCTGGTTGCATGTTCGCGTGATTGTGCTTCCTCATGCTTTCTTTATCTATTTGTTACCTCTTGAAGGACCTTGGCCACTCCTTAGGTACTTGGATATGAGAGGTTGACTATCTTTATCCGTTGTTATCCCTTGAAGGACTCAGGATACTTCGTACGAGCTCAGATACAGGGGATTTTTTGTCGTACACATTCATCTATTTTTCTACCTCCTTCTTCTATTTGTTGTATCTTTCTCTTCGACATTCAAGAACGATGCAAAGCATTGGGGGCATTCTTTTCCTTCTCCCATGTTGACCCCAATCTTTATTTTATCTTTGTCTTCATGTGCTCTTCTTCAAATATGAGAAATCTGGCACTATGACGATACACCCATCTTGTAGTGATACTATATATCCTTTTGACACTGGTATGGGCTCTGATGCCAGACTATTGGATCCCCCTATTCTATTGCATTCCATATTTTGATGTTGTGGATATATATGTGCCACTATCTCTTCATGGGATTCATCTTGCTATGTTGACGTGCCACAACTTCTATTCTCCTTAGAATGCCATGCCTTCGATGGATATCATTCTAGGGGGGCGAATCATATCTACATTTATCCTTTTATCTTTTGTATCGATATCTTTTATCATCTGTTTCCCTTGTTTGCCTAGGTGGGGGAAAAACCACTTGATCTTTTTCCATGATCGCCTACATGAGGGCCAACCCATTCTTGATTTTTCTCTCTTGTTTGCCTTTGTAGTGGCCAATCTACTAGTTACCAGATTTATCTTCCCTATCACATGGATATCTAGCGTGTTGCTACCCATGCTGGAAAATTTATCTCTTATCTACCCTATCTCATGGCTATCTAGTGTGTCGCTACCCATGTTGATAAATTTATCTCTTATCATGCCCTATTGTATGGGCATCTAGCATAACACATATTGCTACCCATACCGACGCATCTTATACCAATGACAACCGCTTATCTCATATCCTTCTATAACTAGGGACTTTCCTCCAAGGCAAGGTTTGTTTATGTTTACTTTATCCTTTTCTTTATCTTATCATCCATCATGCTAGTTTGTAGCTAGCATGTTTGAGATGTACCAAATAGTAGTATACGTACCAAATCTCAACATCTTCTCACTGGGGGCAACTTTTTGTCTGATCAATGGAAATCTGCCTCCTTATTGCGACATTTCTTTCTCTATATCTTCCTCTACTTTATCTTCGCATCCCTTGACAAAGGCATGCTTGATAAAGTGGGGGGAGAATGTAATGTCAAAAATCTTATCCCTTGTAATTAATGTGACAAATAGTGCCTTCCTCCATGTCATCGGGGTTCAGGCTTCACCATCCTGTCCTTTTGTCCACTTAGACCATCCTTGTCAGCTTTGGCCGAAGTATTACACACTTCTCCAACCTGTCACCTTTGGGGACACAGGCATGATGTGGAGACGTCCACACAATGCACTAGCATCCCACGAATTTGACAATCTAAGGGTGGTCATTTGAGAATAATGCCTACGCCCAGAAGGAATCGTAATGCATCTGTGTGTGCCCATCGATGTCCAGTTTCCTTCCAGGGCCTTTATCTATAAATTTCGAAGGCATTTTGAGGGATTTTTTTCTTGGCAAGTTGATGATATTTTTCCGGTTGAAGCTCTTGGAGGTTATTTTTGGACTGAATTCTACAAGCACCACCACTGTTGCAACATTTCAAGCACTCTATGCCAACATTTCCAACAATCTTACATGAAAGGGGAGTTTTCTTAATCTGTCTCTTTTATTCTCCAATATCTTTTGCCAATTTCTTTTTGCATCTTTTAAATTATCTTTATCACTTTATTATTCCCGTGGCTTCTTGGGTTGTCTATTGAGGTGGAAACACCAAAACGGGGGTTTGAATTAGGCAAGCTCCAAAACACAACCCCCAACATTTTCTCTCTTGTATGTGTGTAGATACATTATTGTGAGGAAGAGATTATCTTGCAGGAAGCTTCATAGCGTGGCTACTTTGTAACTTTTCTCTACTTTCTTCTTATTTTCCTTATTCTATTTCATAATCCGCACTTTTTATTCATTTCAATGTTATTTAGTTGTTTTACAATTTTTGTCAGTGCATCCAGATCTTTCCAATCAGACTCTTCGTTCCATCTGTATAGGACGATAGTGTGTTGCACTAGTGTCCCAGCTGCACATGCTCGTCCGTAGGATAGAGGCTTTGCAGAGCTGTCCAAAGATGTATCTTAGATGTCGGACATCCTTACATAACTCCATTATCCCATGGCTCATCTTAGCAACAGTTTGAGGAGGTATCAGAGGGATATTTTCTTCTCAAATATCCATCATCCTTGAGGTAGCAAATTTCCTCCATTACAACTAGTACAATTTAGGATGCTACACATGTATAGTCCACCAAATTTATGTTGTGTTCTTCTTGGTTATTTATGAAGGATGAATCAAGATATTTTAGGGAGGCTCTTTCTTTAGAGTTAAACGAGCCTTAGAGTAAATCATGTAGGAGGGGATGATGAGCATAGATAAATGTGATAGGATTTTGATAATTTTCATGAGGGAAGAAAGACCAACAGTTACAAGTGGGTGAATAAATTGAAGATTAAAGAAAAAAGATGGCTAGAGTGGTACATGACTAGGTTGGTAGCCAAGGGATACTTCTAAGGAGATGGAGTTGATTTATATGATCTTCTATTAAACTCCTATTATAACATGATTTATTGAGAAAATATATGTTAAGTCTACCTTACTGCATGCTGATCTTGATAAGGAGATTTATATGTGACAACTTTATGGTTTTATTATAAATGGAAATGAAAATTTACTTTCCAAGTTGAAATGATCATTATATTGTATAAAATAGTCTCCCAAGATGTGGTACCATAAATTTGATGTGTTTGGATTATGTTCAAGGGTTTTGTTAGGAGTCAAGACAATTAGTTTTTATATTAAAATTATCGTTGATTGAGCTTGCATAATTATTTTGTATGTGGATTACATGTTTATTTATAACATCAAGATGATGATTATGAAGCTCAAAAATGAACTTTCTTGCACATTTGATATGAAGGATTTGGGGCCTATAAGATACATTCTTGGTATAAAAATTAGTAGAGATTAAACATATATAAAGCTTTAGTTAAATTAGAGAAGCAGGTCCATACCATTTTATAATCCATTTTAGTGTGCATGATTGTAAATTTGTTACTATTATTTTCAAATCAGATGATGATTTTGACGATATGTCCAATGCACCTTATGTTAGTGTTGTTTATAATTTTATATATGTAATGGTTTGCAATTTACTTGATATTGGCTAAATAGTGGGAATATTGAGTAGGTTTATTTGTAATCTTAGTAAGGAGTATTGTACTTATGTGAAGAGGATGCGCTGATATTTGTGAAGACTTTTGATTACTATTTGTGTTATCATAGTACTGATGATGTGATTAATATATTGTGCATATATATCTTTATTGATACAAATTGTGTAGGTGACTTAAATAGTCAAAGGTCCACTAGTGTTTGTGCATTCTCTTTGTTTGGTAGTACAATTATTTTAATGAATACAAGTAGCATATAGTTGCTAAACATGCCTCCAAGGAGGAAATATGTTACATAGATTGTGTACAAGTATTAGTTTTGAATGCAAAGTGGCTATAATTTCTTGTGAAAATTAGAGTTCTATTTGTTTGACTAAAACCCCATGTAGAATTCTTACACTAAGCATGCTGATGTATGGTATCATTTAATTTTGGCGATCGTTGAGAATGGTTCAGTCATGTTGGAAAATGTTGACACTTAGGATAATACTGTAGATTCTTCATTATAGTGAGCACAAAGTTCTCTTGGTACAAAAAGGGCACGAGCCTAGGATTTTGTAACTGACTTATTTTATGGTTCCTTTGGATGTTATTGCAACATATAATATAAAGCGGAAATATGTTAGATTTGTATGCTATTTAATTGCAAATCTATGTAATCTATTCTTCATGAGAAGTAGGCCCAAAGAGCTCCTCTTGGACCTCCAATTCAATTTGAAGTTGACATGGAGATGGGTAAGTTTGGAGGATAACAATGCCTTTGTGATGGGGGAGGTCTTTTTTTTGGTGATTTTCAAATTTTTTTCTTGGTTCATGGCTTTGGTGTCCGTAATATTGTAAAATCATAATTTTTATGTTCTTATTAATAGTCACACATGCATTAGGGATTGGATTAATTAATTTTATAGATATTTCATAGATATATATAGGCAACTAGAATGCTATCATATAAAAGGGAGGAAGTGTGAACATATGTACTCTTTTGTTGAATATTATTACATAGTTGTGCCTCTCTTTTATGCCAATGTTTCTTCAACAATGTCTTCTCTTCTTACATTTGGTGTCATGTATTTGTATGTCATGATTTGTTCATATCTATTTTCTTCTATAGAATATTTAATGGGGAATATAATTTTGCATTGACACAATAAATTTGCATACTGTTTGAAGGGCTAACATTTATAGTAGTTTTACCTTGTTTCAACACCAATTTACATATTTTTTAAAGGCTATCATGATGACAACCTAGAGGTGGATGAGATAATTGAAAGAAGTAGGAATATTTGGGCTTCAAATTTACATATAGTAGTGGCCAAGCCTAATATTTTTCCTTGTCATTATTTTTAAAATATATTTTTCATTATTGGACTTTGGAAGTAGCGATTATCAAAAATGTTGAAGGCTAATATATAATTATTGTTATAGAATTTTCCTTTAAGAACACGCAAAGGTTGCTTAAGCGAATAACTTGATATGATACACAAAGGCCTAGATGAGAATATAGGAAGATGATAATATGATTGTTTTTTTAGAGTAGTAGGCTGTGACATCCCTACCTTACAAAATTTATATTTCTAATCTCTTAATTGCCTTATTTTTAAATATATAAAAGTGTGCAATGATTCTTATTTGTACGTTGTTTGGATGTGAGGATTTTGATCACCAGCCAATATTTTTTTGGATTTTAATTATGTAGATTATTGTTATCAACATTTCAGATCAAACTTCATGATCCATCATTGAGATATGAAAGCAAGAGAGGAGAAATGACATTTATAATGTCGATCATGTTTGAAATAATGATTATTGCCAATCATATTTGCATTCCCCTTCTATATATAATTATAGAAAAATAAATGATGACAAATTGAAATAAAAATCTTTATTAATTTGTAAAGGGAATTTAATTATACTATTTCTTATGACATCCCTTGAAATGTTGCTATGCCATTTGATCCTAATTTAATCGATTAATCTTTCCCATCTCAAATAACTAATATGTATATGCTCATTAACATATGGAATATTTATAAGTAATCAATGACCACTTTTATTACACTCTTTATTTTGACTTCCATGGAAGTCGTATGCCTTTTGAATGTAAAATTATTTAATAATTAGAGGGTTTGAATTTGTTGGAATTTGATATTTAACTAGAATATTCAACTGTTAGAGTATAAGGATGTTTCTAAACTCCTTTTAAATTGCCTAAATATGCATTCCCTAGGTGATTCTAGTGATGGAAGTGTTTTTAAGATTGCTTAATTTGTAAAGAATACGAGTCACCTCTTCTTATCCTTTCTAGTCACTTGTCTAGGAAAGGATAGACTATTTGATTATTATGTTCTTATTATCTTGTTTGGTTATTCAACTAGATTTCATTAAAAAATATGGTTTAAAGACATGCAGATATATTTTCAGATGAAATTAAAAAGTAAACTTTAATTATGTTTGTAATCCCTGCCAAAATACCCTCGAGAAATATAACTATCATGCATATAGAGATAATAATTTTATTTCTAAGACATCTACTAATACAATATTAACAACTCAAATAATCAATATGCAAGTTTCCAACCATCTAATAAATACACATCTAATCGATTACCATAAACAAATGAACATGAAACACAAGCTAAAATAGAAAAACTCAACATCTAACTTTCCCTAGGGTGCTTCAACGCCATTAGTTAAATATTATAAACTCAATATCATAATCTCTTAGCACAATCAATTATACTCAAGCATGACTTCTAATCATTTAATTCTTAACACATAAAGCATAATCATTTACTTAACCATCACAAATGCAACCTATCAATCCAATTAATCCATCTTAGGTTTATTTTAAGAACCAATACAAAGTGTTCCCAATCCCCTTTTATTTACCCTTAATTAAATAATAATCATACTACCTACAACATTCCTAATATTCCCTTTCTAGAATGATCATGCGTACATCACATTACCAAAACATATTCTTAACCGAGAGATAAGCACAACTAAGAAGTAATCAACTTTCTTATTTAAGAACACACAACTCAATACATCCAATACAACCAAATGATATCCTTATTTAACCATAATTCCAATTCCTTATTCCATTTAACTCCATATTAAAGTTACATAATAAACCCAACAATGATTACAACCATAAGTCCTATCACATGATAGAGTTACACGATCATTTACATCAATACATAG
Source organism: Cryptomeria japonica (assembly GCF_030272615.1). NCBI lineage: Eukaryota > Viridiplantae > Streptophyta > Pinopsida > Cupressales > Cupressaceae > Cryptomeria > Cryptomeria japonica. Next base: position 633,317,269 of record NC_081413.1, read on the forward strand.
CCTTAATCAATAGTTACATCTTTCTTCCAATCTCATTATTACATTGCCATATGAATTACATTATATTAATCCATTACAAAGATCCATCCATAAGTTGAAGAGATAAGAATCCAATCCACATTCAAGCATCCAACAAAGAACATACCAATGGAAGAAGGCATTAAACCACCCAACCATGTGGAACCAAAGGAACCACCCCCCATGCTAGGAGATGACACAAGGTCCCACACACAATCTAGACCTAGGCTAACACCTGACAACCAAAGAGATACAACACAAGAAACCACAACAATAATTACATAAATCTAATAAGCTAAATCACATTACAAGGATAATCATAAGAGATTGAAACTCCTAGAGGGATACCAACAATCAAGTCATAAGGAACAAGTATACATGCAAGGAAAGAGTGGACCATCACATGCTATCCTCACCTACAAGGGAATAATGCCACACCTTGATAGTCATGTCTCTACATGCTATCCTCACATAGAAGGGATTATACTAGACCCTGATAGACATGTGGAGCCATCTCAACCTATGAGAGAATCAAGGGAGATTTACTTATCATCTCCATGGTCTTCCCAAGCTCATCTCGAGTCTCCACTCAAGGGACATGAGGTGGGGTACAAAAACTAATTCATTATCTTGTTTAGGTGAGTCCTAATTACCCAACTCAACTGATTAATTATTATGATTATTTCTTATTTAAATCAATGAAAACCCCCAACGTGTTCCTGGTGGTCTAGACTGCAAGCATCCTTACAAGGATGCTATTGATAGCCTATTTTCTCTTGATCCCATTCATCATGTGGAAGCCCACTCTCTGGCCATGTTCCAAAACCAAAAGGGTAAACATAATACGTAATACAAGATAATAAGGAGGCTCAAATAACAACATCATGAAAGAATCCACGTAAGACATGTAGTAAGCACTACAACCAAATGCCAAGATACCAAAGCACAAACTAGAGCCTCAACAATAACCAACACAACAATAAACATGAGTAAGGCATAAATCTATCTCACTTAGCCAAGAACAGATCAAATCCTCTGCAACGAGGCACAACATCTCACTAGAGCTTTCAAGGACTATCCTCCACAACAAGGAATTTTCCTTCGTGTTGAAGTTAACAAAATATCCTCAACAACAAGGCATTATACATCTTGCTAGAGCCATAATACATCAAATAATCAAAATCTGATTTGTAACCAATGCTAGAAAAACTCAGAAATTACATCAATAATCCTCTGTTTCAAAAGATATAATTAAAAAAATGATCACAAACAACCAAGAACATCAAAATATAACTGGAAAAGCAAAATACCACATCTGCAGAACAAATAGCGCTTCTATTGACCAAATCGGTGCCTTTGTGAGATAGTTTAGTGCCTATGACTGACAACACAGAGCTTATGACCAATTTATTAGCGCATTAGGCGAACAAAACAACACATTTTTAATTATAATAGCACACATACAAATAACAATAACACATATACCAATAGAAATAGTGCTTACACTTAATAAATTAGTGCTTTTTTAATTCTAGCACATACGACAAGGATTCCAGTGCATACACACAAATAGACTCAAAAAATGGAACATCAAAGTTACAAAAAATCCAGAAAATCAACAACGCATCCAAGATGCCAAGGTTACAACAATCTAAGATGCAAGGATAAATAAGAAAACCCAAGAACTAAACAAAAACATCAAGAACAAATTTGAGACATGAAATCAATCAAAAGTCGCAGACATGGACTCCCGACAAAGTTCGAACAATAATTAATTCATAGAGGGAAATAACTAAACTCTCTCCAGTCATATGAATAACAAATATACCTCCATATCCATACAATACAAATGCCATTCTCACAAAAGCAATACAATCTAGAATGCCATAATTAAACATGACATACATAAGGCAAAGACAAAAGCCATATACAGTGAAACACATGCAACAAGATTCATAAAAATAAAAATAATATTCCCCGAAACCTTAAATGATATAACTTTATAAATATTATTCATGATAATGACATTTTATTCACGCATGAAGCATACAATCTTTTTGAGAAATAAATTGCAGAGAGAAAAAAACTCCACCAACCTAGAAGAATATAAGTGATGGCAAAATGAAGGTGAAGAAGAACAATCCAAAATCCATAATCCAACAAACTCCAATCAACCAAAATCTCCAAATCATAGAAAAATAATTCCTGAAGCTAACCTGACAAATTGCATTCAAAACTATGCAATAAAACCAACCAATCAAAATAATGCAAAATACTATATTCCATACCAACCCCCTTCCCGAATTCGGGGTAAGAATATAAATAATAATATTTACTTACCCTTAAATCTCGACCAATAGTAATACATGGTAGGTAAGAATATAATTTTAATTATCCAACTAATAACAAGAGAATGTAATAATATAATAACCTATGATAGATAAATAATAAATCAAAGCCAAATAGACAAATCAAATAAAATATAATTAAATACCGCAATTAAATATAAATCATAACCAACATTAGAAATAACAATTTAAACTATAAATAAATAATAAATAATAAATGACCATTTAAATAATAAATCATTAAATCAAGCAAATAAATATAAATGCACCAATTAAATATAAACCAATAAATGAATAAAGCATCAATCAAATAACATTAGTAAATATTAAATCTCAATAATAAATCACCAACAATAATTAAGTATCTAGCTATATCACAAATTAATTTAATATAATATTAGTAACTATATGAACCAAATATTAATTAATCAAATAATCAAATACTCACAATACAAGACATTAACCACCAACTCAAGACTCGACAATGACAACTTAAGCGTAGAGTGCGCAGAGGAAACTCATGCCATCTCCAACAACTTTCCATTGTGATAAAGACACACTCAGATCTTTGAGACCAGGCGGAGTCGATGTCTAGTGCCTGTAATAAAGCAACCACTAATAACCACAAGACAACATATACAATAACATATTTATCATAAATAATCAGACAAGAGATAGAGAATCACAATGTCATGTCATGCTCATAATGAGTGGTATGACATCGTCTCTATTGCAAATATATTAGAAGAAAATCACAATCATTATAACATCAAATCAATCATCATTATCTTGGAATAGGTCTAGCATAATCAAGATGCCATCATAATCTCATAATAATATGAATCATCACATGATAATAAGGGCATAGAGATCCTCAAATGTAAATCCAACACCATAATAGTCTATAATATGTCAATCATCCACAAAGTCATCATATAACATATGTCCATATAAATGTCTAGCATCATGAAATAACATCTGAAATATACATAGAGTCATAAACATGAATCAAAACATCATCAAAGAAACTAAGCAAGTCTATCGAAACATAATGATTCAAGAAGGGACACTACAATGTTCACAAAGAATTCTCAATTGATGACACATTCAATATATGTTGTGTATGATAATGAGGTATTTCAATGAATCAAATAAAATAAAGATATGATTCGTTGTCACTATCTGTGGTTGTGAACAAAGGAGAAAAACATCAAGAAGGTGAAGAGAAATGGATTTTCTCTATGATGAAGAAAAAGGCTTTTGAATATTTGTTTCTAGAGTTTCAACTTTCATGATATGCTATTAATAATCTTCCTATTTAAGAATTAGTAGATTATGGTGAAATTCTTGAAGATATGAAACAAATATTCTTGAATAATTTAATCAAAAGGAAAAGATACTTGTGAATATTTATAAGAACTAAGGGCCAGTAAGGTTTATAATTGTGATAGATTAGGTCACATGTATAAAACTAGTAGATCCAATCCCTCTACACCTATTAGAGTTTTAGTTCAAGGAAATGTAGATTATACAGTACAAGCTTTTGGAGTTATAGCATATTCCTAGATAATTAAAATTCAAATGAAAAAGAAAGAGCAAAGAATTTAAGATGGCACTAGATGAGGCAAATATTACTTTGAAATAGGATAAGAGAACATGCAAGCTAAAAAGAACATAGAGGAAGAATTAATATTCTATTTCAAGAAATGCAAGAGAGGGCGAGTCTATTGCCTTAGTTGTAAACACTATGAGGTATATAGCGGTGGATAAAATTGTCCAGGCTAAGGAAAATGATAATTTGTTTTAAATATGTCATATATAATTGTCTACAATTATAGTTTAATCAATTGAGAATATTATTTGTATAAATCCATTAAACACGTTTTGTTAGATGAGTTATTAATCCTAGGTATAAGTAAAGATAAAAAAAAAAGAGAAATTAAATATTGTTGGTAATTGTGGAGTTGAATTGTTGTAGAACTTTAATTCATTTACATTTGGATGTAATTTAAGGAGGGATAAATATGTCACAAAAAAAAGCATCAGGAGATACCTAATCTTTAGAGAAAATTGTTGAATGTAATTTTTATGTAGAATTTTAATCAATTCTAGATGTACAATATCTAATTTCCTCAGCAACCTTTGATGACATCTTGAAGAGAATCTTGCTTAATTTTTTAAGTCAAATTCATTTGAAAACCAATAAAAAGAATCAAAGTATCGTGGAGTTTCATGATAAAAGAAAGTATAGATGTGGAGAGAATCAAAGTATTGATGAATGAGGATGATTGAACTAATAATCAAAGAATTGAAGATTTAGTTGCAAAGGTTACATGCCATTAATTTACATAAGGTATATTTTGAATATATGTCATGCCAATATGAAATAAATGACAAGTAAAAAAAAATTAAGTTAATTGTATTTAGTTAAATATTTTGTATTTTAATTTGAAGGAGATTGGAAATTGCTCCATAAACTCTTTAAGCAATTTTAGTCTAGTCTTAATCAAACTTGTCAAAAATTGACAAGATTATAGTTTCAAGGTAGCTTAATACATTTGTTTCAAAATTCTTCAAATTGAATAATGATGATTAAATTGGTATTTGGCATTGCTTCTTAATATATGCAAACTAATTGAATCAATTGACTATATTTTAATTTTTATTAAATAATTTATAAAAATGAAATTTGTATATACACTTTTGATATTTTTAAAATATAGTTAGATACTTATTCCTTGATTCTTGCACTTATTATTAGGTAAATTGTGTTAATTAAATTGCATGGTAATCTAGTTTTCTACTTGTGTATTGCACTTAACATATGATCTGCAAATTCTTTTAAATTACATGCTTGCTCTTTCTCCATCCTTTATCTCTCTCACCTTTATTTTATCAAATGATTCACAAAACTTAGATAAACACTTTAAGGATATTTGTCTTTTGTTTTGTATTAAGTTAAAATCTATAAGTTAAAAGTATGTTTTTGACCTAATGATATTCCTATGTTGCTTTCTCCATTATACCTCAAGTGGAACAATTATTTTTATCTTAATGATATGAAACTTAATAGGACAGAGGGGGCATTGTTGGAGAAACAATTGACACCTTCAATGGTAGGGAAGCCAAGAATGGTAGAGCATCATAGTGTCCAAAATATAGTCATGAATATTCTAGATTTGAAATTTTAAATGGTGCATGAAAAATAACATGGTTTTGAGCCATAGTAAGATTTAAAGCCCAAAATTATAACTTTAGAAGAAAGTTAAAAAAATAAACAAATCATATCATAAAGTGTAAATAGACCGATAACTTGAACAAACTTAATTAAACTACCTACAACATTACCCATCTAACTTGAAATGCAAATGAACCAATGATTTGAAAAGCATGACTAAACTAATTTACAAAAAATGCCTATCTAACTTGAAGTAAGAAATAAACCAATAACATAAGTAGAACCTAATCAACATTGAATTTGAAAAATCGTCTTGTTTCTCTAGTTAAGATTTGAAGTGAACAAACTATTATTTTGATAAAACAAGAGATCCCCTAAATCTTTTGTAGGCATGCCTTCTGACCTCAAATTCAATACTAAAATATCATCTTTAGGTTTAGAGTTAGAACAAGTTAAATATTAAGAAGCATGAGTTAGAAGAAAAAAAGAGAGAAGAAACAATGAATGAAAGTGACATAATGCAATTGGAAAATATTCAAACAACAATTTTGAGCATGGAGGAAAGATAGAACAAACTAAGAGTTCAAATAGAAGAGTCCAAATCTTGGACACAATTTGTCAAAGGGCCATCAAATGATCAAAAGGAAATCATAGAAAAACAGATCAAGAGGCAAATAAAAGAGGAAAAAGACAAACAATAAAAAGCTATGAATATCATCACTAAAGGTTGAATGGAATACAAAGAGAAGAAAAGGACTGATATTTTAACAAGAGACTTTATCAAGGACCAATTGGAGTGGATAAGTTGTATCCAACAAGAAAACAAGTGGTGCAGGAGCACCTATGGGTCCAAGGGGCCTATCAAGATTATGTCATTTATTTTCATGTTTTTTTTTTCATTTGGGGTATAATAAGGTCTTGATTACCATTTTGAATAATTTTGAACTCATTTAAAGTCACCTTGTAAGGCATTGATGCCAATTGCTTGTATGTAGCCAATCAGGACCACATTAGTCAAAGTTGGTCAACGCCTCCCAATGTGTGGTATGGGAGTGTAAATGATGTATTTTATGTTTTTATGTCCCATTTGATATGTTTTCAAGGTTTTTGGAGGCTATTTGAGTCAATTGTACAAAATGAGCAAAATTGTAAAAGTTGTTGACAACTTTTCAAAGTTGTCAAGCAACATAATCACAAAAAGTGGTTCCAACGGCTAACCAATTAAAAATATGGTTGAGCCATTATTTTTGGAGTTTAAATAGATGCATTAAGTGTTGAGGAGGAGTTGGATGGAAATTTTGTATGGAGAACTCAAGTTTTGGATGAAGATTGAAGATAATTTCTCTGCAATTTTCTGTTAAAATGTTTCTCTTTCCTTCATATCTTTCTTGTTTGAGTGTGATAACACATGAGAGTGGATTTTTTGGAAATTTATTTGAGTATCCTTTCATTTGAGACCAATTTGGCTTGATTTCACTGATTTTTGACCATTCTACAATCGGATTTGCTAAAACTGGCCTGAAACCCTAGGTTTTGGGGTTTTATCAAAGAATAATGTATAATTGACCATTCCATCAACTGATTTACCCAATACTTGGTGGAATGGTAGGTGTGGTATTTTTCCAGATGGGGTTCCATCCATTTTTTTAGAGGAGGAGTTTTGAGGGTGATTTGAGTGCTTGAGGGCTTAACATCCTCATGTGTTAAGCCATTGGACAGGGTTTGGGTAAGCATTTGGAGTTTTGGTACCAAAACAAGAAAATAGACCTTAAAACCTGTTAAATCCCTTCATATTTGGTATTTCCTTATATTTCATGTTGGGTGTGAAAGTTGGTAGAGTGTCTAAGGGGTACCTCTAGTGCATTTGGAGACCTAATAGGGCGCTTAGAGGACTGTAGCAGTCAATTTTTGGACACTTTTGTACAAAGAACCATATCTTGATTTTTACATATGTTTTATAACTCCCAAAAGGGTATTATAAGTGGTATTTTTTTTGTGCTTAGGGTTAGTGTATCAAAATATATGGCCAAAAATATTGTTGAGTAGGGCTACTAAGATCTAGTCACCCCTAGAGAGCCAATGGTGTGGGATATCCTGAAAGGGCTTGTTTAAAAGGTGATTTTGGTTGGTTTGAGTCCATTTGGGTTTATGGACATGATTGGATTCCTTAAAATAACCTTGCAAGTGTCTTTTGTGGTGTTGTCTCAAATTTCCACGTTGTGAGACTTAGTCAAAAGTTGAGAACCTTGGGTTGAGCAACCTAGTGTGTAGGCTAGAGTTTGAAGTTTGAATCCACAAATTTGGTGGTTTTTTAACCCTCTAAATTCTCTACATCAAAGTGGTATCAGAGACAAAAGGTTTGATAAGTGTGAAGGAGAATCTTGTGAAGAAGTTGAAGCGTAGTAGAGATGCCTCCTAAAGCTGGGTCAATGATGGCTAGGAGGATGAAGGCCCTAGAAGTTAAAATTGAAGCATTGAAAGCGAGGGAAAGAAGGAGAGATAGGGGTGAAGAGAGTGACAGTGACCCCAAATAAGAAGGAGGAGAAGATGAAGGTGAGACCCCTTCTACAAGACCTCAGAAAGAGGAGATCCCTCGTGAAGAAAAAAGGTTTATCAATATTTTGAAATTAGTAAAAGGGGATGCTACTGATGTGAAAATGGAGCTTCCTATGTATGGAGGCGAGATAGATTTTGACGAATTGATAGAGTGGATTGATTCTTTGAACAATTAATTTGATTATACTTAGGTACCTAAAGATAAGAAGCTGAAGTTTTCCAAAACAAAGTTGAAGGGTTCTGCCTTGGTTTGGTGGAATTACACCCAAGGAGAAAGGGTGAAGAAAAATAGATCAATGATCAATTCATGGGATAGGATGGTGAACAAACTGAAAGGACAATTCTTACATGTTGATTATGAGTTTCAAGTGTTCAAAAGAATGCAAAACTTGAAATAAAAAGATATGGATGTGGTTGCCTACATTGAGGAGTTTCACAAAATCAACTTGAGGCTAGACAAGTGGAGAATGAAAGGGAGAAGGTGGCTAGGTACCTTAATGGATTAACGTTCAATATCCAAGATGAAATTATCTTCCTTTCTCCCAAGATAATGGATGAATATTTTCAAGTAGCATTGAGGGCATAAGAGAAGTTGAAGAGGAAGAGTGATCAACAAAGTAGAGGAAGAGGCAAAAAATTTAGAGGAAGATCCTTTTGGGGCATAAATTAGTCCCAAAGAAATCATGGGGAATCTAGTCACAATGAACAAAGTGAAGACTCAAATAGTAGAGGAAGTTTTAGAGGAAGGATACCAAATGGAAGAGGAAGGTTTGGTGGATCAGGAAGAGATTCAAGCACCTTCATAGGAAGATGCTACAACTGCAACCAAGTGGGACATCCAGCCTTCAAATGCCAAGAGAAGCAAGCCTCTAGTTATCATGGAGGAGAGAGGAGAAACCAACAAATACAAGAGGAGGATTGACAAAGTGTCAAAATACCACCTAAGCCTGCAGATCCAGAGTTTGGAGAGCCTAATGATGAGGAGAACCCTCTTGAAGGTGCCAGGTACCAAGGAACCACCACAAAGGAAGTCACTTTTCAGAACTTCTTGCAAATCTGGTGGGAAGGTATGTAAAGTCATAGTTGATTCAGGGTCCACAGATAACTTGGTGTCATTAGAAATGGTTGAGAAGTTGGGATTGAAGGGAATCCCTCATCTTACCCTTTATAAGGTGTCTTGGTTGAGTAAGGGCCAACAAGTGCTTGTAAATGAACAATCTTGGGTAGAATTCCAAATTGGGGGGTATAGGGATAGAGTCCTATGTGATTTGATTCCCTTGGATGCTTGTCATTTGCTACTAGGGCGCCCATGGCAGTAGGATCTCGATGCTCAACATGATGGGCATAAAAACACCTATACCATAACAAAAAATGGTGAGTCTTTTACCTTGACATGATATTCTTGTTTTTAGCAAGTCCTAGAAAGAACATTTGAGGGACCTTGACATGGTCCTCTGCATCAAAGTGGTATCAGAGACAAAATGTCTGATAAGTGTGAAGGAGAATATTGTGAAGAAGTTGAAGCGTAGTAGAGATGCCTCCTAAAGCTAGGTCAATGATGGCTAGGAGGATGAAGGCCCTAGAAGTTAAAATTGAAGCATTGAAAGTGAGGGAAAGAAGGAGAGATAGGGGTGATGAGAGTGACAGTGACCCCGAAGAAGAAGGAGGAGAAGATGAAGGTTAGACCCCTTCTACAAGACCTCAGGAAGAGGAGATCCCTCCTGAAGAAAAAAGGTTTATCAATTTTTTGAAATCAGTAAAAGGGGATGCTACTGATGTGAAAATGGAGCTTCCTATGTATGGAAGCGAGATATATTTTGAGGAATTGATAGAGTGGATTGATTCTTTGAACAATTACTTTGATTATACGTAGGTACCTGAAGATAAGAAGTTGAAGTTTGCCAAAACAAAGTTGAAGGGCTCTGCGTTGGTTTGGTGGAATTACACCCAATAAGCAAAATAAATCCATGATCAATTCATGGGATAGGTTGGTGAACAAACTGAAAGGACAATTCTTACATGTTGATTATGAGGTTCAAGTGTTCAAAAGAATGCAAAACTTGAAATAAAAAGATATGGATGTGGTTGCCTACATTGAGGAGTTTCACAAACTCAACTTGAGGCTAGACAAGGGGAGAATGAAAGGGAGAAGGTGGCTAGGTACCTTAATGGATTAACGTTCAATATCCAAGATGAAATTATCCTCCTTTCTCCCAAGATAATGGATGAATATTTTCAAGTAGCATTGAGGGCATAAGAGAAGTTGAAGAGGAAGAGTGATCAACAAAGTAGAGGAAGAGGCAAAAAATTTAGAGGAAGATCCTTTTGGGGCATAAATTAGTCCCAAAGAAATCATGGGGAATATAGTCACAATGAACAAAGTGAACACTCAAGTAGTAGAGGAAGTTTTAGACAAAGGATACCAAATGGAAGAGGAAGTTTTGGTTGATCAAGAAGAGGTTCAAGCACCTTCATAGGAAGATGCTACAAGTGCAACCAAGTGGAACTTCCAGCCTTCAAATGCCAAGAGAAGCAAGCCTCTAGTTATCATGGAGGAGAGAGGAGAAACCAACAAATACAAGAGGAGGATTGACAAAGTGTCAACACACCACCTAAGCCTGCAGATCCAGATTTTGGAGAGCCTAATGATGAGGAGAACCCTCTTGAAGGTGCGAGGTACCAATGAACCACCACAAAGGAAGGCACTTTTCAGAACTTCTTGCAAATCTGGTGGGAAGGTATGTAAAGTCATAGTTGATTCAGGGTCCATAGATAACTTGGTGTCATTAGAAATGGTTGAGAAGTTGGGATTGAAGATAATCCCTCAGCTTACCCTTTATAAGGTGTCTTGGTTGAGTAAGGGCCAATAAGTGCTTGTAAATGAACAATCTTGGGTAGAATTCCAAATTGGGGGGTATAGGGATAGAGTCCTATGTGATTTGATTCCCTTGGATGCTTTCCATTTGCTGGTAGGGCGTCCATGGCAGTATGATCTCAATGCTCAACATGATGGGCATACAAACAACCTATACCATAACAAAAAATGGTGAGTCTTTTACCTTGACCCCTTTACCAAATGGAGGTGTGGATAAACAAGTGGGTTCTAGTGTTATGATGGTAGGAGAAAAGAAGTTTTTGCAGACCTTAAAAGAGGAAGGCGTCCTAGGATTTTCCTTGATTGTGAAGCCAAAAGACAAGCTAGATTTATCCAAAAGTAAAGGAGAAGCTAGATTGGTCTATATAGTCTTCAATGGTTCCTAATTGCTTAAGGTATGTTAACTCTTGGAAGTACCATTCAGAGTCTTTTTGGTCGAACTGGCTGATGAGATTTTGGGTAAACTCATTGTAGGTGGTGACATTTTTGTGTCCTAGGGTAATGAGACCGTTATGCCACCAATTATGGGTTGCTCCGGTTAAATGTAGTATGGCAAATTTTATAGCATCTCCTTCGGTCATGGGACTGTATGAAAGGTATGTGTCTAGTTTTTGTACCCAAGCTTGGGCGATATCCTTCCCTGACCCATCAAAGCATGGTAAGGACATTTTGTTGACTTTAGCTTTGAGGTCGTTACCCATAGGTTTCCTCCTTCTACCTTCAGTAGTCTTGGACTCACAGAAGTCCCTGAAGGAAACCACCCTCTTAACTTCTGGCTCTAATCTAGCATAAATTTGGGCGATTTCTTCCACCCCAAGTGTGACTGGTTCATCTTCCTCCCCCACATGTTCCTCTTTAGGAAGAAATTCGGGAATTGTTTGTCTAGAACTTTGAGGAGATCGTTCGTTATCGACGTGTTTAGAGTGTGTCTCTCTTCTAGTGTTTTGCATATCTCTATTGTTGCTGTTTGTACTTTGGAGGATTATTTGGCTCATTCTTTCGAATTTTTCATTGGTTTGCTCCATGAAGGTTTGGAGTTGTTTGGCTAATTGATTAGCCATTGCTTTTATGCCTTTCTTTCTCTGATATGTGATCATAAACTAAGAATTCCTCCCACAAGTTGGCAGGATTACGCTCTGATACCACTCTAATGTCCCTACTAGTTAGGGCTCACCGTCCTGCAAAATAGATTGTTAGAATACAACAAATATATAAATATATAACTAATCCAACTTGCAATTTAACTTTAAAATACTTAATTAACACTAATCACAATTCTTATCTGATAAAAAGGATACGAGTGCCATACAGAGATATGTCCTTAGGTGGCTGTGAAGCTCGCCTTCTTGGAACCCATCTTGGTTCCAAGCCATCTAGGAAATCGAAGGTGAATTCGATTCCTGTCTTGGGTGTAATTTCTTACACCCACGCCATCCAGGAAATCAAAGGTTAAATTTCTACCCGTCTTGGATGTAACTACTTACACCCAAGCCATCCAGGAAATCGAATGTTAATTTGATTCCTGTCTTGGGTGTAATTTCTTACACCCAAGCCATCCAAGAAATCGAAGGTTAATTCGATTCCTATCTTGGGTGTAATTGCTTACACCCAAGCCATCCAAGGAAGTCCATATGTCAATTCCTTTCCTTGGATGATGCATCCCATCATCCAAGTCTACCAGAGGGGACCGACCAGATCCGTCTCTTCTTGGATGAACTTTATCAAGCAAGCCATTCATATATGCATATAGATATTTAGTATATATATACTGCCTACCAGGGATTATCATAATCCCTCCATTAGGCTAAGGGAGTTTCCTCCCTATGGCTTCCATCATTCAATCACATTTATATTGCATTTTACAATTTAGTACTATTTTCCATTTCATAATCCACATTTATATGTTAACATATATTCCTAACTATTCATTAATATGTATTCATTAAAATATGTCTTACAATCATTAACATATGTATTACATTTTCATTAATTTCATTCATCACATCTGCATTAGCATATTCATTCATTAATGTGTAAATTATGATATTAATTACTTGTGTTCATTAATATATACAGTAAATAGCATTAAAATATTGATTACCTATGTTCATTGATATATATAGTAATGAGCATTACATATTAATTACTTATATTCATTAATATATACAATAAATAGCATTAACATATTAATTACCTATATTCATTGATATATATAGTAATGAGCATTACATATTAATTACTTATGTTCATTGATATATATAGTAATAGGCATGACATATTAATTACTAATATATGCATTAAATATAATACTTTATTACTTACCTGGTCTGTTCGCAATAGAAGCTCCAGCTCTGTGGTTGTCTCTGCCGCTATACCTCTCGCTGCCTACGTCCTTTCAAACTACGGGCTGCCTTCCCCTTTATACCCCGTGAAGGGTTGTACCCCTCCACGGGTCCCCTTCCGCATGAAGGGGTGCGGTGGTAATCGCAACTACCCTCGTACCACTTCGTACAGGGGTAATCGGGAGGGGGGGGGCTTGTCATAGTTAATCACATTGTGTTTGAAATATATCACATATTACTTTTCCATTTAAAAATGTATTAAATAATAAATAACACTTTTTCTTTATTATATATATATTTTAAATAATAAATAACACTTTCTTTATTATATATATATTTTAAATATATTAAATATTAAATAACACTTTCCTTTATTATATATTAAATAGTTACTTATATTATCATTTTAATCATTTATTCACAATAACCTTATTTAATTAATCCATATATTAACATTATTAAATAATTTTACATCAGGTGATACCATATGGGTTATCATAGTCCCTCCGTCTCAATTTTGCTTGTTGTTTTGGAGCCTATCCCTTCGGTTGCTCCCGTCTTTGCACCTATTTCAGTCTGGCTCCCTGTCGCTTCAGGGGCTTTCGATCAACCTCCCCCTAAGTGGGTGCAGGTCTTCATCACTCTTTCGTTGGAGCCTCCTCTTATCACTGCTTTGTCGGACATGCCTCCCTTGTCCCAACCACTTAATATGTTGCACATGCAGGTGGTTCCTAGTGCATATTTGTCTACCCCACTTATTTTGCCACTGCTCCAGCATCTGAGTTTACTTGGGGTTCTTTAGCCTGCTATAGTTGATATGAGGCTTGTTACTCCTATCCCATATAAGCGCAAGTTAGAGAAAGGGCATGTCCTGGAGTTCCCACAATGCAAGTGCTTGCAGGTATGTTCCTCACCCCTTCCTCTGCCTGTCTCAGTACCTATTGTTTTTCCTGTCTTTGTGTGCATAATCGAGAAGTCCCCACCTTCTCTAGAGTTTGTCAGTACCTCTCTTCAAGAGACCGACAATCCCATTCTTGTTTCCTCTTCTCCGAACAAGTAACCTAATTCCTCTATGGAATCCTGCATGTTCAAATCCCTGGAGGACATCTCAACTTTGTCCATGATCTTTTCACTATCATTGACCCTCACCTCCCTCGAGCTTGCGGACACCGACATTGACGCGGTCTTGTCCCTCACTCTCGCTATGGGTGAGGTGCCTAGTGCTACTCTTTCCATTATTCCTCTTCAAACTCTTCCACCTTCTCCCTATGATCTAGATTGGGAGGATGAGGCTCTCCTCGAGGACGATGATCTACTACAGTATAATCCCCTCCTAAGGGTTGACGTTAGGATTTTTTTTATCTTTCCTCTACATTTGGTTGCATGTTCATGTGATTGTGCTTCCTCATGCTTTCTTTATCTGTTTGTTACCTCATGAAGGACCCTGGTCACTCCTTAGGTACTTGGATACGAGAGGTTGACTATCTTTATCTGTTGTTATCCCTTGAAGGACTCAAGATACTCCGTAGGTGCTCGGATACAGGGGATTTTTTGTCGTACACATTCGTCTATTTTTCTACCTCCTTCTTCTATTTGTTGTATCTTTCTTTTCAACATTTGAGAATGATGCAAAGCGTTGGGGGAATTCTTTTCCTTCTCCCATGTTGACCCCAATCTTTATTTTATCTTTGTCTTCATGTGCTCTTCTTCAAATTTGAGAAATCTGGTACTATGACGATACACCCATCTTGTAGTGATACTATATATCCTTTTGACACTGCTATGGGCTCTGATGCCAGACTATCGGATCCCCCTGTTCTCTTGCATTGCATCTTTTATAGGAAATGCATATAGAACTCTAACCACATATGTGCACCAATTCTTGACACCATCAAAGGAGGTAATAAAGGGTAAGTTTTCGTGGACCAATGAAGCTAATAAGGGGTTTGAATATCTGAAGAAAAGAGTATCTCAGAAACCTATACTTGTGCTCCTTTATTTTGACACTGTTTTTAGCATTGAGTGTGATGCTAGTAACCAAGCAATTGGGGTTGTTTTAAGCCAAGAGAGTAGACCGGTTGCATTTTTTGGTGAAAATCTCAATGAGGCAAAGAGAAAATATTCATCATATGATTTAGAATTGTATACCATGGTCCAAGCAAAAAGTGGAGGCACTATTTGCTACCCAAGGAATTTGTTGTTTTTACTGACAATCATGCTCTAAGTTTCTTGAATGGGCAAGACAAACTCAACCATAAACACATGAAGTGGGTTGAATATCTACAAGTCTACACCTTCACCATAAAGCATAAGAAAGGCCAAGATAATAAGGTGGCAGATGCTCTTAGTAGGAGGACACTTGTGGTGCAATAAATACAACTCCAAAGCATGGGAATAGATGCATTCAAAGACATGTATCATGATGATGCCGATTTAAAGGATATATACAAGGTTTGTAATTAGTTTTTGAACACTTTTCACAGTGAGTATTTTGATTTTTTACTTCAGAATGGTCTGCTCTTCAAAGGGAGTCAATTATATGTACCACAAGGGCTTCACTAGCTAGGCAATATTATATCACGTGCATTCATATTGGGGGACTTAATATCCCAAAAATAAGGGTACACTATATTGCCTATCAATGAAAATAGGGGGGTTTTTAATTCAGGCTATGAAAGAAAGCAACATTTGGTGAAAATAGGGGGCTTTTAATTCAGTCTGTATATTTGGAGGGGGTGACAAAAAAAGAGTTTAGAGAAATAAATTTTTGAAAATAGGGGCATTCTTTAGTATGCCATGAACGCACATGCTATAACCTAGGTTCATTAGGTAAAGCCCCTGTGATGTGTACCTAGATGCTCTATGTGGGAGAATATAATAAAGGAGAAGCATAGTGCAAGTTTAGGGGGTCATTTTGGACTTGACAAGACTTTGGATCGGGTTAGAAGGTTTTATTATTGGCCAAAGACGCAGGTGGATATAAGGAGGTATGTTGAAGGCTTCACTATATGCCAAAGAGCATAGGGAACTTCATCCAATATAGGTCTTTATCAACCCCTTCCAATTCCCAATAGGTCTTGGGAGAGTGTAAGTATGGATTTTGTGTTAGGGCTGCCTAGAACACAAAGGGGTTTCGATAGCGTCTTTGTGATTGTTGACCAGTTTAGCAAGATGGCACATTGTCTTCCATGCAAGTGCACTAATGATGCATGTCAGATTGTTGGTTTGTTTTTCAAGTAGGTCGTAAGGATACATGACTTACCTTTGAATATAGTCTCTAATAGGGACTTTAAATTCATAGGTTATTTTTGGAGGACCTTGTGGAAGAAGCTTGGTGCAAAGTTGTCTTATACCTCTGCATATTATCCACAAACAGATGGCCAAACTAAAGTTGTAAATAGGTCATTGGGAAACCTTTGGAGGTGTCTTACAAAGGAGCATTGATAGGCTTGGGATTTCATTTTTCCTCAGGTAGAATATGCTTACAATGACTCCATGAATAGGAGCATTGGGAAGAGTCCTTTTGAGGTGGTCTATAGAATGCATCCTAGAAGTGTTTATGAGTTGAGAGATCTGCAAGGGATTGATAGGAGAAGTTCTCAAAGGGAAGACTTTGTTGTTGCAATCAGGGACATACATCTGCAAGTAAGAGAAACTCTTCAAAAAAATGTGGAAAAGTACAAAGAAAGAGCTAATTTGAGGAAGAGAGACCTTCAATTCAAGGTTGGTGATTTGGTGTTAGCACATTTGAACAGAGAAAGGATTCCTAAGGGAAAATACATCAAGATGATGATGAAGAAGATAGGGCCTTGTAGGGTGGTCCATAAATTTGGACAAAACACTTATGAGATTGAGTTACCTCCCGGGGTAGCCATATCCACCATTTTAAATGTATCTAATTTATATCCATATAAAAGCTCTGTGATTGCAAGTTCTGATGCAGGTGTAACAACAGATGGGGATGATGATCAGGTGAAGGAGTTACCACCGAGCCAACCAATGAAGATTGAGTGTATCCTAGATACAAAAGAGGTGAAGAAGACTAGAAGGAAAACATACAAAAAGTATCTCATCAAATGGAAAGACCTACCTGCAGAATATGCTACCTGGATGACTGAGAATGATATCACACAACATGGAGTATCTATTGCAGAGCTCATTTCAAGAGGGGCTTGAGATTCTTCTCTCCCTAGGAGCATGGTGCAGGGGCCCTTATGGGTCCAAGGGGCCTATCAAGAGTTTGTCATTTATTTCATATTTTGTTGTTCATTTGGGATGTAATAAGGTCTTGGGGACCATTTTTAAACATTTTGAAGTCATTTCAAGTCGCCTTGTAAGGCATTGATGCCAATTGCTTGTATGTAGCCAATTAGGACCACATTGGTAAAAGTTGGTCAACGCCTCCCAATGTGTGGTATGGGAGTGGAAATGATGTATTTGATTTTTTATGTCCTATTTGGCATGTTCGCAAGGTTTTTGGAGTTTATTTGAGTCAATTGTATAAAATGAGCAAAATTTTAAAATTTGCTAACAACTTTTCAAAGTTGTCAAGCAACATAATCACAAAAGTGGTTCCAACGGCTAACCAATTGAAGATATGGTTAGAGCCATTAGTTTTGGAGTTTAAATAGACACCTCAAGTGTTGAGGAGGGGTTGGATAGAAATTTTTCAAGGAGAACTCAAGTTTTGAATGAAAGATTGAAGATTATTTCTTTGCAATTTTTTGCTAAATACTACCCTTTCCTTCATATCTTTCTTGTTTGAACATTATAGAACATGAGAGTGGATTTTTTGGAAAGGTCTCTGAGTCACCTTTCGTTTGAGACTGGTTTGTCTTGATTTCATTAATTTTTGACCATTCTACAATTGGATTTGCTAAAATTGGTCTAAAACCTTAGGTTTTGGGGTTTTGTCAAAGAATAATGTAGAACTGACCATTCCATCAATGAATTGACCCAAGAATTGGTGGAATGGTAGGTGTGGTAGTTTTCTAGATGGGGTTTGCATCATTTTTTGCAGAGGAGGAGTTTTGAGGGTGATTTGAGTGCTTGGGGGCTTAACATCCTCATGTGTTAAGCCGATTGGATAGGGTTTGAGTAAGCATTTGAAGTTTTGGTACCAAAAAAAGAAAATAGACCTTAAAATATGTTAAATCTATTCATATTTGGTATGTCCTTACATTCCATGTTGGGTGTGCAAGTTTGTGGAGTGTCTAAGAGGTATCTCTAGTGAATTTGGAGACCTAATAGGGCTCTTGGAGGATTGTAGCAGTCAATTTTTGGACACTTTGGTGCAAAGAACCATATCTTGATTTTGACATTGTGTTTTAGAAATCCCAAAATGGTCTTTGGAAGTGGTCTTGTTTTGTGCCTAGGGTTAGTGTATCAAAAGATATGGCCAAAAATCTCGTTGGGTAGGGCTACTAGGATCTAGTCGCACCTAGAGAGCCAATGGTGTGGGATAGCCTGAAAGGGATTGTTTTAAAGGTGATTTTAGTTGGTTTGAGTCTATTTGGGTTTATGGACATGATGGGATTCTTTCCCCTAATCTTGTAAGTGTCTTTTATGGCGTTGTCTCAAATTGCCACATTGTGAGACCTAGTCAAAAGTTGATAACCTTGGGTTGAGAAACCAAGTGTGTAACTTGGAGTTTTAATTTTGAATCTATAGCTTTGGTGTTTTGTTAACCCTCTAAACCCTCTGCATCAACAAGATTGGAAAGAAAACAAAAGATGGAAGGAATAGACATGTAAGAGTTGTCTTGAGAGGCATAAAAGAGAGGAATGTGATCCTAAAGAATAGAGGGTTGTTTAGAGGTAGCCATATTTACTTTGATGAAGACTTGATACTAACTGATGATTTGCAAAAAAGGGCATGTGTTAGATCAAAACCTATGCTAGTATAACACACAAACAATAAGAAACAAGTGTTAAGGTTAGTGTTATTCAACCAAAGATCAACCTAAGCAGGCATATCAAAAGAGACACCAAGAACAAAGTAAAACATTTAACTACGAATGTAAATGCAATAAGACATCTCCAAATGCCTTCTACCATACTCTTGGCTCTTTCTCCTTTGTTCCTCTCCTCTCCAAGTTCAAAACTAGTGTAGCTCTCAGCAGCTTTTTGCACTATGGATGCTTATGGAGGTTTGAGATTGAAGTATTTGCTCTAAATGTGAATAAAAAGCTAATACTATGCTATTGATACTAAAATGATTTATTTTAACCAAAATGACAATATATAAGTTGATTATGCTAAAATGCTCTCTCAAAATGCCTATAGCTTAAATGCATACAAGTTTTCAGGATTTGGATTATGAAGAAATGGGCTCTATTTATAAGAAAAATGGAGCAATGGATGGTTGAGATTGAGTAATCTCAACAAGGGTCAGGATTGAATGATTTCAATCCATGTGAGGGCTTTCAACCCAATCCCAGCATGACAAGTGTCAATATGAGATAGGTTGAGAGGAGAGGGAATAAGCATTAAATGCTTGACATGACTTGGGAGTCAACTTGGGGGTTAGGGTCAAGGTTGGGTTGAGTGAATAAATTCTTTATTCAAAGAATAAAGCTTTTATCCAATGGATAAATTCTTGTGCAAAGGCAAAAGGGATAAACATGGTCAAAGCAATAAATGCTTGAGGAGACACATGAGTGCAAGTTGAAATAACCATAAATGGTTATGTAAGAGCCATTAATGGTCATGTAAGAGCCATTAGTGGTTTTGGAAGACTTTGGAGGTTAAATTGTTGAACACACAAAGCATTAAATGCTTTTCAAAGACTTTGAAGTCTTTGAGAAGTGACTCCAAGTTGCTTAGGAATGTGACAATAATTAGGGAATGGATTAGGCTAATTAGGAAGGGGTTAGAAGAATCTAGAAGGGGATTAGATTTGCAAGTGGATTTGGTGGGTGAGGGAAAATAGGATTTTATTTAAAATAAATTTCATTTATTTCAATAAATGTGTGCAAGTTGCATTTGTAGGAAAATGCAAGTGGGGGGGGGATAAATGATTTAAATAAATGTTTGATTTAATTTATTTAAAAGAGGAATAGGGGATTAAATTAAATAAATAAGATTCTATTCATTTAATTGATTGTGAATTTGGTATAATGAATTAATTAGAATAAATTGAATAATTTATTTAATTAATAGGAGAATGTTTGAAGATGAATTAATTATATGTTAATTTAATTAACTGATGGCTAGTGGATTTTTAATCAAATAAATAGGAAATATTCATTTAATTAAACTGGACAGATTTATGTGACTACATTTGCCCCTCTTTGAGACGGTGCGGTTTATCGCGTCGTTTCAAAGAAAGAGAAATAGGTGTGAAGAAATGCCTCATAAAATGTAAATTTAATGGGTGGTATGCCCCCTCGAGAGATGGGCCGATTTTTTTTTGAAAAACCGGGCGATCTCTCGAAAAAGAATGAAAATTGGCAGGGTTGTAGAAGAGAAGAAGTTAGCAACACAGGTGAAAAATAGAAGAAATCGGAGGTAAAATGGAGAAATGGGAGGCTCGGGAAGTGTACGGGGACCACGGCGGTGAGTGGGGGAAAGTTACGGTGACTGCGAAGGGTTTAAATGGGGAGAAAGGGGTGAAAACAAGATCATTTGTTACCGCGACCAGTGTGAAACCAGAGCTCTGAGATTGACTTTTGAGAGGAGCAAGCAACAGTCAGGATGTCGGTACCTATTGCAGAGCACCGTTTCGAGCGAGTTCGTCGGTTCCAGCAGCCAGACAACTACGGACCAGCGGTACGCAAATTTAAAATTTTGGATTTCATGCATTTTTGATATGTTTTTTGCTGAGTCCAAGTTGAGTCGGGACAATAGCGCTGAAACTATGTTTTGGCGCTTTTGTCCAATTAACTAGTGCTATTGTGCCGCAATGGCGCTATTGTGGTGCTGTTTGAGCGCTTTTAAAAATTGTAGCGCTATTGTAGGCTTGTTTAGGCGCTAATGTTCGATGAGTGCTATTGAGGGGTCAATTGAGCACTTTTGTTTTTAAGCAGCGCTATTGTATAGCTGTTGTAGCGCGTTTGTAGTTTTAGCGCTTTTGCTTAGCTGATTAAGCGCTTTTGTTAGGGGTTTAGCGCTATTGTAGAGAAGTAGCACTTTTGTTTGCAAAATAGAGCTTTTGTTTGCAAGATAATGGATGCCCCAGTTTGCATGAAGAAATCTCCCGATGTCAAGGATGGATGGATAGGGATGTGAAGTGGGAGTTGTTTTGAACCATAGCAGCCTGATGAGACTTAGGTCATTTAGGATAAATGCCCATTGAAGTCTAGGTGTGCCATGATTGCTTACCTGTTGAGACCCGAAGATACTTGATCAAAGTATCTGTTGATAGTCTTAGGTTTAAACTTAAGAAAGTTTGAAAATAAAACAACTGATGATGATTGATTGATGCCCGTGTGCAGGAGGATCTACGCATGTTACAGTTACGTGAGAGACATCCAGCAACACAGGGGTTGCGGGATCGGCTGATAGAGGCCGAGATTGATTGCATTGCAATGACTAGTTTATACAATGTAATGCATATGCCTGTGATTCAGATGAATCACATATTGATTACCACTTTAGCAGAGCGCTGACACAGTGAGACGTGCACATTTCACCTTGCACAGGGGGAGATGACAATGACTTTGGAGGATGTGTGGTGTATCCTTCATATTCCCATTCGGGGTGAGCTAGTCATCTATGACAGAGCATGGGGGACTGTAACAGTTCAACGACTTTTTGATGAGGACGTGTTTATTAATGATGGTTCGATCGCCTGGGAGGAGATCGCTGCTTTATACGAGCCTCTACCAGTAGTTTTGGCAGGTATTATGGGAGGACTACTGTGTCCTGATAGACGTTCGCATGGTCTGGCCGTTGGATGGGGACAGGTTATAGAGTAGATGATGACGAAGGGGACTCGATTTTCCTAGGGATCGTGCATGCTGATGCATTTATATCAGGAGCTGCATGAAGTGGTATACCGCGGGAGGGGTTCATTAGCAGTGGGAGTGACACTGCTGCACATTTGGGTGTGGGAGCACTTACTAGTGACCTGACCGGTGAGTTTGAGATTCCGGGCAGTCGACCAACCCTACATGTTTATGTACAGTGGTATGATGAGTCAACCCCACTTGGGGAAGTTAGAGTGGTGGCAACGGACATTGGATGATCTGGATGCCGTGATCTGGAGACCGTATCTGGAGTGTGAGCTATGGGAGGATGATGCGGAGGCACTACCGTATGTTTTCATGACTCGATTCCTCATTGTGAGGACATCTTATCATGTAGAGAGACAGGTGCCGGGCAGGGTGCTGAGGCAGTTTGGACAGCAGCAGGGACTGCCGAGAGGATCAGGAGAGTATGCGAGAGTGGTCCGAGAGAGGTATGCATGGGGACCAGTACTTCCATATGATCAGGCATTGGTGGAGTTCCAGAAGCTTCAGGCGAGGCCATGGGATATACGGCCGAGGGTGGTGGATGCTGGGGTGGCAGATGAGTATACTCAGTAAATGGTAGCGCATCCGATTCTACGGATATCTGATCCAGCAGAGTCGGTTCCTGCTTTTG
Source organism: Cryptomeria japonica (assembly GCF_030272615.1). NCBI lineage: Eukaryota > Viridiplantae > Streptophyta > Pinopsida > Cupressales > Cupressaceae > Cryptomeria > Cryptomeria japonica. The sequence goes on from NC_081413.1 coordinate 633,340,170, forward strand.
AGGATGAGAGGGGAAAAAGATGGAGGAGGGGAGAGGTCGAGGACCGATAGCAGGGGGAGGAGGGAGAGGAGATGGTGGGGGTGGAGGAGGAGATGGTGGAGGTGGGGGAGGAGGAGGAGGAGAGGGTGGAGGTGGTGTTTTAGGTGGCTTAGGTGGTCGGGTTCAGCGGAGAGGGAGAGGCGGATTGCCACTGCGGATATCATAGGGGCCGTTAGTGCCGGGAGGAGTCAGATTAGGTGGCTGTGGTATGAAGAGGGAGATTCTGATGGACAGAGGGGAGGGAGCTACTGGAGAGGCACCTATGGAGATAGGGGAGGGAGCGACAGGGGGTGGTGATCCTCGGGAGCATATGCTAGCTCATTTACATACTCGATTGACAACAGCTAAGACACGGGTGGAGGATCTGGAGGCAGAGGTTGCAGCGAGAGATGTGCAGCTATTTGCATGAGAGTCAGAGCTGACTGTGGTGCTGCGGGAGAGAGATCAGGTTGTTGACAGGGTGGTCTAGTTGCAGGAGAGAGTGAGGGTTTGGAGGGAGCACAGGGACAGGGGCCATCTGTGGAGGCATTGGCGAGGGAGGTACGGAGAGCAGGTGGAGAGGTTGATTATTGGTGGGGCTTATATGAGCAGGTGGTACCATCCAGTCAGCGAGCACTGAGTTATTCACAGATGCGACAGGCCAGATCAGAGCGATCCTAGAGGATGTAGAGCAGTGGGGGTGTGATGGGTCCTCTACGGAGAGACAGGTCAGGGGGTGCAGGAGCTAGTGGGGGTTTGATGGGGCCTCCACGGAGAGATAGATCAGATGGTGCAGGGACCAGTGGGGGAGCAAGTGGCAGTGGTGGTGCAGCATCTGGTCAGAGTGGCATTTGAGAGAGCATTTTGTATATATGTATTTTATTTTTGGACTGTATCTTGGATGGCTCTTGGTAGCCGATTTTGTAGACTTCATTGTACTCTGATACATGAGATGATATATATGAGGAGATCCCATTTTTTTGATTATATGCATATTGTGATGTATGGATGCTATGCAGGATGGTGTTTTTATGAGTTTATGCGTAGATGGATACATGTACATGTATGCATTTATGAGATGATTCCTATATGCATGTTTTTATGATGATTTATGATGTTAGATACTGACATATGAATGCAGGTTTATACATGTGTGCATGTTTTGTTTGATGATTTACTTTATGTATGTAATACCATGATGATGATGTATGCTTATGATGATTTATGAACATGATTTTGGTGTTTCCTATTTTTGATATAATGATGAGATAATGATATGCAATGATGAATGCAATGTTTTGAATGAATGATTATATGTATGTAAATGCATCTAGATGTTTTTAGATGAATGAAATATGGATAAACAAATGTAAAGTACAAATGTTTATATGATGATGTCTAAATGAATGCGTATGTGAAATGGATACATAAAATGGTATGAACTAATGCTTGGAGACAAATGGTTTTATGATTCTAAATGCCTAAATATGATTAAGTAAAAGTGATAATGTGATGATAATGCAACTTATGGTTTAATAACTGCACCTTAATGCAATTAAGAGGATAATGAATGCAATGTAAATGAATTCTAAAATGAGCATAATAAGACACTTAATAATGCATGAATGAATGCACTTTTTTAATCAATGAATAGATAAAGGAATGGATGCAATGATAAATGATAAAGGATAATAAAGGATGATGAAATGATAATTGATGAATCTAATCATCATGTTTATGCAATGATGCAAATGATATAAGAAGACTAACGTCAATAAATTAAATTAACTATATGCAAATGACATGAATGTACTTGATGCAAAATGCAACTAAATATAATGATGATATGACCATGATGAATGCAAGGTTTTTGAGACTTTGCATGATGTATTGATGATGTATCAGAGTACTCAGTCGCGATTGTATCCAAGACCAGCTCAATTCTTACATAACTGTCCATATTAACCTTGTTTATATTTGCATACAAATCATACATATGAATGAGTGAATGGATGGGTGATATGCAATGGAATGCATTATATAAACAGATGAGATGAAATGACGATCCATAGTGCTCTTATTTTCATCATTGAGCTTTTAAAATGTTGTAAGAAAATACAAGCATCTTGACATAATGATTCAAGCACTTTTGCATAGCTGATTAAGCGCTTTTGTTAGGGGTTATAAATCAAAACCTGTGGTAGTATAACACACAAACAATAAGAAACAAGTGTTAAGGTTAGTGTTATTCAACCAAAGATCAACCTAAGCAGGCATATCAAAAGAGACACCAAGAACAAAGTAAAACATTTAACTACGAATGTAAATGCAAGAAGACATCTCCAAATGCCTTCTACCATACTCTTGGCTCTGTCTTCTTTGTTCCTCTCCTCTCCAAGTTCCAAACTAGTGTAGCTCTCAGTAGCTTTTTGCACTATGGATGCTTATGGAGGTTTGAGATTGAAGTATTTGCTCTAAATGTGAATAAAAAGCTAATACTATGCTATTGATACTAATTTGATTTATTTTAACCAAAATGACAATATATGAGTTGATTATGCTAAAATGCTCTCTCAAAATGCCTATAGCTTAAATGCATACAAGTTTTCAAGATTTGGATTATGAAGAAATGGGCTCTATTTATAGGAAAAATGGATCAATGGATGGTTGAGATTGAGTAATCTCAACAAGGGTTAGGATTGAATGATTTCAATCCATGTGAGGGCTTTCGACTCAATCCCAGGATGACAAGTGTCAATATGAGATAGGTTGAGAGGAGAGGGAATAAGCATTAAATGCTTGACATGACTTGGGAGTCAACTTGGGGGTTAGGGTCAAGGTTGGGTTGAGTGAATAAATTCTTTATTCAAAGAATAAAGCTTTTATCCAATGGATAAACTCTTGTGCAAAGGCAAAAGGGATAAACATGGTCAAAGCAATAAATGCTTGAGGAGACACATGAGTGCAAGTTGAAATAACCATAAATGGTTATGTAAGAGCCATTAATAGTCATGTAAGAGCCATTAGTGGTTTTGGAAGACTTTGGAGGTTAAATTGTTGAACACACAAAGCATTAAATGCTTTTCAAAGACTTTGAAGTCTTTGAGAAGTGACTCCAAGTTGCTTAGGAATGTGACAATAATTAGGGAATGGATTAGGCTAATTAGGAAGGGGTTAGAAGAATCTAGAAGGGTATTAGATTTGCAAGTGGATTTGGTGGGTGAGGGAAAACATGATTTTATTTAAAATAAATTTCATTTATTTCAATAAATGTGTACAAGTTGCATTTGTAGGAAAATGCAAGTGGGGGGGGGGGATAAATGATTTAAATAAATGTTTGATTTAATTTATTTAAGAGAGGAATAGGGGATTAAATTAAACAAATAGGATTTTATTCATTTAATTGATTGTGAATTTGGTATAATGAATTAATTAGAATAAATTGACTAATTTATTTAATTAATAGGAGAATGTTTGAAGATGAATTAATTAAATGTTAATTTAATTAACTAATGGCTAGTGGATTTTTAATCAAATAAATAGGAAATATTCATTTAATTAAACTGGACAAATTTATGTGACTACACTAACCAACAAGATGAAAGAAGGAAGGGGTGGGAAAAAGTGAAAATGAGAGAAGCCATAAAATGGGCATGGTTGAAAAATGGAAAGACTCAAATCAACAAGCATCTACCACACAACAAACAGGGATTTGGGGCCCCATGAGAGTTCCTTCACATAATAAGTTAGAATTATAGATGTTACCTGTGGAGGATAACATCTAAGGGAGAGGAAATTATCATTGTTAAGAAAACACATGAACATCATGGTTGTAGAGTGCCAAACTTTGAGGGATACAATAAAATTTTAGTTTTGGAATGAAGAAACTATATAAAGGACATGGATGTTAGAGTAATCGGGTCTTTACTTGATTAATTAAACAATATTTGTTTAATTCTTTAAGTTCCCTATTATCTCTTTTTACACTTAAGCTAACATTAGGTGCATAATAATTAATTCTTTTATTAATTATTATATGCAAGCCTAGGGTTTTCCCTTTTAGGGTTTCTTGACCTATTAGAGGTTAAATTTCTTTTCTTCGTATCATTTATCACTTTACACATTTTGGTGAATATTGAGCTCTCATCTTTTGAGCATATTTTCTGTGTTCTTTGTTTTTCAGTTATTTTGCTTCCTTGCTTCTCCTTGTAATAGATTATTTAGCTTGCAGAAGATCTTTAGGCTCCTGTGGTGTTGTGTTTCTCAACTCTCACAAAGGAGGGATCATGGTTTTCGTAAGAGAAACGTGGTATGAAGTAGTAAAAGTAGAGAAAGAAGATACAAATAAGCAAATATATAGGGATGGAAATAATAGCCAATGTGGTTACTACTAGGGTGGCAACATGATACTTCGCTCCAAAAAGCTCACAGATGTACAAAAAGGAGAACCTAGATAATGAGGCACCTTATGTAGCATTTAAAAATAACATTTCTGATTTCAACACTTTAGAAGAAATAATTTTATTAGGGGACATTGGACAACCAATAATCAACCAATTTAGTTGAGTAGAAAAGAAGAAGATGACAACAACCCTATTTGGTTTGAGGAAAATGAGGACCAACCTTTGAGGACTTCATAAGATGAAAATGAAGGTGTCTCATTTTGGGGTGGAGTTGCGGGGTTTATGTAGCTTACATGACATCATTATCTACAATGATATGGAAAATGTCCAAGATCTGGACGTATTAATTGCAAAACTTACAACAGGCAAAGTGTGGTGGATTATGTAATTTGCTCTCAATGGTCTACTCCTAGGTTGTTGGAGTTCACTATGGAGGATTGTTTTGTTGGGATGAAATCAAATCATTTGCCCCTCCTTGTTAAGTTATTCATACATACAAACAACTAGGAGGAATGATAGACTATGTACAAGCATAGAAAAGTGCATTTACAAGGTAAACTCCCATGAATCATAAAAATGAGGAGATCTTTACTGCAACTCTTAAACAACACCTTCAAATAGAAAAAAATAACATATCATGTAAGGAAAACAATGAAGAAAATGACAACATCAATAGAAAGAATGCAAGGTAGTAATAAGATGTTTCAAAGATAAGAAATCAAACAAGGAAAGAAAAATGAATTATGAGATTTTGATAAAATGGAAAAAAGAAAATTATGTGATAGCTAGAAGGAAAGAGTTGATCTCTTTGGGTAAGTATAATCCCAAAGGTTTTTGAAGGGAGCTTCAGGATGAAAGAAAAAAAACCCAGAGAGTTTAACATGATAGATGCACACTATTTAGATGATGCAAAGTTCCTTTATGAGTGGGCACATGAAAAATACAAACCTCCTACAATAAATGATTTAAAAGACCTCTTCTCACTTGAAGATGTCAAACAAGGTATAGGAAACTTGGCAAGTGGTAAAGTTCAGGACATTGAGGGGTTGCAATTTGAATTTTTAAAACCGGGAATAGAGCTCCTTGCTCCTCACATCAAGAAAACCTTTAACAAAGTTTCTCAAAGCAAGTTTTTGACTGAATGGACAACAAGTGTTGTGATTCCTTTGCACAAAAGTGGAAATGTTAATAATCCTTCTAACTATCATACTACTACGATCAACCCATTTCTTGAAATTTCTTTTGGGAGTATGATAAAGCATAGAATCAATAGTTGGGTAGAAAGAGAAGGTAAAAGAGTGAAAGGACAGGTATATTTTAGACCAAAGCACTCTACCATTATTCAGAAGGTTTGGGACTCACAAGGGTAAGAAGCCTTTTGTTGCTTTGTTTGTATCAAGAAGGCCTTTGACATGGTTCCTGAGAACAAACCTTGGAGCATAATGAAGGAATTTGGGATGCCTAACAAACTTAGAGTTGTAGTCTATAAACTTTATAATCAAGTTAAAGCTAAAATCAAAACAAAGGATGAAATGTTTGAATGCTTTAACAGTGACATTGGGGTCAAATAGGGATTTCCTCTCTCCCCCACCTTGTTTGGCCTATATATTGTTCAACTTGAAGAGTGGCTAAACAAGAATAATGGGCTAGGTATTCAGCTTGTAGGCTATGTGGTGGAACTACTTTTATATGAAAATGATCTTATTTTAATTGCAAAAACTATGAATAGTTTGAAGGAACACTTGAAAGCACTTGAACATTTTTGTCAAGAGATTGGAAAGCAAGTAAATACCAGCAAGACTAAAGTCATGATCATATATTTGAAAAGAAACAAACAAAAAATTAACTTCATGTTTGATGGTTGTCCATTGGAGATAGTAGACTTGAATATAAGTACTTGGGAATTGATTTCCACCATAAGCTCAATTGGGAAACTTGTAGGTCAAAAATAATACAAGGAGGATGGAATGATTCTGATCTCTTGCAAAATAGATGTAGGAAAGTGAAGTTATGGGATTGGAAAACTAAGAAAACCCTCTTCGGCTTGTTGGTTACACTAGTTGTCTTTTATGGTTGTGAGATTTGGGGAAGCATCATGTCAAACCACAAAATGAAGACAAATATAAAGAATTCAAAAGCATCTAATCATTAGTAGTCTCAAAGTCTGAAACTCAACAGTCCCCTATGAGATTCTTTTAGTAGTAGTAAGAATGCTTCCAATGGAAGCTTTAGCAATAGTTCTTTTGTTAAGTTAGTTAAAAAAAGTCAAAAATATGGTTAAGCAACATGTTGACCCAAAATGGTTGTTGAGGAGGAATTAAAGTGAAGGAAGAAGACTTGGATGAAGTAGAACAACAAATGGATCAGCAAGTAGGACATTGATATGTAAGATTATCACAACAGTAATGATGAGATAAAAACGTTTCTGTTTGAAAAGTTTAGAACTGCCATGTGGACAAAGTAGGTTGGTCAATTTATATCAAAGAGTTCAACCCATTGTGGGAACATGATGAAAAACATTATCTAAGGGTAGCAATTAAGGGGAAGGCTAGACTTTTAGTTGCACAAATCAAAACTAGGTCACACCATCTTAGATGTGAGATAGGTAGATGGGTTGTCACTAAGGAGTGGGATGAAAGAACTTGTCTTTTCTACAATAAAGAGGTAGTGGAAATTGAATGCCACTTCATCTTTGAGTGTGCTGCTCACGAGGATATCTATAAGCAATATAATGACAGTTTGAAGGGGTGCAATCTAAACGAGTTATCTGAGGAGGTTAGACTCTACAAAACAACAGGCTTCTTAATCAAAATCCACAACACAAAAAATTAACAATGAAAAGAACTTGCAAATTGTTAACAAAGATGCTCTTAGTCCCATAAACTGATGATCTTGTGGACGTTATTAAAACTCATTCATTCATCCAAGGTTATAATCCCAACAAATGTGCACCATGTACAACAAGAATCCACTAGATTTAAACACAACATCTACATTTCTTCAATATTCAATCACCATTGAGCCTTCTTGTACAAGTCATATATTTAGATTGATCAAACCTAGTTGATTTCCCTTCCTAACTTATTTTCAAATGCAAAAAAAATGGAAGCTAATGGACCAACTCTTCTTTATCTTTTAAATTTGGTCTCTAAAATGTCTCTTTGAGCACTTTCATCCCCTTGCTGTGAGCTTGAGTGAGCACTCTTGTTGGTGTATGTCTCTTGCTTGGTGTTGTACATGTATTAAATGAATTAAGCATTATTTAGATACTATCTTCAGATTAATGATCGAGGTCTTTTAAATATTTTCTAGATCTCTTTAATATTGAAGCTCAAGATTTAGGGGAACCTCGAGCTTTATTTATTCTCCAAATGACGAACAGTAGCCATTTATTTTTGCAGTTTATATGGAAACAACACCAAGCTTAATTTTTTTTATATCCATTTTGATGTCAGTGACCACTATGAAGATTAAATAATCTCATTCATTTCATAATTTGAAGTTTTGAAGTAAAAATCTTTTAGCCATCTGAGCTTTGGAGCTCAAATAGAAAAAATGCAAGTTTAGGATAACATGCATCTCCATGAGCGTTTGTCGGTTTCATATAAATGCATTACAGTAACGTTGGGATGCATGCCCTTGTGTTTTTAGACCTCAAATATTTTTTCCTGACCTCTAAATTTAATAATGACAATGACAATGCCAAACTGGACCATTACCCAATTCAGGAAAAAAATTAATATCCTTCCAAAGCAATATATACTCTGAATGCATAGAATATCTCCTGATTTCAGATTGGTGGGAAGATGAAAACAATTAAGCACTACCATCTCACCGCAATGGTTTTTTTCTTCCTCATTTCTCTGTTAGTTCCCTGTATCCTTTCCAGGCTGCAGGTACAACATTATTGTGAGAAGCCATGTACTTAGCAATTAATGTTGCAGGTCTATCAGTAGGCCACATCTGGATGCACTGGTTGAGTTTCTTGGATGATTCAGTCCAATTCCCAATGATGTAATTGTCAATGGCAGCCTCGAATAAGCTCTTGTACACCTGTGGACTTCCCTTTAAATCTTTCTGCAAAAATGGCATATCATATGTATACAATAGCATAGGCTCTGCACTTCCCTTAACAGTTACACGATCCAACTTTCTGCAAGAATCCCGGAGGCTGCTTTTTGTGAGGTTTGCCACAACAGTCTCAGATATGAGGAGGCAAACTCCATATTGCTTTGTGGCAGCTTCAAGCCTGGAAGCCATGTTTACGTGGGGCGAGAGATAGGATGGATCAACTTTGTGTGAAGAGCCAATGGCGCCTTCTATTGCCCACCCTGCATGCAGACCAAATCCCAGTCGAATTTGGTAACCTGCAATGGCATGACTCTTGTTAAATGTTCTTTTATGTACAAGCTGATAAGGAACGAAATATATGGCTTAATTTCTAAACTTAAAAATGTTAAACATTCAGAATTGACTGATATTTTATAGGTTTAATATGTTGCTTAATGTGTGTGCTCACACCAAGAATACACTTCTAAACTTAAAAGTGTTAAACACTCAAAATTGACTAACATTCTCTAAATTTAATATATTGCTTACTGTGTGTGGTTTAAGGCATGCTTAAACCACAAGCATATTAATTAAGCTTATACTTTTGGGCTTAAAAATGTTAAATACTCAGAGTTGACTGACATTTTTTTGCTTAATATGTAGCTTAATGTATGTTGTCACATTAATAATACACTTCTAACTTAAAAATGTTAAAATATTCAATATTGACTAACATCCTTTAGATTTAATGATTTAAGACTGGTTGTATATCAGTGCTTGAAATAAGAAAAAAAAAAATAGAATAGTACTCATTTATGGTGCTGGGAAATTAGATAGAGTTTGTGATTGCCTGGCATGCGTTTTTGTATGGAGGGATGCATGGCATACTCTCTAAGTGCTTGGGATGTCTCTACTGCATGGATAATGTCCAGGAATGATCTAAGTGCACGGTCAGCAAAAGATGTCCCGTTTTGAACAAAGTGCTACATCAAAACCACCGCAAAAGATCAGTCATCAACCAAAACCAGAATCATATCAAATAGAATAACATATATAGAGACAGAAAACATTATCCATTCTCCTTTTCTAGCATTTAATATCTATCTTCACATGAATGATTGAGCTCTTTTAAAAAACGTCTAAATCTTTGTAATCTTCAAACTCAAGATTAAGGGGATCCTTGAACTTTTTTTCTACATCTCTTTAATCGTCAAACAAGATAAGGGGATTTTCGAACTTTATTTATGCTCAAAATTGCTAACAGCAGCCATTCATTATGCAGTTTATAAGGAAACAACACCAAGCTTAATCTTTTTTTATCCATTTTGATATTTTGCTGATTGATGCTTCTACATGAAGATGAATGCAAGGAGAAATGGAAACATGGCCAATGTGAAGCGTTCATTCCCGGCTACATTGGCAAGCCATTTAAATAGCTTCATCCACTACATTCAATATAGGTGCCGCCAATTTTTTTCTCTCTTAGGTACAGATACTCGAAGATATATAGGCTCTAAATAATAAATTTTAATATATATATATATATATATATATATATATATATATATAATATTTTATTTTTTAAATAATTAAATGTATAATAGATATAAAATGTTTAATAGACCCAAGTGTCTAAATAGATGGAAGGAGCAAGGACAACAAGATTTATTGGTACAAGAACCAAGGTACAATGTGAGAAAGGGGAAGAAGAACAAGAGAAAAAATAATTAAAAAGAGCAAGGAGGTTAATTTAACAAAAGATCAAAAGGAGAAAATAGGACAACAAGAAGAAAAATAATCAAAGATAAAAGACTATGAATAAATATAATAAAGGACACAAATAATTAATGGCAAAACAAGGAGGAAAGTAACAAGATAAAAAGAAATAAATAATAGTAATAGACAAAGAAGTAAAATTAATGGGAGAAAGGAACCAAAAAGATAAGATCTAATCTAGAGATAACTAAAGACAACACATAAAGAAAGAAATCCAAGTAAGACAATAAACAAAAATAATGAAGATAAATTAGAGTCAAAAAGTCATAAATAAAATAAATGACAATCAAAAGAAGAAAATATGTAAAATAAAAGTAATAATGAATACAAAAAACAAAAATTGAAAAATGCTAGAAAAAAAATGATATAACAATAACATAAGGAGATAAATTAAAAGATGGGAAATAAAAAATATAGGTAATAATGATGAAAAAGAGGTTGAAATTGAAAATAAAGAAAACAAGAAAATTAATAAAATTAATAAAATTAAAGAATAGGGAAGGTAATAAAATGAAGGAATGAATTAAAAAAAACAAGAACTAGAAATAGACTAATCTAAAGAAAAGATCTAAGGGGAAATAATAAAAAGAAGAAGAAACAAGTGTATGTAATATTAACTACAACTCTTATTTTAATAAATTAATATAAACTAGCAATTGCAATTTGGTGTGCAATGGGTATGTCAAAGAGGTGTGGAAGTTCATTTGGGAAAAAATTGGCCTATTTTTTGGATAAATTTGTGTAGTGCATGAGGTCAATTTGTGGCCATGATGTTGTTTGTACAAGGGACTTAATTGAGAGGTGATAGCTTAAAATCAACCATGCATCCAATTACAAGGATTCAATCATAACTGAAATGAAACCTTTGAATTGAGAAGATAATCAAGTTTTATTAGCAATAGGTTCATATTATCTTTTCAATAGGGTGAGTGCAAGAGTGAGGTTGAGATAGGGCTAGAAAGAGTGATGCATAGAGGGGTAAGAGTGAGAGAGAGATTGGTAAAGAGATAGATATAGAGATAGAGAAGAAGATGAAGATATGGATGGAGTCGAAGATAGAGATGGAGAATGGAGAGAAGGAGAGAGATATGAGAGAGACAGTGAGAGAGGGGAGAGGACTATATAGATATGGAAGAGAAAAATAAATAGTTGGAGAGAGATGAAGATATAGAAAGATAAAGATAGAGGTAGGAAGTGATATATATAGAGAGAGGGATAGATATAGTGGTAGAGAGAGATAGAGATAGAGGGATAGATGAAAGAAGTGATAGGGAGAGATCTAGATATAGAGAGGAAAAGAGATATGGATATAGAGGTCCAAAAAAAGGGAGAATGAGAGAGTGATGGATGTATAGAAGGAGGAATGTCTAGAGATTAGGGGGAGAGATGAAGATAGAGGTAGAGATGAAGATAGAGAAAAAGAAGAGGGAAAAAAAGATAGAGCAAGGGAGAGGGGGGGAAAAAGATAGAAAGAGAGGAGATAGAGAGGGGAAGAGGGAGAGAAAAATAGAACTGGAGAGAGGGTGAGAGAAATACAAGAAATTGGTATATATATTGGAAGAGAGAGATATATATACATGAAGAAAAAGGGAGAGAGGTGGAGATATAAAGAGATAAATAGGGGGATAGGGAGGGAATGAGTGAGGGAGAGATGGGGAGAAATAGAGAGGAGGGTAAGATAAAGAGAGGGATGGATCAGAGAGAGGGTGGGGGAAATTGATATAGATAGATAGGGATAGAGAGAGATAGAAGTATATGTATAGAAAGAGGTAGATAAATGAGCCAAAAAAAGATGGATAGAAATATAGAAAAAGATATATTGTGAAAGAGATATGGAGCAAATGAGAGAGAGGCGGGGGAAGAGTGAGAGAAAGGAGTTGACAAAGACAAATAATAGAGAGAGAAAGGTTTAGACTTTAGAGAGAGTAAGAGAGATAAAGAGGGGAAAGATAGAGATAGAGATATAGAGAGAGGGAGAAACATGGAGTGTGTGTATATACATTAGAGAACATCAGTAAAGAAATATAAAAAGAGGGAGTGATGGGGAGATAGGGAGAGATAAGATAGAAAGAGGGAGATAAGCGATATATAAGGATATAAAGAGATAGATGACATAGGGATAGAAAGGATCTAGAGAGTAAATATAACTTTTAAAATATAGAGGGGGTGGGTAAGAGGGAGATATGGAAGGAGAAAAAAAGAGGGAGAGGAAGAAATAGAGATAGAAAGATGGTGAGAATAAGAGAGGGGGAGATTAAGAGATAGAAAGATAAAGATATAGGAAGTGAATATGGAGAGGTAGAGAGAGATATGGAGAGAGTGAGAGAGATGAAGGAAGAGGAGTGTATAATATCTAGATATAGTCAGATAGAATAGAGATAGGGAGGGATAAATGGGTTGGAGTGTGTGTTTGTGTGAGTGAGAGAGATATAGATATAAAGATAAGGAGGGAGTAAGACAAAATGTGTGTGAGTAAAAGATATATAGAGATAGATATAAAGAGGAAGAAAGATATAGAAAAAAAAAAATTGAGGGGGGGAGAGAGATGATATGGAAGTAGAGAGATATAAAAAGAGAGAGTGAGGAGAGAGAGAGAGAGAGAGATGGCTAGAGAGTGGGAGAGATAGAGAGCTAGATAGAGTGAGAAGGATAGAAGGGGAAATGAGAGAGATATAGGGAGAGGTAAGGAGAGATAGATAAATGAGAGAGATAGAGATGGAGATAATAATCAAATTACATGCTACCATCAAAATAACTCTCCAAGGACATATGATATCCTTAAGTTAACATATGATATCCTTAAGTTATTGGCATGAAATGAGTAATCAAAAGTTAACTTTACTCTTTCTTTCTCTCTCGCTCTAAACATTTAATTTAGGTGTTAAGTTGAAATTTATTTAATTATATAAATTAGAATAAAATTCAAATATAATTATTGTATGATAAATAAAATTTAAATAAGACAAAATGTATAAATTCTAATATCTTTTAATTATTATTTGTAATTTCATTAAAAAACACAAATAATTAGAATACAATTTTAACTTAATAAAAAATCAACCTTTAAAAGAAGAAATGTGGAGAAATTAGAATAAATAAATAAATAATAGAATATCTAATAAAATAAGACCCGTTCATGGGTTCCCTAGGGTTAATCCTTTATGCAATGTTCCTGAAATTGAAGAGGTGAGTTGGTCTAAATCTGAGAGGGGTTGGGTGAAGAATAATTTCGATGGGGCATCAAAGGGGAATCCAGGCACCTCAGGAGCGGGGTGTGTGGCCTGTGATGATGAAGGGAAGATCCTTTTCAAAGGTGCTAAAATATTACAGGATGGAACTAATAATGAAGTCAAGGTTCAAGCTGCTTTATTAGCTATTGAATTGGCAGTAAACATGAAGGCTTCAAAAGTCCACTTGGAGGGGGACTCCCAAGTGGTGGTCAATGCTTTTATGAAAGGTGAAACCCCGTGTTGGAAACTGAATAAGTTCATAACCATTATTTGTGCAAAATTAAAATCAAGACTTTTGTGTTTCCCATGTTAAAAGAAGCGGAAATGTGTTGGTTTGCGGTCTGTCCAATGTGGCTTGTGAGTTGTCCAAAGGGGAGGTGAGGTGGTGGGATAGTAATGACTGCAATGTGCGATGGAGTTAAGACGACCTCCCAAAGGTAGTACTTTCACATACTTGATATGTGCGACATGCGGTCTGCATTTTATTCAAGGAGCTGAGACTAGATCATGCTTTATGGGAAATTAATGCTGAATGTTTCTGCAATGGTGACGGTTATGGTGCATGCCTTCTTAATTTCTAAAAATGGAATTTATGCTCATTCAATGTGGCAGTTGAGCATGTTTGGTGGGGAAGATTACGACTTTTTTGCAGAGCTTGATGGTTTGGAGAGTCCTCCAGTAGGGAAGCTAATTTCACCCTAAAATTATTGAAGTTGATGCCTGCTTTCTGGGATCCTGTTTCTATGAAGCGGCTTTAGAACATGTTTTTGGAAAGAGATCCCCTGTTTTTGAAAGTGGTTCAACCGGTTGTTGGAGAGGAGGTGGCAGTGATTGGCCATAAATATCATTCGAGGATTGATATCTATTCTTTAATCATGGATTGGGGACTTGACTTGGGTCATTCATGCGAGGAGGTTAGAAAAGTGATGAGGATGATAGTCCCGTGTGATTATCTTTTAAACATGGAGTCTTTGTTGGAGTGGGCAATTCCGGGTTGGGGTTTCAATGTCTTTGAAGGCATTCCAAAGGAAAATACAGAGCTCTGAGCAAGACACATGAAGATTCCCTTTCTACATCGCCATGAAGAGGTCAAAGCCAGGTTTTGAGATGACGTGAGGAAACGGTGGGAAGGTCTGGTAGTCTATGTTCAGATAGTGGAGCTGGAAGAAATTATCAGGCAAGCGAGAGAGGAGGCTAGGATGGTGGACGAGGTGCGAAGGAGGTGGTTGATTACCAGATGTCTTTCAACGGAGTTAGTAAGACAAAACAAGCTGGGTGGTGCGGCTGGCAGATTGATCAGGTTGGGGGATGCTTCGCTTGCACCGAATGTTGTCGAGTGAAGAATGATGAAAAATGATGAACAACAATACCTCTTGGTACTAAATATTTCATTTTAGTTTAAGCTGCTTTTAGTTTTTGTTTTCACAGTTTATGCCATTTTGGTACAATGTAATTGGACATTTTTTTTTACAGTAGTTGTGGGGGAGGGTTTTGTGTTTCTGTTTGAAGAACAACATGGTTTTGGAAGGGTGGTTTGGTGTACAAAGGGTGGTATTTTGGCTGGATGATGGTTTATCATGTACTATTTTAGTTATCTTAATAAAATCATAAAATTACCGATGAAAAAAAAAATTCTAATAAAATAAGATATTATTAAAAGAAAATATTAAGAAAAGAAAGATTTTAATTCAAAACATAATTATTCTATCATTATTAAAATTGTAATAAGACAAATAATAATAGATTAAATTAAAATATTTTTTAATTATTATAAAAAGACACAAATAAATAAAGTAAACTTCAAACTTAATGAAAAATCAACTCCTAATAAATGATATTAAATCTATATTTTTATTATTTTTTATTATTAAATATCTATTTTTTTTAATTAATAAAATTTAAGTTATTAATTATATAGTCTTCATTCTTCTCCCTTATTTTAAACCATTGACTTCAATAAGTAGGTGGTTCACTTCATATAGGAAATGCTTCGACATAATAATTATAATATAATACAATTTTTATAGTGAAAATGTACATTTTTATTAAGAGTATAATCTTAATTTAATTTTAAAAAATTATATGATTATAATTATAATAAATAAATTAATCTCAAATACAATTACTAATTTGTAGTATAATATTATATTATTTTTTGTATTTATGTAATATTAATTATAATTAGTTTTAATAAAATAATGATTAATATCTATAAAAGTGAAAATAGTAATTTTTAAAATAACTTAATGAAAAATATTAAAATTTATGACTTAAATTTATTAAATTATTTTGTATCTTTTAAAATGATTAAAAAATTTATAATTTTCAAAAAGTATTAAAAAATAGAATGATTTAAAAAAAATATAAAATATAATTTTAAAGAATACAAATAATAATTAGGTTTATTTTTTTAATAGAAATATTTGTATTTTATTTTCATTTAAACTAAATGAAATCCTTATAATTGGTTTTATTATCTATATTTTGAGATAAAAAATAATTATTAAAATTTATATGTTTACTTAGAAAAAATATTTTATTTACAATATTATAAATGATAAAAAATAAAGAAAAAACTATTTAAAATAAACATTTCAGTTTTTAAAATACAAGGAAATCCACAAAAACCTAAAAAATCTATCCTGCCTAAAAATTTGCACCTATAATACCAATTTTTTAAAACCAATCATAGTGATTGTTATTATTTTTTAAAGTAATTTTTACAATATCTTAAATTTAAAAATATAAATCTTAACTTTACAAAAACCAAGTGTTTTATTAAAAAGTAATAATAATAAACAAATAAATATATAAAATTAAAATGATTAAAATCATGAAGAAAATCAAGGAAAAACTAAGATAGACCAAAATGAAAAAAGGAAAATAATGAGAAAAACAATCAAGAGAAAAAAGGACTCAAAAGGGAAAATACCAAGGAATGGACACAAAAAAAAAAAAAGGAATAAAATTAAAGCAAGAAAAGCAAAATAAAGCAGAGAAAGACAACAAGAAAGACTAGGAATAAAGGAGGAGGCTAAAATGATGGAGATGAACAAGGACTAAAAAAAAACGAGAGGGGAAGAGGATAGAGGAGCCAAGAGGAGAGGTAGCAAAAGGATAGAATCTCATGGAGGGGAGAGTGGGGGAGGAAGATGATGAAATTTTTTAAGGTGATTAAGAAAAGGATGTTAGGAGAAGTTCAAAATTAAGGTTAGAGGGATAGATTTAAATATAAAAAAATATCAAATTTAATATAATAATAAATTAAAATCCCAAGGAGGAGGAGGAGTGAGCTAAAATCATCACGAAGATGGCCAACTATGGCCACCACTTTGTTATTCTGAATCATTTACACCATGGTGTGAAAATGTCTTTCCCTTTCTACCCCATGCCTGCTCTTAGGGCTAATTTTAGTGACCACCGTAAGAACCCTACTAAGTTTCCCATCGTGCATGAAGGCCTGCTGGTCCTTAGTGATGCCCATTTCCGTGCTCTTCCTCCCCCTGATGATTTTATCCACATTTATTCTGAGAATGGTGAGACTAGTGCGAGAGAGTCTGATAATCAATGCCTATGGGTCTGGGTCTAATGAGACCCCCCCCCCCCCCCCCGAAACAAGCTAAAATGGAAATTCCTTTGAGCTCTAAACCCAAGATGAGGAAGGGTTCCAAAGGTCATAAGAACATCGTTATGTCCTCCTCCTCTACTTCGGCTGAGAATGGCTCCCCCTCTTCTATTGAGAAGGCAAATGATGTTAAGAACCCTGATAACCCTAATGTCCCAACCTCTCCTTTGTCCTATAAGGAGACTGGTAATGTGGGTGTGGCTGGTATTGCAGGCCTTCATCCCAAAAATGATGAGCTAAATGATAAGAGGGAGGATTATGAAAATGTGCTAGGGATGGCTCATGATCATGCAATTGACACCTTTAGTTTATTCAAGTGGTTGTTTCATGAACTTAAAGAGATCCGGATTAACCAAAGAGCCTTGGGAAGCAAAATGGATTCTCTCCTTGCTATTTGTGGTATCCGAATAATGAAGGGAATTGGACTGAGGCTGAGAAGAAGTCAGTCATGGACTATATCAAGAAAATAGGGTAAGGGGTTGATCAAATGAAGAAAAGGATGGAGGAACGCATCACTCGTGTTGAGGAAGGCTACAACAAGATCCAAGACACCCTTAAGACCATTATGGTTAGCAGTCACAAAATTGTTAAACAATCTGCAATGGTTATGAATACCATGGTGAAGAGTTTAGAACAACCAAATAAGGCTATTGTTGTTATTGGTGATGAAGCTGAAGCGGCTCAAAGTGGTGAAGGACCCTAAAAAACATAAGAAAATGGTGGCCTTTCAGAATTTGGATCATAAAGCTATGAAGGTTGCTGCTGATACCATGAATTCCCTTGAGGCTGAGGTCGTTGAGACCCTCAGAAGTCTAATGTAATTGGGTTGTTTTTTGTTGCCAGCTCTTTTCATGTCTACGTTTGGTCTTTCTATTGTCTTTTTGTGCCCGATTGGGCTTTTGTTGTCTCTTTGGCTGTTGCTTTTTATCCCTACCTTACAGCCCCGTTTTGTTTTGGATGTTGCTTTTTTATTATATACCTCTTAGAATCATTTTGTAAAGGGTTTCGGGGCCCCTTCAAAACCTAATTTTTCCTTAATCCAAAATAATAAATTAAAATCAAATTAAATATTTTAAATATTAAATCTAAATTTATAAATGTTAATATGAAAAAATAAAAAATTATAAAAAGATAAAACAGATGAGATCATTTGTAAGAACATTTATCAGATCATTTTTGTGAACTGGATGAATCCGATCTAGGCATCAAATGTATTGGGTTATATAGTGGATGAAGTCTATGCTCCTAGCAAATTGAACGTGTACTTGTAGGTGGATTGGTTTTGTACTCCAACCTATATCAAACCCATAAAGGTACATGGGTGTTCTTGTTGAACTCGATAATTGAGTTTGGAACAATTAGATCTTGTAAAAGAGTATCTATTCATCAACACTTTTACTCATTGTGTTTTGCATAAGAATGGTCGATCGTTGAATTTTGTAGTGCCAATGATAGTGGATCCAATTTGTCAAGCATCTTAGATACAACAATGTGCTTGACACAAGTTTTCAAAAGCCTCTAAATTCCTTTCAGTACATTCCTTTCTCCTCTTGCCATTCCACTCACCAAAAGAAATTATTTATTGTGACTGAACTCAAGAAATATCTTCTCAAAGAGTTAGACCCTTTTGGCTTCACCAAACTTAGGAGGCTTCTTTACTCTAGATTACCTACCAGACGTTATCCAAAGAGGCTCCTACTTTTTTGTTTTCATAAGGTTTCTTAAAAAGATAAGACAGTCCTTCTCAATTTTTTCCATAATAACATTCATAAGAGAAAAGGGAGCCTCTTTGGAACCTCCCCTATTTTAAATCTTGATTATAGTTCTTCTACTAAGACTTTAAACTTATGGGCTTACCTAAATCTTGGATTTAGCATGAATCATTAAGAAGAATTGTTTCTTACCTACATGGGCCGACCCTTATATTGTGTGAATGAGGATGAATAAAAAATTAAATAACATACAAAATCAAATGTGGATGACCTTCTTTATAGCTACACTTATTTAAGAGAAATTAAATTAATAATTAATTAAATTTTTATTTTATTTTCTTTAAGAATTTAAATTTGTAGAAAAAGCATGAGGAATTGTCAAAAATTGCAATTATGTTTAATGGCAAATTTTTTTTTGTCAAAAGTATCAAGTACAAATGAGCATCAAGTTGCTTTAGACTTACGAACGTTGAAAATGAGGTTGTACAACACTATTCAGCTTAATTCCCAAATAGATGCCAATAACAACTTTTCTTTATAGGATAAAAGTAGAGTATACTCTATAAAATGAAAACTTAAGCTTTGTTGTTTAGAGGGAGTTCTCCATTTGACCTCCAATATATGTTTTTTGGCTATTTATTTATGATCCTCTTGTTAATTTAAACTGTACATTTTCATTTCTTAAATTTGTAGGCCATAACACTCTTCACCAATCATGTACAACATTTTTTGATTCACTTTGTGTTTAAAAATGTTGATGTACAAAACTAATGAATATATGATGATATAAAACATTTAAATATGATATAAATTATTTGTAGAACATGTGATTAACTAAGATTCAAAATTTTAATTCATAGGAGAGTAAAAAACTATGAATGAGAGGTTTTTAGGGTACCTTACTTGCTGCATCTGAGATTGTCTTTTTCCATACTATAAGAAATGCATCACCAATATTTTTGTTGGGAAAACCATGATGTAGTAGTACTTTGTTGTGTATCAAGTCTGCAATCTTATTAACAAACATCATCACCTCTTCTTGTAGACATTCTGTGGCATCTGTAAAGTTTCGTATATCACAAAAACCAAAACATGCTCGCACCTTCTTCCCTGGGACCATAGCTATAAAATTACATGGCTTCTTAGTAATTTGCAATGTAATACCATAAAACTAACAAAAAAATTATGAAATATACACAATTGGCCAATGAATAAAGATCTAGCATGCCTTTTATTCAAGTTTGGGAAGTGCAAACACAACCATTAAAGTCGCTTAAAGCATAGGAGAGTGGGAGTCTGATAGTGGAATGAAAGGATTAGGAAAGAAATATTAATGTATATTTTACTGAGTATTGTATCCAAGTAATGAGCTTGATGGATGCACAACTTAAGGTAAAAATGATCTAAATCCAATAGTTTTCTTAAAAAGAAAGAAATTGTTAAGAACAAGGATAATAGAACACAAGGAGGAATTGAATCCAATTATTGAGAATAGTGCAAGGATAATTTTTAAAAATCTATATAATAATGGAATCAACAACCTAGTTATAATGTAGAAGGTTTGGTTTTAACTTTTAACAAATGGATAAATTTAGGTATTTAAAGTTGATTGAATTTCTCTTCTTGAATGGAACTATCTAGCCATGATTAAGTTCTAGATTGTTAACATCTCTCATTACCTTATACTAAAATTCCACAAAGTTTCTGCAAAATAAACAACTGAAACTCACTCATAAATGTTGTATTGAGAAAATCCGATGAAAAAGTTGATCCTTTAACCAAAAAGACTAAAATATTGATGGTACATCATGATCTGCTACAACAACAAGACCTTAGATAAATTTTGATATTAGTTAACAACTACAACAAATACTTATTCTTTTTGATTTAGCACCTCAAAAATAAATAAAAAAGGCAAAAATAAACATTGGTGAATAGTTAAAAAACATGCCAATTACCTCTACAAAGCCTCCTCAATGTGGCGCTCAACAATAATGATGAAAATTGACAATTAAATTATCAATAATTCTAAAAACCAACAATAACAATACGAGAGTAATACTATTGCAAGCTGAAAATGACTTCAGTTCTTTGAGTACAAATGTGATCCTTGTGTGTAATCATCTCTTATGAACAAGAAAGTTTTCATCCTAAAATCCAACTATGGAAATTGAGGTTTTTTTCTCAACATCTCTAGAATACCGAAAGTTTTTTATTCTAGGAGCACAATATGAACAAAAACTTCAATATTTAGAAATTATTAAAGATTGCAAATGATAAGTGATGATAGATACGAACCCTGACTTCTCTTTCATAGTTCTTACTTTCAACCCTTTATTTTATTTTGTTTTGTTTTTTCCTCCCAATTTAAAAAAAAAATTTTAAAATTATATCCAAAGGTCCCTTTTGAATTTTATCTTGAATAGTGTAAAACATACTTTTTAAATATTACCTAGGACCAAAAATAATATTTTAATTTATGCTTTTTGAATATAAATTGATCAAACATCTGTAAATATTATCAATTTTAGTTGCCTTGTTCTATTATTTAGCTTATGAGGAAGAAAGAGAGGTTGTAAATATTCTCCATGGATCTAATCTCGAGAAGGGGTCATGACAATTTTTTCCTCCCAAAATTGTTTAATCACATTATAATGTCCATGAAGTTTGGATTCTATTTCTTTCAAGTGAAGAACCTCCGCCAAAAAGTTTACAAGATCTAACTATCTCCATCATCCACACCATCTTGGTGCAACTCATGTAAGTTAATCACTTCTTTGAAAACACTTCAACCATTTGAGGAAAAAAGAAGAGATGGGCATGATTAAATAGCTAATAAAAAACAACCCTACAATCTTTCTCCAAAATCTTGTGATGTTCATAATGTCTGATTTTTGTGCTTGTTAAGTGAAACAACTTCTACCAACTAGTACTACAATATCTCCTACCTCCATTATCCACAACATTTTATGCAACCCTTCCAACTTAATCACTTCTTTGAAAAAAACATTGACCACTTGGGAAATAATAAAGAAGTGTGTATGATCAAGTAGTTTATCAACAAAATGAATGCAAATTGTGGGGATGTGATTGATGATATCCATGATTGTACCTTTGAATTTTTGACTTGGATCATTCTTGATTTGTTGACAAATGGTGTGTTCTCCCTAATGCTTGAGAATATCCCAGTGTTCCACTAAGTTTAGGGACATGGAGATGAGGGTACTTGGGGCCTAAGTTTGGGAATGGTGGGGGGGAAACGCTAGGGGTGGGGGGAGGGGTAGGGGGGCAGTGGAGGAGTAGTGCTGGCATAATAGATATAGTACTTGAGAAATTAGTTTTAAAATGATAAATATGTATAACATTGGAACAAGAATTTTTAAATGACAAATACAAACTTTGGAACAATAATTTTCAAAATTTTTGATTTCATAATCATGATTCAATGTTCATCAAAATTGCAATCAACTGATCAAGTTATGAAAATAAAACAATGCTCAAAGTTCAAAAATAAAATAATAAATAGGAAATACTAGAAGTCTAGACTATAGAAGTAGAGTCTAAGCATTCTCAAGCTCCTTTCCGAACTTCTCAATGTCCTCATCACTCAAATTGGTAGACCCCACATGCTCAAGCTAATCTATACTAATACCTATCAACCTTGTTTTTGTAGTATCAACATCAATTTGTGCTAGCTCTTCTAGCTCTACATCCCATTTGGTTGTTGGACTCTCCTTGAATGTAGATGTGTTGTGGTCAATGAGACGCAACACACTATGTATCACCATGGGCTTCTTTTCCCTCCTAGAAGTAAGCTTATTCCTCTTAACAAAGTGAATGAAACTATATGTAGACTAGTTTCTCTTAGCAACATAAGAAATAGAAACATGGGAAAACACATGAATGGCCAGAGTAGTTGTCAAAGATCTAGACCCATACATAGTCCACCACAACTTGGGATCCTGTCATGACATAATCTCTAGATCTATCTTGGTTGCCTCTGAATATCCACAAAGAGTGGAAAATTTTGTCTACTCTACACGAATCTAGCTAGCATGTAGAGTAAAATCCATTTTGTCAATTGCCTTCATGAATCCTTCCTTCACCTCAGCATCCTCCATAGGTGTAACTTTGTCGGGCCTTTTCGCGTATCACTTTGGGTTCAATTCATAGGAAAACATGTGTAAGAGAGTGTTGAGCTTCTCCCATCTACAATGAATGTTCGATTGAATATTCTTAGTGTAAAATTACAATGTAGGTCCTTCCCTCACACAACAAACTTCATTTGACCAAGAATAGAATCAATGCACTCATACACCTCTCCAAGGGAAGGTGCATTAGAATCCCCAAATCTAATAATTGTAAAGACTAGAGCAATGATGGAGACAATATATTTTGTATCAACCCAAAAGACATCATTCTTCATCACCTCCTTAACCCTCAACCCCTACTATGTGTTTGACTTAGGCCACCTGTTGCATTTTGCTATCATTGCCATTAGTTGCATTGCCTCTTGCAACTCAAGCATCCTATTAGCAATATGAGTTCAGAGTTGTCATTGATGTCAACCTGATATATGTGGATTTCTACTTGATATGTAAAGTTCCAAAATTGAGTGTTCAAATTTATGATGTCTGGTGGTGATATTGAGTGATTTTATGGTGTTTCTAGAAGGTGATAGTATTTGAAATTGAAATATGCAAGAAAGATTATTTAAAAACTTTATGGGAGAATGCTCTGTATTCCTCCACTTTTGAAGATGATGACTTGTGGTTTTGGATTTAATGTCTATGTTATATGAATATTGCACTATTATGTTTTTAGGTCCTCAACAGGTCAAGTGTTGAAGTTGGTTGTTGCAGTTAGCTAACAACAAGGCTATCTATCAGGACTGGTTTGGAGAGTGCTCTATAGTGTTGGATATGTTCATGTTTTCATACCATGTTCCAGTTACAAATTCAAGTGTTGATTTTCTTTGCAAGTGAAGTTATGTTGTTTTGTTGTTTGGGGTTATCATTTGTGTTGGTCTCTAGTCGAATCAGTTGGTTAATCTTATTTGGATCATACTATTTTGGTCTAGATTTTCATTGGAGGTTGAGTTAAGGTACTTCTATGGGTCTTACTATGGTGTGGGAAGATCATCATTAATTCATTTTCATTGAATAATGTTTTTGGGCTAACCGGTTGACACACCTTACTGTTTATCTAAATGTTATGTTTGATGCTGACTTTGGAAGATGTGTTGTTGTGTGCAATTCATTGGAATAAACTTGGGAAGACATATTGTGATGTATTTGGGTCCTCTTTATCTCCTAGAGTGGATCACATTTAGTGTAGCTACTCAAAGTGGTTGACATTGTGTAAATTATGTTTATTCTATTTGTGGCCGACCTAGTTGAGAGTTTTGGCGAGTAAGCTGATATAAATAGATGTGCAGATGTGTGAATTTGTGTGTGTATTGATTGAAAGTGATGTGGAAATATATGTGGGAAACAAAAGTGCGAATATCAGTTTGTGACAAGTCTTGAAAATCACATCTTTCAATATGACAAGGTTTTGAGGCAATGAATGCATGTGTTGTGTTTGCCATCATATTGGTTGCTTGAATCAGTGGTTCAAGGATAGTTTCATGATTAGGAGATCTTATTATTTCAATTCATCATTCTTTTGTGCCTATCAGAAGATAGTGAGTCCTTTTGGTAGGTTATGTAGATCTTTATCTTTCCCTGGAATTGTGCATCTCAGCCTGCAAGCCCATTGTATCTTGCCCTAAGGTTGTCTACCTTAGCCTACAAGTCCAAATTATGAGTAGTGAGCTTCATTGGCCTTGTGCTTAAAAAATTGTATTTAGTTATTCATATAGTGATTGTGATTCTCACTGTGGTTTTCCCCTATTGATTAGTGTTTGTCATTGAAAAAGTTTAAAGATTTTCTCAAGATTGATTCACCCCCCCTCCCAGTCTTGTGGTGTGATCAACACATCCTCTCCAAGAGAATAAATTATGATGCATACTTAGTCTCTATAGGTTTTAATAATTCCTTCTTGGAGAAGGTCCTGAAGAGTGCATGTAAAGTGTGGTGGTTGCAGATAAACATTTGCACATCTTTAGCATCACTAACAATTGTTTTGATCTAGCTGATTTTATCCATGTCCTTGAGTGCATTATTCATGGTATGCAGACAACAAGAAGTCCATCAAATATGTCTATAGGCTACCTCAATCAACTTCATTGCTTATTTTCACACATGGGTCGCATCATCACTAACAATTGTTTTAATCTAGCTGATTTTACCCATGTTGTTGAGTGCATTATTAATGGCACACACACAAGGAGTCCACCAAATATGTCTATAAGTTACCTCAATCAACTTCGCTACTAATTTGCACCACATCTTGTGGTCCAACCTCCTCTATAGTATCCTTGAGGATTTGGAACTGAAAATGAGTATCCTTGCTATGCCCTGAAAAATCAACAGCCCTAAGAAAATAAGGAATTTTTGTAGATGTAACCATGATACTGATGAGTGGACAATGTCGTCTATCCACCCATCCATGATTATGCTAGAACCACTTGTGACCCACGTTGTATTTATCTTCTCCATCAAAATACTAATCTTGGAAAAGTTGAGATCCAAGTTTGCAGTCCTCAATTTAGTCTCACCAGGTGGCACATATGATGGTCCAACCCTTATTATCTTAACCACAACTTCCTTATAATAAGGAGAGTGGGACACATGGAATGGAATACCATTGGAAAAGAATAATTTTCTAGTGGCATCATTTGCCTCATCCTTTGCTTTCCAATGGATGCATAATGCAACCTAGAAGCATGAATTAAGATTATAATGTCACATATCATAACATCATATAAACAACAAAACCACCATAAACTTGTAATCATGGCATCATGATCATACCATCATAGAATCATATACATCAAGTTCAATATCAAAATAATAATATTGAGTTCAAGTATCATTGTTTCAACAATTGGAACTATAGTTTTAAAGTTTAATCATCAAATGGATTCTCTAAATCATCAACATCATCATTTTCATCCTCCTCATCATTGACATTGACATTAGATGAACCAATGCCAATGTCAATGCCACTTGCACTTGCATTGTGCTCATATTTTGAGTCCTCAAATGTAACAAACTAAGAAATGGAAGCATCCAAGTTAGGGCTCTATATCCCACATCTTCGACTCCACATGCTTGTAGTCATGTTTCTTGTGTGAAAGGAGATGCAAGTTGGAATGCACATATACTAAGTTCTTCTCTACTTTTTATTGCAATCTATTGCACTTTATTGAGTGGATGAAATAATATGTGCTCCAATTTCATTTTGATGCATATGAACTAGTAATCTATGAAAATGAAATATCCCATCCTGTTTTGTTCTTTGAATAATTATGCTCGCTTCTACTTTTGATTGTGTTAGTTTGTTTGCATCAAAATTTTGAATCACACTCTGTGATCAATCACCATGATGATAGAAATCTCAAGGAGTTTGATTTTTCTACTCCTTGATCTTTCTATCATCTTGATGACGGATCACAGAGTGTGATATGAAACATTGATGCAAACAAACACACACAATGAAAACTAGAAGCAAGCATAATTATTAATATGGATTGTGAAAAACTAATATCTTTAATTGATCTTTGAAGTTTAGGTTTTGGAATATTGTCTTTTTTTTTTTGAGATATAACGAGATAAATTGCAAAAATTTAAAGAGGAATGCTAGAAAACCTTCCTACTATCGAGTGTGCAGTGAATGGGGATACTTTGCTAGAGATTTCCCAAAGGGGGGGAATCTAGAGCACCTGTGCAAATGGTGTGGTCTCGACGACCATAAGAACACGAACTGCCCAAAGTCAAGAGTAAACCTATTGACTATCGATAGAACAAACATGGAAAGGGATGTTGGCAATCACAAGAGCACAAGCGAAGAAAGATACATACCCTTATCTCGGTACAAAAAAGGAGAGAGTACAGGAAGCTAAGGTCAACATTGAGAGGGAAATGATGGAAGAGTGAAGGGAAACTACCTATACTTCGCTGTGTGGAGTCCGAGTAGAATGTCCTGACACAAGTGTTGCAGACAGAAGTGGCAATAAAGATTAAAGACCTTTTGGGGACTATGCCACAATTGAAGACAGCTATCACGATCACCATAAATGTGCCTATCTGTATGGAGACACTCCACACAAAGATCCTAATTATCTCTTCAATGGACCCAATGTTACTAGCAGTGAACAACAAAAGACAGCCCGTAGTAGTGGAAATGGGTATATTGGGAACAATCCTCACTGACACCATTGTAGATGGAAGATTAGGGGTGAATGTGCTACTAGAGGAGACATGAAAAATTAGGGAAGTCGATGTTGTGGCCATCGACATTCAATCTGATGGGGGCCAACCAACGTGACATCAAGTTGATCAGAACCTTAAAAACACAATGGGTAACTATCGGTACACAACCCTTCATTTTGGATTTTGTAGTAATTCCCCTAAAGAAGAAAGGCTATGATGGAATCCTTGAGAGATGATAAATCAACACTCCAAAAGTAAACCATAATTGGAAGAAAAATACGTTATCCATCGAGAGTGGAGGGCAAAAATTTGTTATTTACCTAAGTACACCAGTGGTGAGCAAGGAGTTGGCATCCTCGTTGGGATCAGAGTTAGAGGGAGAGCCTCCTAGAATAGATGAAGGTAGATGGAAGATGGAGCCGAATGATGAGGGCATTCTAGAGTTGGAAGGCTGCTCGGAAGATGAGGTGGGATCGATGAACGGGCTCTTCCACTAGTAGATGGAGGATTACGAGATCTTTCATCTTGAATATAACATGTTGCAGGTAGAATAAGAATCAGGGGAGAAAGATATGTTTCTACCTGAATATGGAGAGTATAAGGAAGGGGTGGTTCAAGTTAATGAGACTTCGGTGTACCAATTTGACAAGGATAAACCCA
Organism: Cryptomeria japonica; assembly: GCF_030272615.1. Classification (NCBI taxonomy): domain Eukaryota; kingdom Viridiplantae; phylum Streptophyta; class Pinopsida; order Cupressales; family Cupressaceae; genus Cryptomeria; species Cryptomeria japonica. The sequence continues at coordinate 633,367,963 of NC_081413.1, forward strand.
TACGGTATGAGGACCCTAAATTTAAGGAAATAAACTTGGGGGATGAAGCAAGTCTGAAGAATATTCTAGTTGGTGATGACTAGAATCCAACGCTGAAGGCAACAACCTTCAAGATTTTTATGGAGTATAAGGATGTATTTGCTTGGACCTATAAGGATTTGAAGGGGGTTCCCTCAGAACTATGCATCCACTAGATTCCACTTGTACCAGGATCCAAGCCGATATGGAAGAGACCGTACCATATAAACAAGAATTATGCGGTGAGAGTGAATGATGAGATAGAATGGATGTTGGAAGCAGGCATCATATTCTGGGTGCAGACAAGTGAGTGGGTCTCGCCTATTTTGATGTCATTAAAAAGGGAGGCATACCAAATTCACATTTGTGTGTATTTTCAGTGTTTGAATGTCATGACCATCAATGAACCATTCCCAATACCCTTCATAGATAGTATCCTTGAGGAAGTGGCTAGACATGAAATGTACTCCTTTATGGACAATTTTTTGTGGTACAACCAAATTTCTATTATGGAGAAAGATAAGATGAAGACCACATTTGTGGTCAAGGATGACATATATGCTTACAACTGAATGCCCTCCGGGTTGTGCAATGCTCCTGCCACCTTCCAAAGGATAATCTTGAAATCTTTGACAAAATGTTCATGTGGAACTTCAAGGCATTTTTATATGACTCATCCATCTATAGTGGACAAGACAACCACTTGGTGGCCTTGGGGGAATGCATGGAACAATGTCAGAAAACCCGACTAGCATTGAATCCAAAGAAATGTTAGTTTATGGTGCCTCAATGAAACTAATCGGCCATATTGTGTGCAAGGTTAGATTCAAAACAGATCTAGACAAGGTGAGAGTAATCATTGAGATGGAACCCCCGATGGATGTAAGAAGAGTCAAGTCCTTTCTAGGACACAGGATATTATATAAAGTTCATCAAGAAATTCACATAGATTTCTTACCCTCTTGACAAGATGACATGGAAGGGAGAGTCGTATGTATAAGAAATGACACAAGGAGAAGCCTTCGAGGAACTTAAGACAAGGCTAGTGGTTGCACCTATCCTAGCCTACCCAAATTAAGATAGAGAATTCCATGTACATGTGGATGCCTATAATTATTCTATTGGTGCCACACTAGCATAGGTGGGAGAACATGGGTTAGATCACCCCATCTACTTCGCTAGCCGATTGTTATCAAAAGAAGAAAATAATTATAGCACCATAGAGAGGGAAGCTCTTAAGATGGTTTATGTGGTGCAAAATTTTTGGCACTATCTACTGCAAACTCCATTTACGTTCTATGTCGACCACCAGGTGTTAATGTACTTGGTGAATAAACCCATCATTTAAGAGAGGGTCAGTAGGTGGCTACTCCTACTCCAAGAGTTTACTTATACAATTATTATATGCTCAAGAAAAAGCCATGTAATTGTAGATCAGTTATCACAGATCAAGTCTAGAGAGCCACCAAAAGGAGTGAATGATGAATTTATTGATGCTCATCTGTTTCAATTAGCTACACTACATCATGGTACACCAACATTGGGGAGTACCTTTTGACTTTGCAATTCCCGATGGACATGCAGCCAGGGGAGAGAAGAAAGTTGGTCCTCAAAAGTCGAACATTTCAGTTGATTTATGGGTTTCTCTATAAAATGGGATGTGATCAAGTTTTGAGTAGATGCATAATAGAGGAAGAGATCCTAGGGGTGTTGAGAGAGGCACACGAAGGATCCACATGCAACCACATGGGACCGGACACCACAACTTGAAAGATGTTTCTCATAGGGTCATGGTGACCCCCACTATACAACGATGCTCCTGAATGGACCATAGGGTGTGACACCTGCCAGAGGGAAGGCAAACCACTTAAGAGAGACTTCATGCCCTTCAATCCCTCCCATGCACATGAATTGTTTGAGCCATGGGGATTGGATTTTATAGGGCCATTAAAGGTGAGCCATGCATAGAGGTGTTGGTACATGGTGGTGGCAATAGAGTATCTAACTAAGTGGGTCGAAGCATGAGCACCACCTAACAATTTAACCTTGAGCACACCAAGGTTTATATATGAACAAATTATCACCCCGTATGACATCATGATCCAACTGACGAGCAATAGAAGATGACATTTTGTGAATCATGTGGTTAAAATTCTAACAGTCGAGTTCAAAAAATTTCACTCCTTGTCGAGCCCTTACTACCTCAGAGAAAATAGACAAGTAGAAGCTGTGAATAAGATACTGGTCTCAGTCATATACAAGTCATGTGGTGTTCAACAAGATGATTGGAAGGAAATTATTATGTCTATACTTTGGGCCTATCGAACCACGTATAAGGTCACAACAAGCCAAACACCTTTCTAGATGATGTATGGCTAAGAAGAAATCATACCCACCAAGTTCATGGTACCTAGTTTGTGTATAGCCATTGAGAATTGACTTGGTGAAATGAAAAGATTAAAGGAAATGTTGCACGCATTGGGAAAGCTAGATGAGTAAATAATGATGGCTCACTGGGCCATGGAGGCAACCCAACAACGTCAAAAAGAGTGGCATGATAAACACATTCGACATATGAATTTTAGCCCATGAAAATTAGTATTAAAGTATAATGGCCAAAATGAAATAAAACCAGGTAAGTTCAAAGCCCGATGGCTCAATCCTTATGAAATTTGAGAAGTTAGAAAAATGGAGTAATCAGGTTATCAACCTTGGACGGCTAGCCAGTCTAAGAACCAATGAATGGGTTAAAATTGAAGGTATATCACCAAAGGAGGCAATGAGATGACCCAATTTGGACGAAGGCTGAACTGGACTGGACCGGATGAGTTAAAAAGGTAATAATTCAAAAAAAAGAAGAAGAAGAAGAAGGGAGAAGTCATTGTATGACACTAGGACAAAAAAAAAGGAAGACCCTCAGAAGCAATTAAAAACCATATGACAATATAAAAACTAATGAAGGCAGTAGGAAAAAATCACACAAGGGAGACGATAAAACTACTGCACGAGGGAGATAGCATGAGGGAGATAGAAGGTAGGCGATCATTGAGTAAGAAGTCAGAGCCGTATGGAGAGCCAGCATAGAGAGCAAGTGGTAGACCATACAGGAACATGACAAGAGGAAGTCATACAGGCGAGTGCGACCGTCTAAGAAGAGGTCATATGAGGTGAAGATAATCGAGCCATATGATAAGGAGATACCATATGAGGTGATCACTAGGGCATACCTTGGTCGTACAGGTGCATATTTGTACGAGGGTGTAGAGGAGTCGTGGAATTGGTAAGAAAATATTATAAGTATTGAGCTCGCATGATAACAAGAGGGTTAATGGAGTAGTGAAAAGCAAAATAGGATTGGTGGAAACGGTTGCAACAGTTACCGAGGAACCAATTATTGAAACAAGGGAATGTGTTAAAATAAAGAAATGCAACCATGATGGACAATGGGAAGATTGGTTGAACATTTCCATATGGGGTAAGAGTTGTAGGTAGGATGGATATAGGGAAGGCTTAAGGATGCGAAGAAAATGCGGCCCAAGGTGACAATCGACACCATCACATTCGAGGGATTGAGTGGCACCTCATGCAGAACATGGTGGCTGGATACAATAGATGACCACCCGGTCAAAGAATCTCTTTGATGTGTAGGGGTACATTGGTCCATTCTGATGCCATTATTTTCCATTTGGGATGTCGAGAAACCCCTTAGAACCATGATTGTCACATATGATAGAAATAATCGGGAGCCCATCTTTGATTACCAACAACGCACAATTACAGTTTCATTTTTAGCCAACGCATTCACTTGGGTGTTAGGTATTCTAGGAGAGGGTCATAAGATTGATAAATTAGCCATGAAGATGACTGCCAAGTAGAAGCATAACCTCCTACGTTTGGTCTATCGAGGTAAATTGACACCTGCCAAGTGGAAGACGGTGAATGCACAAAAGGGGTGTAGTATGAAGAAATCACTTATTGTACTAGGGGAGTGGTAGTGTTTGCTTGACACCATGAAAAGCCAACTGATAGGACTAGTTGATCTTTGGATACTGTAGTGTCGCTGCTTGCTTTGATGAATGACTTATGCAACTACACAATGTATGATTGGGTGTTTGTGCTATCAGAGCGGATTCATGAGTTTATGACATTACAACATAAAACATTTTACATGTCCTATCATGCTATTGGGATTTCCTTGGATGTTGTACGAACGTAGGTGTCTCTCAACTAGTATGAGTTATAGCCTCAAAGTCATGTGGACCCTTCCTGACTGCCCATATTCTATTGGACACACTTGGACACTTTTACAGGCAACGATGATGCTCCATCTCACTCTCTGATGCAACTACCTTACGCTTATGCTTCTTGCTGAACTAAGCATCATTGCTTCCTATAAAAGTGTCCAAGTGTGTACAGTATAATATGGGTGGTTGGGAAGGGTCCACACAACTCTATGGCTGCAACTCATAATGGTTGGGAGGCACCTGCGTCCATACAACATCCAAGAAAAGCCCAATAGAATGATAGGGCATCTAAAAGGTTTTTTGTTGTAATGTCATAAAATCATGAATCCACTCTGATAGCATGGATTCCCAATTGTACACTATGTCATTGCGCAAGCCATTCATCTTGAAGTGAGCAACGACACCATAGTATCTAAAGCACGACTAGCCCCTTTCAGCCAGGTCTTCATGTCGTCAAGAAAACATTGCCACTCCCCTGGTACAATAAATGATTTCTTCAGACCGTGCCCCTTGCATGCATTCACTGTCTCCCACCCAACATGTGTCAAATTAACTCAACTGACCAAACATAGGAGGTTTTGATTCTACTTGGTAATCATCTTCGTGGTTGATTTATCAATATTTAATCTCTCTCCTAGAATGCCAAGTGTGAGAGTTGAGAAATACAACACCACAGGAGCCTAAAGATCTCTGCAAGCTGAATAACCTATTACAAGGAGAAGCAAGGAAGCAAATAACAAAAAACACAATACACATAAACTATGCTCAAAAAAATGAGAGCTCAATATTCACAAAATGTGTAATGTGATAATGGAATAATACAAAGTTAAAGAATCCAACCTCTAATAGGTCAAGAAACCCTAAAAAGGAAAACCTAGGCTTGCACATAATAATTAATAAAAGAATTAATTATTATGAACCTAAAGTTAGCTTAAGTGTAAAAGAAATAAAGGGAACTTAAATAATTAAACAAATATTGTTTAATTAATCAAGTAAAGACCCAATTACTCTAACACCCCCCTTAAGCTAGACTTAGGGAGAAGCTATAACCGAGAACAACTACTGAAAGTAGGAAAGATAGGTCCCGACAACAAGGCCTAATCAGGTACCTAAATACAATGAAATCTCTATGAAACAGAGAAATAGAGAAAACCACGTGGGAAAAAAACTCTACTCCAAACAAGAATGTTCCAAAAAGATAGGAACAAGAGAAGACCAGAAGAATCACTGAAGCATGAAAACCCTGCAAACACTGTCGAAGAATAACTGCTGATTTGAAGAACCTCCACTGAAAGAGAACATGACTAGGTAGAGAAGACTGTAATCTGTATGAGTGCCCTAAAATGACACTACTCGAATCAGAAGGCAAACAAAGGCAAAAAACTGAACTCGAAGATACAAATGGCATGAGAAACCAAAGCCTGAAGAGCTGATCAATCGAACCAGAGAAGCATTAGAACCAACAGGACAAACCTCCCCATAATGCTAAAAAGGGAGAGGGATAGGTACACTGAAAAGAACGGCCAACAAGAACTGCACGACGAAGAACCAAGAACATCGAAGGTGCAAAGATGGTACATAGTGTCATGGAAGGAACACTCACTTGACACACAACATGAGGTGAATGTCATGGAAGGAACACTCACTGGACAAAGGTAGATGGCAAACAAGGCAAACATGAACCCCCTCATGGCACTTTATAAGTAGTTTATGTACAATAAGGCAGAAGATGTGCAAGATCCCAAGTAAATAATGCATGATGGCACTTTATCTCAGTGTGTTTGCATAAAAGAAGCTAAAATAATAATAAGACTAGAAATAGAAAGGAGAACCAAAATCGATACATCCTACTCAGAGAAGAGATCCTAGGACCTGAAACAACCAAGATATCCACAGAGTGTTGAAAAGCAAAAAACTGAAGAAAATATTCTTGGAGAAGAATCTGGAAAGAAAACTCATATGGATGGAAAGTATACAGGACAAGCTTTCCAAAAATATAATTTTTTTGAAAAATGGAGTTTGGATGCTCATTCTATGGCTCCCGAAGTGCAAAAAGGAGACCCCACTTTGATTGAAAAAAAAAATAGTCAAACACAAAAATTGGAAAAAAATTCCAACACCACGAGGTCCGGCTCGGAACCAGCTTTCGGACGCCTATTTGTTTTCGAAAAAATGACTCCATTTGCCCAAGTTATGGCAAAATAACAAACTCCCCCTAAAAAAGGCAAGAGGGAGGTGCAACGGGGGCAGGGCCGGGCAGAGGTGGCACGTGGGCGGCGCTCCGGTGGCTGGGTGGAGGTGCTGTGGTTTCCGCCAGCGGTGACGGGAAGGGCGTCGACGGTGTAGCTGTGGCGGTCAACGGGGTGCTGTGGTCGGCACAACATAGAGGTGGGGGCTGACCAGTGGGTCGACGGGGCCGACAGGCGAGGCACTTGGGCGACGGGGTGCTACGACGGGAAGAAGGGCCGCAAGCAGGGGCCGGTGGGCACTGATGGTGGCCAGAGGCCGACTGCTAGTGGGACCCGCATTGATAGCGGCGGCGGCGGCCTGCAGCATGGTAGGGGGCCCCATGGTACCCTGCATACCATGGGGAAACCCCCCAAAACAATTTTTTTTTTTTTTCAAAAAAACCCTTTTTTCACCTTTTTTTAAAAACCTTTTTTATTTAATTTTTTTCAAAAAATAAAAAAAATCGGCTTGCATGCCGTAAAAAGGGAAACAAATTTTTTTTTGAAATTTTTTTCTCAAACTACGTGCTAGGGCTGTACGACCTGGTACTGGAGAAAAAATTACTCCCAGAGGCTCAGGAGCCAAAAAAGGTCAAGATTTATATGACTATAGGGGTTTTTGGGCCTTCAGAGCACGATGGTGAGGTCCGTTTAGGCTCAAAGTGCTCAGAAAAAAGGCCTATCCGTAAGTGTATAAAAAAACTTCTTGAAACCCCAGATCTGCTTCCAATGTAAAGATTCTCAAAACAAGAACAGATAGCTGTAGATCTGAAGCTCTGATACCATGTGAGAGTTGAGAAATACAACACCACAGGAGCCTAAAGATCTCTGCAAGCTGAATAACCTGTTACAAGGAGAAGCAAGGAAGCAAATAACAAAAAACGCAATACACATAAACTATGCTAAAAAAGATGAGAGCTCAATATTCACAAAATGTGTAATGTGATAATGGAATAATACAAAGGAAAATAATCCAGCCTCTAATAGGTCAAGAAACCCTAAAAAGGAAAACCTAGGCTTGCACATAATAATTAATAAAAGAATTAATTATTATGCACCTAAAGTTAGCTTAAGTGTAAAAGAAATAAAGGGAACTTAAATAATTAAACAAGTATTGTTTAATTAATCAAGTAAAGACCCGATTATTCTAACACCCCCCTTAAGCTAGACTTAGGGAGAAGCTAAAACCTAGAACAACTACTGAAAGAAGGAAAGATGGGTCCCGACAACAAGGCCTGATCAAGTACTCAAATACAATGAAATCTCTATGAAACGGAGAAATAGAGAAAACCACGTGGGAAAAAAACTCTACTTCAAACAAGAATGTTCCAAAAAGATAGGAACAAGAGAAGACCAGAAGAATCATTGAAGCATGCAAAACCTACAAACACTGTCGAAGAATAACTGCTGATCTGAAGAACCTCCACTGAAAGAAAACATGACCATGTAGAGAAGACTGTAATCTGTATGAGTGCCCTAATATGACACTACTCGAATCAGAAGGCAAACAAAGGCAAACAACTGAACTCGAAGATACAAATGGCATGAGAAACCAAAGCCTGAAGAGTTGATCAATTGAACCACAGAAGCATTAGAACCAATAGGACAAACCTCCCATAATGCTAAAAAGGGAGAGGAATAGGTACACTGAAAAGAACGGCCAACAAGAACTGCACGACGAAGAACCAGGAACATCGAAGGCGCAAAGATAGTACATAGTGTCATGGAAGGAACACTCACTTGACACACAACATGAGGCAAATGTCATGGAAGGAACACTCACTGGACAAAGGTAGATGGCAAACAAGGCAAACATGAACCCCCTCATGGCACTTTATAAGTAGTTCATGTACAATAAGGCAGAAGATGTGCAAGATCCCAAGTAAATAATGCATGATGGCAATTTATCTCAGTGCGTTTGCATAAAAGAAGCTAAAATGATAATAAGACTAGAAATAGAAAGGAGAACCAAAATCGATACATCCTACTCAGAGAAGAGATCCCAGGACCCGAAACAACCAAGATATCCACAGAGTGTTGAAAAGCAAAAAACTGAAGAAAATATTCTTGGAGAAGAATTTGGAAAGAAAACTCATATGGATGGAAAGTATACAGGACAAGCTTTCCAAAAATATAAATTTTTTGAAAAATGGAGTTCAGATGCTCATTCTATGGCTCTCGAAGTGCAAAAAGGAGACCCCACTTTGATTGAAAACAAAATACTCAAACAGAAAAATTGGAAAAAAATTCTAACACCATGAGGTCCAGCTCGGAACCAGCTTTCGGATGCCTATTTGTTTTCGAAAAAATGACTCCGTTTGCCCAAGTTATGGCAAAATAACAAACCCCCCCTAAAAAAGGCAAGAGGGAGGTGCAACGGGGGCAGGGCCGGGTGGAGGTGGCACGTGGGTGGTGCTCCGGTGGTTGGGCGGAGGTGCTGTGGTTTCCGGCAGCAGCGATGGGAAGGGCATCGATGGTGTAGCTGTGGTGTTCGACGGGGTGCTGTGGTCGGCACAGCACAGAGGTGGGGGCCGACAAGTGGGCCGACGGGGGCCGACGGGCGAGGCACTGCGGTGACAGGGTGCTACGGCGGGGAGAAGGGCCACAGGCAGGGGCCGGTGGGCACCGATGGTGGCCAGAGGCTGACTACTGGTGGGACCTGCTTTGATAGTGGCAGCGGCGGCCTGCAGCATGGTAGGGGGCCCCATGGTACCCTGCGTACCATGGGGAAACCCCCCAAAACATTTTTTTTTTTATTTTTCAAAAAAACCCTTTTTTCTCCTTTTTTAAAAAACTTTATTTATTTATTTTTTTTCAAAAAATAAAAAAAATCGGCTTGCATGCCGTAAAAAGGGAAAAAAATATTTTTTTTTAAATTTTTTTCTCAAACTATGTGCCAGGGCCGTACGACTTGGTACTAGAGAAAAAAATACTCCCAGAGGCTCAGGAGCCAAAAAAAGTCAAGATTTATATGACTATGGGGGTTTTTGGGCCTTCTGAGCACGATGGTGAGGTCCGTTTAGGCTCAAAGTGCTCAGAAAAATGCCTATCCGTAAGTGTATAAAAAAACTTCTTGAAACCCCAGATCTGGATCTGCTTCCAATATAAAAATTCTCAAAACAAGAATAGATAGCTGTAGATCTGAAGCTCTGATACCATGTGAGAGTTGAGAAATACAACACCACAGGAGCCTAAAGATCTCTGCAAGCTGAATAACCTATTATAAGGAGAAGCAAGGAAGTAAATAACAAAAAACGCAATACACATAAACTATGCTCAAAAAGATGAGAGCTTAATATTCACAAAATGTGTAATGTGATAATGGAATAATACAAAGGAAAATAATCCAGCTTCTAATAGGTCAAGAAACCCTAAAAAGGAAAACTTAGGGTTGCACATAATAATTAATAAAATAATTAATTATTATGCACCTAAAGTTAGCTTAAGTGTAAAAGAAATAAAGGGAACTTAAATAATTAAACAAATATTGTTTAATTAATCAAGTAAAGACCCGATTACTCTAACACCCCCCTTAAGCTAGACTTAGGGAGAAGCTAAAACCTAGAACAACTACTGAAAGAAGGAAAGATGGGTCTCGACAACAAGGCCTGATCAGGTACCCAAATACAATGAAATCTCTATGAAACGGAGAAATAGAGAAAACCACGTGGGAAAAAAACTCTACTCCAACAAGAATGTTCCAAAAAGATAGGAACAAGAGAAGACTAGAAGAATCACTGAAGCATGCAGAACCTGCAAACACTGTCGAAGAATAACTGCTGATCTGTAGAACCTCCACTGAAAGAGAACATGACCATGTAGAGAAGACTGTAATCTGTATGAGTGCCCTAAAATGACACTACTCGACTCAGAAGGCAAACAAAGGCAAACAACTGAACTCGAAGATACAGATGGCATGAGAAACCAAAGCCTGAAGAGCTGATCAATTGAACCACAAAAGCATTAGAACCAACAGGACAAACCTCCCCATAATGCTAAAAAGGGAGAGGGATAGGTACATTGAAAAGAACGGCCAACAAGAACTGCATGACGAAGAACCAGGAACATCAAAGGCGCAAAGATATACATAGTGTCATGGAAGGAACACTCACTTGAAACACAACACGAGGCGAATGTCATGGAAGGAACGCTCACTGGACAAAGGTAGATGACAAACAAGGCAAACATGAACCCCCTCATGGCACTTTATAAGTAGTTCATGTACAATAAGGCAGAAGATGTGCAAGATCCCAAGTAAATAATGCATGATGGCACTTTATCTCAGTGTGTTTGCATAAAAGAAGCTAAAATGATAATAAGACTAGAAATAGAAAGGAGAACCAAAATCGATACATCCTACTCATAGAAGAGATCCCAGAACCTGAAACAACCAAGATATCCATAGAGTGTTGAAAAACAAAAAACTGAAGAAAATATTCTTGGAGAAGAATCTAGAAAGAAAACTCATATGGATGGAAAGTATACAGGACAAGCTTTCCAAAAATATAATTTTTTTGAAAAATGGAGTTCGGATGCTCATTCTATGGCTCTCGAAGTGCAAAAAGGAGACCCCACTTTGATTGAAAAAAAATAGTCAAATTGAAAAATTGGAAAAAAATTACAACACCACGAGGTCCGGCTTGGAACCAGCTTTCTGACGCCTATTTGTTTTTGAAAAAATGACTCCGTTTGCCCAAGTTATGGCAAAATAACAAACCCCCCCTAAAAAAGGCAAGAGGGAGGTGCAACGGGGGCAAGGCCAGGCGGAGGTGGCACGTGGGCGGCGCTCCGGTGGCTGGGCGGAGGTGCTGTGGTTTTCGACGGGGTGCTATGGGTGGCACAATACAGAGGCGGGGGCCGACGGGCGAGGCACTGCGGTGGCGGGGTGCTACGGCGGGGAGAAGGGCTGCAGGCAGGGGCCAGTGGGCGCCGGCGGTGGCCAGAGGCCGATTGCTGGTGGGAACCGCTTTGATAGTAGTGGTGGCGACCTGCAACATGGTAGGGGGCCCCATGGTATCCTGCGTACCATGGGGAAACCCCCCAAAACAATTTTTTTTTTATTTTTCAAAAAAACCCTTTTTTCGCCTTTTTTTAATAACTTTTTTGATTTTTGATTTATTTATTTTCAAAAAATAAAAAAAATTGGCCTGCATGCCGTAAAAAGGGAAAAAAATATTTTTTTGAAATTTTTTTCTCGAACTACGTGCCAGGGCCGTACGACCTTGTATTGTAGAAAAAATTACTCCCAGAGGCTCAGGGGCCAAAAAAGGTCAAGTTTTATATGACTATAGGGGTTTTTGGGTCTTCTGAGCACGATGGTGAGGTCCGTTTAGGCTCAAAGTGCTCAGAAAAAAGGCCTATCCCTAAGTGCATAAAAAAACTTCTTGAAACCCCAAATCTGCTTCCAATGTAAAAATTCTCAAAACAAGAACAGATAGCTGTAGATCTGAAGCTCTGATACCATGTGAGAGTTGAGAAATACAACACCATAGGAGCCTAAAGATCTCTACAAGCTGAATAACCTGTTACAAGGAAAGCAAGGAAGCAAATAACAAAAAACGCAATACACATAAACTATTCTAAAAAAGATGAGAGCTCAATATTCACAAAATGTGTAATGTGATAATGGAATAATACAAAGGAAAAGAATCCAGCCTCTAATAGGTCAAAAAACCCTAAAAAAGAAAACCTAGGCTTGCACATAATAATTAAAAAAAGAATTAATTATTATGCACCTAAAGTTAGCTTAAGTGTAAAAGAAATAAAGGGAACTTAAATAATTAAACAAATATTGTTTAATTAATCAAGTAAAGACCTGATTACTCTAACACTAAGCACTTGAGTGAATGCGTCGACTGAAATTGAAACCGTAATTGTGCATTGCTGGTAATCAAAGATAGACTCCCAATTATTTCTATCATATGTGGCATCATGGTTCTGAGGGGTTTCTCAAAATCCTGAATGAGAAATACTAGCATATGAATGGCCTAGTGTACCCCTACAGGCCCAATAGATTCTTTGATCGAGTGGCCATCTGTCATCTCTATCCACCATGTTCTACATGGGGTGTCACTCAATCCCTCAAATGTGATGGTGTTGACTGTCACCTTGGAACACATTTTCTTTCCCTTCGTAGCCTTCCCTGTATCCATCTTGCCTACAACTCTTACCCCTTATATGGAAATGTTCGACCAATCTTCCCTTTATCCATCACAGTTGCATTTCTTTATTCTGACACATTCCCCTGTCTCAATAATTGGTTCCTCGATAACTTTTGCAACCGTTTCAACCAGTCTTGTTTTGCTTTTCCCAACTCCATTAGCCCTCTTGTTAATGTGCGAGCTCAATACTTATAATGTTTTCTTACCAATTTTGCCACTCCTCTACACCCATGTATGGTTGTGCACCTGTACAACCAAGGTATGGCCCAATGATCTTCACCTCGTATGGTATCTCCTTATCATATGGCCCGATGATCTTCACCTCGTACAACCTATACTTAGACGGTTGCACTCATCCATACAACTTCCTCTTGTCATGTTCCTGTATAGTCTACCACTTGCTCTCTATGTTGGCTCTCTGTACGACTTCGACTACTTACTCTACGATCACCTACCTTCTATCTCCTTTGTGCTATCTCCCTCGTGCAATGGTTTTATTGTCTCCCTTGTGCAATTTTTTTCTGCTATCTTTATCGGTTTTTATATTGGCGTATGCTTTTTTATTGCTTCTGACAATTTTCCTTTTGTTTGTCATATGATGTCGTATGGGCTTTCATTTCCATATGACATTGTATGGTGAGTTCTCCCTTTCTTATTCTTTTTTTTTTTGAATTATTACCTTCTTAAGTCATCCGGTCCGGTCCAGCCTCTATATGAACTGGGTCATCTCGTTGCCTCCTTTAGTGGTATATCTTCAATTTCAACCCATTCACCAGTTCTCGGACTAGTTGGTCATCCAAGGTTGATAACCTGATTGCTCCATTTTCCCCAACTTCCCAAATTTCATAAGGATCGAGCAATCAGACTTTGAATTGACCTGGTTTTATTTCATTTCGACCATTATACTTTAATACCAATTGGCTTGGACTAAAATTCATACGTTGAATGTTTTTATCATGCCACACTTTTCGATGTTGTCAGGCTACCTCCATGGCCCATTGAACCATCACTCTTCACTCATCTAGCTTGCCCAATGTGTACAACCTTTCCCAAAAGTTTTCCATATCACCAAGTTGATTCTCAATGGCTATACGCAAAATAGGTACCATGAACTCGACATGTACAATTACTTCATGGCCATACATCAACTGGAAAGGTGTCTAGCTTGTTGTGACCTTATATGTGGTTGAGTAGGCCCAAAGTATAGATGAAATCCTTTCCTCTCAGTCCTCCTATTCAATGCCACATGACTTGTATATTGTTGAGACCAGTATCTTATTTGTAGCTTCTTCGTGGCCATTTTCTCTTGGGTAGTAAGGGCTCGACAAGGATGAAATTTTTTGGACTCGATCATTAGGATTTTAATCCATTATTCACAAAATGTCCTCCTCTATCGCTCGTCAGTTGGATCGAGATTTCATATCGGGTGATAATATGTTCATATATAAACCTTGCCATGCTCAAGGCTCAATTGTTCGGTAGTGCTTGTGCTTCGACCACTTAGTCAGATACTCTATTGCCACCATGATGTACCGACACCTCCACACACGGATCACCTTCAATGACCCTATAAAATCCAATCCTCATCACTTGAAAAATTGTTGTACATGGGAGGGATTTAGGGGCATAAAGTCTCTCTTAAGTGGTTTACCTGCCCTCTAGAAGGTGTTACACCCTACGATCCATTCACGAGCATCATTGTATAGTGTGGGCCACCATAACCCTATGAGCAACATCTTTCGAGCTGTGGTGTTTGATCTCATGTGGTTGTCTATGGGTCCTTCATGTGCCTCTCTCAACACCCCTGGGATATCTTCCTCCATTATGCATCTCCTCTAAACTTGATTGGGTCCCATTTTACAAGGAAACCTATTAATCAACTAAAATTTCCAACTTCTGAGGACCATGAAGTTGATAGGTACTCCTTGATGTTGGCATACCCTGATGGTAGTGCAACAATCTGAAGCAAATGAGCATCGAGAAAGTCATCGTTCACTCCTTTTGGCGGCTCTTTGGACTTGATCCGTGATAACTGGTCTACAATTACATGGCTTTTTCTCGAGCATACATTAATTGTAAAGCTAAACTCCTAGAGTAGGAGTAGCCACCTATTGACCCTCCCTTGAATGATGGGTTTATTCACCAGGTTTATCAATGCCTAATGGTTGACATAAATGTAAATGGAGTTGCTAGTAGGTAGTGTCAGAATTTCTACATCGTGTAGACCATCTTGAGAGCTTCCTTCTCTATGGTGCTATAATTCTTTTCTACTTTTGATAACAATCAATTAGCGAAGTAGATGGGGTGATCTAACCTACGACCTCCCACCTATGCCAATGTGACACTGATAGCATAATTAGAGGTATCCACATATACATGGAAATATCTATCCATATTTGGGTAGGCCAGAATAGGTGCAGCCACCAGCCTTGGCTTAAGTTCCTTGAAAGCTTCTCCTTGTGTCATCTCCCATACATACAACTCTCCCTTCCATGTCAGCTTGTTGAGAGGGTAAGAAATCTTGGCGAAGTTCTTGATGAACTTTCGATCATATCTTATGTCTCCTAGAAAGGACTTGACTCATGTTACATCTGTTGGGGGTTCCATCTCAATGATTACTCTTATCTTCCCTAGTTCTATTTTCAATCCGGCCTTGCACATAATATGGCCAAGTAGTTTCCCCTGAGGCACCATAAACTGACATTTCTTTGGATTCAATACTAGTCAAGCTTTCTGACATTGTTCCATGCATTCCCTCAAAGCCATGAAGTGGGTGTCTTGTCTACTGTAGATGAACCAGTCATCTAAAAATTCCTTAAATTTCCCCACAGAAATTTTATCAAAGATATATAGGATTATCCTTTGGAAGGTGGCGGTAGCATTGCACAACCCGAACGATATTCAATTGTAAGCATATATGTTGTCCTTGACCACAAATGTGGTCTTCAACTTGTCTTCCTCTGCAATAAAAAATTGGTTGTACCCCAAAAAACTATCCATAAAGGAGTACATTTCATGTCCAAGAACTTCCTTGAGGATACTATCTATGAAGGGTATTGGGAATGGGTCCTTGATGGTGACAACGTTCAAACACTGAAAATCCACATAAATGCGAATTTCGTTCGCCTCCTTTTTTAATTATATCATAATAGGTGAGACCCATTGACTTGTCTACACCCAAAATATGATGCCCGCTTCGAGCATCTTTTCTATCTCATCATTGGCTCTCACTGCATAATTCTTTTTCATACTGTATGGTCTCTTCTATACCGGCTAGGCTTCTGGTACAAGTGGAATCCGATGGATACATAGTTGGTGGCAGCTACCTTCATATAGTATTCAATGAATAAATAATTAACCAAAATTCTTTTAAGACAAAAGCAAATAAGGAAATATATTTTAACCAGAAAGCTTTGCAAAGGCACAAACAAATACAAACACTTATTTTTAGGTTTTCCAGATTTTGAATGAACCAAATTACCACAAAATATCATTCACAAATAATATTCTTGTAGCAAAAGAAAATTTAAACCATTCACCATCTCAAATATAACCATTCAAAAGAACATAAAGCATCCACACACCATAATTCAAAGATTACATATATTTGAAATCCACCAGCAGTTTTTCTATATTCAAAACAGTAAAACATAAATATGCTTAAAGAAGTTTATGCTCTTAAGAGTAAAATAAAGTTTGCCCAAAAGATCCTCTTAATATTCTAATCAACTTATTTATAACCATTCTCCCAAGTCTTTTCCATTTCAAGAAATGGTTTCTTTAAAGATATCGGTCTTGAAAGTGACCGTTCTCAAAATAGAAAAAGATCCATTAAACAAAAAAATCTAATTCACATCACAAAACCACAAGGCTATGAAGTCACCGAACTCAAGCTCCAACATCAAGTGTCGAGTGTTGTTCTGCAATCCATTTGTCAATCTTGTCCGCTATTTCCTCTTCTTCAATCAGTGTCAGAAGGATATCTGTAAACTCTTCCTCATCAAGTACAATAGCTTGGAAAAAGTCAGTCAAGTTCAAGAGGATATCCTCCTGCAATTCCTCAACATCTGGCTACACCACAAGGCCTTTCTTCGCTTTAAGAACCATCTTGTTGAACTCAATTATCCAAGTTTATTCCTGTTGTGAGCTCATCCTACAAGCATTTTTCATGGTTTTCATCTTGTTCTGCAATCTTTCCTAATATAATGATGGCCTTCCTATATTCATGGAAATTAGTATGCACTTTCCATGCAAAAGACCGTAACTGTCAAACTATATCCTCTTGCTCTTTCTCTAGCCAATTCAAATCTAGGTTATGAAATGGCAACTCACCGTCATGAAGCAAAACCATTCTAATGTAGCTTGATCATGACAATCTCCTTTTTTTAGCCATCTCTAAGGATGGCATATCAATGTTTTCTCCAAAAATGACAACATCAAATTTTGTAACGCTTGCTGCCACCCTTTTCGTGTCCTTAATTGTTCAATTGTCATTAATGATGGTACTTTGTAAATTTTCCCTTGATTTGTTTCCTAGAAGTTGTGCATGACGTGGAAGTTGATGGGATCGAAAAAGAAACATCAAGAGGCCATTATTCTAATCAACTTGATAGGCTCATTTAATTTCGGTGACGTTCGAGCTTGATCCATCTTTATCACCACCTGTGTTGCCGCTTCAGAAATATTACAACATGAGTTTGAAGTCATATCATCAAGAGTATGATCGCCACGAAATGAGAGATGTCCTCAAATTTTTTTTATGAATCCCAACCCAAAAGGTGTCAAGGAATAGAGAGATTAGACAAATCCGCAACTCTCGAACTTATTCTAAAGACAACCACAAACCCGACATTATCATGGCACCAAACTCTCATGGACCTTCCTCAACCATATCGAGTAGTCAGGAAGTTTTGAAAATATAGAACTCTACAACAGAGGTTAAGAAACATAGAAAGGTCGTGACAAACACAACAAGGAAGAAAATCAATGAAGAGTTTACGACTTTACAAAATTTTAAAAACTTATACGTAATAGTCCCCTAGGTTTGTCTCCTTAAGTTTAGGGTCCTCGTATTGTATGGGTTTGTCCTTGTCAAATTGGTGCACTAGAGTCTCATTAACTTGAGCCACTCCTTTATACTCTCCAAATATAGGCAAAAACATGTCTTTCTCCCCTGATTCTTCTTCTACCTACAACATGTTACATTTAGGATAGAAGAGCTCATAATCCTCCATTTGCTAGTGGAATGACCCATTCATCAAGCCCACCTCATCTTTCGAGAAACCTTCTAACTCTAGAATGCCCTCATCGTTTGGCTCCTCGCTCAACACTTGCATACTTAGGTCAACAACAAATTTATGCCCTGCAATCTCCATGGATAGCATATTTCACTTCCAATTATGGTTTACTTTCATACTGATGAGTCATCCTCTTTCGAGTATTGCATCGTAGCCTCTCTTCTATAGGGGAATTACTACAAAATCCAAAATGAAGGGTTGTGTACCAATAGTTACCCATTGTGCCATTAAGGTCCCGATCAGCTTGATGTCATCCTAGTCGGCCCCCACCAGATTGAATTTTGATGGCCATAACATCAACTTCCCCAATTTCTTCCACATCTCCTCTGCTAGCACGTTCACCCTTGATCATCCATCTACAATGGTGTCAATGAGAATTGTTCCTAATATACCCATTTCCACTACCATGAGGTGTCTTCCACTGTTCACCACTAGTAACATTGGGTCTGCTGAAGAGCTGACTGGGATCTCCATGTGGAGTTCCACCATATGGATAGGCACATTTATGGCTCTCATGATTGTTAAAGATGATAGCTTTGGTCAGATAAATATGATCATGAATAAGACTTATT
Source organism: Cryptomeria japonica (assembly GCF_030272615.1). Taxonomy (NCBI): domain Eukaryota; kingdom Viridiplantae; phylum Streptophyta; class Pinopsida; order Cupressales; family Cupressaceae; genus Cryptomeria; species Cryptomeria japonica. The sequence goes on from NC_081413.1 coordinate 633,386,483, forward strand.
AGAATACTTCATATATGTATACCAATATACATAGTAATAATCATTGAGTTTATTATTACTATGTATATTAAAATACATATTCTTTTCATGAATAAACTAAATCTGATTAAATGATCTAATGATTGTCATCTTCCTAGTGTAAAATCGGTGATCATGTATGATCCACTTCTTGTTGATAGAGTGTATCGACTATCTTCTTCGATCCACCATAAATCGATAATGTGTATCAATTTATCTTAATCGATTATGTATATCGATCAACTGATTTTTTAGTTTAACATACCGATTGTGAATCAGTTGTGTTAACTGAATAGTGAACCATCGATTATGAATCAATATTTATTTAATTGTTTGTAATGGAAAACGGATTGTTAATGCCACTGATTATGAATCGATATTAGTTTATAATAACAAACAATTTGCTAATGCCATCGATTATGAATCGGTATTGGTAATATTAAATGGACAGACATATCGGTGGAGAGACATGCCTCCACACGTGTGGAGACATATCTATCCATCGATGTGCCTCCCCATTTAATATATATGAAGGTAATACCAAAATCAATCACTGCAAACCTTAGAAGATCGATCTTATTCTCAACATAACAATATTTGTGATATAAATAATCAACAACACTTGAAGCATTATTTAAACTTAGGAAATCAATATACTTTGTGGACATACTATCTCCCTTCATACTTGTAGCAACCTGCAAGATTCATAGGTTAGTGAGATCATCAGTTGTGAGATAATAAAATTAAAAGATACCTCTGTTTTATCTACTAAGAAATCTAATCTACTTTAACATGCTATCAGAGCAAGGTCAAGGAAGATCTGATTAGATTTGAGATAGTAGATTAATCTAGACTATCATTTTGCTCATTAGGAAAAATCACATTCCTTTCTTCATAATGGCAAGTGGAGTCAAATTTGAAGATCGTCTTGAAGGAGCATAAAAATTTGTATCATGGAAGTTTAGGATCATGCTTAGCTTGAAGGAAAATGAACTAGATTCATTTATAAGGGGAAACATGCCTGAACCAGTTGATGATGTTGAGAAAATTCAATGGAACAAGAACAATGGAAAATCCATGAAAGTGATTGTGGATGCAGTTAGAGACCATATAGTTCCAGTTATTTCAAGATATGACATAGCATACCACATGTTTAAATCACTTGAAGACATGTATGAAATAAACAATACCAGCAAAGATCTCACATTGAAAAGACAAATCCATCATGTGAAGATGAATAAGGGAGAAACTGTCACATCATATTTTATGAGGATCACTGAATTAAGGGACCAACTTTCCACAATTGGTCATCTAATTGACACCAAGGAGTTAATGTTGATGGCTCTAAATGGACTCCCAACTTCATGGGAATCATTTATTCAATGAATAAGTGCACGTTCAAAACTTCCCAAGTTCATTCGGTTGAAGATAGATTGCATTCAAGAAGAATCTATATTGATTACTAGGGGGATTGTCAAAAATGCAATCAATGAAGACATCCATTTGTTGAACTATCACTCTCACAAGAAAGGGAAGAAGAGTGAGCTTCAAGAGGAAGAAGAATAGGGGCACCGATAGAAAAGCCTCTTCCAAGAAGAGGAGGGACATGTCTCAAGTGCAATGTTTCAGATGTGATAAGTATGGACATTATGCCATGAAGTGTCCGTATAGGCCAAAACAACAAGCCTCCATTGTTGAAGTTGAAAATGCTAGCATGGAGAATGAACCCGAGAAGTTTGTCTTATATTCAGCCTTATCAAGCCAAGTATCGACCAACCTCAACACCTAGGTAATTGATAGTGTGGCCTCACATCATATCACCGGATTCGGAGAACACCTAGACACTATGGTGGAGAAGTCAGATGAGGAAGTAACCATTGGGGACGATTCTAACTACCTAGTCAAAGGGATTAGAACCTGTACCATAAATTTAAAATTAGGCATATCCTTTTAGCTTACAAGAGTATTATTTGTGTCAGGAATAAAGAGAAATCTAGTCTCCATTTCTGCACTTGAAGACAAAGGGTATAGGATAACCTTTATGGGAAGAAAAGTTATAGCATGGCTAAAGAACTCCACAATCAAGAAGGCTCATAATATAGGAGTTATAGATGTATGCCTTTACAAACTATGCACTACTCCCACTCAAGCTCTAATTCATGAGACTTCAAATTGAAACAAGATTTGGCACAAAAGATTAGGGCATCTCCATTTTCATGCTCTACCCTCCATAGAGAAAATGGTGATTGGTTTGCCTAAGCTAAATCAAAATCATGAAGGAACTTGCAAGGGTTGTGCCCTAGGAAAGAATACAAAAGGAACTTTCCACAATAGTGATAGAAAATCTAAAAATGTATTAGAACTAATTCATTATGATTTATGTGGACCCATGTCTGTAACCTCTATAAAACATGTCAAGGAATTCAAAGCTCTTGTAGAAAACATGTCAAGGAAGAAAATCAAAACATTAAGGAAAGACAATGGGGGGGAATATACTTCAGACATTTTTAAGGAGTTTTGTGTAAATACTAGGACTAGGAGGGAGTTTACTATACCTTATAATCCCCAACAGAATGGGGTAGCAGAAAGAAATAATATGACCATAGTAGAAGATGCTAGATCTATGATGTATGATCAAAACATAGAAACTTCATTTTGGGCTGAAGCCTCTAGAACAACTGTCTACATCCAAAATAGATGCCCTCATTCACTTCTAGATAACAAAACACCTAAAGAAGCATTCACTAGCATCAAACCTGATATAAGTCATCTAAGAATCTTTGGTTGTCCGGTCTACTTACATATACCTAAGGAAAAGAGGTCCAAGTTAGAACCCTTAGGCATAAAAGGGATGTTTGTAGGCTATAGTGAAACATCTAAAGCCTATAGGATATACATACCTGGCCAAAGATTAATTGAACTTAGCAGAGATGCCATCTTTGAGGAAGACATTTCTTTCAGGAAATCCAAAAGCTCTCTTGAGATAGAAGATCAAGATCCTCCTGACAATATGGAAGAGGATCATGCTCTTGAGATTCAGAGGGAGACTCCTGAAGAAATTGACAGAGGAGATCAAATTGCTCCCTTAAATGAACCTAGTAATGCAAACCGAAAGAGACCACTTTGGGCTAGGAAGATGATGCAAGAAGCCAAGAATTATACAATACCAAAGGGAACCTTCAGAGGGAAAACAAGAGACCTCATAGATTCTCTAGTTATGTTGCCTTGATGAGTGAGATCATAAATTTAGAACCATCCCGTGTTAAAGAATCTCTCAATCATCAAGTATGGAAAGATGCCATGTTAGAAGAGTATCAGTCCATTGTAAAAAATGATGTTTGGGACATCGTACCAAGGCCTAAAGAAAAATATTTTGTATCATCAAAATGGCTCTTCAAGATCAAACATGTTGGAGATGGTAGCATTGAAAAATACAAAGCCCGGTTTGTTGCTAGAGGTTTCTCTCAGAAAGAAGAAATCGATTATGAAGAGACTTTTGACCTTGTTGCCCGATACACTTTAGTCATAGTAGTAATTGCCATTGCAACATCAAAGGGATGGAAGATCCATCAAATGGATGTGAAGACTGCATTCCTGAATGGCGCTATTGAGGAGGAAGTCTATCTAAAGAAACATGAAGGATTTGTTATACATAAGGCCAAATCACATGTTTGTAGATTGAAGAAGGCTTTGTATGGACTCAAACAAGACCCTAGAGCCTGATATGAAAGGATTGATCACTACCTCTTGGGATTAGGGTTTTCCAAGAATGATGCAGATCCAAACCTCTACTTTAAGGTAATTGATGGTGATATGTTAATTCTTATTTTATATGTTGATGACCTCTTAATCACAAGAGAAGATCACCTAATTACCCAGTGTAAAGAAGACTTAGATTCATAATTTGATATGAAGGATTTGGGTATCCTACATTACTTCCTTAGATTAGAAGTTTGGCAGTGGGCAAATGGCATCACTGTGAATCAAGGAAAGTACACTATTGACATTCTGAAGAGGTTTGGAATGATGGAGTGCAGACCCATGTCTACACCTATGGAACAAACTTGCACAAATTGAAGGAAGCAACAGTAGACTCAAAATTTGCAGATCCCACTCTCTACAGACAGATAATTGTATTCTTGATGTATTTGGTCGACACTAAACCTGCTATTTGTTATGCAGTAAATGCACTTAGCCAATTTATGTGTGAACCAAAGGAGATAAATCTTGTTGCAGCAAAACACATTCTGAGATACCTTTGAGGCTCAATTGGATATGGTCTTAGATATAAACATGTAGACCTAGATCTACATGGATACACTGACTCAGATTGGGCTAGAAGTGTGGTTGACAGAAAGAGCACATCAAGATGTTGCTTCAATTTAGGATCAGCAATGATCTCATGGATGAGTAGAAAACAATTCCCAGTTGCACAGAGTTCTACAGAAGTTGAGTACATTGTAGCCTCCATGGGAGCAAAAGAAGCTATGTGTCTTAGGAAATTGCTTGTAGGACTGTTTGGACAACCCTTGAATCCTACCGTCATCCATTGTGACAACCAAAGTTGCATCAAGCTTTCAGTGAATCCAGTGTTTCATGATAAATCAAATTACATTGAGATCCCTTATTAGTATGTTAGAAATATGGTAGAAAGGAATGTGAATTAGTTGGAGTATATTAGTACAAGTGACCAGACAATAGACATCCCCACCAAGCCACTCTCCAAGATAAAGGTCGAACACTTTCGAGATAAACTTGGTATGGTTGAACATGTAAATTAAATTTGAGATTGTATCTCTAATTATTTTTATTTGTACTAACATTTAAATATGTTTAATGTGTAAACTCTTTTATTGACATGTGTGTGACTCCATGACTTCATGGGCCCCCTATGAACATTGTTGAAAGGTGACGACTCTTTAATAATGAACACTTGTATCAAATTGATATTGTAAGGTGACAACTTTACAATGATCAATTTCATTATCATGATGGATATCATGTGACTTGATATTTGTGGACATATTATGATAGTTAATATCTCAGAGACATTAAGGTAGATATCATGAGACTTGATAATAACTCTACAAGAGATCTTCATGGTGGATATTATGAGTCTTAATATCCATGGATATGCCATGATCTGATACTCATTATGGTAGGCATCATGAGATGTGATGTCAAGTGCACATACCATAAATATGGATATTTGTGAGATATGATGAATATCATGTGACTTTATATTCTTGGTTATACCATATCTTCCTTCACAATTAATGGATTTATTGTGTTATACTCTTGGATAGATTTTATCCTCCCTAGGTAAGAGGGAGTGTTAAAGATGATATCTTCAGTCAGATAAATATGATCATGAATAAGACTTATTAGAATACTTCATATATGTATACCAATATACATAGTAATAATCATTGAGTTTATTATTACTATGTATATTAATATGCATACATATTCTTTTCAACAAAATCTGATTAAAAGATCCAATGATTGTCATCTTCCTAGTGTAAAATCGGTGATTATATATGATCCACTTCTTGTCGATAGAGTGTATCGACTATCTTCTTCGATCCACCATAAATCGATAATGTGTATCGATTTATCTTAATCGATTATGTATATCGATCAACTGATTTTTCAGTTTAACATATCGATTGTGAATCAGTTGTGTTAACTGAATAGTTAACCATCGATTATGAATTGATATTTATTTAATTGTTTGTAATGGCAAACAAATTGTTAATGCCACTGATTATGAATCGGTACTAGTTTATAATAACAAACGGTTTGCTAATGCCATCGATTATGAATCAGTATTGGTAATATTAAATGGATAGACATATTGGTGGAGAGACATGCCTCCATACGTGTCGAGACATGTCTATCCATTGATGTCCCTCCGCATTTAATATATGATTCACAAACAAATCGATGAAGGTAGTACTAAAATCAATCAGTGCAAACCTTAGAAGATTGATCTTATTCTCAACACAACAATATTTGTGATATAATCAACAACACTTGAAGTATTATTAAAACTTAGGAAATCAATATACTTTGTGGACATACTATCTCCCTTCATACTTGCAACAACCTGAAAGATTCATAGGTTAGTGAGATCATCAATTGTGAGATAATAAAATTAAAAGATACCTTTGTTTTATCTACTAAGAAATCTAATCTACTTTAACAATGATATTCGCCTTCAGTCGTGGCATAGTCGCCAAAAGGTCTTTAATATTTATTGCTACTTTTGTCTGCAACACTTGTCTAAGGACATTCTTCTTGTACTCTACACATAGCGAAGTACAAGTAGTGTCATTTGTTTCCCTTCGCTCCTCCATCATTTCCCTCTAAATTTTGGCCTTAGCTTCTTGTACTCTTTCTTTTTCCGTATGGGGATCTGGGAACGTATCTCTCTTCGCTTGTGCTCTTATGATTGCCAACATCCCTTCCTCATTTGTCTTGTCAATAGTCAACAAGTTTACTCCCGACTTTGGATAGTTCACATCCTCATGGTCACTAGGACAACACCATCTGCATAGGTGCTCTAGATTTTCCCCCTTTGGGAAATCTTTGGCAGTGTCCCCATTCACTGCAGGCTCGACATTGAATCATTTATCAACCTTTCTCATCATACTATACTCGACGATTGTTATTATTATTTTTTTCACCTGTTTGATTTTTTTGGTAGCCACTGGATGATGCGGTTGTATTGGCCGACTATTGTGGGGTGGTCGTTGTCGCGATTGTTTCAATGGTTTCTCTTGCGCGAGGAGCACTTGTGCACTTCTGGTCTTCATATTGTATAGGCACTCCTTGGTAGAGTGTCCCAATACTTGACAAATGTCACTGAATGCCTTTTTATGACACTTGCCTTTAGTGTGACCTTCTTCCTTCAGTCTGCACAACATAATTCCCCTCCACTCTTGTTGCTACTCCCCTTCATGGCCTTGAATTATTTCATCATTCAATGCATGTTCTTTTGTAATTCTTGCACCTTCTTCCTTGCTTCCTCATCACTACTACTCCCTTTCGAAGAATCATCATCATCCGATCGATTCTTCTTTTTTCGTGACATCTTCTCTTCAGTTTCTATATCCATAACTCTATTGTAAGAATCCTCACATGACGTTGGGGGAACAACTTTCATCTTCTTTCTCAAGAAAGATTTCAATCCCTCCACAACCAACATTTTTTAGTTTGTCCACCGGTTGATTCTCCATTTTCCTGAGCAGCTCCTTGAGCTGCCAGTTGTATGGTCTCACACTCTCATGCTTTCTCTTCTTTGTATTCTAGATCTTCGCTACAATTTCATTATCATCACGAAGCAGTTTGAACTCTGCTTGGAATACTTTCTTCAAGTTGGACCATGTGTCGACCTTGGTTTTATCTACTTTCAAGAACTAGTCTATTGCCACTCCCCATAGTGTTGAGGGAAATTATACCACCCACTCATCTTGGTTGGTCTACCCATTGGTTGATTATATTGTTTCACACATCCCATAGTGGTCCATATAGGGTCCTTCATCCCATCCCCGTGTGAACTTTGACAACTTTTGATTCTTCAACATTGTGGTGGTTCTTGTGACCTGCTCTGTGTACTTGGTCTGTTTGGAATTGTTCCCAAGTTTGATGCACTGGACATGCATAGATCATTTTGACTATGATGACCTGGTGTCCTCCCGACACTCTCAACCACTCCCGTATCCTCTACACATTTGTCTTTAGTGTTCTTCTCACTCCATGTCCTTCTAGTCTCCGATCCCCTTGACTCTCTTTAGTATGGTGAATCTAGTTCCACTCCACCATCCCTAATTTATTGTAATGTGAGGGACAAGTGTCCCAAACGGTGTCGGGTGTTTTTGATTAGCTCAGATATTTAGTAATCTTCAACCAATCTCCTAATGGTATCCCCTTTGGAATTCTGGTCCACTTCATATGCTTCAGCACTCTCCTCGTTTCCTTTGAGTAGCCCTTCTATGTTCCTGCGGTCCCCTTTAGTTAATTATTCTACAATTCTTCATAGCCGTCGTATCTTCTCAACTTGCTCTTCCAACCTTAATGTTCTTTGGATAGCTTCATGCTCATCCTCATGTCCATTCAACACATGCTTCATATTTTTGTTCAAAGTTACTGGCATCAATTACCTCCTTCGTATGGATTGAGGGTTCATTATCGTCGATGAATCTCATCATGCTCCTCCTCTTCCCATTGGATCCTCTCCTTGAATTTCTATACAAGATTTATAGGCAGTGCTCCTCTTGGTTTTCCTCTTCTCATAGGTTGTGGAGAGCAATAGAGTGTTGTACATAAGATGATCCACTTCTAGACTTACTTCTGAGTGCATCCCATATCACACTCTTAGGAACTTCTATGCATTCCGCCTCCCAATGGACATAAGTCCCAATGGATGCCTTTAGTATATTTGCATAGTCCTTCGTGACTGCTCTTTCCCCTTTCATCACTAGTGCTTTGTTCACTTGCTGTTTGGCCCATTATAGGGTTCTCGCCATGTCATATGTCTACCATCCCCTCGGGTAATTCATTCTCCAGATCCGTTCAAGAAACGATGCCAAATGTTTGCCCCGTAGGGTACTTGTTTAGAATATAACAAAGTGCAAGTAAAACGTAACAACACATATATGTACAATGTATAGAGAACTCACAAATATAGTAATTGATCATAGAATTATAGTATATCTACAAAACAACATTTCCCATCTAGCATAACGTCACCCAAAGATAAGTACATAGACATATATAAGGGCGTCGATTGGCTGTGAGTGCCAACTGTCAGCTAACCGCCAACCCCTCGACGACAACTAACAACCAATTAACATGACAACATCTACACATTAATAATTAAAATTATTTTCCAAGAACTCAAGAACTTAATTGTTGATTAATTAAAAAATAGTACATTGATCAAACACCATCCAAGTATCATTTAAGAAAATTACATAATACGATCAGGATAGAATGAAGGTATAATAGCTAGTGGTATGGTATGACCATGCATGGGATTGAAAATAAGAGATTATTCAACCCTTCGATAGCTGACAAACCCTTCCAATTAGATATGAAAAAAAACTCATAAATCCCTTTGAAAAAGCTTACACAATCCTATTTTGGGACCATTAAACAATAAGACCAACCTTGAGAAAGGTATGGCATGACAAGAAATGATACAACCTGCAAATCAATGTCACCAATCTGCAATTGAACCCTTTCAATATGCTCTCTTTCAATCTCTCAAAAATTGATCAACATTTGATGAGTTAAATCCAACAAAGCACAATTATAACCTATGGATGAAATTATCAAATTGAGTGTTCTTAGGTGATCTTTCACACCTGTAAACACTATTCTTTGAGGGATTCCATCCTCAAAAAGCCACTGAAGCTACAAAAAACCCTTGCCCTAATCTTTGTTGATTTAATGAAAGTATATAATGAATAATGAAATGAACTTCAATTGTGCCTTATATATTTCTACTCAAACTCAAACCCAAAGGAAATTAAATGTTTTTAAATAACATTTCATTTCATTTCACTTAATATTATTCATTGATCCCAATAAAGCTTAATAATTGACTTTGTATCATCAATAATTTATGCATTAAAGTCCCCTTATAACTCCTTATAATATAAAGTCATTACTTTTATTAATATTATTAAAGTTGAAGCTTTAATAATTTAATATTAATCATTAACTCCAATAAATACCAATATTATCACATTTAACTACTTTTACCAATTTCTGGGGTATGACCATGGTGCCTATTGATGTGTGTTTTGTGACACCTTACAACACAAAATAAAATATTGACTATCTTATCCTCTCTTGAACAAAATCTCCTCAAATGCTAAACTTTGTGATCAAACAAGGTGATTCCAAGGTTCCTATAGTCAAGCCTTGACTTTATAAATGGATGGTCTCAGTGTATTGGTGTGATTTATTGGGATCACAAGGAGACTTACATTTTTCTTGAACTTTGTTGGAGCATCAACTCTAATTTGACTAAGAAAGTAAAGATAAAAAGGATAAGGGCTAAGAGGTTTAATCTAGTCTAACCCAATCCCCATTACAATGATAATGATGGATAATACTTAGATAAATTATTTCAAATCAAGCCTTTCTTTATCACGATGACAACAAGTACACAAGATTGATGAAATCTTCAAAGGAATTGGGAGATTTTCACACTGTACATACATTACTCAAATACCCAATGTTGGTGCAGCTTGAACAAGTATCCACAATTGAACATAGCACAATAATTAGGTTCAGGCTAACTTTACACTATGATTTACAATCAACAAACCATAAAAAGAATGAACCAAGGAATTCAACACAATATCTTCATAAACATCCACTATGATCAATGAGATTTAATTAATCTATGAGAAGTAGAGACCATGCAACAAGTTGAAATAGCACACCAAAATCCACCATAACTTCAATGAAAATAGTATGTTTATTACAACAAGCCTTGGCAACAATCATTTTTTCTCCTACTCTACTCTACTTCTAACTGCTTCCGCTACTAACTATTATCCTTTATAAATGAGGAGACTGAGCCTTACATAGAGAGCTCATTACAATTCAAAGGCTTAGATTGATTCTCAAATCAATGGCCAAGATTACAAAATGAAACTCTAATTAGAGTTTGTTACATCAAACTTCTCGGCCAATGAGAAAATTACATTACATAGGACATATGTCCCTCTTTGAATGTCGACCAATCTATGATGAGGTTAGGTACATCAAACTTTGTGCCTCCACATGTGGTAGTTATCCTCTATGTTGTATGAGTCAAGTACATTGAATCTGGATGCTTTGACTTTGAATGATGTGATTGGGTTGAAGATGACTAGGTACCACCTCAACTGGCAAGGTTGACCTCATTGAAATTTGAACAAACACATCTCATTCCCTTCTGGCATGAACTTTAATCAAGTAAAAAAAGGCATGGAATCCCTAGAATCGTGGACGAATTGGAGGCATCATCAAAAAACTATGGATTACATGAAGTCATAGATTTTGAGCACTCAACTCAAGGATAAAGTTGATCAATTCAATTCTCCTTCTTCACCTTGAATGCATTAATCTTACTCCTCTCATCCCTTGTGTTTTCTCTTTCATGATGTTGATCTTCATCTTGTGATGGTGAGTCTTCATTGTTCTCTTGCATTGTTGATGAATGTTGGAGTGTCCTTCATGTTGTGTTGTCACTAATTCCTTCTCCATGTCATGATTCCTTCATCCTATTGATACAATGTTGAAGTTGTGTAGTGAATATGTTGATGAGTGTGATCTCTTCTTTTCACCTTGGAGTCTTTACTTCCTCCTGTGGTCCTCTTGAAATTATTGAGCTTATCCTTACAAATGTTGTCCTCTCCTTTTGATGGATTCTTTTCTTCATCCTTCATCTATGCATCTCGACCTAGAAAGAAAACACATTTTGCATCATACACCAAGAGTTGAATAAAAATTACACAAGCATTTTACAAATTAGACCCCTTAAAATCCCTTTGAAAAAAATTGGGGATGAAAATTTGGAAATTCACTTTTCACTTTGAAAAACTGAAGTTTTAGGCCTAAAAATGGTACTGATTCTGGTATGATTTTCATCCTTTCAAGTCCATTTCCCCTTTAATTAGTTTTGATTTTGATCACATCTACCTTGAATTCTTACCAAATCAGCTAAAAAAGGTTTGATTCAAAAGATACAAATGTTGGTTAAGTCCGCTCACTATCTAATAAAATTTGCAAGGTAATTATCTCATATTTGCTGCTCTAATATGCTTCCTAATTTTGATTCACCTCTGATGTTGATTCGCTCTAAGTTTGATTTCATTTAATCAGGACAGGTTTGTAAGCTCACTTCATATCTGTTCATAAAACTCAGTCTGCTCATGAATTCTCCTCAATTTGCTTCAAATAATGTTGAATCAGTCCTTAATTTGCTTTCAATTCACACTACCACAAACAAAATCCATTGAAATACTCTCCCATGGACGGGATGGTATAGGAAGAGGTGTATACAATGCAAACTTCCTATAACTAGGCTTGCTTGTTGCACACATTACACAACCTCTAATGTACTTAAACACAATTTCTTGAATACGAGACCAATAACAATATTTTTACAGCTGTGACATTGTTTTTCTTACCCAAAAGTGTCCAACAATCAATGATGTATGTCCTTCTCCAATTACCTATACTCATTCATCTTGTGGAATACACAATTTCCCTAAGTGATATAGTAATTTGTCTTATACATAGTAGTTTATTTCTTCTACATGTTTTCCTTGAGTCAATGATGCATATATATCCTTAAAGTCTTTGTCCTTTACATATTGCTCTTCATAACTTTCATGTGCCATTGAACTACTTTGAAAAATAAGTGTAACATTTTTTGGAGGCATAGATAACATATCTTCCACTTTGTTTTGAACCCCTTTCTTATATTTTATAACCAAATGGAACCACTATAGAAAATCCATCCACCTAAAGTTCCTTCTTTGTTTCAATTTATATTGTGAGTGCAAATATTGAATGAGTTGATGATCTATGTGTATTATTGTTTCCTTACCCATTAGGTAGTGTTTCCACCTCTTTACACTTTGTATTAATGCATATAGTTTCTTATCATACATGTGGGATAGTTACTTACCATAGTTGTGAGAGTTTCAGAATGAAAGAAAATAGGTTTACCTCCTTGCATGAGTATTGCTCCCATGACAAACCCTCTAGTATATGTTTCAATTTCGAATGGTCATTGTAGATTCGGTAGAGACAAAATTGGTGTAGTACTTATTTTTACACTTGTTAATGTGTGCAAATGAGATGCTGTGTAAGAGAAATTAGCTATGAACTTCCTCCAATATTGTACTGCACCTAGAAAACTTATGTCTTCTGTAACTGTACTTGTCTTTGAACAATTTACAATGATTTTGACCTTTGCAAGATCCACTTTCAAGTGACCTCCTCCTACAATATAGCCTAAGTACACCTGTGATTTCTTAGCGAATTCACATTTTGTCATCTTTACATACAATTTTTCTTTTCTTACTACATCCAATACTTTTCTCACATGCTCTTCCCAAGTTTGACTAAATACAAGTATATCATCCAAATAAAATATGACAAAATAATTTATGAATTGTTGAAAGACATCATTCATTACTCTCATAAAGGTAGTTGGTGCATTTCAAAGCCTAAAGGGAATGACCAACCACTCATATAGTCCCTATTTTGTCTTAAATGTAGTTTCCCATATATTATTATCTACAATTCTTATTTGATGATATCCACTATGCAAGTCTAACTTAGGTTTTAATTGATCAAGGAAATCATCTATTCAAGGAAGATGACACATGTTCTTTACCATTATCTTATTCAGATCTCTATAGTCGATGCACATTATCCATGACACATTCTCCTTTAGCACTAATACAATTGGACAACCATAAGGAGAGGTATTTGAATGAATAACTCCTTTCTCAACCAACTCCAGAACTTGCTTCTTGATTTCCTCATTTTGTAAAACTAATAAACATTTAATGTCGATGTTTAGAAGAGGTGAATCCTATTGTAATTGGATTTCATGTTGTATCTCTCTATTTCATAGCAATCCCTTTGGCTGTTATATATCATCATAGGTGGAAGCTACTTTGACTAATTCAGCTTTGTTCTTTCGATCACACCCTTTGAATGCCTCAAATTAGTCATCCTCTTTGGATTTTATAATAATGAATACAAAGTTTTTACTAGCATTGACTAACCTCTTCATTTGTCTAGTATTCACTAATGATAGATTAATCTCTGTCTTATTTGCATGTATAATAAATTCTCCCCTATAAAATATTACTTTTCGATCATAAAGATAGGGACTACTTAGTACAATTCCACAAATATCTAAAGAGACTACATCAACTTCTTCTATGAAGTTTGTGGTGATTTCAAATCTTAACTTACATTGCTTCGTTACTTGTAATTGTGCATTTTTGCAAATCCATCCAAGTGTTTACAACTTTGGATGAGGTGTTGTAACCAAGTTGAGTTTCTTTACAACTTCTTCATATATTAAATTTATTTGAGATCCTGTATCAAACAAAGTATCAATCTTCCTATGCTTTGTTACAACCTGAATATGAAATAACTCTTTCTAATGCTTATCAATCTTAGGTGGAGAATATTCTTTACTTGAACTTGTACTTACATTTGTAAGACTTGTATCAATAGAAAGAGATATACCTTTTCCTTTACTTTGGAACACAACAACAATATTTATTTTGTCTCAGGACTCATATCCAAGATCCCGTAGTGATCTTGTTGTACTATAGGAATAGTCTTATGTTTGCCTTTGTTTCCTCCATATTTCTTTGGCCTTAGTTCTAGATGCAACTTCTAGCACTTTGAATCATCATGGCCCTCCTTGCAAGGGGAGCATGTGGGCTTTTCACCCTACTTCTAGATGGTAGCTATCATTTTTCCCTTTCCTTTTCTCTTGGGTTTATCTTCAGGCTTAGATGGCTTCATTACAAAATTGTCATTGAAACTATTCTTACCTCTCAACTCCAAATGTGTGGCTTATACACACACTTCATCTATATTACAAGGATTTAAAACCAAAATGGTATGTCTGAAGTAAGAGTAAAGACCACCTATATACTTGAGCAATGTGTATTGGATGTACAATGCAACATTAAGTGCAAAGACCCGCTTCCTAAATTCATGAGTATAGTCTTGGATAGTTTGACCTTTAGCCTGCCTAAAAGTTTGCTAGTTCATGGCTAACTGTTTCATATGGCCTAAAGGATAAAATTTATTCTTAAGGGCATTTACAAAATCCATCCAAGTTAGGTTGACACTACCATGTTGAGCAATTTATTCCCTAGTTTTATTTCCCCACTAGGTAAGAGTGGTTCCTCCAAATTGAAGAGTAGCTAATTAGATTTTAGAAATATCATCTAAGAGACCGTGAATTCTACAATATACTTCTACTTGTTGAACCCAATCATCTAGTTTCTTAGCATTCAACTCTCCACAATATTTTGGTAGTTCAAACTTTACATCCATCTCCATCTTCACCTTCTAATTTTATTTCTTCTATTAGTCCTTTCAAAAGTGCACATAAGCCTATAATCAGGTTGGATGTAACTTTTGAACTACCAAAATATTGTGGAGAGTTGAATACTGAGAAGCTAGACGATTGGGTTCAACAAGTATCTAAGTATATTGTAGAATTCAAGGTCTCCTAGATGACGTTTCTAAAATCCAATTAGCTACTCTTCGATTGTTAAGAACCACTCTTAGCAAGTGGGAGAGTAAAACTCAGGCAAAAATTGCTTGACATGGTAGTGTAAACTTAACTTAGATGGAGTTTGTAGTTTCCCTTAAGAAGCAGTTTTATCCCTTAGGCCATATGTAGTAGTTAACCATGAACTGGCAAACTTTTAGGCAGACTAAAGGTCAAATTGTCCAAGACTAAAATCATGAATTTAGGAAGCGGGCTATTGCACTTAATGTTTAATTATACACCCAAGATACATTACTCAAGTATATAGGTGGTCTTCAATATTACATAAGACATACCATTCTAGTTTTAAGCCTTTGTAATCTAGATGAAGTGTGTGTATAGGCCAAACATTTGGAATCTAGAGGTAAGAATAATGTCTATGCCAATTTGTAAAGAAGTCGTCTAAGCCTGAATCTATAAATCCAAAGGCCAAAAAAAGGAGAAAAAAACAACTACCATCAAGAAATAGGGTGAAAACCCCACATGCTCCCATTGCAAGAAGGAGAGGCATGATGATTCAAAGTGTTGGAAGTTACATCTGAAACTAAGGCCAAAGAAGTATGGAAGAAACAAAGGCAAACAAAAAATTGTTTTTGTAGTACAACATGATCTTGGATTTGACTCCAGAGATGAAATCAAGATTGTTGTTGTTGGGATCCAAGGTAAAGGAAAAGGTATATCTCTTACCACCGATACAAGTTTGACAAATGCAAGTAGAAGTTCAAGTAAATAATCTTCTCCACCTAAGATTGATAAGCATCATAATGAGTTATTTCATATTCAGGTTTTAACAAAGCATACAAAGATTGCAATTTGTTTGATATGGGATCTCAAGTAAATTTAATATCTGAAGATGTTGTAAAGAAACTCAAGTTGGCTACAACACATCATCCAAAGCCATATCCACTTGGATGGGTTTGCAATGATGCACAATTACAAGTAACAAAGCAATGTAAGTTCAGATTTGTCATCATTGCAAACTTCATAGATGAGGTAGAAGTTGACGTGCCCTTTTAGATATTTGCAGTATTGAACTAGGGAGTCACTATCTTTATGAAATAAAAACAATCTTTAATAAGAGAGATAATAAATATCACCTTTTTAAGGATGGTAAAGAATTCATTTTAGGTGCACATAAGACAAACTAATCTAGCATTGGTGAATATTGGACAAATGAAGAGGTTAGTCAATGCTAGTAAAAACTTTGTATTGATGATTGTAAAAGCCAAAGAGGATGACAAATCCGAGGCATTCATGGGGTGTGATCTCAAACACAAACCTGAATTAGTCAAAGCAGTTTCCACCTATGATGACTTATTTCAGGGTCCAAATGGATTGCCACCAAAGAGAGAGATAGAACATGAAATCCAAGTATAACAGGATGCGTCTCTTCCAAAAATTGACATGTACCATTTATCAGTTTTGCAGAATGAGAAAATCAAGAAGCGGGTTTAGGAGTTGGTTGAGAAAGGTGTTATTAATCCGAGTACCTCTTTTTATGGTTCTCCAATTATATTAGTGTCCAAGATAGATGGGTCATGAATAATGTGCATCGACTACAAGGCTCTAAGCAAGATAATATTGAAGAATAGGTATCCTCTTCTCCAAATAGATGATTTGCTTGATCAATTGAAAAATTCAGTTTATTTTACTAAGTTAGACTTACGTAGTGGATATCATCAGATAGGAAGTGCAGATAATTATATATAAAAAATTGCATTCAAGACAAAATTGGGACTACAAGTAGTTGGTCATGCCCTTTGAGCATGCATCAACTACCTTTATGAGAGTCATGAATGATGTCTTTTGACCATTCATAGATGATTTTTTCTTAGTTTATTTGGATGATATACTTGTATTTAGTCAAACTTGGAAAGAGCATGTAAAGCATCTGAGAAAAGTACTAGATGTATTGAGAAAAAAACAATTATATGTAAAGATGTTGAAATGTGAATTTGCTAAGACATTACTAGTGTAATTAGGCTATATTGTAGGAGGAGGTCACTTGAAAGTGGATCCTGCAAAGGTCGATGTCATTGTAAACTAGTCAAAGACAAGTACAGTTACAAAAGTCAGAAGTTTTCTTAGTAAAGTACTAGAGGAAGTTCATAACTAACTTCTCCTATGTAGCATCTCCATTACATGCACTAGCAAGTGTAAAGAAATATTTCCAATAGGGAGGATCATAGCAAAAAGCCTTCGATACTTTAAAGGAAAAGATAAGCGCTGCACCAAATATGGCTCTACTAGATCTTCAACAACCATTCAAAATTGAAACAGATACTAGTGGATTTGCCATGGGGGTAGTACTCTTGCAAGGAAGTAAACTTATTTTCTTTCATTCTTAAACTTTCACAATTGTGGTAAGTAACTATGCCACATATGATAAAGAACTTTATGCATTATTACAAAGTGTAAAGAAGTGAAAACACTACCTAATGGGTAAGGAAATTATAATACACACATATTATCAACCACCTCAATATTTTCACTCACAATCTAAATTGCAACAAAATATGCACTGTAGGTGGATAGGTTTTCTACAACACTTCCATTTAGTTATGAAATATAAGAAAGGGGTTTAGAACAAAGTGGTAGATATGAACTATCTAGGCATCCGAAAACAATTGTTACAATTATTCTTCAAAGTAGTTCAATGCCATATGAAAGTTATCAAGAACAATATGCTAATGACAAAGACTTTAAGGATATATATGCAAGATTAAAATAAACTACTATGTGCAAGATAAATGATTGTATCACTTAGGAAAATCGTGTATTCTACAAGATGAATGAGTATAGGTAATTAAAGAAGCACATACATCATTGATTGCTACACTTTGGTGTGAGAAAAATAATATCACAACTACAAAAACATTGTTAATGGCCTCGTATGCAAGAAATTGTGTCTAAGTACATTAGAGGTTGTGTAATGTGTGAAACAAGAAAGCCTTGTAATAGGAAGTTTGGATTGTATACACCTGTACCATCCCATCCATGGGAGAGTATTTCAATGGATTTTGTCGAGGGGCTACTAATGTCTAGGAAAGGGCATTACTCTTTGTTTGTGGTAGTGGATATATTTAGCAAAATGTGCATTTTGATACCTTGTAGAAAACAAGTCATAGCTGAACTAATAGCACACTTGTTCTTCCAATTTGTATGGGTCCATTTTGGGCTTCCAACTATTGTATCAGATCAAGATTCTCAATTCTTGGGGGAATTTTGGTCAGCATTATGGGAGATTATGGACACAAGACTAAAGAAGAGCACAACATTCCATCCGTAGATTGGTGGACAAATAGAAGTAGTCAATCGAACAATGGTTCATCTTCTTAGAGGTTACTGTAGTAAAAATTCTAAGTTGTGAGATGAAAGTTTACATTATGTAGTGTGCTTACAACCATGTAACACACTCTTCTACTCAAAGATCTCCTTTTGAGACTTGTTTCGGTTATCTGCCAAGGAAACCTATGGATTTTTCTTTTGGGAAGGAAGATGTTAAAAATGGACATCATGACACAGACAAGGCCTTGAAGTTCATCCAAAAGATCCAAGTAGTTCATTAGGTAATTGAAGCACAACTAGAGAAGAGACAAACAAAGTAAACAACTAGGAATCTTGTTGATCATTGATTTAATGTTGGTGACAGAGTTTGGTTATACATCAGTAAGGAAAGAATGCAAGGCGAAGATAAGAAAATCAATTCGATCAGGTATGGACCCTTTGAGATTCAAGAAAAGATTGGTGCAAATGCTTTTCGTCTAAATCTACCTCGTTATATACATATTTACTTTGTTGTTAATGTAGAAAATATGAAATTGTATGAACCTTCTATGATATTGGGTGAGGAGGCTAATTTTCAAATTCCTTTTGTTGATCTATCACCTGAGCATATGAATGAGTTGCAGGAGGATGTAATCCTAGACAAAAATGTCAAAACTTCCTGAAGGAGTGTTGTTGAGTACCTTAGACTGGGACTTAAAGGGATGGATCCTAGCAAAGAAAGATGGATGGAGGTTGTAAAAGTGAGGGAGTTGTATCCTCAATTACTTTTTATGTAATTAGGCTTTTGGAGGTCCAAAAGCTTTGTAGTGGGGAGGCTTGATTCACATGATATTTTTCACCAAAATTTGGATTGTTTCAAATTCTCAAGAAAATGGTACCATGTCAAAGAGCTCATCAAGACAATTCCAACACCACTTGAATCATGTCAAATGGGGTATGTATGCAAAATTTATTGCTAGTTGAAGTTTTGACAAAACAAGGTCCTGTCATTGACTGGACCGTACGAATGATGATGTGGAAATTATTGTGCTAACACACGACAATGCAAATAAGTGATGTGGTAGTAAAGATAGTTGATGTGGTAGTGATGATGATGTAGAAAGTGTAGTTGGCAGTGATGTGGATGAATGGCAGGGTGTCGTGTGGCACCATTGATTTTTATTTTCGAAAGGGGTTGTTTATGTGTTTGTTCAAAAAGTTTGTTGGTGGGTTAGAACCCACAACCTCCCTCTTCTTACTTTCACTTCCAACTGTTGGGTGGTTTGAGCTGTCCAACCTCCTTTTATAACATTAAATACACTTTAAATTAGGAGCTCCTTCTAGGAATAGGCCTAAATACTCTTATAATCCTTAGATCCAAGTTCTTGGCTCGATCTAATGACTATAGCTCACTGTTCACACATAATTACTTCAATTTCAACCTGTTTGCCCTAATTTCAACATCTTCAATAATTCAATTGAAGGGAAAGAAAAGGCTCATTGAAAACCCCTTGAAAACCCCTTGGAATCTGATCAACATCTAGATCCATTAGTTTTATATCTATGCATGATGATAAAAAGGAACATCCCCCTCTACAAGATATTCCTTCTTCATCTACTTGTCCCTTTGTTCCTTCTAAACACACTTACACTACAAAATTCAAAGAAGTTCATTATAATGTTCCTCCTTTTCAATTAAGAGATTCTTATAGGAGTAGCTTTAAAATAATATCAAAACAAGGTTTTAGAGGACAAGGAGTTGTAAAATTTGAACAAGGAATTAGAGTCCCTATAAAGCCTCCTAACCAAGCTAGCATAGAAGGCCTAGGACATTATCATAATTCTCCTATGGATTATCTCCTTAGAATTCAAGGCTTCAAATACAATTTTGCAAGATGTAAAACCTATTGTTCATCTAAAAGTGCTTCTTCTTCAAAAAATCCTTTCTTCTCATATCATCAAACTAATGATCACACTACCAATGATTGTCTTGATTTTCAAAATGGAATGCAAGGATACATTGATAGAGGTATAGTTAAAATCATAGATCATCATCCTTGATCTTCTAACAATCCTTGTCCTATATCACAAGAGACAAACCCTAATCCTATTGATGATCAAGAAAGATTAGCAACTAGAATCTTTTGGAAATTAAAGTACAATAAGAAGGTTGTTTTTCCATTTGTAAAGTTTAGCAAAAGCATAAAGAACGTAGTGAGCGTTGTCTTTTTCATTATGGTGATTCTCATTCCCTTGGAAAGTGTAAAGAATTTACGGATTTTGTTCAAGAACAATTTGATAGGGCCCACATAGATCTTTCAACTAATATTGCTCTCTTTCTTAGTGAGAAAGTAGTGCCTTAGCACTCTACTCACCCTTCATGTTGCTCCTCACCCTATGACACAAGTAGTTAACATAATTGGGGGCTCTTTGTCATAAGAGGCGATGCTTTTTCAATTTCGAACATCTTGGAGCAGCAACATGATTCATTCTTGCCTCTATACTTGGGGGGAAAGAATATTATCCTTTTCTTTCTTTCTATCTAAAGTGTCACTATTCCATTTAGGGGTTGCAGTTTGATACTTTGATGTCGTTTCTTGCATGGAATGGTGTATCTTGTATGGTTAATCTCTCTCTCTCTCTCTCTCTCTCTCTCTCTGATTACCTCTTCTTTGGAGTTGCATTTTACATATATAAATGTCTTTTCTTACATTGAATATTCCTTCATGTAGTATATTGTGCATTTTCTTGTGTATAATCTTGCCTTAGAGGTTGTGTAATTATTCTCATTGTCCCTACACTTGGGTGGCAACGATCTTTCTCTATTATCCTTTCTAAGGATCCACTTTTCATTTGTCATTCCTTGTGTGAACTTGTTGTTTTCTCAAGGATTATTCTTATGAAAGAGGTGTATGTCCTTGTCTACAACCTCTTCTTCACTTGGCAATGTATATCTATTATAAACTTATCTCTCACATTGGGTCGAAGGTGTGTCATCTTTCATCAATAATCCATTTAATCTAGAAATATGGGAAGGTATGCATTCTTGTTCCCCTTCCTTTCTTTTGGTAGAAGATGTTATGTTTGTTCAAGAACTCCTCTTGGAGGTTGATGTCTTTTGAACAACGATATCTTCTCCTCTAATGATCTTGTTTACACTTGTTGTAAGATATCTCTTTTTCAAATATCTTATCATTTCTTATAAGAGCATTCCCTCTTTAGCTTGGATTTATGACATTGTTACCTAAATGACACCTCCTTGGTATTGAAGGCCGCTATCCCTTTTTGTAGCTTCCTTAATAAGTCAAGATAGGGCTATGTTGACATCTTAAGGGGGGGGAACATATATTGAACTCTTTGTACTATATTTTTGCATGTCTTAAATGGGGTGTTCAAACTAAAAAACAAAGAAAACAACTCTTATACGAGATGCTTCTTGCCCGAAAACAGAAGAAACATTTGATATATGTCTTAGACGGGGTTCACATCACCAAAACTAGAGAAAACAAACTCTTACATGGGATGTCCTCAAAACTAGGCATGTATTTGTCTTAAATGAGGTTATACATTTTCAAAACTAGAGAAAATAAACTCTTATACGAGATGTTCCCAAAACAAGACACTCACCCCTTGGCATTTGCGTTTGCATTATATGTCATAAAAAGGTTGATGCATGCTCGAAACTAGAGTAAAAAAACTCTTATACAGGGTGCTATATACTTCAAACCAAACATCATTTGCACACATGCTCAAGGATGAGTGGAACTAGCAAAACACAACTAGACTATTCCTACTCTCCTCCCCAACATGGATCAACTAGAAAAACACATCTAGAGTGTATATCCATGTCCTTTCTCATCATTCTTCTCGTGGATCACATAGAAAAACACATCTAGGATGTATCCATGTTCTCTTTCCTTTTCTTCTCATGAGATCATGGATTTTCTATTAGTAGCTCATGGATGATGTATGCTCTTTTCTCTTTTATGTGATCGCTTGTGTTCTTGAGATGGCATTTTTCTAGAATGATATTAGTGGTTGAGACATATTAATATCGAGGTCTCTTTAGCTAGTTGACTTGAGGTTTTTTTTGGTCTTTAGTTTTGTGTTGTGTCCTTTGTCTCTGTTTGCATTTGTTTTGCCTTTTTTGTCTTGTTTTGTGTGCCCTTGCATGCGTTTGAATTAGTTAAGATGCTAAGTTTGGGGTCTTAGTTCTTTCAAATTAGTAATGTCTTATACTGCTTGTGATTGTGCTCTTTTTTCCATCTCTTTTCATCTCTCATTCATCTGCTTTACTGCAAGTATTTATATAGGGTCATACTCCCATTAATGTGGGGCTAAATATAGCATCATAAATTGTCACCGGGCCAATTTACACCTCATGTTTGTGCCCCTAATTTAGCACGTCTCCCCCTCAACTCCTATTTGGGTTCATTCAGTGCCTTAACTCTAGTTTTTATGCCATATACACCTACCAATTGATCCTCTAGATCTATGCCCTTCTCCTTGGGGCTATATTGAGGTCCTTGATTGAGGAGGACCACGACGCTAGTCCTAGGACCAAAGCACCTAACGCTTTGGTCCCCCTCAATGGGACCCATTTTTCATGAGAGGTGTGACCTATAACTCTAGCGGGAAATGAAATTGGTGGCTCTATGTGACCATTGGAGGTAGGCCTAATTAGTAAATTCACCTAGGATCTCATATATAAAGGCATTTGATCAATTCATTTCAATCTAATAGTCCAAGAATTTGACTTAAAGCATTCAAGCATTGAAGTGTTCATCATCAAGCATTTCCAGAGATCTTCAAGGCTACATACTCTTTATTTCAACAATTGTGGAGCAAATTACATCATTCATATGCATGCATGTGTGTGTGATTAGGGTTTTGTCATGTTCATGCCATTTCATACAACATATGTGATTACATTCAAGAAGCAAAGCATCATCATCAATAATTGTAGATCAAAGGAATAGGTATGGAGCTGCGATCTTCAGAATTGGCTTTATTTACAGTGACAAATCGATCCCCCATTATAGTGCCAAAAGTGCGGAGGACCCGAGCGACCCTCGCCATAGTCTCGACGAATTAGGAGTTTCTTTTGGGAATAGGTTTGAATACTCTTATAATCCTCAGATCTAGGTTTGTGGCTTGATTTGATGACTATAGCTCACTGTTCACACATAATTACTTCAAGTTCAACCTATTTGTCCTAATTTCAACATCTTCAATAATTCAATTCAACTCAAGGGAAAGAAGAGGCTCATTCAAAATCCCTTGGAATTTGATCAACATATAGATCCATTAGGTTAAGATCTATCAAATTCCTATCTTTCCCTAATACATTGGTCCCCAAGTAAAAACAAGCGATTTTCATCCTCCTATGGTGGAAACCCTAATGTTTTCACCAATACAATTTGAGTGGCCCGAAGACTAGCCCAATTTGGGGTGAACTCTTTTATGAATTGCAGTCTTTTGTCTTCTTTCTTTTGTCTTCTTATTCACATTTCTAGTTTATTAGATGTCTTTTTAAAGGCTTGTATTCAAGTTAAGATAATTTTTCGTTTACCTAACTTAACATTCAATCAAACAACTATTGTCATAGATCTTTACAGATCAATATAGCCTAAGTACACTATAGCCTACTATTACAATATACTACACCTAGAAAAATTTTGAATTCTATAACTGTACTTAGCCTTGGCCAGTTTATAATGACTTTGACCTTTGTAGGACCCACTTTCAAGTGACCTACAATATAGCCTAAGTACACTAGTGATGTCTTAGCAAATTTGAATTTTGACATCTTTACACACAATTGTTCCTTTCTTGATATATCCAATACTTTTCTCACATGCTCTACATACTCTTCCCAAGTTCGACTAAATAAAATTATATCAGCTAAATAAACTATGACATAATCATCTATGAATGGTCGAAAGAAATCATTGATGACTCTCAAGTTCATTGCAAACCCCAAATGGCATGAACAACCATTCATACATTCCTTGTTTTGTCTTAAATGCATTTTTTCATATATCATTATTTGCAATTTCACTTCACCTCAATTCACTTCATCTCACTCTTAAGTCCATCAAGTCATGGATTCCTTGGAGTTAGGTAATTTGAGCACTCATGATAAATTGCCTAATTTTGTCCCCTTAATTCATGAAGTAAATTGATCACATTATCTCCTTCCTATTCTCATCATCATAAGAACTTTGCTTGTAAATTTTGAAGAACAAGGATGAATTCAATTAAGGCAATTCTCATCTCACATAGCCCTTCAAGACACCCAAGTTGTGGATTCCTTGGGCTCAAGGTATTTGAGCACTCATGGATAAATAGATTGATTTTGTCTATCTTGTTTGCAACTTTGGAAATATTTAAGGACAAACTTGATATTGTAACTACCATTCATAGTAACCCTCATGACCTCCATGTCTTTGATTCCTTGAGGTCATGGAATTTCAACACTCAAGGCAAATAGTTTGATTTCCCTCAAGATCACTTTTTGTTCAACTCATTGATTTTGTCAAGTAAAGGAAGTTGTTACAATATTGGTTGGAGGTAATCTCTCCTTATTTAAATCATTTTGAGCATTAAGTCACCAAACCTAGTATTTTACCCAAGCCCTGTAAAGTTGATCATCTGACCAAAGTTGTGGATTCCTTGAGGTCAAGGAATTTGAGCACTCATGGATAGCTGTGCTTTCATCCACACCTTCTCTTAAGTCTTGAATCTTTGCATTTGATCATGATGTCATGGATACAATTGCTTATTTTGACTCTCACTTACCTTGGTGGACAAAATTAATATGTAGAATATGGATAAAACTATCCCTCAAGATCCTCAAGTCATGGATTCCTTAAGGTCATGGAGTTTGAGCACTCAAGACCCTCAAGATGTGGATTCCTTGAGGTCAAGGAACTTGAGCACTCAAGACCCTCAAGTCGTGGATGTTAGAATAATCGGTGGACAACAGAGAGGGGGGGAGGGGGGGTGAATCAGTTGTCAATAGATTATATTAATCAAACCACTTTATAACCTCTAACTGAAGCACATAAACATTGAATACCGAAATAGAAGAAATAGATACCGGTAAGCAATAAAACTTAAGAATGAAACAGAGAATTAAGAAAATAAAACCATACCACATAACACCATGATTTGTACGTGGAAAACCCGGTAAAGGGAAAAACCACGGTGGGAAGCCTACCCATAGTTAGATAATATTTCTGTAGAAAGTATGTGATAAAATAAGGGGCCTGCACGTGCAGGAAGGCACACTGCTTAGAGTGTACTGCTCATTACAAAGGAGTCTCACTGACTACAGAGAGGTTATAACCACCTTAATATAATTGGACAACAATCCAGAAGAATGAACTGCCAATGATAGCATCTACCATGCATGATTACAGTCCCGGTTAAGCCCAATACTGGAGGCCTTTGACCTCTTACATAAACCCAATCTGACACCTATGATCGACCAAATCTCCTTCGCATATGATCTTTCCATTATTCGCACATTTCATTCCATGACCATTTCCCCGATCTACAATGAGATCTTACATCAATTTATACAAACCCTAAGGCATAAACCAATTAGGTTGACCATCTAAAAGATATTACAATAAGATCATTACATACATCCACATTACAATGATATACCATGTCATCTTTAGACCAAAACAACATTAACCAATCCATAAATCATCCCAGTAACATGTAGAGAACACTTAATAGCACGTTACATGATACCGATCCATAACTAGATAGGTACCAAACCTAATTTGGGTCCACCATGCCAAAGCGATGTCTCCAATCAGTCGAGGCACAAACACAATCGTCTTCTGCATCATGAATTCCATCTAGAAGCCACACCAACACCAATTATGCATCTTGTCAAAGATTCTTAGTACAAGCTCTACCGGTAAAACCCTAAACCCTTATCGGTATAGGCTTACTAGAATATATGATAGCATCCGATCATCAAGTCAATGCCAATTGACCAAAACATACTCCAGAAACATGCAACACATTAAATGAAACATATTCCATTGATCCAAACATGTCGGTAGTATCCAACTGATAGTCCCTTCTACTGGTAACACTAGTTTTTCTATCGGTAACTAATCATAATAGTTAGTGTTGACATCAATGACAAAACATAAATGCAACACATAATCAATTCCTTCATATTGCCAACAATCTTCCCCTTTGACATTGATGGCAACACTAGATGTGAAAAAGAAAAAATCTAAGTGCCAAGAAATGCCAAAAATTTCTCATAGAAGATATAACAACGAAAAACTGAAAAATCCCAGCAACTCCTCCTTAGGAGTGCAGTCCAATCTGAAACTGATCTGAATCTCTCTCCCATATGACATATTATGACATTATTTTTCACATTATGCATCTCTCTCTCTTTGACATCAATGCCAAAGATATGACATAGATATCAAAATCCTGTGAATCTCAAAGTTGACTACTCCCCCTAAGTAGTAGCACCACTACATCAATCCGGAGCAAAGGCTAAAGCTAGTGATGCATACTGGATTGATGCTCTACTCCATCAATTAAGTTTCTCCCAGAGAGGTAGATACCAATAACCTATCTCTCAATTATTCAAATGATTCCTTAGACAATGGTTTAGTGAGTATATCTGCAATCTTCTCTTTACCGTTCACATAAACCAATTTGAGTTCCTTTTCTTCTACCTTTTCTTTCAGAAAGTTATATTTTATTGATATGTGCTTAGTCTTAGAGTGAAATACTAGATTCTTAGACATGTCAATAGCTGCAGAGTTATCACAATAGATAACTACCAGTTCACTTCAATTTACCTTGATGTCCTTCAACATTTGCTTCATCCACAAGACTTGAGTGCAATTAGTTGTTGCTGCAACATATTTAGCTTCTGCAGTAGATAAAGAAATGCATGATTGTTTTTTGCTGATCCATGAAACCAATTTCTTTTCAAGAAAGAAAGGTCCACCAGAAGTGCTCTTCTGGCCATCAGTATCTCCTGCCCAATCTGCATATGTATATGCGCATAGAGTTAAGTTATCATCTCTAAAGTACCATAAGCCATATTCTGTTGTTCCTTACAAATACCGAAATATCCTCTTTACTGCACATTCATGATTTTCTTTAGGATTACTTTGATATCTTGAAACAATACTTATTGTATTCATAATATCCGGTCTAGTCTGAGTTAGATATAACAAGCCATCAATCATAGACTTATACCTTGTCAAATTTACCAGTGTAGATGTGTCTTTGATAGATAATTTCTCACTTGTCACCATAGGAGTACTTACCGGTTTGGAATTATCCACATAAAAATTCTTCAACAATTCCCTTAGATACTTAGTTTGACAGATAAAAATGCCTTTGTTAGTTTGAGTAATCTGCAAACCTAAGAAAAATCTCATCTCACCAATCATAGACATTTCAATTTCATTCTTCTTATTATTAGAGAATTCCATGCACAATTTATCTTCATCTCCAAAAATGATATCATCAACAAATACTTCAATAATTAGAATATCATTAGTGATCTTATAATATAAATTATTGTCAGCACTGCCTTTAGTAAAACCAAGCTTCAAAAGATATTTATCCAACCTTGCATACCAAGCTCTAGGAGCTTCTTTCAATCCAATGCTTTTCTTAACCTGCAAACCATATCTTTGTCATTTGTCAGTGAAAATCCATCAGGGTGCTCAATGTTTACTTCTTCCTCAAATTCACCATTCAAAAATGCACATTTAACATCCATTTGATAGACCTTATAGTTCATGTATGCTGCACAGGCAAGAAATAGTCTAATAGCTTCAATTCTAGCTATTGGTGCAAATGTCTCACAATAATCAATTCCTTCCATTTGAAAATATCCTTTACAAACCAGTCTAACCTTGTTTCTTACAACTTGACCATCCTCATTTAGTTTATTTCTATAGACCCATTTAGTTCCAATAACATTCTTATTTTTAGACCAGGGAACTAAAGTCCAAGTCTTATTCTTCTCTGTCTAATCTAATTCATCTTCCATAGCTTTTAACCAATGTTTATCTTTACAAGTTTCAATAATAGATGTCAGTTCAATTTGAGAAATAGGACATACCTCTTCATTTGCCAGTCTTCTTCTTGTCATAACTCCATTGTTCCTGTCTCCAATGATTTGATCTTCAGAATGATTTAATCTTACATACCTCTGTGTCTTTTGAACTTCAGGTTCTCTGTTATGATCACCAGTCACAGTTCAATTTTCTGATTGTACCAGTGTAATTGTCTCAATGTATTGAACCGGTTGATGCATTATTGGATCAATTATGATCATTTCCACTACTGGTTCTCTATCATATGATATAGATTGATCTCTGTATTGCTCATCCACTTTCACATTTGTGCTCTCCACAATTTTCTGTAATCTTTTGTTATAACATCTATATGCTTTTCTCTGAATTGAATATCTAAGAAATATCCCTTCATCACATCTAGGATCAAACTTGCCAATTGAATCATCCCTTTTGATATAACATTTTCTTCCAAAAATTCTGAAATATTTAAGAGTAGGTGTATGTCCAAACCATAACTCATAAGGAGTCTTACCGGTTTCACCTTTGATATGAACTCTGTTGAATGTGTAGATTGTTGTACTCACTGCTTCTCTCCAGTAGATGTGAGGTAATTTGACTTCCATCATCATGGTTCTTGTTGCATCCAAAATGGTTCTATTCTTCCTTTCCACTACTCCATTTTGCTGAGGAGTCAGGGGTGCAGATAATTGTCTCCTAATTCCATTTATCTCACAATAATAGTTAAATTCATGAGATGTTAACTCACTACTTTGATCTGATCTCAGACATTTGATTTTCAATCTAGTTTTTGTTTCCACCATTGCTTTAAAGATCTTGAATTTCTCAAAAGCTTCAGACTTCTCCCTTAGAAAATTCACCCACATCATTATAGAATAATCATCAATTATTAGCATGAAGTACCTATCACCTTGAAAGCTTCTTGTCCTTGTTGGACCACATAAGTCAGTATGAATCAAATCAAGCACACCATTAGATTTATCATGTATGCTCTTAAAATAAGTTCTAACTTGCTTTCCCAATTGACATTCCTTACATACCGGATTATGACGCTTTATAATCTTAGGTATATCTATAACTGCCTTTGTTGAATTGATCTTAACAATACAATCAAAATTAAAATGACACAACCTCCTATGCCATAACCAACTCTCATCAATATGAGCAATCAAACATGTCTTATCACCAGTGTTCAAGTGAAAGATATTACCTCTAGTCCGAGTACCGGTTGTAATCTCCAAACCAGTTCTGTTAATGATTTTGCATTTTCTATCTTTGAATTGAAGTTGGAATCCCTTATCCACCAATTTACCAACACTTAAAAGATTATTCTTTAAACCTTCTACATAGTAGACATTATCAGTATTATGCTTACCATCCAGAGAAATAATACCTCTACCTTTGATCATACATGCTTTGTCATCCCCAAATCTGACTTGACCGCCATTTGATGTGAGCATCCATTATCAATTACCCATTCATCCTTGTCTTCAACTTTTGCTGCCAAGGCTTTTTCTTCATTCTTGATAACCGGTTCCGATTCATCTTCCTTTATAGCATAGAACATCCATTCCTTTCCATTGCCACATCCACTAGCAGAGTCTCTTTCTGGTTCATCCTCTGAGTCATCACTTAGTCCTTCCTCATCCGCTATGTAGCATAGTTTTTTTTTTCTTGAATCTATATTTGTTCTGAGTAGGCTTAAATTATTTCTTACTCTTTCTTCAAATCTTGCATTCCTTTTAGGACATCTAGATGCAAAATGACCAATCTTATTACACGTAAAACATTTAAAAGGTGCTTTTCCTTCATACTTACTTCCTGTCGGTCCTTTAGGTACTCTTCTAGGATATAAGGCTTCAAGTTGCTCAAATTCTTCATCCTCTTTCCTCATATCTTCCAATTCTTTTGCATATAGGACTTTCCAATCACTTTTGCTAGTAGATGATGATGCATGAAAAGCAGGTTCAAATTTTGTAGCTCCAGAGGGTCCAAATTCTTTAAGCTCGAAAGCAGATAATTTCCCAATCAGAATGTTTCTGTTAACTGAAGTGTTTGCCATTGTTCTCAATTCATTAATTGCATTAGCCTTCATCTTGCAAGTCGGTGGTAGGCCTCTCAAAACTTTAGAAACTATTTCATCTTCACTTAGAGATCCTCCACAACATTGAATTCCCATGACAATCTCATTTACTCTTTCCATAAATGTAGCAATTCTTTTATTATCTTCCATCTTCAAGTTCTCATATCTTACCCGATAACCATCAAGTTTAGCAATTTTGACAATAGGGTTACCTTCATTCAGAGTTTGCAATTTATCCCACATAAACTTTGTAGATGATTTATTAGTCAATCCCATGATTTGCTGATCAATGAGTGCACACAAGAGGGCTTCTCTAGCTCTGCAATCATTTTCATTATTTTTGTCCAAGTCTACTGGAGCAGGATTGCCAGATGCCAGATCATAAGGTATATATTCTTTCTCAGTGATCTCCCAAATATCCTTGCCAAGACATCTAAGATGAGTCTCCATTCAGATTTTCCATATCCCATAGTTTGTTCCATCAAGCTTAGGGATTTCTCTTCTGAAAATAGCTGCCAGTGGATTTGAATTATTAGTTGTCATAGGATCTACCTCAAGCGGTTAAGCTTCTGCAAAAGATGACCAAAGCTCTGATACCAATTGTTAGAATAATTGGTGGACAACTAAGAGGGGGGGGGGGATGAATCAGTTGTCAAGATTATATTAATCAAACCACTTTATAACCTCTAACCGGAGCACATAAACATTGAATACCGGAATAGCAGAAATAGATATCGGTAAGCAATAAAACTTAAGAATGAAATAGAAAATTAACACAATGCAACCATACAACATAACACGATGATTTGTACGTAGAAAACCCGATAAAGGGAAAAACCACGGTGTACTGCTTATTACAAAGGAGTTTCACTGACTACAGAGAGGTTATAACCACCTCAATATAATTGGACAACAATCCAAAAGAATGAACTGCCAATGATAGCATCTACCATGCCTGATTACAGTCTCGATTAAGCTCAATACTGGAGGCCTTTGACCTCTTACATAAACCCAATCCGATCACCTATGATCGATGAAATCTCCTTTGCATATGATCTTTTCATTATTCACACATTTCATTCCATGACCATTTCCCCGATCTACAATGAGATCTTGCATCAATTTATACAAACCCTAAGGCCTAAACCAATTAGGTCGGCCATCTAAAAGATATTACAATAAGATCATTACATACATCCACATTACAATGATATACCATGTTGACTTTAGACCAAAACAACATTAACCAATCCATAAATCATTCCAGTAACATGTAGAGAACACTTAATAGCACGTTACATGATACCGGTCCATAACCTAGATAGGTACCAGACCTAATTTGGGTCCACCACATCAAAGTGATGTCTCCAATCAGTCGAGGCATTAACACAATCACATTCTACATCCTGAATTCCATCTAGAAGCTGCACCAACACCACTTATGCATCTTGTCAAAGATTCTCAGAAAAAGCTTTGTCAGTAAAACCCTAAACCCTTACCGATATAGGCTTACTAGAATGTATGATAGCATCCGATCATGAAGTCAATACCAACTGAACAAAACATACTCCAGAAACATGCAACACATTAAACCAAACATATTCCATTGATCCAAACATGTCAGTAGTATCCAACTGATAGTCCCTTCTGTCGGTAACACTAGTTTTTCTACCGGTAACCAATCATAACAGCTAGTGTTGACATCAATGACAAAACATCAATGCAACACATAATCAATTCCTTCATATTGCCAACAGTGGATATCTTGAGGTCAAGGAATTTGGGCGCTCAAGACCATCAAGTCATGGATTCCTTGAAGTCATAGAATTTGAACACTCAAGGAATTTTACTTTCATCTACACTTGTAATTTTTTTTATATCCATTTTCATCCACCCAAGTCTTGATCGATTCTTTTATTCCTCATTCAGTCCTTGAAGTGCCTCTACTTTCTTGAGAATTTCTCATTATTCATAAAACTTATATCGTGACCTAGTCTATGGGTTACATTGTGAATCACCTTTCAATGAAGCTCTTAACTCCTATCCAAAACTTAAGTACTAAAGTTGAGAAAGCTCTAAACTATCCCCAAGAAAGATCGGATTAATGTTAAACTACCCGAGACTCCTAAGACTTTCTCCACCTTGGACTAGAAAAACCAAAACCTTTCATCAGAAAATGCTAAAGACTCAAACCATTTCCAAGCTAGACGACTAAGCTAAAACAACTACACTATCAAGCAAAAAAGTGGGGGTCCCCATTTACAATTGGGCGATGTGTGAAAACATCACAACATAGCCCTCTAATCATCCAGATGGCTTACTATAAATAGTAAGGATGGGACCAATGATTCAAGTGACTTGCTAAAAATAGCAAGTATGTACAAATAAACCCTGAAAGACCTCTGGAAGGTGAACCACCAAACAATTGAATCTCTGCGATGGAGAGTATTACGATAAACAACCCAAGGGTTCACTTAAAAATACCTAAATCACCCACAAAGGGTCTCCTAAACACTTCATTAGCCTACGAATACCCCAAATAATAAGTTAACCTTTGAAAAAACTTATGCTTAGGAAGGCACAAAAATGGGGACATTACATAAGACAAAGTAAACAATTAAAGTTATAAAATTACAAGCAACCTATGAAGACATTAAAATTTATAAATAAAACTTATGATAAAATAAAATTAATTAAACTTACTTGTGATGAAATTTTGACTACGAGGGGTTGTAGGTTTTGGAAGCATGTGCCATGGAAGTACCACCAACTATGAGCATCCTTCTTAAATGTATGATGAAGAGAGTCAACACTTAGACCATTTGCGTTCTGTTGCCCCCATATTTGGTATACCTAAAATTTGAACTTCAAATTGGTCTCAATGTTGAATGAAGATCCAATAGGTGTTTATGCGTAAGCAGTGAGCATGTGATCCAAGGTCGTTGCTAGTCAAAATATGAAAAATGGATGAATTTTGGAAATTACCAAGAATTGAGAGAAATAATTTGATAAATATGTCCTTAGCATCATTTAGTGTCATGTGGCCAATTTTCGCTTGAACCCAGTTCATATTTTACCATATATTAAACTTTCAAATTTTGGTGTCCGTCACCCAAAAATGATTAAAATATTTCATTTTAGATTTCGTCAAGAGAAATAAATGATAATGTTGGCTCATTTTCCTACCATCAACGTGTGTTTCAAATTTTAGAGCCTAACTCCCTACCGTTTGGAAGATATGGTCATCTTTCTCAAGCCTGAGCATTAAATTTAAAATATTTAAATTATTTTTCAAAAGATAATTTAATATTTTAAATTATTTTAATATTTATGGTCATTTGAGGAGGTATAAGTTGTCTAAAAATGTCATTTTCATTTCTCCTTTATTTTCCTCCATGGTCGATGGTTTTTGAGGTCAAGATCATAGTGTTTTTAAGAAATGGTTAAAGATGCTCCGTTTTCGAGCATTTTTAACCCATTTTTCATAACCTCAAGAGAACAAAAATAAAAAAAGGTTAAGAATGCTTTAGAATGGAGCATTTCTAACCTTATTTCCTAATCTTATGTGGGCCTTCTTTGTCAAGAAGGTTAGAAATGCTCCGTTCTGGAGCATTCTTAACCTCCTCCATAGGAGTTATTTTAAAAAAAATGCTTCAAATAGCAGTATGGACATTCATTAAGGCATAAAAGAATAGAGGGAGTTAATTGCAGTTGCCCTGGAGACATGCATGCTAACCATGAAAACAAGACTACACCGCAATACTGCACTGGTAGACATAATTGCACTGGAGATTATAGAAGCACAGGCATGCCGTGAGTTGTGATATATATGACATGCCGTGAGTTGTGATATGTATGCAAAATGTGGAGGCACAGATAAATTGCAATATCCATTTTGATAGAGAAATGTCATCTCATGGAATATGGTGATGGCTGCATGTCTTACTCATGGTTTGGAGGGACAGAGAATGTGGAACCATACTCAAGGCACGTGAACCATTTGAAGAGTGCCTCAAAAGAAATAGTGACCCTAGTATTGAAATACAATGATTGCGGATTATGCACATAACAGGTTTGTTGAAACAGTTTAGGAAATTTTCTAGCAAATGCAATGGGCGGACGTAGAGATGAATTCAACAACTTTTGCCATCGTATTCTTTTTTGGGCCAATAATGGGAGCACTGTTATGATGTATGGGCACAAGAAAATCCAAATTGGGAGCATCGGCACGGAGTATGGGTTTCCATAAAAAAAAAAAGATGAAATGTTTGACAAAATTTCTCAAAAGAATGTTGTCTTGTGAAATATGGTGTTTGCGAGATATACACAGATTGGATATGTGTAGAAAGCTTTAGAATCTTTCATGCAAATGCAACTTGAAAGTGTAGCACCAAATTCTATAATTTGTGGTGGTATTATTCTTAGTGTTGACTAAATGAGAAAGCTTTAAACTGGGTTATGTGCAACTATTGAAGCATAATGAAAGGAGGATTTTTGTCAGAGATTATAATTGGAAATGTTTAGGTAATGTTGATTGCAACATGTCTAAGCACAAACACAAGCATGGTACATTAATTGTTTGTCAAAATGCCTCAAACTAATTTCACCTCGTTGAAAGCAATGATTGCATGATGCTCACAAAATAGATATATTGAACAGATATTTGGAGACTTTCGAGCAAAGACAATTTGACATGAGAAGAATATGGAAGCATTATAGGTGCAAATTGATTGGCATAACATCTCAAAAGGTGAGGCTTCATGAAATGCAATGTATGCAATATGGAAGCATAGACAAGGCGTTGATCTGTTGGACAAAATACCTCAACGAAATATAAATCATGTGTGAAATGTGGAATCATCAATAGCACGTGAGAATTTTGACAAAATGGATCGAAAGAGGTTGGTTTAATGAATGATGAATTTATCGAAGAATATAAAGCTTTTAGAGATTTGAATTAATGAAATGTGCTGGAACACATCCCAAGATTATCTTATATGATGAATGTTTCCAATGATAATGAGTACAAGAGAATGTCATCAAAATGATGTATTTTTCTAGGTTTCCAAATGTGGTTTGATGCATCATTGATAATGTTGAGATAAATGTGATATTGGCTTGTGAAGATTCAATATAGATCATTGACAGATGTGGCAAATAAAGAGGTATCTGATTGTGCAAGGTAGAACCTATAGAGCTTGCAGACAAATAACATTTCTTTTCTACAAAATATAGATCAGATTCATTCGTTGAAAAATGATAAGAAGGCCAAACCAAATGACTAATTTGCATCGTATGAGATTAGATATGAATGGTGTAGATTTTAGTTAAAATGTTTCATGTTTGAGATAAGATGCAAAGAAGAAGAAAGAGGGCTACAAGGCGCTTCATCCAAGCACAATGTCTAATTGTATCCTTTATGCATTTGAGAATCTATGCTACGTGCACCATAGTTTCCACAACACTATTCTCATGTTGAATGCCCATTGAACAACTTATTTATTATGATCATAGCTTATTGCAGTAACTATTCAAGTATAAAGTGGTAATACATTCTGCAAATGGGTATTAGTTGGTCCAGGTGAATTTTGAATTAAATGGTGTCGCGGCAATAAAAGGGATGATTCTTTACACAAAAGGAATAATTGAAGATATAAAGTTATGTTCCTACTCGGACTTTGTCTAGAGTTTCCAAATAAATTTGGTGATCAAGTTGATAGAGCAGTGAAGGTTCAACTTTTTGTCAATGTGAACATTCATTGAGGACATGTGGTTAATTGATAGCCCTTGAGTTTGAACGTGTGAGTTGTGGATTGGGTGAAAGACATAATGGCTACCTCGGAAAAACTAATAGCTTATTCTTTCTTCAGATTTATGGGTTTTAAGTTACCTTTTTGAAAAATATGACTTTTCTTGCTTATTATAAATAGGGTTAGAAAATGAATGTTATTTACGCAAAAATGATGAAAATCCTAACCATGTAAAGTTTTTTATTTTCAAAAGCAACACATTTTCAAAAATGCAGTTATTTGGGTACTTACAAGGTAGTTACTAGGTGGTTATCTTGTGAAGCCTATAAATACAAGGCTATTTGTAATATAAAGGGGTGACTTTTGACAGAGGGGGAAAACTCTGCAGAATTTTGTAGAGAAACTAAGTGAGATCTTTTGATGTTCATACCTTTGTACTAAGGGGTTTTTGAACTTGTATATTTTCAAAAAGAATAATGAAGAATGCATTGAGTTTGTGTGTCTTGAATGTATTCATGAGTTATTGTTACTAATTTCTCGTATGTTGAATTAGTAATCCCTTTATGTATTGGTGAAATCTATTGATGAAACACATCATTTCATGGTATCTTGACTTGCATGTGCTAGTACAACCTATTTCTTCATGTGTCAAGGTTTATTGTACTTCTTTCATCATCATTGCATGACTAACCTATTTGGTGGTAACCCCTTTTTGTAATTGTTATCATTTATGGAATTGTACTTGATATACGTATGTCTTCTAGTAGGGTTTTTGTTATTAATCTTGTTTAAGTTCTACGTTTTCTCCTTTATGTACTTTCAGGTTTAAAGTACACAAAAATCCTAAATACCCCTATCATACGAGGGATCTGCCCCTCTCAAACATAGAGGAAGATTGTGGTTTTACTCCAATCTTTCCAACTATTGGGATGTTTGTCACTGCTCATTGGGCAAACAGGGTCAGTTTCAGATAAACGACCGCAGTGACAAATCTGTTTACCAACACGTTCACAAAATAAGTGAACTCATTTGACATCAAATCTCACACATCATCTTCAAGGAAGAGTCTAAAGAATGCTACGTTTTACCCTTCAGGCACTTCTAAATCTCTCCATGGTGCAAGCCTTCTTGGTTGATAAATAAATTGATTGCTATAGTACTTTGGTGCCAAGGCATAGGAAATAATATGTAAAGGAGTGGTGATCTTATTCCACCTTTCTACAACAATTGCTTGCAACTGTTTGAAGAAAGTCTCCTTGGGGTCTTGCTCTTTTGCATTTGTGATGCATTTCATCTAATCAATCATTGAGTCAATGCCATCATAAACCTTTCCAATGCAAGGCCTATCCATGAAAGTGTAGTGAATCATTCTCATAATGAGCTCCGTGAAACTAAGGAGATACTTCACAAGATCCCACCATGAATCATCCAATATCCTTTGACTAATTCTTGTTACCCTCTCAGTGATGATTTTCTTCATTATAGCCCAATTTGGGTTGATCACCATATTACCAAGTGCCACTTTAACTTACACAAGTCATACAATATCAAAATACTTCCATAGGGGAGAATTTGGATTTGATTTCTATTTTTGTTGTTCATTTGTTCCTATAGAGGAAGAGGTAGATGCCATTCTAGTTCCTATGGCAAGAAATTTAATGAACACATTCAAAAACAAAAACAAAAGAATAGTAAAAAATAGGTAAACTAAATAAAATAATAATGTTAAATAAAAATGGTTGTAAAAAATGTAAAAAAACTTACCTTTTTCAGCCAATGGAAGATTGCAAATGAGTAGCAATGAAACTACAACACTTGATTAAGCATCAAAAATTGATTTTCAATTCTTATTTGATGCTAGAAGATAAAATTTTCTCAACCTGCAAGGAAAAAATAGTTTTTTGCAAAACAAATGAGCAAAAATGAACTAAGTGAATGTTATAAAAGGCACTTTTAGGGGTTTATTTCTAATTTTAAAGTGGCGGATTTGAAATTTTAATCAAGTTTTATAAAAAAATTACATTTTTGGTGCCCAAGCGTCCAAGTTTGTCTTGGAGTTTGCCTAGGATGAATCGGCTCGCTCAAGCACAGACTCTAGCTAGACCCACAGGTTTATCGGACTAGGATCCAGACCCAAACCAAACTGAATTAGTACCAAGACCCTAGGTAGGCGAACCCTGCAACTTAGCATTAAAAAACATATTTTTTACATAACCAAAAGCTGGTTTTTTCTACAAGTTTGTAATAAGTTATGGAACAATAAACCAGAGTCTTGACAATAGGTCATAACTCCTCCAAATCTATCTTCTCCACTCAACAAATCCTAGTCATGTGCTTGCCAAACCTAGGTGCCTCGAAACAAGCAAAACAATTACTACAAAATCCTATGCATTAGGCTTCCCAAGTCCCACGCCCTTCTCTAGAACTATATGGCTTGTTGTGGGAAAGGTACTGCCAACAATTGAGGTGAATAAACTAATTTGAAGGCTCCCAAATCTGCTGTTCTGACCTTTGCAAATCTGTCCAACCATTTCTTCTTCAA
Source organism: Cryptomeria japonica (assembly GCF_030272615.1). Lineage (NCBI taxonomy): Eukaryota > Viridiplantae > Streptophyta > Pinopsida > Cupressales > Cupressaceae > Cryptomeria > Cryptomeria japonica. The sequence continues at coordinate 633,425,574 of NC_081413.1, forward strand.
ATCCTAGCATACAAACTAAATATTTCATATTAATTAAGCTCCAACATAGTTCATAAAGCTCTTGGATGAATGCAGTTCAATCAATAATAATCTCCTTACAATTCTTAAGCATAAGTTTTCAAAAAGAGCTAAAAACACTTTTTAATACCTCCTCCAAAACACCATGCCCACCTTCGTAAATTAAACATTTCCTTAATTTTTTTTTAAATTCTCTTGTCTCCCATTCAAACACCCCTCCCCTTTTGAAAATACATTAACTTCATTGTTAATTTTAACTGTACTTAGGCACCACTTTATAAAGTTCCCTTTGAAAATTTTAATAAACACTAAGTTAAATATTTAGTTTAATATATATCACTAATGTCTATTAAAACATATCTTATTACAATTAATCCACTAGGATGTAGTTGTTGCCAAGAGACCAAGTTGGTGCTGAAACTAAGACTTACTAAAAATAGTCATTGTAGCGTCCTAAAATTGCGACACTTGCAATTTCGACTACATTTGGGTCTTCACGATGGCGATGCAACACGGAACCTGAATGGAGACCCCGAGACTTGTTCATGACATCAAAAACTGCATTTCTCAGCACCCTGGCCTGATCCTCCTTGCACCCCGCTGTCCCTGGAGGTGGGACCATGGCGCCCAACTCCCTGGTCCTTCAGGACTAGGGCGCCCAGTGCCCTGGTCCCCCAGGACCATGGCGCCCAGCGCCCAGGTCCCTAGCCCTATTTTGGGCCCGGTCTCTTTTGGGTCTCGGGTCTTTATGTTTGCAAATTGGAAAATAACATTTCCTGGTCGGCCTAAGGTCAGGAAAATCAGTCTTTTAACCCTAATTGGCAGGTATATAAACTACATCTCCTCTCCCATTTGAGGGGGTCGAAAATATGGAGGACATATGTGTGCAAAGACGCGCAGAAGCAATATTCAAGCATTCAAACATTCAAGCATTCAAGCATTCCTTCAAGCAATTGATCATTCTAAGTCTCCATTCAAGGCTAAGTGTTGCATTCAAGACAAGGATTCAACCATTGAAGAGGAGATCACTCACAACACATTACATACTACATACATTACACCTTCGCATGTAAGAATACAAACATTCTTACAACAAGGTATCAGTACTTGTTTACATTACAAACATTTACATTTACAGCATTATCATTTCTTGGTTAATTCCAAAACCGGGGTTTGACCTAAGGGCAAACCCCTCATCCCTAACCCCCCAATCATCCTCTCTTTTCTGTGTGTAGGTTGCAGGTACGCGGCTGTAATTGAAGATCTGGAATCCTTGTGCAGAGACGAACAGATCCACCTTCGTTTCGCGGATTTTTTGGAGGACCGTGTGCACGCCGGGCGCCATCGTCCCGTCAACTTTCGCTCAAATTTGCAGAACAGCACCGTCTCGACATTTTACTGCTAATTCCAGGTCCGCAGCTTCATATCATATCCCTATCTCTGTTTATAAGCGAATATTTCCCACTTTACATGCATTCCTAGTTCAATCTTTCTATCTACATTTCTTTACAAAAGAGGGTATCCTTGATGTCTTAACCCTTGAAACTCATATAGAATCTAATCTTGCATTGCGTGGGATTGGATCTTGTGGGTTTCAACCCCTCTTTTGAATGTAAAGTCTCTCCTAAGTGAAAACCATCAACCCTAGTGACTCTCCCTTCTCTCTCCTCGGAGTTGGGGAGGGGAGAACGACTAGGGTTCGATTTTTCCGCTTTACATTTTGGTGAACCCGACATGAACATCCTCATTCTGATTATTCATGGTTAGATCTGAAAATTTTGCTTCCTTAATTACATTTCCATGTTTGATCTTTTGCAAATTTTAGAGGTTGATTGCATAAAAACCCTAAAATTTTCTTTTTAGTAATTAAACTTGTGAAATGTTGAATTGTTAATGCTTGTTTCAGATCTACCCTTCTATTGCAAATTATCAATTCATATTGGTGCTTTAATTCTGAAAATTAAGTGGTTAAGTGTCAAAACCCTAATTTTTAGAACCCTCTTGATTCAACCTTTGACTGATAATTTCACTAATCAAAACACCTCCAAATCGGTTGTAACTTTGGATTCCGCAATAAAATCACAATATCTTTCATCCCTGAAAATTTGGAAAAAAGTTGCGAGGACTGTGTGCACCCCGAGCGCCATCGTCCCCGACATTTTTTCCGAAATTTCGGGAGCTAGATCTTACTATATTTTTCTGCTAAAATCTAGAATTTTGGCCGATTTTATCAATTTTAACACTTTCAAAATTAAAGTCAAAGTTGGTCTAGGGATTGCTTGGATTAAGGCTTCTAATCATTCAAAAATTGTTGAAATTAAAATTCATATCAAAATTGTGTTTCTTACAGTCCTAAATCTGAAAAGTGTGTTAGCATTCATCCGAAATTTCAGTGTTTTATTCAAATTTTTGCAGTTTGTGACTTTTGAAATTAAGTGTTTAATTGTTACAACTTTGATTTCCACTTTCAAATTCGAATTGGTAAAATCAGCTCACTCTACCATGTTGCATCCTCAACTAGTAGGTTCTTCCACTTTTCCACTTCAGTAGATACTCTCTAATAGTCCTTTGTAGACTACATCCCATGGAATCAATAATGAGCTGAGATCAAAGAAACACTTAGAGAAAGTCACATAGGCTAAATTGTAGACTTCCAAGACCCAAGGACTTCCCTAATTCCACCTCGTTAGCCTATAGGAACCCTAAGGAATAGGCTAATGGTTGCTAGACTATCAGTAGCTTAGGATGGGGACATTGCAGTCCCCCCTTCCTAAAATTGGTTGTCCTCAAGCAATTGTAGCTCTAGATGTTGTAAAATCAGCTCACTCTCCCATGTTGCATCCTCAACTGACTAGTTCTTCCACTTCACTAGATTCTCTCTGATAGTCCTTTGTAAAGTGTGTTCCCTAGAATCAACAATGCCTTTAGGAATTAAAATTAGCTTCCCTTCTTCATCCAATGGTGGCAACTCGGAAGAGGAAACCACATTATACCGTAGTGCCTTTTTGAGGCGTGATACATGAAAAACATTATGGACTCTAGTGTTTTCTGAAAAATCCAACTCATAAGCCACTTCTCCAATCTATTTGGAGATCTTGAAAGGGCCATATAACCTTGGGTTAATATTCTCACCCACTCTTCTTGAGAGTGGATTGCCTATAGGGCTGTAATCTCAACTATACCATGTTACCAATATCGAAAGTGCTCTTTGTGCGATGCTAGTCAACATACAACTTCTGTTGAATTTGTCCCTGTCGCAAGTTCTCTTTCAAAGAATTCATTGTCCCATCTTTCCTATAATAAATCCCTTGCCTTAGGCACTCTACTATCCTCAAAAAGTAGATCAGTGAATCTTGTAGCTTCATATTTGTACAAGTCCATAAACGATGACAACTTGATAGACATGGTAAGTATAATTATAACAGTTCTCACCAAGGTGCAACCATCTCAGCCATGCCTTCTGCTTCCTTGAAATGTAATTCCTAAGGTACACTTCCACCCACATGTTCAAAATTTCCATCTACCCATATGTTTGTTTCTAGTACTTCGAATGACCTCAATCCCACTCAGCCTAAAGGAACTTGTTGTCTTTGTCACTAAAAATGCTCTAGGCATTCCATGAATCTTGAATACCTCTAAAGAATACATTAGCTACTTGAGATGTTGTCTATGTTACTGAAATGAAAAAGAAATGGGAAAACTTTGTTAATCTATCTACAACAACATATATATAGTCCTTACCCTATACCTTCGATAGCCCTATAATGAAGTCCATAGGGATACATTCCCATTTCCGCTAGGGATAGGCATGGGTTGCAACAAACTAACTAGATATGTATGCGCATTCTTGTTTTGCTAACATTTGGGACACTCCCAAAAATACTTAAGGACAATACTTTTAAGTTCTTTTCAAGGATCTTACTTTATATTTTAATCGTAGTGTACCTATAATCCTATATAGAATAAATCCTCTCAACATCTCTTAACTTCCTACCCTCAAAGGAGATTAGATGCTTATTTTGTATCATGACAACATGTATCTTGTCTCTCAAAGTATCACATTGCAACTCAAAAGGCTTGGAGAAATCAAGAATAACTAAAACTAGGAAAGTGCACATAACTTCTTTGAAGTGATCAAAGCATCGATGTACTTCAACTAACCAAACAAAATCTCCCTTCTTGGTCAAATATTCTATAAAAACCACATAACCCAAAGTATCCTTGAGTTTTGAGAGATTTTTGGGTGGAGGCCAATCAACAATTGCTTTGATCTTCTCAAAATCTACTCCAACACCCTTAGAGATAATGATGTGGCCAAGGTAGAGAAGCTCTATCATGCCGAATTCACTTGACCGTCATCAACTTAGGAAGCGGGCACTACACTTTCCTCTTGAGGCATGATTTGAAGGCTTTTTTTGCCATCGGATACTTTCTTGTATGGAGTGGGTTGTCTCATTTCTCTCCCATGAGATTAAGTTCTCAATAAGGGTCTCCATTTAGGATGTTGTAGCCTTCATTGATTGAGATAAATGAGAAACAACAACTTCTAGATTGAGGAACCTTGTTTCCTTTAACCTTGTTTCCTTTGCCAATGCTTGACACTTTTGTATTCATGCTAGGGAATTTACAAATATCATTTATAAGGCACCACTTCTTTAACTTGTACTATGTTGTGTGCTTACAAATGTACAGCAAAAAACTCTAAAAGCAAAGAAATTTCTCTAATACTACTTGATCCATAAACTAGGATGAATATTCCATACACTAGTCACCAACTTACCAAATTTGTTAAAGAATTAGAATTTGAGAGAAACAATTGATTGAATTATTTAAAATAGAATAGAAATAAAAAGTTCACCAACTTACACCATCAAAAGTGAATCAAGGTACCTTGGAGAAACTTCTTGTGGCTAAGAACTTCAAAAAATTTAAGCAAACACTCACTTATGTAGTCCAACTGGCTGTTACAAGTGATCTTCAATCCATAGACTTGAGCTTGCAAGAACTCTCCCAAGACTAATTATAATGCTACTACTTCCTATCCCTTTACTACACAATAGTCATGAAAAATAAGCAAAATATCACATCGTGGCTTACCAAAATTAAGTCACAAGATGCAATTTACAACAAGCATACCCAATACGACTTGAATACAATATTTTTAGATGCGAAATCTTCTGTAGGCTAAAACAATCACCAAGGAAGAAGTGAAAACTAAAGATATTTGACTTCTAGAATGCCAAAACACATAGATTGTCATTCATAAAAAAAAATGCCGCAAATTCACCACAATGCCAAAAACATATAATTTTTTAGTGATTTCTCATCATTTGAAACCTACACATTGATGTCCCATTCCACCTTGCACATACTCAAACATTAAAGAAATGGTCTATTGTCTAAAATTGTACTAAAGAGTACAAAAATGGCTTGTCTCTGGACTAGTCAAGTATTTATTAGGAATGATAAGGAGCGTGGATAACAAAAATTATTTCCACAAAGAGAAACAAAAGGCTCATTAATATTTAGTCCTATTATAGAGAAATATTTCAATACAAGAAATCAAGTTCTAGTGTCCTTGTATTGTTAGGAAGTGTTTGCAATCAAAAAGTGAGTGCCATTTGTGGGGCAATGGTGTGTGTCATGCGCCATCAACCACAATAGTTGAAGCTTTTAAATGATCATAACACCTTCCCTATTATTTCATACCATTAGCCACTTGTCACCTTTATTATGGGAAAAGAGTTATGACATCCATCTTTGATAAACCAATCTGCATGTTGAAAGACATTTGAGATGCATTATTGCCTGCGGCACTATTTCAATAAGATCCATAAACAGTGTTTACAGATTCAGCAAAATAGACCTAGAGGATTTCATATCTAAAGTTTAAAGAGAAATGAAAGCGTATTTTCTTTGAAGTAATATTCATATGGCAGGTTGTGCATTAGCAATATGAGGGAGTTTAGACGAATGAAGGTGTATGGGATTAATTGTTCTTTCATACCCCTTGCATTTACTTGTGAAAATTATGCAACTATTGGACTAAAAGGTATTGCTAGATCTATAACATTGTCAAAGTAGTGGTTAATTACCAATGAAATAAAAGAAGGCAGTTTCATTTGGATTCAATCAGATTAGAAAGAGTTGAATAAGTAGTTTCACTTATTAAGAGATTGAAACTGTAGCAATTCTAGTCACTATACAAAAGGGAATGTTCACATGGCTAGTAAAAATTTATCTTGAATACATTATGCTTTACAATATTTTGTATTTCTAGAGATTGGACTCGTAGTTTATATCTTGTTTTTAAACTCAAGTAACAATGATATCTTCTAAATACAATTGAGTACTTTTTTAGAGACAAAAATTCTGAAACTATCCCAAAACTTTCTCAATATAAAAATGTAAAAATTATGCTTACGATTGAATTCTGAGCCCTTAAGATTTACTGAGAGTATATCCATTCCTGCATCTCCCAATGCTACTTTTGTTAAGCTAGCAATCTTAATAAGGGAAGCTTCTATAAATCGTGTCTCCATGACCTATGGCATATTTAAGACATTTCATTAGATAGCGATTTAGATGAGAAGCTTTAAAAAAAAATTAAGATCACAAAATTATATAAATTTTAGCCCCTAAAAAAATGTTTCCAAGCCTAAAACCTTGAATACATATGTTAAACGGTGGGTAACGGCATGTTCTCATGTGGCTGCTTAGCTTATTTTTGCTAGCAGTGGCTGTTCAACTTTTTTAGGAAATATTGTGAAGCTGGTGGCCCGTGAGTATTTATTTTTCTACTTATTTTTAAGAAAAATCTTAAAATTGGTACTAATAATATTAGTAATAATTTGTGCACAGAGACAAAATGTTTAAAAAAATGAGGGAAACAAATTTGTGGAGCCACGTGGCATTTTTGGCAATATGCAGTTGCTGCTTATTTCCAGCCCTCCTATTTTCCCATAGCTTATTTTCAATTCCTAAATAATAGCTGCTCCACTTAAATAGCAAAAGATTCTAAATTATCCTTTACCAACAATTTTAAATTTGTATGGGAACACTCCAACTGCAGAAAATAGAGTTAAGCAGCCGCATGAGAACATGAGATTAAAGGTGCATGAGAAAAAAATGCACCCGAAAGAGGAAATCTAATATACTCAAAGCATCCTTTGGAGTATCGGTATTTGATCCTATAGATGACGCCTTAGAAAGATTCAAATGTATCCAAAAGTATATAGGGGAAAACATCTCTTTGCTAGCACTACTCCTATGAACAAATCAAATGGATTTGTGAATGGTGATTGAATATAGGGATTCTTGATAGCAAATTGAATACCCTCTAGGGTAGAGCTAGATATTAGAATTCGTAGCTAGATTCTCATGGTCTTTCGGGTAAGTACTAAAAAAATCAGAGCTTCTTCATCTTCTAGTTTCTATGTGAGAATCGCAGACATTGTATACTTCAAAGCATAGTAATATTAGATAAATTTTTTATTAAAATATGGACATACTACTGTTGGAGCTTTGCTAATAGCTTCTTTTATCTTTTTGAAATCCCTTTTCCCTTCTTCATTCCATTTGAAAATTGTTGGTCCTTTTCATCAATGCTGATGTCTTATGTAAGTTCTGGAACATAGGCACAAATCTTCTCAATAAGTTGACTTTGCCAAAGAATGGCTATGTACCAGTTTTGTTTATAGGCAAAGACAAGTTATAAATAGCATCAACCCATTTAGGATCAATCTTCAGACCCTCCAAAAAGATATGCCCTAACTACTTTCCTTCTATTATAGAATAGGTAGACTTCTAAGGGTTTAAGAAAATATATTTTAGTCTAGATCTTTTGAAAAGTTTTGCTAAATGTTGAAAGCGATCATCGTGTTGCTTTGAGAAAGATGTGAGATCATCTAAATATAGGTAGGAAAATTCAATGTCAAATAGAAAAATGTCAATGAAGTTAAAAGAAGTTGACAAGGCCGAATTGTTTTTGATAAAGAAATCTCAGTTATTTCTGAAGATAACAAATAGCTGTTTCTTAAGATGACAAATAATTGCTTTTGTAGATATTATATTCCTGCTGAAGATGACAAATAATTGCTATTAAAAATACTATAGAGTTGATGACGAAGATAACAATAGTTGTTGCTTAAGATGTTTTTATCTATTCTAGAGTTCTTTGGAATTTCGGGCATAGTTAATAAAAGTAGATTCTATTTTAGGCATTATTTTCTATCCATTCAAGTCTATGTATAGGAAACTAAGATTATTTATTAATTTATAAATTAGTTATTGTTTTAGAAGAAAGTCATTTTCTATGTTTAGGATGAGATTTCTGTTTTTTCAGGAAGCTATTTTTAGTGGGTTAATATTCCATTTTATTCATCCAATTTTGGTTTTATTTTATTTTAATCATCCAATTGAAAAATTGGGTTAATGTAATTTATTTTATTATTGTTTTTGTTAGTTATTTTTAGAATTTGAAATTCTATGTTACATTTATTATTTAGTTTGTACGAGATCAAAGCATAGTAGAATATAATTCAAGACTCAAGGAAGTTGGTTTTAGGATAAACAATTTTTTTCTGTGTAATTTCTGAGCAACCTCTGTCTTATATGAAATTTATTTAATAATGGAATGAAAGAAAAGATTTTTGCACAAGAGTTATCCATATAAGTGAGAATTACATTGGACAGGTACAAATCTAAAGCTCCTTCAACAAAGTTCAAGATCTTGAGACTCGAGAGAAAATCTCAACTTTGTTTGATCACTAAAATGGAAACAACCAATTATCAACGTAAACAATTGTCAATGTTTCTATGGTTCTGTTGACGTGTATTTTGTACACTATCAAACACAGAATAAAATACCTAAAGGTACCTTATCCTCTTTTGAATAAAACCTCTGATTGCTGAAGATGTCGCGAAGAAGGATCAATTAGGGTGACTCCAAGGTTCTGTAATGTATGGTCTCTACGTGTGGATAAGCACCAGTGGTCGTTGTGAATGCTGTTTCATCAAGGGGCCTTACGTTTCCGTACAGGAACAAGATTTCCTAAAACTAACAAGTTCTCAAAAGATCAAAAGGTAGGGTTTGCAAGAGATGAATCCTAATCTAATCCTAAGAATGACTCAATGTAGGCTAGGCTTGGTAAGATCCTACCAATTTCAGTATTGCCAAGGAATAACAACTCTACTGAAGTTGATGCGATCTTCTAAGGTGACTATTGATTTTTCAATTCATCAAGGATCATAGACATTACCATGAAGGTACATATCAATAATTCAATAATGATTGAAGGTTTAAGCAATCCAAATATTTCCAGTTGACCACACAAGGTGTCCTTACAATCAGTAAGAAGCTAGTGGTTTGGAATGTGAATCTCACCAAAGATCAAGCTCAACACTTAGTCCTTCAAATTTAAACACTACTTCGACTGAGAATGATTCAAGAAAGTAAACAACCATGAAGATAACCACGAGAATTGTAATAAAACACCATAACTTCAATATTTTATTGATCTCAAAGTCAACATAGACAACAATTGCTTGAAATTCCTTCTTCAATGCTCAATCTTGCTACAAAATAACTTTCTTCTCAAAAGCTCTAATCTTCTTCCTGTTCCAAGATGATTCTCACTCCGTTGTATTCAGCTTCACTGCTCCTTACGTTCCACGCTAGGTGATTCAATCCGGAAACAATATCTTCTTGAATGTTGCCTATCTCCAAATTAGGTTGTACTACTTGATTCAATCCTTCATGTGGCAACACCATCGTGATTCATGATCATGCTTGAAATGTATTCTCTTTTTTTTTTTGGTAAATTTTCTGGATAGTACTTCTCCTTAACGGAAGTTCATTGCCCTCCTTCTAGCGCCAATTCTTTTCACTTTTTATCTCGAAATTCCTTTGCTAGGGAAGATTTCACCTTACTTCATGCTATGAATAAAAGTTAATGTCCGAGAAAGGTCTTAAAAGGTGTGTATAAAGAAAATCCCTCTGGTCCTTCAGGGAGGGACAGGAGCGAATTTGACCTTCTGGCCAAAAAATTCATCATTTCATTGTCAAGTCTGGATGCTCTATCATGCTCATTTCGTCCTTCACCATGCCTTTGATGTTCCAATTTGACCAAACAAGGTCAGGAATGACTCAAACAAGCCTTTTCGCTCTGGACCCTTGGTGAGGGACAGGAGCGCTTCGTCTTGGTCCCTTGGAGAGGGACAGGAGCGAAATTTCGCTCCTGATATGCATCGGCGTGATGGTGTCTATGCCTGCAGTGATGATTTGAACATCATAAAGCTTTCCTTCGAAGATCGCACTAGCCTTGTGGAGATGGTCCAGCGATGTCAAAACAAGACTTAGTTAGAATTTCATCGAAGATCAATCATTGCTCCTACATTCCTTAGTGTTAGGATTAGATCCTCTCCTCACCCTCGTCTTTTTTCCTTTTTTTTCAAATCAAAGCTAGTAAGAGCCTGTGTTCCAGCAATATTCAAAGCAGATCAGACGTTCAATCATCAAATGTAAGTCCCCTTGTGATTCCAGCAAATCACATCATACCACAGAGAGCTTATCCACACGTAGAGACCCTACATACAAGAACCTTGGAGTCATCCTGATTGATCCTTTTTCGCGATATCTTCGGCAATCAGAGGCTTTACTCAAGAGAGGATAAGGTACCTTTGGGTATTTTATTCTGTGTTAGGTAGTGTACAAAATACACGTCAATAGAATTGGCGCTAGAAGGATTTTTAGATTTCAAGATATATTACTAATTTTGAAATGTTGTGTAGGCATCAAATGGAGATCCCGGAGTTGGAAAATCAAGCCAGATCAAGGACGGTCTCCTCCAAGACGATCAAGCAAGGAGAAGGGCGACTTCCTCCAGTCTAGCATCGACAAGGACGACCTCTTCCAATCCAGCATTCCAAGGCGAGGTACATCATCATCCTGCAAATCAAGGACACAAGAAGTCAGAGCAAAGGGTTCGTTGAAGAAGCAGATAGTTCCAGATGAATTAATTAAAGCTAGCTTCTCAACAACATCAAGTTGAATATTTGCCAAGTTACAAGTGTCAGACGAGGTGACATCCTAGTCATCACTTCTCCAGTCAGTGTGGTCCACCTCAGCATTTCCAGATTCAATGTACCTAACTCATGGAAGGTGGCACAAACTCCGATGTACCTACCCCAGCTATCCATTGGTTGAATTTCGCCCTCCACTAGCTTCTCCACACTTAGTAGAAATTCGCTCCACTCCTCTGGATTTCGCTCCTCAAATTGCTCTCCAATTTTGCACTTGAAAGGATGATTGAATGATTTGAATTGTGAAACAACACCTCCAATATATAGAGCGCTCACCTTCTACATCTCTCCATAGGCCGACTTGGTGGAAAAAATAAACAAAGATTAATAAAAGGAGAAGGCCGACTTAATTAAGCAATAAAAAATGATACCTCAAGCGCTCTTCTTTTTAAATTTTAATTTAATAATAATTAATTTCGAAATGCCTCAATTAATTAAAAAAACGATTTTCCAAGGCTCAAAATTAATTATTAAATGCTATGCGCTTTTCATTAAATGCCAATTTAATTAAAAATTTTTAAAAAATATTTTGAAGTTTTGGGCGAACTTGGCATCTAGTGCGATTTGCTAAAATAAGGCAAAAAATAATGAATTTTGATAACTTCGCTCTGGTCCCTTGGAGAGGGACAGGAGCGTTTTGCCTTGGTCCCTTGGAGAGGGACAGGAGTGATTTTGCAAATCCAAGCTTATCTGTCCTTTGTTAGCCTTCCAAATTATATTCAATGGATAAATGATGTTTTCCTTGGTCTCTTCAAATCATAAAATTGTCTTGATCCTGCAAGAACAATGCAAATTTGAAATTCAAGCTCCGGTCCTTCAGTGAGGGACAGGAGCGAATTTTGTCTTCTAGGCCAAAATGCTTCACTTTTCACCATGAAATGTCTTGGCTAAGGAAGATATCATCTTGTTACACGCCATGAATAAGAGTTCAAGTCTAAGAAAGGTCTAAAAATGTGTATATAAAGAAAATCGCTCTGGTCCCTTGGTGAGGGACAGGAGCGCTTTTACCTTTGTAGACAAAAACTCCATCATTTCATTGTCTTTGATCAAGTCTAGATGCTCTATCATGCTCATTTCGTCCTTCACCATGCCTTTGATGTTCCAATTTGACCAAACAAGGTCAGGAATGACTCAAATAAGCCTTTTCGCCCTGGACCCTTGGTGAGGGACAGGAGCGTTTTGCCTTGGTCCCTTGGAGAGGGACAGGAGCGAAATTCGCTCTGGATCCTCAGTGAAGGACAGGAGCGAAATTTGACTTTTTGAACTCTCTATCAGGATAATTTTTATGGAATATAACATTTAAGTATAAGAATTCTTTCTTATACTTTAAGTTATATTCCATATATACTTCCAAGATGTTTGAGAGTGGTTTCAGACCTCCAGGAGTTATATTGCAAAATCTAGTTTTTTGAGGTTTTTCAGTTTCCAGACTTAGTCAAATTTCAGGATCAGGACATTCCAGACTTAGCCAAATTTCAGGATCAGGACTTTCAAACTTAGCCAAATTTCAAGATCAGGACATCACTTAAGCCGGACTTGCTATCCTATTGATCTCCTCGACAACACTCAAAAATGCAAAAGCCAACTGACAAAACCCTAAAAGACCTAAAAAAAACAAACCCTAAAAAGCAAAAAAGCAAGGGTCCCCATTTGCAATGGGGCGATGTGTGAAAACGTCACAACAGGTTCAAAGGTGAGAAATTTGATTATTGAAAAGATTAGTTGAAAAAATATTAATATAAAAGGAGTATGGAACATCATGGTAAGTAGGTATGTTGAACCTCAAGATTGAAGTAAATGCAATGAGAAGACAAAAAAGAAAGGAGAAAAAAGATGCTCAAGAGATCTATATTATGAGTGCAATAGATCCAAGTATTTATCTAAGAATTCTGAGTTACAAGACAACAAAGTAAGCATGGACAACATTAGGAAGTTCTTTTCAAGGTACTGATTGGGTAAGGTTTGAAAACTATCAAACCCTAAGAATGAATTATGAGAATTAAGGATGAAGGATAATGAAAAAATTGAAGATTATTGGGTTAGAGTGATAAAAATACAATAAAAAAGATAAGAACATATGGGGAGGTTGTACAAGATGTGTTTTTGGAGAGGATCTCGAGCTCTCTTAAACCCAAGTGGATGCATATTGTGTTCACTTCAGAAGAATGCAAAGATTTAGATACTTAACAAGTTGAAGAGCTGATCTTTAATAAACATGAATAGAAGGTAAAGTGTATGTGTGGTCTAACTCTAGACCAAGCATTAATGTCAATTGCAAAAATTAGTAGTAATCAAGGATCAAGTACAAGTTCAAGGCAATAATGGGGAGAATTTAATCAAAGATTTGGTTCTAAATCAAAGGAAGAGGACAAAGAAGAGGTCATGGTACTCAAAGGAAAGGCAAATTTGGTGCAGAAAGATAGCCAATGCAATGTTATTTTTGCTAGAAATAGAGAGGGATTCCAGACTGAAAAATTTACTTGAAGAAAGAAAAACAAACTACATAAAAGAGTACATGGGAATCCAAATGTAGGTCTAAGAATAGATAAAGATAAATATCGATTGCTCTTCTTCCTTTCATGCTATTGAAGTTGAAAACTCAAAAATGAGTTTTTCTAGATTTAGGTTGTTCTAATCATATGATAGGTTGTAGAGAAACATTTAAAAGAGAAGTAAGATTCAGTGAATAAAGTACTTGAAGGTTGTGGAAAAGAGAAAATGAATATTGACACTAGACAAAGAAAAGAAAAGTAAAAATTATTAATATATACCACTCACCACAGATAAGGAATAATCTAATGTGTTGGACAACTCACTAAGAAAGGACATAAATTGGTATATAATGATAAAGTTTGTATTATCTATGATTGAGATAAGGAGGAAAGTTGATTGCTATGGCAGAGATGACAAAGAATCGAATGCTCGCATTGAGAATCAAACTAAGTGCATGAAATGTTTGTTATGCTACTATTGAGGATCAAAGCAAGTGAATGAAATGTTTGTTATGGTACTATTGAGGATGCAAGTTGGTTATGTCACCAAATGTATGGATATCTTAATTTTTAGGGATTGCATATGTTGTATCAAAGAAATGGTACATGGGTTACCAAAATTTCAAGCAAGAAGAAAGGAAGTGTGCAAGGTTTGTGCACTTTGGAGACACCATAGGGATAGACTCCTAGATGTACATGGAAAGAAAACCAACCATTGGAGCTTATTCATTTAGTATACATGGTCCCATGTCCAAGGAAAGCATAGGTATAGAGCAGTACATGATTATATTCGTTGATGATTTAATAGATACATGAAATTATTTTTTGAATAATAATAATGATGCTTTGGAAACCTTCAAAATGTTTAAGGTTACGATGGTAGAAAAAGAAAGTGGCAGACACATAAAATTTTAAAGAATAGATAGAGGAAGTGTATTTTATTTAGAAGAATCTAATGAACTTTCTGCAAAGAATGGAGTCAAGAGATAGTTAACAACACCTTATACACTGCAGCAAAATGGTTGGTATAAACAGAGAACATAACACCAATAGAATCAGCAAGAAGTATGCTGGAAGAAAAAAGTATAGACAAGATGTTTTGGGCTGAAGCAGTTAATGCTTCCATTTACATCATGAAAAGGAGCCCAAGTATTATAGTAAGAGATAGGACACTACATGAAGGTCAGTATTAAAAAAATCTTACAATGGCACACTTGAAAGTATTTGGTTTCTTATCTTATTTTCACATAAGTTGTGAGAAAATATGTAAAAATGGATGCAAGGAGTGGAACATGCATATTTACAAGTTATAATGCAGAAAGAAAGCCAACAAGTTCTATTCTCCTCAAGGAAAGGAGAGTATTATTTCTATTGATGCAATATTTGTTGAAAGAGTCTATGCAGATCATCTGAAGAAAGAAAAAGACATAGTGGATAAAGGAATAATTTCGGATCAACAAGAAAAAGCTGAAAGTGCAAAATCTACATCAAGCTCAAGCAATATTGTTCCAAAATGGAAAGAAGGTAATATAAACTCATCCTCCAAATCTGATGATAGATTAAAATGAGAGAAAGTAGTGAAGATTCTCAACTGATCAATCATGAATTTTATTCAAATATTGAGATGGATCTTACGAAGTTTGAAGAAACAATTTAAATGAAAGAATAGATTACTGTTACAATATAATGATGATGTAATTAAGTGTATTCACAATTTAATGTACTTGAGTAATAGGTGTAAGTTATGGGCTCGACAATAACTCAGCTAGCACAAAAATTTTAAAAACCAAGGACTTGGGAAAAAATAGGCAATAACTCAGAAGATTTATCGAACATTAGAAAATATATAATTCTTAAAATATTTTCAAAAATAATGTTGGCATTTGTTGTCATTGATGTCAACTAGAACAGAAGAGATGAGAAGCATAAATGATGGATTGCAGAAGAGCAAATGTGCTAAGTTCATTGTGAGTTGTAGAGGTGATAGTGTGTGAAACTAGGTCAATTGCATATGCACAAAAGAGTGCTTGCAGATGTGAAAAAGTGTTGGAGTTCATATGTTTCAGTGCTGGAATCATGTTCTACATTGATCTCTCAATGTGTTTTGTCCATCGGGTTTCATCTATATGAGTTGCAGATTGAAAAATGTTGAAAATACCTTGTTTCTACAGTTTTCGGTGAGACAACATTTTTGTCTCATTGACATGTATTTGTGTCAATGAGACATGGATTTAGGCAAGATACGTTTTGCCTTTCATCAGCCCTTGTATGTTATGATGACATGTCCCCGGTTTCGTTGTGATAGACTCTAAGTCTTGGCGATAGGAGTCTTTAAGATGGGACAAGGTTTTGGTTTGGTTGACATAACGTTCTTTTCGGTGTGGTGGGGTCTCGATCTGGGCGACATGCATCTCTCTTGGTGAGATCTTGCCTTTTGGCAAGACTCACTTCTTGTTTCGGCACCTTTTGAAGTCACAACGACTTTGTCTTCCCGTTGGTGGGGCCTCGGCCAGGCCCATTTTGTCCAAGTGTCTGCAGGTATACAGGTGGCAGTTGTTCTTTGGCCATTCATGTTGAGTTAAGTTTGAGTGGGTTTCTTCACCTATGTGCTCGATGGTGCCATGTGGCGGTTGCAAGTTGGCTCTCTCGGGTTGTGATCCGTTTATGTGGGCCCCATGGTGGAATGGTGAGAGAATACCTTTTGGCCTTTCGACAAGACTTGATTTATCTTTGGTCGTCCCTTTGGGTTACGCTAAAACCATTTCTTTTTGGTGTAACAGGCTCAATATCTTGCCGATGAGGGTTCCTCTTCGGTGGGACCTCTATCGGGCCCACTTTGGTCATGTGACCGTCCAGCTGGCATTCGTTCATTTGACCGCTCATACAGTGTGCTTCTCGAGTGGAACCTCTACTGGGCCCACTTTGCCCATGTGACCGATGGTTCTAGCTGGCGTCCGTTCATTTGACCGCTCATACTGTGTGCTGTTCGAGTGGGACCTCTACCGGGCCCACTATGCCCATGTGACCGATGGTTCCAGCTGGCGTCCATTCATTTGACCGCTCATACTGTGTGCTGCTCGAGTGGGACCCTCTTTGGTGATATGGCATGAAAGCATTTTTGGCATGACTTTCCATTTCACAGAAGCCAAATCTACCTCTCTTTGGCACTTTATGCTACTTGACATGATGATTGTTTGATGTGATGAGGGTTCTGTCTTGGCGACATAGCTTTCATTTCGGGGTGACATAGTCTTTTGCTATGACCCTTATTCTTTCTTATTGGCTAATAGAAGTTGTAGCGATAAAGGTTTATTGTTGTGACATCGAAGTTATCACAACGACAAGATTGACTGCATGGTTAAGGGTATAAAGGACATCGCCATCTAGTGAGAAGACTGCCAAGCTAGTGGAAACTGTCTGTGACTCAATGAGAAGGGTTTACGGTCGTTGTGGCCATGAAATCTCATGCCAATAAAACCCTAAGTGGAGGTTTTGACCCAAGAGGGTGATTTTGATGCCACAAATGCAGCTTGATGGTTAAATTGTCCACATTGGTAGTTGACTCCAGTTGACCAAGCAACATGGAAGATAAATTTGATGAAGTGGGGTCTTGCAGAATGAGTGAATGTGTATCCGAATGACAAAGGTGTTACGTACAAAGATGGAGAACTTCAAAGCGGTAGTTTTGTATCAATTTTGTGTAGGATTTAGGATGAATCGAGAAGAGTGCATTTAATGGTGAGCTTGTTGTAGGGAGTTGTGAAGCTTGAGAAATCACTCTAGACCTAAAATCACCAAAATCAGCATCAAATCACAGAGAATGATCTGTATACAGAAGAAGACCAATAAGATGCATTTAATGCTGATGACTATGAACAAAAGAATAAAATCTATTTGCAGATATGAGTTTCTCAGAAGATTGAGAAGATAAATTTTAAATTGACTCTTGGAGGGAAAAACCATATGCGTGCAGAGATAGTCAAGTGCAAATATTTTTGGAGAGATGCTGAGCTGTTTGAAGTAGTTGAGTTCGAGTTGGCTAAGATAGTGTGTGTAGACTAAACTGGTAGGATTGAGGTGTGACTTCAAAAGGGTGGAGAGTAGAAAAGGATGATGCTGAGTAAGCAATTATGCATTGGCAAGAGTTGGAACTAGTAGAGTGATAAAGAACTAAGGGAATGGAACGAAAAGTGTGTGTCTAGAGAAAAGGAGAGAAGTGTGCACTTCCACTGAAATAGAGAGTTATAGATAATCAAAAGGGGTAGAACATGCTGTGTGTGAATGGTAGAGAAGTTCAATTTGTAGCGAAAAAATGGAGAAAAGTGTGTCTCCTATTGCATGTGTATGATTCCAGCCTAGCTGAGTAGTGTACAACAAGAAAAGGGGAGAAGTGATTTGCAGAATAGAGAAGTGTGGTTGGTAAGAAGAAGGAAAAACAAAAAGGGTGTATGCATCTCTGATAGACAGAGTTGTAGAGTAGAAGAAGATATTGATGATTTGCAAGGACTACAGGGTAGAGCAAAGGGGAGATCATTTTAGAGTAGCAGAGTGAGTTCATCAATCAAGTTGTAAGGTGTTACAAAACTTATTTGTAACAAGGTTATATATTGTGTCATTAGTTCATTGCTTCGTTATAATTCTCTAAGTGGGTGCTCAAAGTAGGGGTAGGTTCTCCTTTGAGTAGGTGCTCGTAAAATCAGGGGTTGGTACTCCTTTGGGTTGGTGCCCACAAACAACAGGGGTTGGTGCTCCTTGGCTTGGTGCCCTAAATCATATTGTAATCAGTTTTCCATTGTGAGGCTAGATTGGAGCAGTAGACTCCAACAACTATTCTCACTGAGGCTTTTCCCCATAGTGGGTTTTCCTCGTACATCTTGTGATGTGTGATGTGTCTTGTGTGTATGTGCTTAAATCTCTTTGCTTCATTAGTGTATGTACAATTTGGTTTAAAAGTTTTAAAGACTCACTGATTCACCCCCTCCCCTCTCAATGACCTAATTGCGTTCCTTCAAATAATACATACTCATTGAATTTGTAGAACATATTACTAATTTCCATCATATATGAATCAAATTTTGAGTTAATCATAGATTGCAAACTCACCTAGAAATTGCCAGAACTCGGCGAAATTGCAAGTCCCAAAACTCATCGAGTCCAATGGCCTTGGACTCATGAGCTATGGCCCTGCGATTCTAGACACAGAATCACCGAATTCTTGGGAGGGACTCATGTGAATTCTAGAGTTGGACTCAAGAGTCTCGACCTAGAACTCTTAGGTTTCAAGATACATGCCCAACAAATAACAAAATGAGTTTTTTTTTAAAACATTTTGTTCATTTCTTTGCTCTTGGTTGCCAAAAATAGGGGGAAATGTTGGCAAAATTTTTTCCATTTCCCTTCTTTGCCTATTTCCTAGTATTTTTAGCTTTTTTTTGAAATCTTTTTTTCAAATGATTGATTATCATTAATTTTCTGATTTTTACTAAACCCTACTTATTTTTTTTAATTTTTACATATTCAAACAATAATGTCAACTTCAAGGCTATATAGAAAAGACCCTGCATGGAAGTATGGGATATCAAGAAATAAGAAGGGTAAGGTCACTTGCACTAAATGTAGTAAATGGATGATAGGGGGAATGAATACATTAAAATACCACATTACCAAAATACCTCGACAAAATGTGGACATATGCCTTGGATCAACTACAAAGATGGTTAGAGAGATGAAGGCCCTTTTTCCTAAATATGAGTTGAAAAAGGGAGAAAGACAAAAGACTAAGGAAGAACTAGTAGCAACGATGAATAAAAATGTATCAATTTCTATGCCATCAGATTCCCTTGGTGACCCAATTCCAAGCATTCGCCATCAACATTCTTCTTTTGGTGAGAGTCTTGAGGGTTCTTTTTCTACTGCTAGTGGTAGCTAGATTCCTCCACCAGGATCGAATTACTTTATTCCACACAATATTCTAGGGGAATAATCTCCACTTGAAGGTATAGGATGGAATAAAGAAAAACATCATGAAGCGAGGATGGTAGCAGAAAATTTGTGGTACTATAATAATTTACCTTTCAATGTGGCAAACAACCCATATTGGGAAGGTTTGGCAGATGCATTGACAGTTGCAAGTAAGGGGTTTAAGACCCCAATAGCTAAAAATTTGAATGGGCCAAAATACACGGCTTGTGGTTGATGACCAAAATTTTTTTGGCAAAGAAAAGGTTGTAGCATCTTATCATATGGATAAATAGATGGATATAATAGGAATCTCTAGAATATTTTAGTGGCTTCTAATGGTGCATTGATGTTCCTCTAGTCCATAGATGCCTTGCAAGAAGTAAACAATGTTGAGACTTTGTCCAACTTATTAGATGGGGTGATCCAAGAGGTTGATGTTGAGAATGTTGTTCAAGTTATTACAAACAACTCATCTGCCTATGTAGCTACAACTAGACTCCTTAGAGGCATCCTACAATTTCATGAACTCCTTGTGTTGCACATTGCTTTGATTTGTTGTTAGAGGACACTGGCAAGATTGGATGGGTGAAAAGTGTGGTTGAAGATGCTAAAAATGTTACTGAATTTATCTACAATCATACCTGGGTGCTTTCTTTGATGAGGAAACACACAAATGGCAAGGACCTTGTCCAATTGAGTGACACGATTTTCTGGCCACTTCCTTAAATTACAAAGCATTCTTAGTGCCATTCCTCATCTCAAGCAAATGTTTGTGTTTGATGCTTGATTGTAGTCTCCATTTTCAAGAAAGCTAAAGGGGAAAAGATTGTAAATATAGTTTTTGATGACACATTCAACAAAAATGGAGAGGAGTTAATCAGGGCAAGTAACAAACACAAACATAAAATTTATACAAGATAATCTATTTGCCGTTTTTATTATTTTGAGAGGTTAATTTCTAATAATTTAAAATTTGTTTTAATTTTTTAGGTGACAAAACCTTTGGTTAGGGTTCTTTGTATGGTGGATGGAGAGGACATGTGAATGGGTTTCATTTATGAGGCCATGGATAGGGCCAAAGAGGCCATTTCACATTACTATGGCGGAAACAAAAAAAATATGAAATCATTCGGAACATCATTGATCGTAGATGGACAAACCAACTCCACTAGTTGATACATGCCTTGACCTACTTCTTCAATCCAAAGTTATACTTCTCTAATACATTTAAGGCTGATGAAAAGGTCAAGGCAAGTGTTATTGCCTTCATTGATAAGATGCCGCCTAATCATGAGTTGAGAAACAAGGTACCCACTTCCTTGACAGTACACGACATATTTAAAGGACCCGACGGTTGTCGAGAGGTACACAAGTGTCAACCAACCAACACATAACTACCCGAGATTGACAACCCACTCAATACAATTAATTAATACCTTGTCGGATAACAAATATTATCAAACATAACAATAGGCAATTTATGCAAACAACAATGGCGCCTAATCATGAGTTGAGAAACAAGGTTCTTGATGAGTTGGAGGTGATTCTATATCTTATTTATGAATTTGGAAATGCTAACTATCTAGAAACATCCATTTTACATACATAGTAACTAATTTTTTTATATTTGTGAGATTTTGCCAAGATCAAGAGCTCAATGAAAAGTACAAGAGAGACAAAATAGATGATAGGAATAAACTATATTCTATCAAGATGAAACTACTGATCAACTGGATCATCAAATCATTACATACAATGAATATGAGCCTGCTTATATAGGCAAGGCTATATGGATATGTGAGCACACAAACATGACATGTGGCTCAATAAGAAACAAGGGTAGGTAGGAAATAGGTGTGGTAGGTAGGAGAAACAATATAATATTTCACATGAGGTGGATCACCCACCGAAGGTGGAATTATCACTCCACAATAAGTGGATATGATAGAGTAGTAACAATATCCACACCATAAAAGGTGGAAATTCTCCTACACACACTATCCCAATGTGGCACAAACGCCCAAGTGTCTCATACCCAAACTACTATGAAATGCATTTCCTAAGTAAACTTAAGTAAGGTGTAATAATATCCATGATGAATAATTATTTACACCAACAATATTTGATTTAATTTTAATTTTTTTATCTATTCAGAGTCTACAAGAGTGCAAAGGGGAGAATCTTTTCTTGATCTCGAGCAATTTAAAGGAGAGAAAAACAACAACCAGGTAAAAAATTTAGTTCAATACTCCAAGAAAAAATTAGAAACTTTGTATTCTTTTACTTTATTCTTATTTTCTAAATTATTTTTTGTAGATTTATGGTGGGAGAATTATGATGCTGACACACCTAATCCTCAAAAGATAGCCATTCGTATTTTGTCCCAGCCATGTAGTGCTTCTACGTATGAACACAATTGGAGTTTGTTTGAGAACATTCATAGAAAGAAGAGAAATAGGTTGATCCCATGACACCTCAATGATTGTCTTTGTTTGGTACAACTTGTTGTGAGCATTTCACACATCGCCCCATTGCAAATTGGGACCCCCTCTTTTTGCTGAATAGACCAAGTCTTTTGCAGCCCGTGTCATCTCTTGACCCTCAGGAATGAGTTGTAAGGTCTTGTCGGTCTGGATTTTGATCTTTGAAAGTAATGAAATGATTAAGTAGGGAATGGATTCTTAAGGAATATATAGCCTAGACAGGATACAATATTAATATTGTCATCAAGTCGAGAATTAGGGTTGTGATGTATTGATAAATGCATTGTGCTTATTGCTTTGTCTTTAAAACTTTGAATTTTGCTAAACATAAACTTGATTGATACTTGTACTTCACAATGTTTCCTTGTCTTTTTCAGGTACATTGCGGGGAGAAAGACTTTGGATGCTGAGAAGAGGAATTCGTTGAGTGGATGATATCATCATCAAAGGAAGAGATTGTAGTGATAGAACAAAGAATGCATAGGCAGAGGAATGGAATGATGGATATTTGTCTAAGTGTCAAGATAACCCTGAGAGAATGGACATGAAGAAATGAAAGAGAAACAACCAAACTCTAGCTAAGTTTATAAAAAATCCTTCACAGAGGTGGATTTGTACTCATGATAAAAATTCCTCCACCCCTAGAATGAAATTGAATAACCAAATTTTGGCTAAGTTTGGAAAAAATCCTTCACAAAAGTGGATTTATGCTCATGGAAAATTCCTCCTCCACCCTAAATTGCACCCAAGGAAGCAGTTTAGTACATCAGTAGGATTTTGTCGCCAAGAACAAAATCCTCCTCAAGGTCTTATTTGCACTCAAGGAGGTAGTTTGTGGCAGTGTCAGGATTCTCTCCTAGTGACAATAGTCTTCCTCAACCTCTAATTTGTGCTCAGAAAGTTAGTACAAGTCAGGAAGCAAGAATTTCTTCCAAAGTGTGGAAAACAAAATCTTTCAAAGGGCCTTCTAGTGAAATTTGAGTGTTTTCCATGAACTTACTATTTTTAGTAAGTTTCATTGTGTCCTCAATTGGCCTAATTTTGATTTTGGACAAACTTACTATTTTTAACAGTATCTATTTTTAGTAAGTTTCAGTGTGTCCTCATTCGCCCTAATTTTGTGTATGGAAGAGCTTACTATTTTTAGAAGGTCTATCCTTGGCAGTAGGTGAAGCGTTGACTGCAGAAAGATCCACAACTTCCAATTCTAAATCCGAAAAAGGCAAATTTGCAAGCAGGTGATCAAATTCTGAATAGTCTGGAAATCCTCGTCGAAAAGATTGAGCATGACAATATCTATTCTTGGGTACAAATCCCAAGAAAAGGAGGAATTTTCCAAAAATCCAAAAAATACTTCTCTGAGAAATTTTCCAAAAATCCAAAAAGAAAATGTGAAAAGCGACTAAGAATTGGAAATTTCCTCCTCTGGACTCCAAAGGTGCCCAAGTCTTGGAAATGGCAAAAAAATTGACTATGGGAAAATTCCTTCTTCCCCTTCCCAGTGCACTGATGTAGGAGCATCCCTGGTTCATGGCAATCTTGCATCAACCAAAAACATTATTTTCAGTTTGTTTCCTGTTTTGCAATTTCAACATTTCTTTCTGTGTTTCTTTGCATTTGCTCACCAGATCTTGCAGAGCTGGATTTTGTTCGTGGACATGTTCATCTACCTTATCCTAAGTCCACTGGTTGTTTGGATCTTTTTCTGGCAAGTTATCGCTTTTAGAATTTGAGACAGTTTTTTGGCTTGGAGCATTGGAACCACTTGGACCTATTTGCTACTAGCAAATGTTGCAGATCATTTTCGTAGCTTGCGGAGCTTCAGTTCATTGTTTCCATCAATTTTTGGTGTGTGGCCAACCTTCCCTTGGGTCCGCACTTCATTCTATGGATTTTTCAGAAGGATCTCTTTGGCAGAGGCCATACTTGTTGTTTTACACTTTACATCTTGTTCATCGACATTTGTTTCATCTTGGGCCAATGTGGATCATTCTTGATCATATAAATCAATGTAATTAAGCATGTAGAAGTCAAATCTTAGAACATAGAAGATAAATTTAAAGGATAGGAGGTCCAGAGTTGGCACGCATTCTCGCTTGAGCCCGGATATTGTACTTGAGCATGTATGTAATCCGGCCAGTGTGCTGAATCTTGTGAGCCCGCATGTTGTTGGCAATTTGTAATTGATTTTCATGATATAATAAAGTCTTTTTTGCATTGCCTCCATCCCATTGTGTTGCTTCTGTTGTGTTAACTCTTGCTACATGGTCTAGACTGTTCTCTTTGAGGACTCTCTTGTCGTGACTGCACCCAAGCATTCATGAAGTCATGGAAACTGGAAATTTGGCTAGGTGTTTGAAAATTCCTCCTTCAGGTGTATTATGCGCTCAAACATTCCAGAAGGTATGGAAACTCAAAATGTGACTAAGTGTTGGAAAAATTCTCCATGCCATCTCATGTGCGCCCAAGCATTCTCAAGGCATGGAAACTCAAAAATTTGATTATGGAGAAATTCGTTCTCCAAGATCTAAATAGACCCATTTTCGAAATGCTAGAAAATGATAAAACATCAAAGATTCATCTCTCCAGTTCAAGGGCATCATTACAAGGAAGTTCAAAAAACATAAAGGAATTCTAGTTCTAGAGAATGCCAGTTCAAAGACCTCAAGATTTCGAGCAAGTACAAATGAGAAGAATTTACAACTATCTTGAATTTCCTTTGCAAATTTAGGATCCCAGATAGGAAAGAAGGAGGAATAATTCCAGTTCTAGACGTCAAGGAGGACATTCAAACTCCAAACATCCAGTTCAAGGCATTCAAGGTTAAATGCCTCAAAGATCAAAATTCAAGTACAAATGTAGAAGGAAGAATATCCTCTGGAAATCCAAACTCAAAAGTTAGAAGGAAAAGACTCAAGGAATGATAGTCGTTGACAGGGAAAGATATTCCAAGGTGAATTCTCGAACCCTAGTATGTGGAAAGGAGAAAATGATCAAGGATAATTTCAGAAGAGTTGATCAAAGTTAGACCTTTAGTCCAGATGATGTAATTTGGGAATATACTCCATCACAATCAATCAAAATGGAATATTATTCGATATGAGTTACCAAGACCACATGGTATCCAACATGCTGAGGTAGTGCCTCACCACCTTCTCTAGCCAATCACATGTTTCCAAACCATCACAACTAGATTCATTCATTTGCTGCCAAGGAGAGGGATAGTGGCATATTATTCTAAGTGATGGGCTATTAAATCCTTAGTGGGCATGCTATTCTAAATGATGGTCTATTAAATGTTTAGTGGGTGTGATGCATCATTAATTGCCATGCCCACTACCTTGCACCTCAAGGGTTATTCTTGGTCAAACCCTAATTAGGGTTTTCATGGTGTAATCTTGGCCCTTGATTTCAAGTCAATCTTGGTCGTTCATTTGTGGGAGGATATCTATAAAAGGCCCTACTTTCTCATTTGTAATTCATTAGACGGCTCATTAAAAGTGAGGAGCTCTTGCTCCTTAGAGTAGAAGTAGAGTAGGAGAAGGAGAAGACATTGTTGTAAGATTTGGAGAAATAAAATTTGACTTCATTGAAAATATGGTGGATTCATGTTTATTTCAACTTGTTGCATGGTGTTCTTCCAATTTCTCAATTGCTAGATAAAGTGCTTTGATTTCAATGGAGAATGTAATGGTGTTTGATGAATTTCCATGGCTCATACTTTTTGCATCTTATCAGATTATAAGTTGAAGTGTAAAGTTAGCCTAAGCCTTTTATATGGTTGCTTAACTTCAATCATTGAATTTGCATTGTACGTTAGGATGGTGTTCATCATTATGATATGTTTTTTTATTGCATAACACTTGGAAGATTGCACCAATTCTTGTGGAGTCGTAGTTGATCTTGGCGAAACAAAAATTGGTGAATTCGTCCATTGGAGCTATTCATTTATATCATTGTCCTTGAGAGTAGAATAAATTATCTAACCCTTTCCCCTTTAATTTCAGTTCATTTCCATTGTGTCTATTCCAAGAAGCGTCACGAGATTGCAATATACGATGAAGTTCTAGCTAGCATTGCAGAAGAAGTGAAGAATGGTTCAAACGTAAGTCCCTTTGTGTTACCAACATACATCAAGCCAAACGAGCTCATATCCAACATAAAGTCACACGTTCGTAATAGGAACCTTGGAGTCACTTGTACGATCTTTCACAATCTGAGCATACATAGGATTTTTCTCAAGGGAGGATAGAGTGTCCTTTGGAAACTTTATTCTGTGGTCACAAAACACCCATCAACACAACCTTCGCCTTCGAACTAGAAAGGTGGACTTTCACATGAGTCCATGGACTTGGATGATATTGATCCATATGGTGAATAGATTGTCAGTGAACAAAATGATGATGATGTCCTCCTTACTAAAGAAGATCTTGGAGAATTGGAGAGAGGGGCAGAAAAAGAAGCAGAATTGGACGCAATGGAGGAGGATGAAGACAATTTTGATTTTGAAGAACAAGAAACACCTCCTCCCATAGCACCTTCTAGTTTGAGGCCTCAAAAATTGGGTTACATTAGTAGAGGAAAATGAAGATGTAGATTTTATTTGGTTGCTTTTCTGATTTTGACATATCATCATATGTAAACATTTATAAACTTATGATGCTGCTATACATTTGAAATTTTGAAATTGAGTACGATTATAAATTTATGATTCATGAATGATGAAATTTCAAATATTGAGTGTTTGACGATCACATGACATGTGTAATGTTTCAATTATGCCTCTTATGTTCTTTAAATGCATTCATTTTATTTTTTTGTAAAACTATGGTTTTCTTTGATGAGTCTTAGCCGAGTGTGAGTCCCATTTTGGACTGCCGAGTTTGAGTCCAATACGATGAGTTTAATACATATCATAGACCAAAAAAAAAGTACAACCTCTAAATAAATTTGAGTTCAATACATATCATAGACCACAAAACATCTACAGGATGTAACACTTTCAGTGCTTTTGTAGAATTAAAGAAGTGACACTCAAATTGTTTAAATCTGAATTTTCTTCATATATTTATATATTTCAATTTAGATTTGATCTGTATTCAAATTATGGGGTGTTCCTATGTAAACAATCAGAAAAATGTGGGGTTGATTGTTCAAACTTCAAAAGAATGACTTATTTCCATAATTCATGTATATCGACTTCAACAATTTTATTTTGAAAGATATCATCAAATATACAATGTGAAAAAAATATTCATAAACTGTAGTAATATTGTTAACTGTTAAGCTGCAAGCAGATCATAGAAATATGAATGCTCATTTAATGTGTAATGACCCTCTTTGTATCATTTTATAAATTGCTTTCAAACTGATTTTTAAGACACCAAACATGTCAAAGAACAAATAGATTTTAAAGAATTGTATAAACGGATGTAGATCTTTACTATGCACATATGATTTACTTAATGATTAACAATAGTCTTGAGAATGGAATACTTATCTATTAATAGAAGAAGGTATCAGGTCTGTAATAATGATGCCACATCCCTGATATAGAATACTGAAGTTATGTTCAAAATAATGAAGTCTGATTTGATTACCAATCCGAGAATGGAAATCAACCAATACATGTAATTCGTTATTTCTGAATTATGACTTTAAGATCATGCGTTTCAATGTATAAGAGGTTCTGCCTCAGTCTGATAGCTGTCTCTGATTATAACCTTATACTCTTGCAATATTCTCTTGGCACTGTGTCTGACTATCAACCTTGTACTTGTGCATCTTTTAGCCTCGTAACAAGTGAGCTATATACCACCCTTATTTGATGGGTTGTCAGCTCTAAGAGCATTTCTGAGTTTTAAAGATACCAATCCACACCATACACTCTACTCTAAATCTACTCTACAAACTTCCATATACTTCCTTTTAAATCTACATATTCTTCTTCACAACCTCACTTTAGATACTATCATAAATCTGCTCTCAATTTCTTTAAAGTATGTTGTAATTTTGCTCACAAATATGCCTTATACTTTCAAATCTGCATATTCTTCTTCACAACCTTGCTTTAGATACTATCATAAATCTGCTCTCAATTTCTTTAAAGTATGTTGTAATTTTGCTCACAAATATGCCTTATAGAACTACCTCAAAATTCTTCACAGAAATCTGCATATACTATTATTTTTCTTTCTAAGATCTGCTAGTCTTCATGTCTTTTCATTGCTTCTTATCACTACCCTTTACACCACCACGTGCAAACTCTAGTTATACTTTCATGTTCCTTCCTAAGGAATGCGATCCTTTTTCAATGGTCATACGTCTTGATGAAATGCAACTCTTTGTTCTTCTTAATCGTTGACCTTCTAGTTTAATTTTTATAATTAATATAAACAAGGTAATCGCAGCCTTTGCTTGTTATTGCTTCACATAAATATCAACCGTAGCCTTTTAAAACAAATCGTATCATATTAATATTGATCACTACTTTGTCTTGTTGCACCAGCTTTGATCTCTAGTCTCTTTTAAATCATTGCCTTAGTAATCATAATGATCGTTGCATCATTAATGATAGCTCCCTGATAAAAAATTGGCTGACTTCCATGCTCCATACTATTTAGAAAGCCTTATTTATGTTGCTTAACAAAATCTTAATCGCTGCTCTTTTATTATTCTTTTAAGTAGGAATATTGTCTTTTAGTGGGGGTTCTAACATAAGGAGGTGGACCCCACAAATATTGTATATTAATATTGTTGTAGGGTATTTGTCTTTTGTTAATCATACAAATCGTCGGCTTTTACCATAGTTTGCTGCTTTGTTAAGATCATTGTGTGTTATATCATCACTGTCTTGTTATGTTATTTAATTGCTTCCTTATGAGATATAAGAATTGTTTCTTATTCATATATTAATTTCTGCTCATAAAATCTTCAAGCATTAATCTGTTTCTTGAGATTCATTGCTGCACAAATATAATTACTTTTTAAACTTCTTTATCAATCAACTTTTTGTCAATCACAATTGATTTGTCATCATTTGTTACCATCTCAATAATATTCTTTACCAAATCAGAAAGCCACTGTATTATCTGGAAGAGTCTTCCCACCATCATTTGTATTGTAGTGTTCATTGGATCGCTGCTCTTTAGCAGTCACACAAATCTTCCATAAATGCTGACTTGTCTTCAACCATAAACATTGAAAACTTAAGATGTTGTTTACCATATTAATTGTTGCCTTTCGCATTACTTGGCTTAATCAACATTGATTCATACTTGATCTTAATCATTTGTCCTTTTCTGTATTGGCTTTGAATGCTATCATCATTTATAAAGATAATACAAGGAGCTTACTTAATATTACCAATACTTGATGGAGTCTTGTTTGGGGACATCACATAATGAATAAAATATAATAGAAATATAAAAAAATTGTTCCAGCGAATGTAAAAATAAATCATCGATTATTTCCTTTCAGCTAAGTAAAAAACTGAAAAATCAAAATGATTTTTATGAAAACCTACCAAAGTCACAGCCCAAGAATATCGAATTCGCTGATGAAATATTTTCACTAAAACCCTTGAATCATGCTTCTATTCCATGTGTCAAAGGACTGATTGCTTTGTTCAGAAATAAAGTGCTCCTTGTCCTCCTCCTGAGTACTTGCCTCTATGAGAGAGTCATTCCGAATCTCATTAGCACTGATGTCTTCATAAACACTCCTCTCCAAAGGTTGTGTATGATCATCCAATCTATATCTATTTGAACCATCATCATTGGAAATATCTTAACTCAAACTCAAGGCTGATGTTTTGTCTTTCCCTTCATGCACAAACATGTCCAAAGAGTCTTTTTGAAACCCTGTCACATAGTCTTTATTTATCAAGGCACTATCTCCCTCCGAATGATCTACTATGAATCCCTATTCATTTCTATGTTTCTCATTTTTTCTTACGCTAAGAAAATATTTTTCATTGACTTCTATTTTCTTTTTAAAGATGGATCTTAACCACCCAAGATGCTCATGCAAGTACAAATTTTCCCAATTCTCTCCATAATTTTGACAACTTTCACTTTGTCTTTGATAACTTTGCTTCAATTCTATCAGCCCTTCTAGTTTTTGCTCTTCAATAGTCTTCATCTTCTTACTAGACCCTTCAGGATGGTAGAATACATTGCAATCTTTGATACCATAGTAGTATGCTACCCTGTTTTCCCTTAGTTTTATTTGTGTTTTGCAATGGTTTTGAGATGATAAACAAAGTGTAGGTAATAAATAAATTGCAGCAATTTAACAACTCTAAAAATTGACAAAACTCAGAAATATATGAAGCTGAAAATTCTAGATTTTATTTCTAATCCGAAAATGCACTTTTTTCCAAAAGAAAGAGCAACCCAAATCATTAAATAGCATTACATATCTAATTCAAACATACCCAAAATTTGCAGCAATGAAATAGACTGAACTAGAGTTGAATTCAGCTAACTTGCACTTGTAGTTTGGAAGCCAATCTTCAATAACTTCTCCAAAGGTCATGAAATTGATAGAAATGGTAGTGTAGACCCTAAATGCCTCCAAATAGCAACAAAAAAATATTCAAATCCCAAGCACCACCTTCCCCTATGCTCATGCCACTCCCTAGGCTATACAATATAATGTCCCCTTTTTAGCTTGTTCCTATCCTGATGGATTAGCCTATTATTTTGGCCCTCATAGGCTAAAGCGGATGGTTAGAGGGTCTTGGTGGGTGGTTGGTAGAGTGTTCTCTTCTCCAGAACTCAGTTTGGTTCAAGACTGGCCTTCGTTTGACTCAATTTCTCACACTTACTATATATAGTAAGTCAGTGGATGATTGAGAGGGACCCTTGCTATTTTTAGTAAGGCAGTTGGATGCGTAGTGGATGCAGTGGTTGACCCCCTGCTTCAGACGACTTGTCAAAATAATGAGTATTTAATGAGATATTAATATTTTAATGCCCTTTAATGATGTTTAATTATTTAAGTTATATTATAAAGTTATAAATTGACTTTATAATAAAGTGGGGCCATTTTGAGGGTCATGAGTAATTAATACTCGTTGGAAAAGTACGCCCAAGACTAATTCTAAGTCCATGAAGTAAGTACTAAAATAACATTTAAATGTTATTTAATTACTTTTGGGGTTGAGCCATTCAAAGAAGTATTAAAAGGGCTTCAAAGCAAATCAAACTCATTATGTTAAGAATATTCGACTTTGTCTTTTATCAAGTGCTTTGGGATTTGTGAGAGACCAAGGGTTTTTGTAGATTATCAAGCATCTTCAACCATTGGAGAACGAAAACTCTTCAGTGTTTGAGCAATTTTGAGGTTGTGAGATACCAATTGAGATTATTGCCAGAGTGCGGGCTTCATTCAGAATACCAATTTGTGCCTAAAGTGAATGTGGAGCAATAAAGGTTAATCAACTGCAAACCTAAAGATTCATTATTGCAGCCATAATAGATCAAACTGAAGCTTCATTTCAGATTTTATTGTCTAGGTTTAGGTGTGTCCTTCAACAGACCTAAGTGCCTATGAAAATGTGCCCCATTGGTGAATGTTATATGTTGAAGAACTCTTTACCAGTAGGCGCACCATCAAGTATTTTCAGCAACAAACTGCCATTACAATCCAAGTTTCTCATTATATATTAACATCATTTAGTTTGGCACATTGTACTTGGCTTTGGCATTCAAAAATAAGGAGTTATAAGGTTGCACAATAACTATTTGATGAAATGCCCTTGCTGTAGCTGTTCATTTCAGTTTATATTGAATCACCAGTATGCAAGCCAAGTGTTTGTAGAAATGCTTATTGGCTGTAGGAATCAACTACAATCATTTTCAATCTTCATAAGCCATTGGAAATCCAAAAGAGAACTCTTGCATTGCATCTCTGTTATTTGTTAAGCTTATTTACATTCATTTTTTAAAGCATTTGGTCATCATTTGGAAATCATCAAAACAAAACCAAACAAACTGAAACAAAGAACAAGTACAGACTTTGCAAGTGTTTGAGAATATTCCTTGGAGCTCAAATCATCACAACAGGGTCAGATTTACCAAGGGATATCACAGTGGTATTAGAGCAGTTTCCTACAATCCTTGGGGTTTAAATTAGATTGTTAATGCAACCAAGTGACAGGGAAAGAAGATATTATTAGAGGGAATTCTAGAAAACTTGGCATCCATTGCAAGTACGTGAAGGAAAAACAAAATCTCGATTGATTGGTACTCATTAGGGGTTGTCTTCTAGTGATACTGGACAGGTTACAAGTATGGGTAACAAAAGGGAAAACAGTCCACCATGGGATGAAGCTAGGGAAGTGAGAGAAACCTTGAGAGGTTTACAAGATGAACAACAACGTGTAGTTGATACATTGCAGCAGCTCACTACAGCCATCCAGCAGTTGGCTAATCCTAGGAGACAAAATCATGATCCAAATGACAATAGGAGTGTGGTTGGGACTCCCATGGCACATAGAGAACCTACTCACACCATTGATCGGCCTACACGATCTGCCTTCTTGAGGAATAAACCAGAAGAAGGTATTGGGGAAGATGACGATGCTACATTTGCTGATAATGTGATGACAATACATGATGAGTGGAATTTACTACCCCCGGATGTAAGAGAACATTTAAAATTTGACCTATTCATGAGCCAAAGGAGGGAGCATGCTAAGGCAAGGCAAGATAGAAGACCAAGGAATCGGAACATGGACCTTGAATATGCTACCAGTAAACTCACCTTACCACTGTTTGATGGTAGTGGGAAGGTCATAGCACGGTCATGGATTCATAAGATATACACTTACTTTAACCTATGCCCTATGATAGAGGGAGATCAAATAAAGTTTGCAATTTTGCTCTTAGATGGGGTGGCCCATGACTGGTGGCACAATGGGATGGTTACCTTGAAAGCATAATTACAGTACCTCTTATCAGGAGTTTGCTGATAGGTTGGTTGAACACTTTGATAAGAAGGATCTGGAAACATATTTCAAAGACCTTGCTCAGCTTAAACAAGTTGGGAGTTTGGAGGGATACATTGGTGAATTTTAGAAGCTTTCAATTATGGTTCCCAACGTTTCAGAGTGGAGATTAATTGTGATCTTCATTGAAGGCTTAATGGAGCCTTTGAGAGGATGGATAAAAGCTTTTGACCCACCATCATTACAAGAGGCAATGAAGAAGGCTAGAAGTATGGAGTTCTGTTGATGTGTTTTTCATGCACATGCGAACACAAAATAAAATACCTAAAGGTACCTTATCCTCTCTTGAATAAAGCTCCCAACTGTTGAAGATCTCGTCGAAGGATCAATCGGAGTAACTCCAAGGTTCTTGTATGTAGGGTATCTACGTGTGTATAAGCTCTTGCGGTATGATGTGATTTTGCTGGAATCACAAGGGGACTTACTTTCGATGACCTAAATGTCTGATTTGCTTTGGATATTACTGGAATGAATTTCACTGGCCCTTGATTTTGAAAAAAGGAAAAAGGATAAGGGTTAGAACGGGATCTATTTCTAACACTAAGAATGTAAGAGCAATGGATGACCTTTGATGAAACTCTAACTAAGTCTTGCTTTGACATGCTAGGATCATCTCCACAAGGTTAGTGCGATCTTCTAAGGATGGCTTTATGATGTTCAGATCACCGCTACAAGCATAGACACCGTCAAGTTGATGCATATCAATGAAGAAGCGATAATTGAAGTTAAGCTTAAGCTGAATGATTCCAGTTGACTACGCAAGGCAAGTCTGCAATCAACAAACTGCTAGTAGTATGAATATACGAATTTCACCGTTGATCATACAAATTTCTTCCATTCACCTAATAACATGAAATCAAATTTGAGAAGTATAGAGACCATGCAAATTGTTGAATCAACCCATAGTTGGTGATAGTGAAGTTTACAAGTCTTTTGCAACAATATCTTGGCAACAATCTTTGCCTTCTCTTTCTACTCTACTCTAACTATTTCCTACTCTCTGACTATTCACTATTAGCCAGCTATTAACCTTTACAAATGAGGAGCCAAGGCTTTATATAGGGAGCCCTTTACAAACAAACAGCTCTGATTGACTTAGAATCAATGGCCAGGATTACAAGATAGAAACCCTAATTAGAGTTTGTTACAATAAACTTCCTTAGCCAATTAGAAAATTGCATTCCCAGAGCGAGGACCAATAGGAAGCAGGGGTAGGTACATCGAATTTTGTGCCACCTCCAATGAGTCAGGTGCATTGAATCTGGACATGCTGAGGTGGACCAATCCGACTGGAGGAGCAGTGACTGGGATGCCACCTTGTCTGACGTCTGTCTTCGTTGATCTCTTTTCTGTCTCAATTTGATGAATGATGCACCTCTTTTACTCCCAAGTGCTTGATGAGGCTTTCTTATCGTCAAGTCTTCCTTCTCCGGTAGCATACCTTGCCTTGAAGTGCTGGCGAAACCTTTCTTTGTCATCTTGTGGTTCCTTAGTGTGGCGAAGTGAAGGTTTTGGAGGTAGATGGCAACTCCTAGAACACATGTAGTCCACCTTTATGCCTTTGGAATGTCCTTGATGATGATGGACTAGAACAAGTCGTCCTTGTCTTGGTCTGATCCTCCTCCATCTGCAAAACAAACCAAAAGATGATTAAGGACACATGATATATTTATCCTGATCATAGCATTTCTTACCTTAAATCATCAACAAAAAGGCATTAGAATGAAATTCGCTCAAGATCCTCCCCAGGGACAGGCCCTATAAGAATTTCGCTCTGGACCCTTTGGAAGGGTCAGGAGTGAAATTTGTATTTTAGCTCAAATTTCATCATCTCCTTGCCTTGAACTTCCCTTGACCTTTGAATTGATTTCTCCTGAAGACATCATTGATTTGACCTCCTAAAAGACCAAAAGAGAGGATTTCGCTTTGGACCTTGGCCAAGGACATGACCTATAAGGAATTTCGCTCTGGATCCTTTGGAAGGGTCAGGAGTGAAATTTGCATTTTAGGACAAAATCTTCACATTTTGTGACCACAACTTGCTCAAATGCATGTCTAAGGATGCCTTTAATCTCAATCAACACTAGGCTTGATGCGAAATTGGAGCAAAATAGAGGTTTTAAGAATTTCGCTCTGGACCCTTTGGAAGGGTCAAGAGCAA
The DNA here is from genome assembly GCF_030272615.1 of Cryptomeria japonica. Taxonomy (NCBI): domain Eukaryota; kingdom Viridiplantae; phylum Streptophyta; class Pinopsida; order Cupressales; family Cupressaceae; genus Cryptomeria; species Cryptomeria japonica. The sequence continues at coordinate 633,460,785 of NC_081413.1, forward strand.
AATTCACATTCTAGGACAAATTCTATCATTTCTCTACTCCAAAATGCCTTCCAAGGCAAGCATACACTAATATTCTCTCCACCAAGGCCTGGGAATCCATCTCTTGACCTTCATCATGAGCAAACTAGGTGAAATTGAGAATTTTGCTCTGGACCCTTTGGAAGGGTCAGGAGCGAATTTCTTGACTTGCTTGTTTTCTTTCACCAAGGCCTCTCCTTTTCACTCTCTATACTTGAAATCTCATCTTTGGATCCCTCTCCCATACATGCAACACTTGCTTGACCCTCAAAATGGCTAGAAAGGAGAATTTCGCTAAAAATCATGGCCAGGGACAGGACCTATTTAGGATTTCGCCCTGGACCCTTTGGAAGGGTCACAAGCGAAATCCTTGTCCTAGCTCAAAATCTTGGCCATTGGTGGCCACAATCCATTCCAAGGCATGCCTAGGGGTCCTTACAAGCTCAATCTACCTTGATCCACACTTAGCTTGACACAAAAATGAAAGGAAAAGGTGGATTTTAGGAATTTCGCTCTGGACCCTTTGGAAGGGTCAGGAGCGAAATTCTCCTTCTTGAGCTTATTTCATCATTTTTCCACTTCAATTCACCTCAAAAGGGCAAGGACATATCAATCTGTTCCTATCCAGGCCATAAAAACCAAGAACTTGACTTGTTTTGAAAGGGAAAGAGGTGCTCTTAAGAATTTCGCTCTGGACCATTTGGAAGGGTCAGGAGCAAAATTCTCCTTCTAGGCCAAAATCCTTCACATTTGATGATCACTAGCAACTCAAAGCCATGCTTAAGGACATCTCCAATCCCAATTCACCCTAACCCACACTTGGCTTGGAACAAAAATTGAGAAAAAAAGGAGGTTTTGGGGAATACCGCTCTGGACCCTCTGGAAGGGTCAGGAGCAAAATTTCTATTTTAGGCTAAAATCCTTCACATTTTCACTTTGAGTCACTCCCTAAGGCAAAAACATGTCAATCCACCCTCCAACATGCCTTAGAAACTAAGAACTTGGCCAAAAAAAGGAAGAAAATGAGGTCTATGGGGATTTTCGCTCTAGACCCTTTGGAAGGGTCAGGAGCAAAATCCACATTCTTGGTTGGTTTTGCACTTCCTTCATCTAATTCTCCTTCAAACTTGATAAAATTCAAGCTCCTTTCTCCACAATAATCAAATCCATTTGCCATCCTTTTAGCTCAAAACAAGGTCATTTTCATCATTTTAGGCAAGATAGGGGGTCAAACTGAGGATTTCGCTCTGGACCTAGGCCAAGGACAGGACCTATAGGGAATTTCACTCTAGACCCTTTGGAAGGGTCAGGAGTGAAATTCTCCTTTTGGGTTGATTTCTACCAATTCATCACCTCAAACCTCTTCTCAAAGGCAAATATGCATCAAAGCCTCCTCAACCATGCCTCAAAAATCCAAAACTTGGCCATATCAAAGAGCAAAAATAGAGGAAAAGTGAATTTCGCTCTGGACCCTTTGGAAGGGTCAGGAGCAAAATTCATGTCTTAGGTCAAAATCTTCATTCCTCAATGCTTTCAATCACTCCCTGAGGCAAGAACATATCAATCTACCCCACCATGTCCAAGGAACAAGGTTTGTTAGCCCAAACAAGGGAGAAAATAGTGTCTAGGGAGAATCTCGCTCTGGACCCTTTGGAAGGGCCAGGAGCGAAATTCACATTTAGGCTCAAATCTTGACTTCATTTCTCACATTTCTTCATCCAAATAAGTGTTTTGCCCTCAATAATGCTTGGGAATGAGTTAGTTCTAAGTTTGGGTCAAAGTAGAATGTCTTATGGAGAATTTCACTTTGGACCCTTTGGAAGGGTTAGGAGCGAAATTGAAATTCGCTTTGGACCCTTTGGAAGGGTCAGGAGCGAAATTTGACATTTTGGTCTCTCCGTCAGGATTCATATATGGAATATAACATTTAGTTATATTCTATATATACCGTCAGGATGTTTGAGAGTGGTTTCGGACCTCCAGGAGTTCTAATGCAAAATCTAGTTTTTGGAGGATTCTTCAAGTTTTCAGATTTAGTCAAATTTCAGTATCAGGATGACATTCCAGACAGCCAAATTTCAGGACATTTGAAGATCAGGATGACATTCCAGACTTCATCACTCACCAATTTGACCTAACTCAGATCTTCAAAGATGATACTCACTCACCAAGCTTCATTGACCTCCTCAAACTCAAACAAGACACAATTAGCAACAAGAGCAAAACCTTGTTCTAAGGAAGACTTTCAAAGATGACCCTAACCTGGAGCATCCACTGACTCACCTTTAGCTAAAACAAAGCCTGCTCTCTTAGTGATCCCTCTGGTAGCACTCAGCATACAAAGGCTAATAGACAAAACCCTAAAAACCTAGAAAGCAAACCCTAGAAAGCAAAAAAAAGTAGGGGTCCCCATTTGCAATGGGGTGATGTGTGAATACATCACAACAAGTTTGTAGCCCCAAAAAGCAAGAGTTCGCATAAAGATGTTCCTTCTACCAGCAATGAGATTCCTCAACAATTTGTTGATAAGAAAAAGAAATCAGCAACCATGGTGGATGAGGAGACACGGGAGGAGTTAAGGAAAAAGAAATTGTGTTTTTGGTGCAAGGAGCCTTACAATAGAGAGCATGATTGCCCTTTGAGGCCTAAGGGCAAGGAAAATCATTTAATGTGGGCATATTATATGACGACTTTGATTCTGAAATTTTAGATCAGCCAGCTGCTTTAGGGGATGATCAGGGTGGAAAAGCTTCCACAGAGTTTGGGCTTGATGGGAATCTATCTCCTATGGCATTATTTGCTAATGTGCAAGACGAGATTTCATTCCAATTCAGGGAACAATCAATAGACAGTGTTGCATTGTTATGCTTGACACTGGAGCAATGCATAATTTTATTGATGAAGGATTTGTGGCTTGATGCAGACTTCAGACCGAGGACTCCAATGGATTTAGAATCAGAGTTTCAGACAGATATACCCTCACATGCACCAAGCGGTTAAGTAATCTCACCTTACTGCTAAATGATTATGAGCTACAGGCTGACTTCTATGCGGTCAACATGGGGGCGATGAACATAGTTTTGGGCATGAGATGGCTCCAAGACATAGGAGAATTTACCCTCAATGTACCTAAATTGGAAATGAAATTTGAATTGAATAACATGAATTATGTGTTGAGGGGGATTGCAAATAGGAGCCTGCACATTTATCTCTCTCCATAGAGAGAAGAGCAGGAAGATAGAGTGTGAAATGTTCCAGGAGGATTTTGCGTATGCACATGACTCCAAGGGTACAGAGTTGTATGATTTAGATTAGCATGGAGGTATTGTCCAGTTTGTGAACAATCCCTTGTTTGAGGCAAATACTACAATGTCTTATGATAATCCTCTCTTTGAGTTAGAAGTTGACCATGCTTTTGACCCCAGTCTTGATATGAGCAATGATCATAGTGTTTGGCATCCTTCCAGTGCATCGGGATTTCAGACAGGGCTTGCGGAGGAGTTTTCTAAGGTGTACATAGTGAGGAGTGCATACAGTTTTACATTTGATCCTCACATACATGATCTATTTCAGATGCACAATTCAATGGCGCATGTGCTTGACAGTTTGGATGACAACTTGCTTTGCGCAGAGTTGGGAAGTAAACTTTGTCAACATTCTTCCTCGAGGGTTATGCTCCGCTGACCTTGAAATTGAAATTTGACTACGTAGGAGTGATCGCGACGATGAAAGATGATAAATGAACTTGGCTAGGTGATGACTAAAAATAGATGCTTCCTCCAAGAATCTTGGAGCCCAAATTAGAAGTCAAAAATAACAACAGAAAGTGTCATATGACTCCTCTAAACCATCTGAGCTACTGAGTAACATCAAACTACCGCTCTGAACAAGCTAGCACAAACCCAGAAAGCCAGTGATCACTACACTACTAGAGAACCTCAAAATGAGGATATTCAACATCCTTCAAGCTTAGACCTTGAGCACCTATACATAGTTGTTCAAGATAAAATAATTCAAACATCACTTTCCAAGGAACTCTCACTTGTTCAAAGTAGTCAAACCAAGGGATTATATAAATTAGTAAAAATGGTATAATCTTTCACAACTCCACGTTCAATTTCCAAAGCTCACAAAATATGCAATTGAGGTCATTGATTCTCATGAAAGGTAAAATGATCAAAGCATAGCCACTCAAGTCCCAAGGAACCTTGTGCAAGCAATTATGACTCTTTATCCTAACCATACAAGCCTCTATCCTATCCCATGTTGTTGTTCAAGCACACTTGTGACATTGTGCGCTATCATGCATGTTCTCGCAATCCTTCATGCATAACTTGGTGATCATCCACATAGTCAAGAACCTTACAAATTTGTCACAAAATGTTTCATTTATAGACTATAGAACAAGAATGTCAAGCAATATTGATTATGGGATCTAAACCATTTTGCAACTACTTTGTAACTATATTGTACATATACTCATTAAATTCTTTGCATGGAGGGTTGGATAACAAAGAATAAACTAGGTAAACCAATTTGACATGTTCACCCATTTTTGGTCATGGGAATCCACATTCTAAACCCATCTATCCGTAACATGCATTGTAACCTATTCATCTTTGTATTAAATAGAAGTAGAACACTATTGTTGTGTAATAGCTAGTTTTGTCTTTCATTTCCCTTGGAATATTTCATAATCTTATTTTTCACCAAGGTGGGGTTGGCCCCCAAATCTCCTAGGATCTAGATAAAAAACAAATGCCTAGTGTGATTTTCATTCTATTATTTATGTGTGTAGACTCTGACTAATGCATAGTAAACAATCTAGAGGTGAACATAAGAATATCGTATATAAATTTGCACAAAACAAGTGCTTGCTAATTTATTTTCACAAGGCATTTCTTAATTCATAAAGAAAAAATAAATATTAAATCATAATCTAACTATGTCTCAGTTAATTTTTTCTAATAAAATAATGTTTGCTATCACATATTCTAGAAATTTGTGCCTAAATGTTCTTGATAAAGTAACTATTGATAAATAACTGCAAATACAAGATGTGACATGTCTTTGTGTTGCATTAAGTGTACTTCCAAAGACAAACACATTGAAATCTCCAAAACTACAACAAAATCTATTAAAAACTAAGCAATAGTATATAAACGCCACATCAACGAGAGTCTATAAAAATCACAAATAATCAATACCTAATTTTGTGAAAAGGGAACATAATAAGACAATAAAACAACTATTTTACTATAGTAACATTACTACCTTTCCATCTCCTGGATGTTCTGGAACAACTTTTCCAGCAAATGACACAGGATCATCAGCAAGCTCCTTCACAAAACTTACCATGCGCTCAATTGGCTGCGAATTAAGTTTATGTTATAATTATCAGGAAAATAGAGTAAAGAACACATTTAAAAAAAATATAGATCAAGGACTTTATAATAAATGTACACACACACATAACTATTTAACATGTACCAAGGAAACAATTAAAATAGAATGCATAATTATCATATATATGTTTTAACTTTTGATGTCTTTCACAGGCATTTTATGTTAGCTTTTTTTTTAGGGGGGATTGATATGATCTCTCATCTCAAGATGAATGCCATGAGTAGTCATTACATTAATCACATTTTTCCTCATGGGTAATATTTTATTATTTTATCAAAACAAAATCAGTAATGCAATAATATGCAACTATAGAGTTTGGCGTATCATTTATTTGGCAGAATCCACCAACCATGTAACATTAGACTTATTATATTGAAAAAACAGTTTGTTTATACATGTTCTTGCATATTTAAGTTCATCAAGTATAGTGGCATGTTGTATTAACCACAAAACTATATATTGTGGGTATTATTCTGTTGTTAGCATTCTCTCTGTAGTATGAGTGGGTGTTGAGCAGTTTCTCACACAACAAACCTTCCTTGGCTGATTATATGTTCATGGGTAGGCACACACTGAGAAAGTTTCTTCCTTATTCTCTATGGTATTCCTAGAGTAGGAATTCTAGAGAAATATTGTACATATGTCATTGACTGATGGAAAGATTTTCTCTATTATATAATATATAACTTGTTCTCTGTGCAAATATCTTTCTGAAATTTTTCTAAGCATATTCCTTCATAATTCCTACCAGATGACAAACCAGATGACAGCGGTGGAGATGGAATCATGCCAAACTGAGAGAGATTCATGTGCAAAGGCACACTACAATTTTCCTGGAAGACACAAACACGATAGATCTAGACTTCTCTGAGGGGCTTTACACTTGGAACAGTAGAAAGAAAGGCAGAAGCTACACTGCAAAGTAGTTAGACAGGATTATAATATGTCCAAAAATGAATCACCTCTCAAACAACAATCACAGAAAGATTTCAGGATGCAATTATATTGGATTAATGGTTTATAATCCTAAGCATCAACACCAACTCCCTTGACACAAAAAGCCCTTTCAGATCTGAAAGAATTTGGCTAACATATCCAAAATTTTAGGGTGAAGGAGAAGAATGGCAGATAACATCCCCCTGAATTCAATGCTATACAATTCACTAAATACAAATTGAATTGAAGTTAAGAAAACATGAGAACTCAGATCTCTAAGTGAATAAAATGGAACTTGGCCATATTTTCGCTGCACAAATAATGGAAAACGGGTTAGAATAAATACTACTGAGGATAAGAGATCAGGAAACCGCAGCAGAGCTACTAAAAGAAGAACAATATTCTATATATGAATTGGCTGCCCTGCACCAATGAGAAATATTTTTTGCATCAAAAGGAAAGGGACCAATGGATAAATTCAGGAGATTAAAATATTACTTCAAATTGGTCTATAATTGGCAACACATCAGTGGTCAGCCCCAAATTAAATCTTGTGAAGAACAAATGCATGATGATCCAAGAGGGTTCACAAATGACACAAATAAATAAGTTGCTGGCCATTTAAAATTCTTAAAAATAGTAATAAGTAATACTCATAAACTCAATGTTCATAATTGCTAATAAACAAAATAAAAAAATATTTAAATACCTCATGACTTGCTTCAAAGAAAATATTAATGAATCACAATTCATTGATTTTTAAAGGACTTAAATGTCAATAGATAATGAAAATTAATATCAATATTTAATAATCTTCATATGGGTCTTGAATGTCTTCATTGAAATCATGATAGACAACTTTTTGTTCAATTTCATTTTAATCACAATCAACTATAATGCCTCTCCCACTACCCACATCATATGTAGAAGTTGCCTCATTGATATAGACTTGGGCAAGTTATGCAACAATAGCATCTAAGTCAGCATATTCAAAAGTTAGCTGTAATCAGGTGTCTTATGTGATTGTTACCCATTTGTTTTGTTTCCATGTCAATGTGGGTCTGTTTCCATTTTATTTTCTCCATAGTTCTAAAACAAACTCAAATAGGAAAAAAAACCTATGGTGTATATTAAAGTGGTATTAGAGCAGTGTATCCTGCCATCTTGAAGGGTTCAAAATGAAAAAAGTAACATTTATTGATTTGAGCATCAACCATTCACAAATCATTATAATACCTAGAGAAACAAATCTAACCCAAACTTAGCAGCAAAAGAATAGAGGGCAGAAAATATGGATGATAGAGACATACAATGGTAGCATGCAATGAACCTTTTAGACACTTTGGTTAGAGGGCAGTAAGTTGCAGATCAACGTGCACAAGAAACAAATCAGCATCTTACTTGATTGAGATGATGACTCTTCATTCGAGAGTCAATAAAAACAACAATAATAATTGTGCAACCGCAAATAATGAGTGTTAGGGGTAAAAACGTATGTTAGTAAGAATAATAGTTATAAGTGTGTTATGTTGTGTTTATGTTTATGTTGTTGCCGAGAGGTTCCCGTTGGGTAGTTGGGAGTTGGTGACGATTGGCAACTTGACCAACCATCGGGTCTATATATTGTTGGTTGGAACCTCGGTAGGGGGATTATGTATGGACAATTCTGGACATGGGAATAAAGATATAACTTTCTGGTCTAATTATTATCATTTGTCATTTATGTTATGATGTACAATTGTTCTGTTTCATGAATGCTGGGTACGTGCAGGAAACACTATGTTATTTGATTATTCGCCAACTATACATTTACGACTAAACATTTTGGCGCCGTTGCCTGAACGAACCTGGAGATAACTATGGTGGCAGGTGGAAGCAATTAATGGGCCAGCCATTTAACCAGCAATTAATTGTCGTGGACAGCGACATGCACGAAGAGAGTACCGCGAAAGAGGAACGAGAGGATCAGTTGATGACAGACTTGGTGGAGTTGTGGGACGTGTCAGTCACGCAGTACATGCAGTGAGAGGCTCAGGAGAGAGCCATCTCAGAAGGCACGGTGCGTGGTGAACTCACCGTCAGCACCCCCATCTTTGACCTACTCGGGAGTATTCCAAGGTTACTCGCCAGAAATTTGATTGCACTCCAAGACCAAAGGGAGGAAACGACAAAGGAACTTCGGCGGCAACAAATTCTCCAACGGTACGAGGAACGGAGTCGTAGGGAGGAAAAGGAGAGGGAGGCTAGTCGGCGCCGTACCTCTGGCATTTGATGCCCTTATGGTTGAACAAAGACAAATGTACCACTACTACTAAAGGAGTAGACGAGGGAACTATATGGAGATCTCTCCGCATAAAAGAACAGGCCGACAGGAGACGGTGACTAAGGGAGGTTGCCAACTCGAGGAGTCCGGAGAAACACAGCAGAAGTCGGAGTGTGAGTTGGAGTCGTAGTCGGGAGAGGCAAAAACCGTGTACATGGAAGGAGTTGGCCGAGGTCGCCAGGAACCTACCACTTCCAGACGTAGCGGAGGAAGATCTCGCCGACCAGGCCCCACACTCGACGTCAAGCGAAGAAGACTCCAGAGCCGAATCACAAAGCACCCAATCAGAATTTTCCGAACAAGGAGAGGAGGCGGTATGAGACCTTCACGAGGAAATCGCCACTATCTTTGAAGCAACGTTGTCTGGCATTAAAAATTTGTCCTTGTCAGAGGGCATCAAAATAGGAAGGTCAGATCCGACAACCCCGGGAAGGAGGGACTATAGAAGCGAAGGTGACCAGAGCCCAGTTGACAGGGGTCCGACCAGACCAGGAGCATATAGCACCTCCCAGACACATAGTACCTTCCCGACATGTAGCCATTTCCAGGCACTACATAAAACCATACAGAAAAGAACGATGGCACACACTCCGGAGAAGCAGAAACTCCCAAAATTCATGGGCGATGAGTTAGAGGACACCGTACAGTATTGCAAGACATGCGTCACCATCTGGGAAGCAAATGGCCAGGATGACCGGGACTACTGGGTGAAGGCATTTCCGGCCACTCTGCGAGGAATAGCTATTGATTGGTACACAGACCTCGATGCTCAGCATAAAACGTCCTGGAACAATCTGAAGAAGGCCTTCAAGGAAGAATTCAAACTCCTACGGGATGACAACGAAATTGTGGCGGAAATTTACAACACCAAACAAGGAAAAAACGAAAGTGTGCGCGCATATAACAGAAGGCTGAGGGAGCTACTTAACAAAATGGAGAACCAGACGGCAGATGGCCTCAAGAAGTGGTGGTTCGTGGAAGGATTGGTACCATCCCTGAGAAGGACGATGAAAGTGGTCCCTCTGCCATCATACGATGAAGCATACAACCGCGCCATGGATATTGAAAGTGAAAACAAGACATCCCGGGGGAAGTGATGGGCCAGCGATGGTGATAGCACGGACAAAGACAGCGATGGGGGATCCAAATCCGTGCAAGCACTCCGGAAGGATATGATGAGGATGATGAAGGAGTTAAAAGGTGACAAGGAAAGTGGTAGGGAAGGAAAAGAACTATGGTGTACTGACTGCAAGACTGAAGGACACACTAAAGGAAGTTGTCCCCGCAAAGTTTTCTGTGACATCTACCAAGTAATGGGAAATTCCACTAAGGAATGTCCGTACAACTTGAAAGCACGGAGCACACAAGTGCTCTACGCCCAACCCGACCAAGCCACACCGCCGGCGACACCGCCGAAGCCAATAGCAAACTCGGACGCCTCACCTGAAGGGTATAGAAACAATCGGCGGGGTAACAATAGATCCAATAATAACACACCAAGGAGCAAAATTCAATACGACGGGAAGGGGCGACCCATGATTCAATGCAGAAAGTGCAACGAATGGGGTCACTTTGCTCGAGAATGCCAAAATGGAGGTGATGCAGGAAGTTTGCTGTGTAGATGGTGTGGTCCAGGAAATCACGAGGACATAGATTGTCCGAAGCAAAAAGGGGTGAACATGCTCAACATGGAAGGATCAGGAGAAGATGTACTGGCAATCACAAGGTTGCAAAACAAGAAAGCCATGTACCCTAACCCTCGCACAGAAAAAGAAAGGCTCCAGGAGGCAAGGGTGGATATCGAGCGGGCGATGGCTGGAGAGCGGAGGGCCTCACACCTGGCTACCGATGCACCAGTCCGGTCAAAATCGGAGAAAACTATCATCAAGTAGATGTTACAAACCACAATACCCATATGGGTGTCTGACCTTCTGTAGACCATGCCACAATTGAGGATGGCTCTAACAAATGTAACTGGGGACACTACCCTCGGTCAGGAACACCAAACAATGGAAAAATCTGGCACAGACCCGGTGAAGGAATCTGGTACGGATACCATGAACCCTACGCTACTCGCGGTGGGCATCGGACGGAAACCCGCAGTAGTAGAGATGGATAATGGGACAAAATCTTACAAACACCATTGTTGATGGTGGGTCCGGAGTCAACGTACTATCGGAGGAAACTTGCGAAGCCTCGGCAAGCCGACACTCTGGCCACCAACCTTCCACCTGGTTGGTGTGGATCAAGATGGTATCAAACCCCTCGGTACCCTCATGGCACAAAAGGTGGTAATTGGGACGCAACAATTCCTTCTGGATTTTGTAGTCATTCCACTGGAAAGGAAAGTGTACGATGCCCTCCTAGGAAGGGTGTGGCTGATCATGGCCAAAGCTAATCACAACTAGAAAAGGAATACACTCTCAATCAAGAGTGACGGTCATAAGGATGTAATTGATCTAAGGAACCAGTCCGTTAGCGAAGAGCTCGCATCATCGGACTCCGACTCAGAAAATTCAAATCAATGGGAGTGGGGTTCTGAAGGAGACAGAGGAGGGAAAGAACCCGATGAGGAAGGAGTGTTGGAACTGGATGGGTGTTTCGAGGATGGAACCAGTTCATTGGCGGGACTTTTTCATTGGCAAATAGAGGACTATGAGGTCTTCCACCCGGAGTGTCACATGCTGCAAATATGTGAGATAGGAGAATCAAGCGATGGGATGGAAGAACAATCCTTTCCCCCAGAGTACGGTAGATACCAAGAGGGAATGGAAAGAATGGACAACACGCCAGCCCACTAGTTTGAATGGGATAAACCCATCAAGTATGAGGAACGGGGTGTGGAGAAGGTTAATTTGGGCAATGAGGCAAAACCATAGGTGATATTGGTAGGAGACGACTGGAATCCCGTGCTAAAGGCAGCAGCCTTCAAGATATTTCTAGAATATAAAGACGTCTTTGCTTGAACCTACAAGGACTTGAAGGGGGTACCACCTGAGCTATGAGTGCATCGCATAACCCTCGTACTAGGAGCCCAACCGGCACGAAGGAGGCCGTACAAAATGAACAAAAATTACGCAGCCAAAGTAAATGAGGGGATCAATAAAATGTTAGAAGCAGGGATTATATTCAAAGTGGAAACTAGTGACTAGGTTTCTCCAATAGTCATCTCTCTTAAAAAAGAGGCTAACCAGATAAGGATATGTGTGGATTTCAGGTATCTAAATGCAGTAACCATCAAGGACCCATTCCTGATTCCATTCACGGACAACATTCTCGAAGAAGTTGCCGTGCACGAAATATACACATTTATGGATGGATTCTCCGAGTACAATCAGATAAGTATTGCGGAAGAAGATAAGCTGAAGACCACATTTGTGGTGGAGGACAGAGTGTATGCCTATAATCGCATGCCCTTTGGGCTATGCAATGCGCTCGCGACCTTCCAGAGAATAATTTTGTACATTTTTGACAAGATGTCAGTAGGGAATTTTAGAGCATTTCTGGATGACTGGTCGATTTTTAGCGATCAGGACACCCATTTGAAGGCTTTAGGGGAATGCATGGAAAGATGTCGGAAGGCTAGGTTAGCCCTGAATCCAAAGAAGTGCAGGTTTATGGTACCACAAGGGAAACTCCTGGGCCACATCGTCTGTAAGGAAGGATTGAAGACAGACCTAGACAAGATAGGAGTAATTGTCAACATGGAGAGCCCAACGAACGTAACAGGGGTGAAATCATTCCTCGACCATGTCGGCTACTACCGGAGATTCAAAGGCTTTGCGCAGGTGTCCTGGCCCTTAGATAAGTTGACAAGGAAGGGAGAGCCATTTGTGTGGAGTACGGAGCAAGAAGAAGCCTTCAAAGAATTGAAAGACCGGCTAGTGAGACCGATATTGGTATACCCAGACTGGAACAAAGAATTTCAAGTACACGTCGACGCCTCCAACTTTGCAATTGGTGCTACCCTCGCCCAGGTAGGGGTGCAAGGACTAGACCATTCCATCTTCTTTGCAAGTCGATTTCTATCAAAGGCCGAACGAAACATAGCACAATGGAGCTAGAGGCACTAGGGATGGTGTACGCAGTACAGAAGTTCCGGCACTACTTGTTGGCTACACCATTAACATTTTATGTGGACCACCAAGCACTAATGTACCTAGTGAATAAACCAATCATCCAAGTGAGGGTAAGTCGATGGCTACTGCTCTTACAGGAATTCACCTTCACCATTGTCGTACAGCCAGGGATGTCCCATGTAATAGCTGACCAACTATCAAGGATCAGATCAGGGGAACCGGCTGAGGGAGTAAACGAAGACTTTCCAGATGCACACTTGTTCCAAATTGCAATACTACCAACTTGGTATGAAAAGATAGGCCAGTACCTATCTACCTCCACATTTCCAAGCGAGATGCCTTCAGGAGAACGGAGGAAGTTGGCACTGAAGAGCAAAACCTTCCAACTAATTAATGGGCTTTTATATAAGATGGGTCCCGACCAAATCTTGAGGAGGTGTGTCATGGAGGAGGAAATTCGCGGTGTAATAAAGGAGGCACATGATGGATTAGCAGGCGGACATATGGGACCAGATGCAACCGCTAGGAAAGTGCTTCTGGCAGGTCTATGGTGGCCAACTCTACACATCGATGCCCGAGAGTGGGTGATCGGATGCGACACTTGCCAACGAGCGGGAAAACCTCTCAAGAGGGACTTCATGCCTCTCTTTCCTTTGTAGCCGCATGAACTATTCGAACGATGGGGTTTGGACTTTGTGGGATCTTTGAAGCCAAGTAATCTACACTAGTGCAAATATATTGTAGTTGCCACGGAATATCTCACCAAGTGGGGAGAAGCTAGGGCCTTGCCGGATAACATGGCTCTGAGTATGACATGGTTCTTGTATGAACAGATTGTCACCAAGTATGAGATACCACTCCAAATCACCAGTGATAGAGGAGTGCACTTTATCAATCAAGTAATCCATACCATGACTGTGGAATTTAAAATATTCCATAACCTATCCAGTCCGTACTATCCCCGCGCTAATGGACAAGCAGAAGCAACCAACAAGGTGTTGGTATCAATAATCTACAAATCGTGTGGGGTGGAACAAGAAGACTGGGAGGAAAGACTACCAGCCATGCTATGGGCCTAGTGTACAACATACAAAGTCACTACCGGGCATACCCCGTTTCAACTCATGTACGGGCAGGAGGCAGTGGTACCAGTCGAGTACATCGTGCCGAGCCTTCGAGTGGCGGTGGAAAATAGACTTGGGGACCTAGAAAGCTTGAATGCAAGGCTTGATGGTTTGATAAAGCTGGATGAATGAAGATTGATGGCACAATGGGCAATAGAGGTGGCACAACTCCGGCAGAAGCATTGGCATGACCTGCATCTGCAGAAGGCCAACTTCTAGCCGGGGCAGCTAGTTTTGAAGTATAATGGTCAGAACGAACTTCGACCAGGGAAGTTCAAGGTCCGTTGGCTCAGACCCTATTAAATCGGAGAGGTCGGTAGGAATGGAGCAGTAAAGCTTGCGACTTTGGATAACAATCTGATCAGAGACCCGGTGAACGGTTCCAAGTTGAAGATCTACAGGGAAAGAAATAAACCTGTGATTGGGATTAACATGCTAGGATACGCCACGAGAGGGCATTGGACCATTGGTCGAAGCAAGGAGGTCGAAGAGGACTCGGTGGTAAAAGGAGAACCCTATCGGAGGGATGACGACTGGGCGAAGCCTTTGGCGGCCATGGAAGAACGACTTGTACCAAAAAGGGTGGAAGGTGTGGTGGTTCCCAGGATCCACAAACATCTCACAAATGCGTATTTCGGGGACCCATCTTTGTGGGTGCGAGTTTCAGGATATTGGAAAAAATGGGCCCCATACAAAGGAGCTCGGGAGGGATATGTAGCATATGACATTGATGAAGAAGCAGAAGCTTGGAGGAAAGCCAAGAACATAAATAAAGAGCAGGATCCGATGGACCTGGAGGAAGAGATCGACCTGGAAGAATATGGGACAACCCTAGGCCCATGTTTAAAAATGGTACTGAAAACAGAGGACCTATTCATCATCGCTTCCGAAGCGGGCGAGGTAGAAGCCGGACCTAACTCATTGTACCGGGTGATCCCTAACCCGGCTGGGCCACCAGAGATTGATGGAGAAAGAGTAAAATGGTACCACCAGTACGGGGATCGGTACATTGACAGCCGCTACAAGGGTGTGGGACTCGCCCCATTGGTGGACAAGATATGGGACCTGGAATACGTAGGGACGTGTTGGGCACAAGAATGCTACAGAAGACTACCACATGTATGTACGTGGTTACATGACTCAGAAATAAGAATGAAGACACCCAACAATGCCTCAGGGGTAAAAAGGAAGAACAATGGGGATGGAGACTCTGAATAGGAACCAAACAAGAAATGGAAGGAAGACAAGGCGAGGAACAAAGAAACAGGGAAGAAATTGAGAAAAAAGCAAGGTAGGGGGCCAGCAAGAAGAAACAAAGGAGACAGGGAACTCCTCAGCCGCAAGAACGAACACAATAAACTGGCTAGGGGCTTACAGAAGGCCAACTAGAGGGCACAATAGGCCAAAGGGTACCGAGGTAAATTAAAGGCAAGGAAGCTAATATTGAAAAAGCCGTGTCAGATAAAGGATGTGAGATGACTGAAAAAACAAGGGGTCTTAAAGGGTGAGGAGGAGAAATACAGGAAACAAGAAAATAAGTCCAAGTCGGCAGGTATTAAAAAATTAGAATATCAGGCAAGTAAAGCGGTAGGGAAAAGTTAAGACTACTAAAAAGACAATTATTTTATGTTAAGCTAATAAAACATTTTTACCTAACCCTAACCCTTGCAAAGGAAAGTGCTTATAAAAACCCCCACGAGACCCCATTAAGCATAGGGCAGGGAAGATAGAATGATGAACCCAGCAGCCAGGCAAAACTGAGCGAAGGGAAGAAAGTAACATACCGTACGGATCAGCTGCGCGTGCCAATTGTACGGACAAAATACACCATACAAAACAATTGTACGGACACAAAGGTAAACCAGGAGTTGATAAATCCGTACGGTGTACGGATTGCACAGATAGGAAAATGCGAGGGCCAGGAAGTCTCACCATACGACGTATGGATTGCAGAGAGACACCAACAAGAGATACCGTACGACCTTCCAAGAAGCCTCGTCATACGGCTTACAGATTACCAAAAAGATTCACCATACGACGTACGGATTGTAGCAAACGAGTTGCGTACGGATCGCGTACGGAGTGCAGAGAAAGGCGTACGGAGCAAGAAGGTTGTGCATAAATTTTTGCCATACGTGTACGGCGTATGGATTGCAGAGAGAGTTGGCGGAAGTCACTGTACGGGCACATTCAGGCAAAGTACCAAAGGAGGTATTGTCGTATGGACATGTATGGGAACGTGCAAGAAAATTCGCCTAAGGAGGAATCTGTACGATGTATGGTATTAGGAGGACAGGCAGAGAAGGGTATGGCGTACGACGGCAACATTCTATCTGTATGGTGGGTACTTGACAGACCAAGTAAGGAGGCAGCACACAGGTATAAGAGGCAAGGGGGTGGTTTGGCAGAACATGAGAAAGAAGTGGTACGGCAAGGAAACTGTGCGTGATACAATGGGCCGTACAAACTAGCGAGACAATCTTTCCGACAGTTATAATAACGACTCAGGAAGGGGCATGGGAAGAAGAACGGAAAAAGGCAGTTGCAGTGCAGCCATGACTACCATAGAGCCCGCTAGCAGCAAGAAAACCAAGAGCAGACCAAAGACACTGAAGGACTCAGAGGGACTCATGGTGGCCAATGTAGCATTTGAGAGTGTGACCGACAGTGAATGTCATACCTGGTGGGAAGAAAACCCTCCAGACCATGTGACAAAGGAATCTCTCAGGAGGGCACAGGTCGATCACGCCGTCCAAATGCCCACATTCAACATTAAAGAGTTCGAGCCAATCCTGCGAACCATGGTATCAGGCTATAATCCACAGGAACGAGCTTCAATCATTCAGTTCCAAGGGTGCACAGTGCGAGTTTCATTGAAACATCAGGATTTCAGGCGAGTATTTGGCATACCGGAGAAAGGAGCATCTGTGGCCAAACCAACCAAAAAAATCACCAGAGAAAAGAAGAAATGGTTGATGGATTTGGTTTCCAGAGATGACCTCACGGAAGAGCAGTGGAAAAGTGCCTGGGCCGACAGCAGAGGAATGAAGCATGCGTTTATCGCACCTAGCGAATGGAGGATGCTAATGGACCTGGTCAAAAGCTGCCTTACGGGAGCCAGCCATGCATCTAACATAGTTATATGGATGATAGGATTAATGAATGGGATCAAATGCGGGAAGGTGTACAATTGGGGGCAACTCCTGGCAGAACGAATACACGACTTCCTGAGACTGGAACACAAAACGTTCTACATGTGCCATCATGCTATCAGCTTGTTCCTGGATGCTGTATGCCTGCAGGTACCACCAGAAGTATGGGGGACATTTGAACCACGCGGAAGGGTAGAACCAAATAAACCCACCATGTACTACTATATCCACCTGGACACCCTAGGCGACACAGCACAACCGACAAGGAAAAGGAGGAAACTGGACACATCCATGGAGATTGAAGAGGTTAGAAGCGTGTTTAGTCCTAAATGTATAGTTGGTGAATAATCAGATAACACAGTTTTCCCTACACGTACCAAGTATTCATGGAACAAAACAATTGTACATCATAACATAAATGACAAATGATAATAATTAGACCAGAAAGTTATATTTTTATTCCAATGTCCCGAATTGTCCATACCTCATAATCCCCCTACCAAGGTTCCAACCAGACAATATATAGACCCGACGGTTGGCCAAGTTGCCAACCGTCACCAACTCCCAACTACCCGACGGGAACCTCTCAGCAACAGCAAAACATAACCATACATAACACACTTATAATTATTATTCATACTAACATACGTTTTTACCCCTAACATTAGCCCCCCCCCAAAACGTAGTCGTCTTCCAGACGACTCAGACAAGAGAACTGAAAATGAAAAACATAGCTAAGATCGAGAAGAGGGAGGTGGCGTTCCTGTAGTGGTCGCTGTAGGGGGTTGCTGTCTGGCCTGGATTTTCAGGTTCTTTTCTACCATCAACTGTCGTTTGTGAGCTTTCTTTACCATGTGAGCAACTTCTAGTAGCTTTTTATCCTTTTGTTCTAGCTGTGAAGTGAGCGCCGCCACCTGGGCTACTAATGCCTGTGCCTCCTTCTCCTGTATGCTGCAGCGGGCCTCACAGGTAGTCATCTTCATTTCCATCTCCTTCCTCAGAATCCTCTCTACTATGGCCAACTCTGCCTGCTTCTTACTCTCCTTTTCCAGAGTTGTTATGTACATCTATTGAGCCTCTTTCTCCACTTGATGTTGCCGCATCTATAAGTACACCTCTTGAAAAACCCCCTCCATGCTGTGGAAGGTGGTGCCTAAAGTGCCTATACCTCCTATTAGGTGCTTGTGGGTCCAGTTCTGAATCATCTAGGGCATACTATGGTCTGACCACCCCTGCTGCTCAAAGTGTTGTGTGAACTCATCCTTGCACCCTTTGGTCATGAAGTGACACAGCTGTGTAGCATCGGCCGAATTGCCGACCTCCATTTGTCCAGTAAGTTGAGCCATGTTGCGTGCAACATAAGAGAGCCCTTGTAGCTCCTCTAAGAATCATCCAAGTGAGCCTGCTGGGTCATTCGGGTCGAGTGGTGTGATATGAAGTCCCGTGAAAGCTCCTGTCGGTCCAGTGCTCTGCTTGTCCCTTCCCTGCTGCCGTTCTTGATCAACAGATCTCTCTCCTGCCAGGTCTGGGATAGAGGTCTCTCTATTTGTGGTCATGCTTGGCCCAATGGCCATGTTATGTGGTGCAGGAGAGGGGGGAAGGTGTGGGGCGAGGGCGAACTGCCCCAGCCATCCATCCAGTGAGGCGTCTATATCGTCATCTGTCAGAGTATCCAAGGCTACCTCTAAGTTAGTTGGCACTGTACTGGTTCCTGCCGACACCGTACTAGTTTTTGCCGACACCGTACCAGTTTCTGCTGCCACAGTACCAGATTCTACTGCCATCGTACCATTTTTTGTTACCACCGTACCAGTTTCTGCTCCTGCTGCAAGTACGACCAAACTGATCTGTGGCGACGATACCCGCCTCTGTGCAGGCGGTTCCCCTTCTCCAATCTTCTGAAATAGTACCCCCATTGGTCGTACATCTCCCACTGGGCTGGCTACGGCAAGCGCCTCCTGAGGTACCAGGTGTGCCGAGGATAGTTTCGAGGGTGCAAATTTTACCCTCGTACTTTTCCATTGCACCGGTAATCCTCCCTATCGCTCCTCTTCCTCTTCTTCTTGCTACCATGACTCTATTTCCTCTTCCTCCACAGCTGTGTGTCCTGTCAGATGGAACCCCTCATCGCCACTTTCCATGTCTTCCACCTCCTCCGAATCCTCTGCGTTGCTAACCTCTTCAATCTCCATGGAAGTGTCCATTTTCCTCCTCTTCCTTGTAGGCTGCGCTATGTCGCCAAGGATGTCTAGATGGATATAGTAGTACATGGTGGGTTTACTTGGTTCTACCCTTCCCCTTGGTTCAAATGTCCCCCATTCCTCTAGTGGCACCTGCAGGCGTACGACATCTAGGAACAAGCTGATAGCATGATGACACATGTAGAACGTTTTGTGTTCTAATCTCAGGAAATGTCGTGGATGCGTTTTGCCAAGAGTTGCCCCCAATTGTACACCTTCCCGCATCTGATCCCGTTCATTAATCCAATCATCCATATGGCTATGTTACAGGCGCGGCTGACCCCCGTCAGGCGCCTTTTGACTAGGTCCATTAACATCCTCCATTCCCCAGGTGCGATAAAGGTACGCTTCATTCCTCTATTGTTAGCCCAGGCGCTCTTCCACTGAGATCGTCTCTACACACCAAATCCATCAACCATTTCTTCTTTTCTTTGGTGAGTTTTTTGGTAGGCTTGGCAACAGATGCTCCTTTCTCCGGTATGCCAAATACTCGCCTGAAATCCTCAGGTTTGAATGAAACCCGGACTGTGTGCCCTTGAAACTAGATGATAGAAGCTTGTTCGTGCAGATTATAGCCGGATACCATGGTTCGCAGGACTGGCTCGAACTCTTTAATCTTGAATGTGGGCATCTACACAGTGTGGTCGACTTGTGCCCTCTTGAGAGATTCCTTCGTCACATGGTCTGGAGGGTTTTCTTCCCACCAAGTACGACATTCACTGCCAGTCACACTCTCGAATGCTACATTTGCTGCCGTGAGTCCCTCTGAGTCCTTTGTTGCCTTCGGTCTGCTCTTGGTTTTCTTGCTGCTGGCGGGCTCTGTGGCAATCATGGTTGTGGCTGCACTGCTACTACCTTTCTCCGTTCTTCTTCCCATACTCCTTCCTGAGTCGTTATTATAACTGCCTAACAGATTGTCTCGCCAGTTTGTATAGCCCATTGTATCCCGCTCAGTTTCCCTGTTGTATGGCTTCTTGCTTGTGTTCTGCCAGACCGACCCTTTGCCTTTTATACCTGCGTACTGCCTCTTTGATTGGCCTGTTAAGTACCTATTGTACGGATATGGTGTTGCCGTCGTATTCCATACGCTTCTTTGCCTGCTGCCGTACGGATTCTGTCTTGTGCAAATGCTTTTGCACATGCTGGTGGGCGCGGACCATACATCGTACGGTGGAGATGTGTCTCTACTTTGGGCTAGGTTCGTACGGTAACGTCATACGCTGCACGGTATCCAACGTTGGCTCTTCCAGGGTTTTCTTACATCGTACATGTACGGACAATAGCCTCCACCCCGGACCTTGTACGCCAAAACCAAACGTGTTGTACGCCATACACGTACGATGAATTTGTGTTCTCCCTCCTCATGCTTTGCACGTCATACGTCGTACGGTAACTCCTGATCTTTGACTCTCTTGTATCTTGAATTCATACGCCGTACGGTATGATCTGCTAGCAACTCTTTGCAATCCGTACGCCATACGATCCAGCTCCCTGGCACTCGTGCCTTCCTGACTGTGCAACCCGTACACCGTACGGACTGATCAACTCCCTCTGGCTTTCTTCGGCGTCCGTACAAGTAGTTTTGCTCAATGCTGTCTGGTTGCTGGGTTCACCCTAATCTCTTTCATGCGCTGTGTCTAATGGGGTCTCGTGGCAACTTTTATAAGCACTTTTCTTTGCCAAGGTTAGGGTTAGGCATACATGTTTTATTAATTTAACATAAAATACTTGCTTTTTCAGCAGTCTTAATTTTTCCTTACTGGTTTTGCTTGTACTTGCCTAACATTCCAATTTTTTAATGCCTGCTGATTTGGCCTTCCTGTATTTCTCCTCCTTAGCCTTTAAGACCCCTTATTTTGCCAGTCGTCTTACTTCTTTTGTCTGGCACAACTTTTTCAATATTAGCTTCCTTGCCTTTAGTTTACCCTGGTACCGCTTGGCCCGATTGTGCCCTCTGGCTGGCCTTCTGTAGGCCACTAGCTAGTTTATCGTGTTTGTTTTTGCGCGCAAGGAGTTTCCTTGTCTCCTTTGTTTCCTTCTTACTGGCCCTTTACCTTGCTTTTTCCTCCTTTTCTTCCCTGGTTCATCGTTCCTCGTCTTGTCCTCCTTCCATTTCTTGTTTGGTTCCTGTTCGGAGTCTCCATCCCCATTGTTCCTCATTTTTACTCCTAAGGTATTATTGGGCGTCCTCATTCTTATTTCTGAGTCGTGCAACCATGTACACACATGTGGTAGTCTTCTGTAGCACCCTTGTGCACAGTACGTCCCTACGTATTCCAAGTCGCATATCTTGTCCACCAGTGGGGTGGGTCCCACACCCTTGTAGCGGCTGTCAATGTACCAGTCCCCGTATTGGTGGTACCATTTTACTCTTTCTCCGTCGATCTCCGGTTGTCCAGCCGGGTTGGGGATCACCCGGTACAATGAGTTAGGTCCGGCCTCTACCTCGCCTACTTTGGAAGCGATGACAAATAGGTCCTTTGTCTTCAGTACCATTTTTAAACATGGGCCTAGGGTTGCCCCATATTCTTCCAGGTTGATCTCTTCCTCTGGGTCCATCGACTTCACCCCTTTAGGTAGGTTCTCAGCTTTCTTCCGGGCTTCTGCTTCTTCATCAATGTCATATGCAATGTATCCCTCCCGAGCTCCTTCATATGGGGCTCGTTTTTTCCAATATCCAGAAACTTGTACCCACATAGCTAGGTCTCCAAAATACGTATTCGTGAGATGTTTGTGAATCCTGGGAACCACTAAACCTTCCACCCTTTTTGGCACAAGTCGTTCTTCCATGGCCGACAAGGACTTCGCCCAATCGTCATCCCTTCGATAGGGTTCTCCTTTTACTACCGGGTCTTCCTCAATCTCCTTGCTTTGACCAATGGTCCAATGCCCTCTCGTGGCGTATCCTAGCATGTTGATCCCAATCACAGGTTTATTTCTTTCCCTGTAGATTTTTAACTTGGAACCGTTCACCGGGTCCCTGATCGGATTGTTATCCAAAGTCGCGAGCTTCATTGCTCCATTTCTACCGACCTCTCTGATTTTATAGGGTCCGAGCCAACGGACCTTGAACTTCCCTAGTCGAAGTTCGTTCCGATCATTATACTTCAAAACTAACTGTCCCGGCCAGAAGTTGGCCTTCCTCAGATGCTGGTCGTGCCAATGCGTCCGCCGACATTGTGCCACCTCACTTGCCCATTGTGCCATCAGTCTCCATTCATCTAGCTTTATCAACCCATCAAGCCTTGCATTCATGCTTTCGGTGTCCCCTAGTCGATTTTCTACCGCCACCCGAAGGATTGGCATGGTGTGCTCAACTGGTACCACTGCCTCCTGCCCGTACATGAGCTGAAATAGTGTATGCTCGGTAGTGACTTTGTATGTTGTACAGTAGGCCCATAGCATGGCTGGCAGTCTTTCGTCCTAGTCTTCTTGTTCCACCCCACATGATTTGTATATTATTGATACCAACACCTTGTTGGTTGCTTCTGCCTGTCCATTAGTGCGGGGATAGTACAGACTGGATAGGTTATGGAATATTTTTAATTCCATGGTCATGGTACGGATTAATTGATTGACAAAGTGCACTCCTCTGTCACTGGTGATTTGAAGTGGTATCCCGTACCTAGTGATAATTTGTTCGTACAAGAACCATGCCGTACTCAAAGTCGTGTTATCCAGCAAGGCCCGAGCTTCTCCCCACTTGGTAAGATATTCTGTGGCAACTACAATATATTTGCACCGGTGTAGGTTACTTGTCTTGAGAGGTCCCACAAAGTCCAAACCCCATCGTTCAAATAGTTCCTGTGGCTGCGAAGGGAAGAGAGGCATGAAGTCCCTTTTGAGAGGTTTTCCCGCTCGTTGGCAAGTGTCGCATCCGATCACCCACTCTCGAGCGTCGGTGTGTAGGGTTGGCCACCATAGACCTGCCAGAAGCACTTTCCTGGCGGTTGGATCTGGTCCCATATGTTCGCCTGCCAATCCGTCGTGTGCCTCCTTTAGTACACTGCGGATTTCCTCCTCCATGACACACCTCCTCAAGATTTGGTCAGGCCCCATCTTATATAAAAACCCATTGATTAGTTGGAAGGTTTTTCTCTTTAGTGCCAACTTTCTCTGTTCCCCTAAAGGCATCTCGCTTGGAAATGTGGAGGTAGATAGGTACTGGCCTATCTTTTCATACCAGGTTGGTAGTATTGCAATTTGAAACAAGTGTGCGTCTGGAAAGTCTTCGTTTATTCCCTCAGCCGGTTCCCCTGATCTGATCCTTGATAGTTGGTCGGCTATTACATAGGACTTCCCTGGTCGTATGACAATGGTGAAGGTGAATTCCTATAAGAGCAGTAGCCATCGGCTTACCCTCCCTTGAATGATTGGTTTATTCACTAGGTACATTAGTGCTTGATGGTCCACATAAAATGTGAACGGCGTAGCCAACAAGTAGTGCCGGAACTTTTGTACTGCATACACCATCCCCTGTGCTTCTCGCTCCGTTGTGCTATAGTTTCATTCGGCCTTTGACAAAAGTCGGCTTGCAAAGAAGACAGAATGGTCTAGTCCTTGCGCCCCTACCTGGGCGAGAGTAGCACCAATTGCAAAGTTGGAGGCGTCGACGTGTACGCGAAATTCCTTGTTCCAGTCTGGGTACACTAATATTGGTGCACTCACCAGCCGGTCTTTCAATTCCTTGAAGGCTTCTTCTTGCTCCGTACCCCACACAAACGGCTCTCCCTTCCTTGTCAACTTATCAAGTGGCCAAGACACCTACGCAAAGCCTTTGATGAATCTTCGGTAGTAGCCGACATGGCCGAGGAATGATTTCACCCCTGTTATGTTCGTTGGGCTTTCCATGTTGACGATTACGCCTATCTTGTCTGGGTCTGTCTTCAATCCTTCTTTACAGACAATGTGGCCTAGGAGTTTCCCTTTCGATACCATAAACCTGCACTTCTTTGGATTCAGGGCTAACCTGGCCTTCCAACATCTTTCCATACATTCTCCCAAAGCCTTCAAATGGGTGTCCTGATCGCTAAAAATCAACCAATCATCCAGAAATGCTCTGAAATTCACTACTGACATCTTGTCAAAAATATGCAAAATTATTTGCTGGAAGGTCACAGGCACATTGCATAGCCCGAAGAGCATGCGATTATAGGCATACACTCCTTCCTCCACCATGAATGTGGTCTTCAACTTATGTTCTTCTGCAATACTTATTTGGTTGTACCTGGAGAATCCATCCAGAAATGTGTCTATTTCATGCCTGACGACTTCTTCCAGGATGCTGTCAGTGAATGGTATCAGAAATGGATCCTTGATGGTTACTGCATTTAGGTACCTGAAATCCACACATATCCTTATCTGATTAGCCTCTTTTTTAAGGGAGATGACTATTGGAGACACCCAGTCACTTGTTTCCACTTTGAATATAATCCCTGCTTCCAACATTTTATTGATTTCCTCATTTACTTTGACTGCGTAGTTTTTGTTCATCCTGTACGACCTCCTTCGTATCGGTTGGGCTCCTGGTACGAGGGTTATGCGATGCACGCATAGCTTCGACGGTACCCCCTTCAAGTATTTGTAGGTCTAGGCAAAGACATCTTTATATTCCAGAAATAACTTGAAGGCTGTTGCCTTCAGCACAGGGTTATAGTCATCTCCTACTAGTATCACTTGTGGCTCTGCCTCATTGCCTAGATTAATCTTCTCCACACCCGGTTCCTCGTACTTGATGGGTTTATCCCTTTCAAACTGGTGTGCTAGCGTGTCATCCACTCTTGCCATTCCCTCTTGGTATCTACTGTACTCTGGCGGAGAGGATTGTTCTTCCGTCCCACCGCTTGATTCTCCTATCTCACATATTTGAAGCATGTGACATTCTGGGTGGAAGACCTCATAGTCCTCCATTTGCCAATGAAAAAGTCCCGCCAGTGAACTAGCTTCATCCTCCGAACACCCGTCCAATTCCAACACTCCTTCCACGTCGAGCTCTTTCCCTCCTTTGTCTCCTTCAGTGCTCCACTCCCATAGATTGGAATCTTTTGAGTCGGAGTCCGATGATGCAAGCTCTTCGCTGACGGACTAGTTCCTGAGATCAATTACATACTTATGGCCGTCATTCTCGATTGAGAGCGTATTCCTTTTCCAGTTGTGGTTGGCTTTGGCCATGATCAGCCACCCTCTTCCTAGAAGAGTGTCGTACGCTTTCCTTTCCAGATGAATGACTACAAAATCGATAAGGAATTGTTGCATCCCAATTATCACCTTTTGTGCCATGAGGGTGCCAAGGGGTTTGATGCCGTGCTGATCTGCCCCGACCAAGTGGAAGGTTGGTGGCCATAGTGTTGGCTTGCCGAGGCTTCGCCAAGTTTCCTCCGACAGTACGTTGACTCCGGACCCACCATCAACAATGGTGTTTGTCAGCTTTTGTTGCAATAAATCCATCTGTACCACTGCGGGTTTCCGTCCGATGCCCACCGCTAGTAGGATAGGGTTCATGGCATCCGTACCGGATCCATTCACTGGGTCCGTACCAAACTTTGTCATCGTTTGGTGTTCCTGACCGATGGTAGTGTCCCCGGTTACATTTGTCAGAGCCATCCTTAACTGTGGCATGCTCTGTAGAAGGTCAGACACCCGTACGGGTATTGTGGTTTGTAACATCTGCTTGATGATAGTCTTCTCTGGTTCCGACCGGACTGGTGTATCGACAACCAGGTACGAGGCCCTCCGCTCTCCAACCATCGCCCGCTTGATATCCGTCCTTGCCTCCTGGAGTCTTTCTTTTTCTGTGCGAGGGTCCGAGTACATGGCTTTCTTGTTCTACAACCTTGTGATTGCCAGTACGTCTTCTCTTGATCCCTCCACATCGAGCATGTTCACCCCTTTCTGTTTTGGACAATCTATGTCCTCGTGATTTCTTGGACCGCACCATCTGCACAACAAACTTCCTACATCACCTTCGTTTTGGCATTCTCGAGCAAAGTGACCCCATTCGTTGCACTTCCTGCACTGAATCATGGGTTGCCCCTTCCCGTCGTATTGAATTCTGCTCCTCGGTGTGTTATTATTGGATCTGTTGTTACCCCGCCGATTGTTTCTGTACCTTCCAGGTGAGGCGTCAGAGTTTGCTGTTGGCTTCGGCGGTGTTGCCGGCGGTGTGGCTTGGTCAGGTTGGGTGTAGAGCACTTGTGTGCTCCGTGCTTTCAAGTTGTATGAGCATTCCTTAGTGGAATGTCCCATTACTTGGCAGATGTCACCAAAAACTTTATGGGGATAACTTCCTTTAGTGTGTCCTTTAGTCTTGCAGTCAGTACACCATAGTTCTTTTCCTTCCCTACCACTTTCTTTGTCACCTTTTAACTCCTTAATCATCCTCAGCATATCCTTCCAGAGTGCTTGCACAGTTTTGGATACCCCGTCGCTGTCTTCATCCGTGCTGTCACCATCACCGGTCCGTTGCTTCCCCCAAGATGTCTTGTTTTCACTTTCAATATCCATGGCGCAGTTGTATGCTTTATCGTACGATGGCGGAGGGACTACTTTCATCGTCCTTCTCAGGGATGGTATGAATCCTTCCACAAACCACCGCTTCTTGAGGCCATTTGTCGACTGGTTCTCCATTTTGTTAAGTAGTTCCCTCAGCCTTCTGTAATATGCGCGCACACTTTCGTTTTTTCCTTTTTTGGTGTTATAAATTTCCGCCACAATCTCGTTGTCATCCCGTAGGAGTTTGAATTCTTCCTCGAAGGCCTTCTTCAGATTGCTCCCAGGATGTTTTATGCTGAGTATCAAGGTCTGTGTACCAGTCAATAGCTATTCCTAGCAGAGTGGCTAGAAATGCCTTCACCCAGTAGTCCCGGTCGTCCTGGCCATTTGCTTCCCAGATGGTGACGCATGTCTTGCAATGTCGTACGCGGTCCTCTGACCCATCGCCCATGAATTTTGGAAGTTTTTGTTTCTCCGGGGTATGTGCCATCGTTCTTTTCTGCACGGTTTTATGCAGTGCCTGGAAATGGCTATATGCCGGGAAGGTACTATGTGCCCGGAGGGTACCGTATGCTCCTGGTTTGGTTGGGCCCATGCCAACCGGGCTTTGGTCACCTTCACTTCTATAGTCCCTCCTTCCCGGGGTTTCCGAATCCGATCTTCCTATTTTGATGCCCTCCGACAAGGACAAGTTTTTAATGCCGGACAACGTTGCTTCGAAAATTGTGGCGATTTCCTCGTGCAGGTCTCGTACCGCCTCCTCTCCTTGTTCGAAAAATTCCAATTGGGTGCTTTGTGATTCGGTTTTGGAGTCTTCTTCACTTGACATCGAGTGTGGGGCCTGGTCAGCGAGATCTTCCTCCGCTACGTCTAGAAGTGGCAGGTTCCTGGCGACCTCAGCCAACTCCTTCCACGTACATAGTTTTTGCTTCTCCTGACTACGACTCCGACTCACACTTCGACTTCTGATGTTTTTCTCCTGACTCCTCGAGTCGGCAACCTCTCTTAGTCGTCGTCTCCTGTCGGCCTGTTCTTTTATGGAGAGAGATCGCAGTACAGTTCCCTCGTTTACTAATTTGGTAGCAGTGGTACATCTGTCTTTGTTCGGCCGTAGGGGCATCAAGTGCCAGAGGTACGGCGCTGACTGGCCTCCCTCTCCTCTTCCTCCCTACGACTCCGTTCCTCATAACGTCGGAGAACTTGTTGTCGCCGAAGTTCCTTTGCCGTTTCCTCCCTTTATTCTTGGAGTGCAATCAAATTCCTGGCGAGTAACCTTGGAATACTTCTAAGTAGGTCAAAGACGGGGGTGTTGACGGTGAGTTCACCACGTACCTGTTGTGACCATTTCACACATTGCCCCATTAAAATGGGGACCCCCTCTTTCTGGTTTTGTTTTTGCTTTCTCTTTGTTTGTTCTTCTCTCTGCTTTTAGGGTTTTGAGTGAGTGAGTTGTCTGTCTGGGCTAGGGCTAAACCTTAGGGGTTCCTTTTGGCATCATTCAAGCTAAGTCCAGTCAAATTTTGGAAAATTGTTAATTGTCTCCTTGAAGAATTGTGATTGAATATTGAGATAAATCTTTCAGGGGAATCAAATTGGTTAGGTCAAGGGAGTCAAAGTAGGTCTCAGGTTAGGTCTTGATTGAAAGAAGGGTTTTTTAGAGTCAAGTCCAGTTTGTTTCCAAGTCCGGGTCAGTGAAGCACGGTCAGTGAAGAAAATGAGTCTAGTAGGCTAAGTTAAATAGGTAAAGAAATGGATCAAGAGCCTAAAAGTGCAAAATTGGCCCCTGATCCTTACTGAGGGTCCAGGGTGAAATAAATGAGTCTAGTAGGCTAAGTTAAATAGGTAAAGAAATGGATCAAGAGCCTAAAAGTGCAAAATTCGCCCCTGATCCTTACTGAGGGTCCAGGGTGAAATTCCTTGTAAACTGGATTTCCTTCGCAATTTTGAATAAGTGTTGACATTTTTGAAGATGAAATTGTGTGTTCTTGCCTGGAGAGGTTTTTGATAATTTTTTGGAAAGTAAGATGATGCCTGAAATGCCAGATTCGCTCCAGACCCTTGCTGAGGGTCTAGGGCGAACTTCATCCTAAACACAATTTCTTGTTTTTTGATGGATTTGCTAATTGGTTCCTGACCTTGAAAATGACCTAACTTTGCCTGGTGAAGTGGTTTGAGACTTAAATTTTGAGCAGTTTAGCCTAAAAGGGTAATTTCGCTCCTGACCCTTGTTGAGGGTCCAGGGCAAAAATGTTGTTTAAAGCTTATTTGTCACTGACTTTTCTAACTTGTTTTGTGTAGGGTCTCTCGGAAGGATGATTGGACATGACTTGAGGCAATTGAAGGTTTGAAGACATGAAAAATGATGAATTTTGGAGACTAAGGGCAAATTCGCTCTTGACCCTTGCTGAGGGCCCAGGGCGAAATTTTGATTTCCCTCATTTTGCAGTAGAAAGAGACCAAGTTTTCAACATGAATGGAAAATGAATGACTTTCTCCACCTGCTTGAAAGAGTTTTAACTTGAAATGATGAAGGATCTTGTTGAAATCATCAAAATCGCTCCTGACCCTTGCTGAGGGTCTAGGGCGAAAAATCTTATAGGGGTGATTTCTAGCCTTGTTTAGGTCGATTTGAGATGTCAAAGGCATGATGAGTGATGAAATGAACACGATGGAGCCTCCAGACTTGTTTGAAGATGAAGGAGTTTTGCCCAGGAAAGGTAATTTCGCCCCTGACCCTTGCTGAGGGTCCAGAGCGAAATTCTTTATATGCACATTTTTTGACTTTTCTTGGACATGAAAACCTATTCATAGCATGAAACAAGATGACATTTTCCTTAGCAAAGAGGTTTTAAGATGAAAAGTGAAGCATTTTGGTCACAATTGCAAAAATCACTCCTGACCCTCTCTAAAGGCCCAGGGTGAAATTCTAAAAAGCACATTTTTCTTGCAAAGTCAAAATGATTCTTATGGTTGGAATGGGTGAGAAAAGGCATGTTTTACCCATTGAATATAACTTGGACGATCAACGAAGAAGCAATCAAACTTAGTGGGGAAAATTGCTCCTGACCCTTGCTGAGGGCCCAGGGCGAAAAACCTAATATTGGACCTTTTCCTCCAGGTTTGAGCGAAGCAAAGCCTAGGCACGAGTTTGAAATGATGTTTAAATTGCCTTGAAGTGAAAAAGGATCGTTGAGAGTCAGAGTTTTGAAGGCAATTATAAAAATCGCTCCTAACCCTTGCTGAGGTTCCAGAGCGAATTGCCAAGGTTCTCTCCTTTTTTTGAAGAATTAAGACAAAATCTTGCTTGGATAGGAAGAGGACGTGATGTGTTATGCCTTAGAGGCGATTTGAAGTTTAAAGAACGAAGGAATATGCCTAAAACCAAAAGGTCACTCCTGACCCTTGGAGAGGGTCCAGTGCGAAAATCATAAAACCAACATATTTCCTTCAAGATTGTGCTAAGGCAAGGTTAGGCTGAGGTGGAAGAGACCTTCGAAAACATGAGGAATGATGATTTGCCTCCAAAAATTGATGATTCTAAGCCAGGGAACAAAAATCGCTCCTGACCCTTGGAGAGGGTCCAGGGCGAAAATTTGAAAACCTCTCATTTTACCTTGCAACAACAAAGCAAATTTGGATGGAGTGGATAAAGGAAGGACACTGCCTAGTGATGAATAAAGTTTCAACAAGAATTAATGATGAATTAAACCCAATTTGCAAAAATCGCTCCTGACCCTTGCTGAGTGTCCAGGGCGAAAAACTTGGAAAGAAGATTTTCTTGCTTATTTTGGAGGCATAAACATAATGAAAAATGCCAGTTTTGAGCCAAATTTGAAAAATCGCTCCTGACCCTTGGAGAGGGCCCAAGGCGAAATTCTTCTGAAAACATTATTTCCTTCAATATCGTTGATGAATTAACTTGGTGGTGCAAAGAAATGGATCTTGGAAATGGCGTTGAGGGTTCAACAATCAAGCTAAGGTGGATTACAACTTAAAATGAAAAAATCGCTCCTGACCCTTGGAGAGGGTCCAGGGCGAAATCCACATTCCCACCTAAATTCCTCATGCAAAATGGCAAAATTTAAAGTGCAACATCCACATTCCCACCTAAATTCCTCATGCAAAATGGCAAAATTTAAAGTGCAACATCCACATTCCCACCTAAATTCCTCATGCAAAATGGCAAAATTTAAAGTGCAACACCTTAATTGGATATGAATTTATCCTCCAGGGGATTTTGGAGTCAAGATGCGAAATATTCAAGGGTAAAATTGGAAAATCGCTCCTGACCCTTGGAGAGGGTCCAGGGAGAAATCATCATGAAACTTCATTAAGCCTTGTTTGGACATGGATATTCCCCAATTTGCACTAGATCGCCAAAATTGCTAAATTTGAGGCGTGTGGAAAATTAAATTTAAATTCGCATTAATTTAAAGGCATTTGCATTTAATAAATTAATTTTAAGCCTTGAAAAAATCAAAATTTTATCTTGGAGGCATTTAAAATTAATTTTTTTAATTAAAAATAAGCGCTCAAGGCATTATTTTGCCTTTATTTTGCAAGTCGGCCACCCTTTTTGGAGATTTTATTTATTTTTTTACCCCTTTTTTGCCAAGTCGGCCTTGTAAGGGAGTAGGGTGAGCGCTCTATATATTGGAGGAGTGTTGCTTCACATTTCAAATCATTCAATCATTCCTTTAAGCGCAAAATTGGAGAGCAAATTGGAGGTGCGAAATATAGCTTGTTTGAAGCGAATTTATTCTAAGCATTAAAGGCTAAGGAGGGTGGAGCTTATTCTTTTTGAAGCTAGAGGAGGCGCAATTCATCCAAGAGAGGGCTTTGATCTAAACTTTGCCTAGCGAAATCCATTTTTTTTGCATCATTTTCAAAGGTCTTAGAGTTTAGTACTCAAGAGGAGGTGTCAAGATGGCGACTACAAAGGCAGGAGCATCTACTAGTCACCCGGCTCTCATCAAGGAAGATCAGAAGAATGACGAATTGGAGACCAGGATCGTGTCCAAATGGAGTAATATCGGAGACACCAACTTGGGAAACTTCAATGTGAAGAAGTTTCGAGAGGTCCCCTACATTGGCAAGCCATCACCTGTTGCGAAGAAGATAATTGAAAGTGGCATTATCAAGGCGGCAGGTTTCCCTCCAGAAGTCAAGTGTCATGAGCTGATGATCGAGTGTGCCTGCCACTATGACTCACAATCAAGGTCGATCGTATCCAAGGAAGGGAACACCTTAGCTTACCTTTCTAAGGAAGCTATAAGTGAAGCTCTTCATCTTCCTGAGCATAAAGATATGATTTACAAAAGCTTAGAAGGAGCCAAGTCAATGTATGAGGATGATCCCGACACCTGTCTGAATCTCATCAATAAGAATTGGTTTCTCAAAAGTCGACCTCGCCTGAACAAGATTCCCAACACACCGCATAGGATCGACTTCTAGGAGGAGTACATAGATTTGATAACTTTGCTCAATCGAGTTACAAGGGCTCCTCAAGCCTTCTACTTCAAAAAGTGGATGTTATTCTTCATTCAAGTGATAGTCCAAGGAAAAGGAATGCTTCATTGGGCCAGAATTATTAGCAATAGTCTGGATGTGCAGTTGAGAAGGCTGAGACCTACCAAATCATTCCATATGAGCTCATATGTTATATATGCCTTGATCAGGAGTTTCGAGTATGCAGGGCTACCTCACAAAGGAGTGATCGGGAGAGGACCCGGAGAAGTGAGAGTTTGTGACTCTTATGTTCATCTGCATCATCCGCCTAGAAGTGACTACAAGTTAGTCAATGATACCTTCATGATGAACATCACTAGGATATTGCAAGGCAGGATTCACAATCGACTATCTCTGGATGCACAAGAACTTGTGAAGAAGTATGGTGCATGGTTCATCCAGTTTCAAAAGTTTACATACATTAGAGTTCATGGGTGTCCTTCACCTCCCTACATGTTGCCGAGGTATCCGACAAACAGGATAGTGCTACTTGAGGTAACTAGACAGTTGGCAGCTTATGCGAAGGCATCCAGACACAAGCATGGAAATGGAATTCCCGTGCCCATCATATTGGGGAATTCAGTTGAGGTATGTCCTAACACTCAAGCCTCGGAAGATGCAGAGAAGGAATTATCCTCATATTCATTCACATTCTTTGCCTCGCGAGATAATTTTGATCCTCATGGTTATATGGAGGAGACAGTTGGTAAGAAGTACAGACATGAGTTTCAAGTGGAGGACTTTTGGATGAATCTCTCAAGTGATTTAGAAGTTAAAAGAAAGATGCATTCCAAGCTACCTTTAGATTTCATCAGAAAATGCAAAGTTTATAGCGTAGCTAATCAAGCCCAAGATAATGGTAGATACCTCCAGTCGTCCTATGACAAAGAAGATAAAAGAGTAAAGATAGACTAGAATGAGCCAGAGGTTTTAGACTTGAGAGCTTTGATGGCTCCTGTTTTATCATGTACTCGCAGATGGGTGGATGTACAACATCAGAAATTGAGAGAGCAGAACATATCAATGACTTTTACTTTGGAGGCAAGACTAGAAGAAGGAGAAGCAAGCGTGAGTGAGAACACTTCTCATCCTAGAGGCGCGAAGAGGAAAGAAAGACCTAAGAAAAGGGAATCTTCCAAGAAGAAGCAAGAGGCCAATCGAGATCACCCATCAGGCACATCTTCTCGACATGAAAAGAAGGCAAGTCAAGCTGAAGGTCAAGAGAAGATGGTACCTGAAGTTGATGAATCTATGGAATCCATGGTGCAAAATGATAAGCCAGAGAAGGGGCAGATGCCTCAACATTCATCAAGTCAATCTCCCCAAGTTGATGCTAATGAGCTACACGAAGATCAGAGGAATGATGATGAAGCGACATCTCCTCTCCGAGAAGATGAACCACTGCCTAAAGAAATTCAAGTTAGAGAAACAAGATCTGCCATCCCGGATTGGTTAAAAGAGAGACTGACAAGGGTGATTGTGGTTGAAGAGGAAGAAAATGTATTTGATTTAGAAAGCCTTATAGGAAATTCCTAGGAGGTCATGGAAAAGAAGAAGGCCACAAAGATGTCCAAGGTGATAAGGGATGAAACGGGATCCAGGAAATTGCAAATAGCTACACCAGTGGTGGACAAGTACGAAGGTGAGATTCTTGCAGATGAGTATGACTTAGAAACATTTGAGCTTGGTCCACTCACTACTGAACAAGCAATGGAAGAAGCAACCGATTCATTTGAAGCACTTAAAGACAAACTTAAGGAAGAAATGGAGAAGAATAGGAAGCTTGAAAGAGAGGTCGGTGCTTGGAGAGGCTACTTTAGTCATCTCAATCAACCCTTGAGACGTCAGGATCCAGCAGTATCTCCTTTACAAGCACTTCCTCTTGAATCAGTTGGTGAAGCAGAAAGGGTCAAAAGCTTGGTTCATCTTATGAGCTCTTGGATTGACAAATCCCACATGGTAGCCGTTGAATTTGCAACAAGAATGATGAAGACAATTCATCGAGCTACCCAGGTCCTTGAGATTATCCATAATCTATTGATAACTATAGCTACTTTCACTCACACTAGAGATGTTATCATTCCTGTCCTGCAAGTAATAAGGCAAACACCAAGACGGATCCTGGCACAAGAAAAGATAATGGATGGAGGAACTCATAACCTCCTACAGTGGTCAACTCTGCTCCAGATGAAAGAGGTTCTTTTTGAAGACATCAGCACCAAATGCAGTCAAGTTAAAGGTATCATCCATCCAATTCAAGATAAGGTGTTTGAAGTATTGTGTACCATTCTTGGCAGGCGGATCGAGATTGAGACAGATGTGGACATCCAAGAGTTGGAGGAAAGAGTCAAGGTCATCTTTTGCAAAGAGGAGAACGTCATCACAGATGAGCAACGAGATCTGATGTTCACTACCATGCTCCTAATTGAGAAGATCAAAGAACTTGAACCTGGATGGGAGATAGCTCTTCTCACTGCTTTTGATCAGGTCATTCACTTGGAATAACGAATGAAGAATCTTCCTAAGATTCCCATTGCTGAGATTGAAGGAATTGTGTCCAGATTCGTTGGATATGCTAAGAAAGAGCATAGGAAAGGGAACAAGGTTCTAGATGAAAAGTTGTTATAGGATGATGTGGCAACTTAATTCCTATTGGTCTATGTTTCCTCGACATTTGTGCCAATTAAATATTGGCTATGCATTTAATAATGTTTATCTAAATGGGGATCTTTTTTGTAACAAACCCTAATTAGGGTTTAGGTGTCAAAATCTCAACCATTGATCTTCTTTCGATCTAGGCCGTTCATTGCATTTGAGGATGCTATATATACCCTTACTCATTTTCATTTTCAAATAGAGGGATAGATGAGATGATAGATAATAGTTAGAGCTTAGAGAGAAGAAAGTTATTGTGTAGCAAGATTGAGTAGTGAAGAGAGAATTTTGAACAATTGTTGTCTATTTGGCTTTGAGATCAATAAAATATTGAAGTTATGGTGTTTTATTGCAATACTTGTGGCTATCTTCATGATTGTTTATCTTCTTGAATCATTCTCAGTCGAAGTAGTATTTGAGTTTGAAGGACTAAGTGTTGTGCTTGATCTTTGGTGAGATTCATGTCCAAACCACTAGCTTCTTACTAATTGTAAGGACGCTTTGTGTGGTCAACTAGAGATATTGAGATTTCTTAAACATTCAATCATTGTTGAAATATTGATATGTATCTTTATGATAGTATCTACAATCCTTGATGATTTGAAAATCACTAATCACCTTAGAAGATCGCATCAATTCCAGTAGAGTTGTAATTCCTTGGCAATACTGAAATTGGTAGAATCCTACCAAGTCTAGCCTACATTGAGTCATTCTTAGGATTAGATTAGCATTCATTTCTTGAAACCCTTATCTTTTGATCTTTTTTGAGAATCTGTTAGTATTAGGAAAATCTTGTTCCTGCAGTCGAACGAGAGTAACATGGACCAGCTTTCTCAGAAAGTGCGTAAGACCCCTTGAAGAAATAGCATTTACAATGACCATTGGTGCTTATCCACACGTAGAGATCCTACAATGAAGAACCTTGAAGTCACCCTGATTGATCCTTTTCGCAATATCTTCAGCATTCAAAGGCTTTAATCAAGAGAGGATAAGGTACCATTTAGGTATTTTATTCTGTGTTTGGTTGTGTACAAAACACACGTCAACAGTACCGTACCTTCCGAGACGGCTCTCTCCTGAGCCTCTCTCCGTACGTACTGCATGACCAACACATCACACAACTCCACCAGGTCTACCATCAACTGATCCTCTCGTTCCTCTTCTATGGTACTCTCTTCGTGCGTGTCGCTGTCCACGACAATTAATTGCTGGTTAAATGGTCTGCCCATTAATTGCTTCCGCCTACCACCATGGTTATCTCCAGGTTCATTCAGGCAATGGCGCCAAAATGTTTAGTCCTAAATGTATAGTTGGTGAATAATCAGATAACACAGTATTCCCTGCACGTACCAAGTATTCATGGAACAGAACAATTGTACATCATAACATAAATGACAAATGATAATAATTAGACCAAAAAGTTATATCTTTATTCCAATGTCCCGAATTGTCCATACCTCATAATCCCCCTGCCGAGGTTCCAACCAAACAATATATAGACCCGAAGGTTGGCCAAGTTGCCAACCGTCACCAACTCCCAACTACCCGACGGGAACCTCTCGGCAACAGCAAAACATAACCACACATAACACACTTATAATTATTATTCATACTAACATACGTTTTTACCCCTAACATAGTGCAGAGGATTCGGAGGTGGAAGAAACGAAAGAGTAGGAAAGTGGTGATGAGGGGTTCCATCTGTCAGGACACACAGCTGTAGAGGAGGAAGAGGAAACAGAGTCATGGCTGCAGGAAGAAGAGGAAGAGGAGGAGCGATAGGGAGGTTTGCGGGCTCAATGGAAAAGTATGAGGGTAAAATTCACACCCTCGAAACTATCCTCGGCACACCTGGTACCTTAGGAGGCGCTTGCAGTAGCCAGCCCAGTGGGAGATGTACGACCAGTTGGGGTACTGTTCCAGAAAATTGGAGAAGGGGAACCGTCGGCATAGCGACAAGTATCCCTGCCGCAGATCAACTTGGCCATACTTGCAGCAAAAACTGGTACAGTACCAATAGAAACTGGTATAGTGCCAGCAGGAACCGGTACGGTGCCAGCAGGAATAGGTACGGTGCCAGCAGGAATAGGTACTATGCCAACAGGAAGTGGTACGGTACCAGCAGAAATTGGTACGGATGACTTGGAGGCAGCGGCAGCTTTGGATACTCTGATAGATGAAGATATAGATGCCTCACTGGATGGATGGCTAGGGCAGTTCGCACTCGCCCCACACCTTCCCCCCTCCCCTGCACCGCATAACATGGCCATTGGGCTAGGCATGACTACAGATAGAGATATCACTGTCCCAGACCTGGACAGAGAGAGATCCACTAATCAAGAACAACAGGGAAGGGACAAGCAGAGCAGTGGACCGGAGGGAGCTCTCGCAAGGCTCCACATCACACCACCCTATCCGAATGACCCAGCAGGCTCACTCAGATGATTCCTAGAGGAGCTACAGGGGCTCTCTGATGTTGCACGCAGCATGGCTCAGCTTACGAGACAGATGGAGGCAGGCAATTCAGCCGACGATACACAATTGTGCCACTTCATGGCCGAGGGGTGCAAGGAGGAGTTCACGCACCACTTTGAGTAGCAAGGGTGGCCGGACCACAGTACACTTGAGATGATTCAGAATTGGACCCACAGGCACCTGGTAGGGGGCATAGGCACCTTGGGCACCAACATCCGCAGCATGGAGAAGGCCTTCTGGGAGGTGTACTTACAGATGCGGTAGCACCAGGTGGGAAAAGAGGCTCAACGGATGTACATAACAACATAGGAAAAGGAAGGTGAGAAGCAGGCACAGTTGGCCACAGTGGAGAGGAGCTTAAGGAAGGAGATGGAAATGAAGATGACTACCTATGAGGCCCGTTGCAGCATGCAGGAGGAGGCACAGACATTAGCCGCCCAAGTGGCAGAGCTCACTTTACAGCTGGAACAAAAAGATAAAAAGCTACTGGAAGCTGCTCACATGGTAAAGAAAGCACGAGAATAGCAGTTGATGGCAGAAAAGAACCTGAAACTTCAGGCTGGACAGCAGCCTCCTATTGCGACCACTACAGGGATGCCTCCTCCCTCTTCTCGGTCTTAGCTATGTTTTTATAATTCAGTTTCTCTTGTCTGAGTAGTCTGGAAGACGATTATGTTTTTTGGGGGGGGGGTAATGTTAGGGGTAAAAACATATGTTAGTAAGAATAATAGTTATAAGTGTGTTATGTTGTGTTTATGTTTATGTGGTTGCCGAGAGGTTCCCGTCGGGTAGTTGGGAGTAATCGTCGGGTCTATATATTGTTGGTTGGAACTTCGGCAGGGGGATTATGTATGGATAATTCTGGACATGGGAATAAAGATATAACTTTCTGGTCTAATTATTATCATTTGTCATTTATGTTATGATGTACAATTGTTCTATTTCATGAATGCTGGGTACGTGCAGGAAACACTGTGTCATTTGATTATTCACAAACTATACATTTAGGACTAAACAATGAGGCTAATAATGAATATCATGAAGGTAATAATGGTCACAATGGAGGTAATAATGGGCAAGGGGAAAACTCTATGAACAGTAGAAATGCAAATCAGCATATGAGAACAGTTAGTTCCAAACCCATTTCCAATGTCAGGTTGACAATGAACCCCAAGTGAATGATTTGCAAAATCAGTTTATGCCAGATTGGATAGATGGAGGCCCATGTTTTCAGACTTCTATATCACTTAGAGATTATGTGGACCTCAGACTTAAGCATAGACCCCATGTTGGCGAGAGAACAAATAATCATGATTTGCAAAAACAGGTTGGGAAATTAACCCTTCCTTGTTATCACAGGGAAGACTTCAGCCAAAGCTTGGTTGGAGAAAGTGGAGACATATTTTTAGCTTAATCCCATGCTAGAAGATGAAGCTATCAAATATGCTGCTATTCACCTGACGATTACTATGAGGCATGATTAGATCACTTCATATGCTAACTTCATGGAGAGGCTTATTGAAAGATTTGATGAAAAAAATCTAGAGCTGCATATCAAGGAGTTGGCTCAGTTGAAACTTGAAACAATGGGGTATAGTGGATGCATATGTCGCTAATTTTCAGAGGTTGTTGGTGTAGGTTATAACAATTCAAAGAGGAGACTTATTGTTTTGTTCATAGTAAGGTACTCAATCCACCTACTTTATAGGAAGCCATCAAGAAGGCTAGAGTCAAACAGGTTGGATAGTGATCACTTGAATGTACTCCAAAAGATTGTTTAGTTCAAGGGATTTCCACACAGAAAAGGATAAAGATAAAAAGAATTCCCACAAGGAATCAAATCAGTCAAGGAATGAGTCAAACAGGTTGGATAGTGATCACTTGAATGTACTCCAAAAGAAAAAATTGTGCTTTCATTGCAAGGAGCCATGGGACCCATCTCATTAATGTAGTATTAAGGAAAATGCAAAGCAAATAGAATACTTTTCAGAAAATGAATCAGTCTCAAAGAAATCAGATTCAGCAATTAGATTCATCTCAGAGAGAATACTTTTTTTTCAGAAAATGAATCGGTCTCAAAGAAATCAGATTCAGCAATTTGATTCAAAGAGTAGAGAGGAAGAAATCTCATCAAAAGAACAAGGAAGCGGTGGAACTGTTACCCAACTTTCTAGTTTCCAAAAGGCAATAGCATTCAAGGTTACAGGTGTTTTATAGGAGTAGCGAATAATAACTCTCATTGATAAAGGTGCTATCCATAATTTCATTGATGAAGGCCTTGTAGCTAGGAGAGGACTTTAGACAAAAGAACATCAAGGCTTGAAGGTGATATTGGCAAATGGTTATAAGCTCAATTGCACTTGCAAGATTTCTAATTTGAGCTTACATTTGGGAGACTATGAATTGAAGGATGACTTCTATGCGGTGAACATAGGGGACATGAATGTGGTTATAGGAAAGCATTGGTTACAAACACTCGTGGAGTTCACCGTGAATTTGTAGAAAGATGGAGATGATATTTGAAGCAGATGGGAAGAGAATAGTACTTAGAGGGACATTAGATGGGGTTCCCACAATATTATCCTTTAAGAGAATGGAGAGGTTGATGAGATAGGATTAGGTGGAGTAGGTAACAAACTATCTTATAATGACTACAATTTTAGAACAGAAAAAATAAAAACTATCATCTAGACATTCATAACTTTCTACCTAAGCATAGCAAGGTGTTTGGTAGTATACCATTGGGAGTACCACTTGAGAGGCACATTGAGCATGTAAGAGAGTTAGAGGGAGGTGCCAAACTAGTAATCACTGCACCAATAGGCATTTGAAGAGGAACAAGGATGAGATGAAAAGGTCATTAAGGAATTACTAGATATGGGACACATTAGGCCAAATAAGAGCCCCTTTGCTTTTGCAGTAGTGCTGGTGAAAAAGGATAGCACAATGTGAAAGTGAATTGATTATAGAGCTCTGAAAGATGCTGACTAAGGAATGTAGCAAACTGACTTACTTTTCTAATTTTTGTATTCTTTGACCAGCGAGAAGGAAATTGGTTTTGTTTGTTTGTTTTGTGGTTTTTCACTTTTTTGTGTTTTTGCAAAGTATGTATGCTTGGGAATTTAAGTAATGCAATTGAAAGACAATAATAAACATAAGCTAATAACTGAAATTAAATTTCAGATTGACTGAATTTGTAACAGCAATTGTTAAAAGCCAATAAACAATGGAATTCACTAAAGACAAGCCAAAATTGGCCTACCAGGGTTCCAACGCCTTGCCTGGAGGGTTGCTTTATTAGCATAAATGAGTCCAGGTGCTGCTACAGGAGCTATCAATGAGTCCTAACTGTTCCAATGAGTTTATTTCCTATAGTAAATAATTACCAAAAACAAATCTAACATAAATTGACCAAACTGTTGTTGTTTCCTTCAAACCCCCAAGAGACTTCACTATAAATGGGCAATTTTTCACATTGATTTGCTCCTATCTCTCTCCAGTGACATCATAAGCTTGAAAGAATGATTCCAATCTTTATTCCTACTGCTGACAATGAGATTTGTGCAAAAAATCCCAAGTAAAACCCTTCAATTTATTTTTTATGGATTCCAGGCAAGTAGGGAAGGTACGGCTAGCCCTAGAATGGTACGGCTGGCATTTAGGAGAGGAAAAATTGCTGTAAAACATTCCAATATGATCAATACTTTTTGTCCAAACTCTTTCCTTGCCGCCTCAGCTGATAAATCACTCAATTTGGTCCTCCAGTGACTTGAATTACTGGAAATAGTGCCAAATCATGTTGGCATTTGCATGAAGATTGCATTGATGAACTATTATGTTGTCATTGATGTCAATTATAAACGGTAATGATGTTGTTATGATTTTGTTTTGCAACTGGTAGGAGAGCTAGTGAAGGAAACCGATATTACTTGAGAAGAAGTGAGATCAACTGGTAACCCTACCTATTGATGTGCTAAACCCTAACTGATGGAGCTTGGTGAATCGGTTGTATTGGTTTATGATCAAATGATGAACGGTAATGATTATGCCATGTATGCATATTGTATGTGAATAGTTTCAAATGGTTTTTGGCGTGTAGAGATGACGGTTTTATCTTGGGAATGAGCAAGTACATTGCATGAAGTGGAAACCGCGTGATGAGTTACAGGGATCGATGAAGTGGTGATCAAGGAGCGGTCGAGGTTGTCTTGAATGATGTGCAATGATTGCTATGTAATCCAACGATCATACTTGAACAGATATGTTTGTAATCTCTATGAGATCTTAGGTTTGTGATGTGTTACCGACCTATTGTTTTGTTTATAAGGTCAATGAGTTGTTTTGTTGTAGTGTTGGCAATTTTTGATCAAGTGTAAGAGTGATTGGTTGCCGAACCAGAAGGTGTATCTGCAGTATGAGTGAAGGCGGATAGAAGAATGAAAAGGATCTGATCAAGCCGAGTAGTGCTATTTACCAGATCAGCAAACCCCTGTTGTTCTCTAACAATTACAATAGTCAAATCCCTTAACCGAGTAAGCTCTAACAGGCTTAGTGCTATCTAAGTCCTCTAACTAGGTGATCCATTAGCTTGCATTTCAAATCATCTACCGAGGTTACTCCTAACAGGGTATTGCTTCTAATAGGGCATTATAGTCAATCCCTTAACCGAGTGGTCCCTAATAGGACTTTTGTAAAATCTTTAACAGGCTTGGCTCCTAACAGGGCGAACTCATAAGAGTTCAGAATACTTGTGGGTTTTCATCCGTACCGTGGTTTTTCCCATTTGGGTTTCCACATCAAAATCATTGTGTCAAGTGGTGAATGTTTTTGTCGTTATGTTTGCTATGGTTAATTTGCTTAACTGCTAAATCCACTTAGATATGATAAGATGACCAACAGCAATCTAGAATGTGCTTTTACTATTGTTAGTAAAGTATTTGAATGTTTTTGTTAAATGGTTTGTGAGTTTCAGAGTTGTTTTACTGTTATTCTGTTATGACAGTCAACCGGTATACTTGACAGTGATATTGCATTTGTAGTTCAGTGTTTGAACCTATCAGTTCTGAGTTTGACTTGAGAGGTTTTTAAGTTTGGTGAAAGTCTAGTCAAATATCTATCTACTGATTCATCCCCCCTCTCAGTAGTTGTCCGGATCCTTATTGATTCATCATACCATCAATTGGTATCAGAGCATTTCAAGTCCTCTAGGGTCTAAGCCTAACAACTTGAGGTAAAGATCTTGAAGGACATGATGAAGAAAGAAGGTCTGAAATTTAATAGGGAAAACTATAGAATATGGAGTGATAGAATGAAAATCTATATCAAGAGTCTAGGAAGTCACTACTGGGAACATGTTGTTACTCAATATGTTGCACCTAGTGGGACTATGTCTAATGATCAAAAGAAAGAGCAACAAGAAAATAATCAAGCATTGTTGGCCATTATCGGTTCTTTGTCTGATTCACAGTATGTTGATGTCCATGGTCTGGAGACTACTTATGAGGTGTGGAAGAAACTTGAGGAAATCTATAGTGGTGATGAGCATGTAAAGATTGCCAAAGAAGAGAGTCTGAGAGATAAATTTGATGACATGTGGATGGCTGAAGGTGAGAATATTCAACAGTATGGTCAGAGGATCAAGGAGATAGTTGGTGAGATCAAGAGTATTGGTGGTAAAGTGGAGGATGCCACAGTGGTTAGTAAGGTGTTGAGAACCCTTCTACCGGTCTACGCTATCTGAGTTGCAGCCATTCAAGAGCTAAAGTCTATTGATAAAACTAAGGCAACTCTTGACTCCATCATTGGTAAGCTTACTGCATTTGAATTAAATAGTTATGATGGTAGTGCTCAAAAATCCGAATCTGTATTTAGAGCTTCAGTTTCTAACCCACCTATGAGGAAAAGTAGAGATGTTAGTCACAGTTATGAGTCTAAATCCAGCAAAGAAGTTGATGATAAAGATATTCTGATTGAGCTTGAAGCATTGTTGGCCAAGTGGTTACCTAGAGGTACTGGTAAGTACAGAGGTAAATTACCTTTGAAATGTTTTTGTAATGTCCCTACTAGTTAGAGATCACTGTCCTGCAAAACAGATTGTTAGAATACAACATATAAATATATATATAAACCATTTTTAACTTGCAATCTATCTTTAATACTTAATTAACATAATCATAATTTTCATCTAATAAAAAGGATACGAATGCCATACGAAAGTATGTCCTTAGGCGGTCGTGAAGCTCGCCTTTTTGGAACCCACCTTGGTCCCAAGCCCTCCAGGAAATCGAAGATGAGTTTGAATCCTGTCTTGGGTGTAACCTCTTACACCCAAGCCATCCAAGGAAGACCCTTTTCTATTCCTTGCCTTGGGTGATGCCTCCATCATCCAAGTCCTCAGAGGGGACCGGCCAGATCCGTCTCTTCTTGGTTGAATTTAGTCAACCAAGCCATACATATGCATATAGATGTTCAGTATATATACTGCCCTAGGGATTATCATAATCCCTCCCTTAAACTAAGGGAGTTACCTCCCTATAGCCTCCAACATGTGATTACATTTATAATACATTTTTGCCTTTTTTTACTATTTTCCTATTCCCTAATCCATATGTACATATTCCTGATTTAACATGTATTCCCTACATATATTCCTTAAAATGTGCATTAACCAATATTCACATTTATTTCTTAACATATATTCCTACTAGGCATTGATCTATATTCATTAACATATGTTAGTACAAATTCATTAACATACGGTTTATACTTATTCCTTAATATCTGAAAACCATTCGTTAATGTGTTCATTAAAGTATTCATTATCATAATAATTACATATACATTAATTACATTCATTAACATTAACTTCTTTCATTACCTATCTATTATAATCAATATCTATATTTACAATCATTATGTTACTCCTTATTCTGATTGAAAATATATATATATATAACAAACGAATTGTGAATTAAATAATATTACTAATTATTTATGGATCTGCTAGTATCTTTTTATATAATCTACTAATACTACTACCATTTGAAACAATCCTAATTGGTAAAATGTTTAAGGGCTGGTATTGGTAGACAGATCTGATGCATGTCAGATCTGGTCTGCCACTGTCATGATACTTATATCCTTATTAAATATATTTGCTAGTATCCTTTTATATAATCTACTAATACTACTACCATTTGAAACAATCCTAATTGGTAATATGTTTAGGGGCTGGTATTGGCAGACAGATCTAATGCATGTCAGATCTGGTCTGCCACTGTTATGATACTTATATCCTTATTAAATATATTGCACTCTATGTTAATATTTTCCTTAATATTAAATTCTTCATAGAAACATTATCAGACTTCATAAAGTAGAAATACATATTAAGCACATCCCATGAATGCCACCAAGAACAAGATGTTCTGCCTGTAACTTAATAACAGTTCTGATCTGAACTGATTGATCCTGCTGGCTATTAATCTTTTTTCCCTGTCATCCGTCCCCTCCTTGAATCATTTATATTCATCCTTTTAAATGTCTTATGGACGGAATAGTTGT
This sequence comes from Cryptomeria japonica, assembly GCF_030272615.1. Taxonomy (NCBI): domain Eukaryota; kingdom Viridiplantae; phylum Streptophyta; class Pinopsida; order Cupressales; family Cupressaceae; genus Cryptomeria; species Cryptomeria japonica. The sequence continues at coordinate 633,505,755 of NC_081413.1, forward strand.
ATCTCTTCTTGGGAATGGACATACCTTTCCCTTAATCGTGTCTCTTCATGAACAACTGTTGTTATCCTAATCGCTGCCTTTTGTTAATTGTTGCCTTAACATAAGCCTCTCTCTTTTTATTATTAATCCCTCTCCTTAATTAGACATTGCACCTTTAATAGGTCACGATAAGAGGCATGGTGAAGACATTCCCTTTCTCATAACTCTTGCTAATAATTAATCATGATTAGTATTTACTTTTGACCCCACCAATCATTACTAATGCAGTTTGTGTCTTCTCTTAGGATCGCGATTATGTTAGGATATCCATAGCTTGTTCTATATGATTTTATTGATGAATGATGGCCACAATTATAGCTACAATCCCATCTTTCTTGTCTATCGTAATCCATATTCAACTCGTTCTTCCCTCCTAATTGTTCTCTTATGATAGTCTTGGCTCTATCAATCTGCAATACATTTGATGAACACCTTCCTTATCGGTCCTTCATATGCTGTGATACTATCGGGTGTTTATTTGCTAATGTGTATACCATTCCAGGGTATGGATGCCACACCAGAACTTCCTCTCGGTCGCTGTCTTATTATATTTAACGTCTTAATCTCTTGTCATTTACACAATGTTGCTTTCAATTGTGATCAATTGTCTATTCATAATATTATTAAATAAATAAATAATAATAAATTATGTTTCATGTAAATAGTAAATAATAATAAGAATGAAATAATAAATTAATAATAATATTAGTAATAAACATAATATGTAAATTATATTTATAATATTATTAATTTAATAATTCATTGGTAATTATTATATTAATTAATGATAGCTATTTTATTAGGATATATATAAAAATCGAGGGGACATGATAGTTTTGCATGTAACAAGATTGGACACATTGCAGCTAATTGTCCTAATGGTGAAAATGAGCATAAGCGTGAGAAATACAAGTACAAAGGAAAAAGCAAAAGAGATTGTCTCATTACAGTTGATGGTGGTATCACTAATGAGGAATCTGAGGAAGATGCTAATGAAGACATTGTCTTTGTTGCCATTAAAGAGGAGACATCTGATCAGAAGGCATTAGTTTCTCGCATGGATAGTTCTGATGATTGGATCATAGATAGTGGTTGTTCACACCACATGACCGGTGACCGGAGTAAATTTCTTACTTTGAAGGAATTTGATGGAGGAGTTGTGAGGTTTGGAAATGACTCAACCTGCATGGTAAAAGAAAAGGGAGCCATTTCTCTTAATGGAAAGAGCAATGTAGATGATGTCTACTAGGTTGAAGGATTAAAGCACAATCTTTTCAATGTAGCTCAACTCAATGACAAAGGTTATCCATTGGAATTTAAGAATGGAATGTGCAAAATCTATGGGAGCAAAGGTGAACTCATTGCAACCAGCAAGCAGACAAAAGGTAACTTGTTTCACCTAAATCCTAAAGTCAACAACTGTTTGATTGCTAAAGTAGATGATAGTTGGCTTTGGCATCGAACATTTTGTCATATAAATTTTGATAACATTGTCAAAGTCAGTAAGAGGTTTGTCTCAGTTGGACAAACCAGTGAATGTTCTGTGTAAGGAGTGTTAGTTAGGAAAGATGACATCCTCAACTTTTAAGAGCAAATCCTTCTCAGCAGAATATTTATTAGATTTGGTTCATACAGATCTCTGTGGACCCATAAGGACTAAAAGTATTCAAGGTGACATATTTTATGATCTTCACTGATGACTGCTCAAGAATGATGTGGGTCACATTCTTGAAGGAAAAAACCAAAGCCTTTAGTAAGTTCAAGGAATTCAGGGCCTTAAGCTGAAAAGGAAAGTGGTAAGAAGATAAAGTGTCTGAGGATTGATCAAGGTGGTGAATTTACTTCAAAGGAATTCACTAGATATTGTGAAGACAATGGAATCAAGAGGCAGCTTTCTGCATCGAGGACACCATAGCAGAATGGTATTGCAGAGAGGAACAACCGGTCAGTTGTTGAAGCTGCTAGAATGATGCTAATACAAGGAGGTGTAGCAAAAACTTTTTGGAGAGAAACTGTCAGTTGTTTGAAGATGGACCCTGAAAAAGTAAAAGCAATTGTTGAATGGCCTAAGCATTGGAGAGGTAAGATCATTTCATGGGTTGGTTAGTTTCTACTAGAAGTTGATCACAAATTTCGGTTCTATTTGTAGTCCTATGACTAAGACAATGAGAGGGGATAAGAAAGAATTCAAGTGGACCATTGGAGAAAACAAAAGTTTTGAACTGTTGAAAACAGGTCACTGACCAGCCTATGTTAACTTTACCAGATTTCAACAAAGTGTTTCAAGTGGATTGTGATGCAAGTGGGAATGCAATTGGAGCAGTCTTGAGTCAAGAAGGGAGAGCAGTAGCTTATTTCAGTGAGAAGTTGAATGATGACAAAAGGAGATATTCAGTGGTATGATTAGGAATTTTATGCCATTGTTCAAGCCTTGAGGAAGTGGAGACATAACTTGTTGCCTAAGGAGTTTGTGTTGTATACTGATCATCAAGCCTTACAGTATTTGAATAGTCAGAGCAAGTTGAACTAGAGACATATGAGATGGGTAGAATTTTTGTAGAGTTACACCTTTGTGTTGAAACATAGGAGTAGGAAGTCAAACAAAGTTGCTAATGCATTGAGTAGGAGGAATTCGCTGACAGAAATGAGAGTGACTGTATTAGGATTCGAGGAGTTGAAGACCTTGTATGACGATGACTTGAATTTTGCAGAACCTGGAGAGCATGTAGAGAACCAGTTATGGTAGATAGAAGCAAGTGATTAGATTATTTCATTCAGGATGGGATGTTATTTAGAGGAGTTCAATTGTGTATACTGTTGACGTGTATTTTGTACACTATCGAACACAGAATAAAATACCCAAAGGCATCTTATCCTCTCTTGAATAAAGTCGCTAACTGCTGAAGATATCGCAAGAAGGATCAATTAGGATGACTCCAATGTTCTTTTTAGTAGGGTCTCTATGTGTGGATAAGCACCAGTGGTCGTTGTGATTGCTGTGTCATCAAGGGGCCTTACGTCGCCGAAGATTTTAAACTAAACAAGCTTTTCAAAAAATATCAAAAGGATAGGGTTTGCAAGAGATCTAATCTAGTCTAACCCTAAGAATGACTCAATGTGGACAAGACTTGGTGAGATTCTATCAACTTCAATATTGCCATAAATTAACAACTCAATTGAAATTGATGCGATCTTCTAAGGTAACAAATGATTTTTCAATACATCAAAGATCAAGGACACTATCACGAAGGTACATATCCAAGATACAACAATGATTGAAGGTTTAAGCGATTCAAATATCTCCAGTCGACCACGCAAGGCATTCCTACAATCAGCAAGAAGCTAGTGGTTTGGAAAGCGAATCCTACCAAAGATCAAGTCCAACACTTTGTCCTTCGAATTAACACACTACTTTGATTGAGAATGATTCAAGAAAATGAACAACCATGAAGATAACCAAGAGAATTGCAACAAAACACCATAACTTCAATATTTCATTGATCTCAAAGCCATCATATGCAACAATTGTTTGAACTCCTTTCTCAAAGCTCAATCTTGCTACAAAAGTAAATTGCTTCTAAGCTCTCTAATTTCTCCTTAATCTCTAATTTTTCTAGTTCTAGTTTTCTAGCTATTACAAAATGAAAAGAAATGAGGGTATATATAGCATCCTCAATTACAATGAACAGTCCAGATCGAAAGAAGATCAATGGCCAAGATTATGACACCTAAACCCTAATTAGGGTTTTATTACAAAAGTTCCCCTTTTATTGCACAACATTAAATGCATAGCCAATTATTAAATTTGGCACAAAAATCTAGGAGACATAAACCAATGACAATTAAGGTGCCATGTCATCTATAACAATCTCTCATCTAGAATCTTATTCCCTTTCCAATGCTCCTTTTTAGCATATGCAATGAATCTAGACACGATTCCTTCGATCTCAGCAATTGGAATCTCGGGAAGATTCTTCATTCTCTCTTCCAAGTGGATGACCTGATCAAATGCCTAGAGAAGAGCAGCGTCCCAACCAAGTTCAAGTTCCTTAGTCTTCTCAATCAAGAGCATGGTAGCAAACATCTGGTCCTGATGCTCATCTATAATAACATTTGCATCCTTGCAAAAGATGACCTTGATTCTATCCTCCAATTCTTGCAAATCCACATCTGTCTCAATCTCAATCCTCCTGCCAAGAATGGTACGTAGTACCTCAAATACTCTGTCCTGGATCGGGTGGATAACCTCCTCAACATGATTGCACCTAGTACTGATGTCCTCGAAGAGAACTTCCTTCATCTGGAGTAAGGTTGACCACTGAAGTAAACTGTGAGGTCCTCCATCCATGATCTTTTCCTGCGCTAAGACCTTCCTTGATGTTTGTCTGATTACTTGCAAGACAGGAATGATAACATCTTTGGTATGAGCAAAAGCAGCTACCATTATCATCAAGTTGTGGATGATCTCAAGAACCTGAATAGCCCTATGAATGGTCTTCATCATCCTTGTTGCAAATTCTACGGCAACTGTATGAGATTTGTCAATCCAAGTGCTCATAAGCTGGACCATACTCCTGAATCTCTCTGCCTCACTAATTGATTGAAGGGGAAGTGCCTGTACGGGTGATCTTACTGGATCCTGACATCCCAAAGGTTGATTGAGATGGCTGAAGTATGTTCTCCATGCACCGACCTCTCTCTCAAGCTTTCTATTTTTCTCCATTTCTTCCCTAAGCTTATCTTTCAATGCCTCAAATGAATCGGTGGCATCATCTAGTGTTTGCTCGGCTGTGAGTGGACCAAGCTCAAATGTCTCTATATCATATTCCTCCGCAAGGATCTCACCTTCATACTTGTCCACGGCCGGTGTAGCTATCTGCAACTTTCTGGACCCAGTCTCATCTCTAATCATCTTGGACATCTTGGTAGCCTTCCTCTTCTCAGTCACTTCATGGGAATGTCCAACAAGGCTCTCTAAATCAATTACATTGTCTTCGTCCTCAATCACGATCACCTTAGTTAATCTTTCCTTCAACCAATCTGGGATGGCAGATCTTGTTTCTCTAACCTGTATCTCCTTATGCAATGTTTCTTCTTCTCTGGGAGGAGATGTTACCTCGTCATCTTCTCTAACTTCATGCAACTCATTGTCTTGGAGAGATCCACCTGGTGCCTGTCCTTCTTTATCATTTTGTACCATTGATTCCATGGATTCCTCTATCTCGGATGTCCTCTTCTCTTGTCGAGAAGATGTACCGGATGAACGATCTTGGTTGGCCTCTTGCTTCTTCTTGGAAGATTCTCTCTTTTCAGTTCTCTCCTTCCTCTTCGAGCCTCTTGGATGGAGATTACCTTCACTTGCACTTCGAAGGTTGCCTTCACTTGTATTTCTGGGATTAGGATTGCCTTTGCTTACACTTGCTCCACCTTCAGCTGGTCTCTCCTCCAAGGTGAAAGTCATAGCTATGCCCTGCTCTCTCAACTTCTGATGCTGTACATCAACCCATCTGCGAGTACAAGACAAAACTGGAGCCATCAAGGCATCTAGATCCACAACCTCGGGCTCATTCCAATCTAACCTCACTGTTTTACTATCTCGATCATAGGATGATTGGAGATGTCTGCCACTGTCCTGAGCTTGGTCGGCCACTCTGTAAATCTTGCATTTCCTGATGAAATCCAAAGGTAATCTGGAATGCATTTTCCTTTTCACTTCAAGATCATCTAAGAGATTCATCATAAAATCTTCTATTTGAAACTCATGCTTAAATTTCCTACCGACTGTCTCCTCTATATATCCATGTGGATCAAAGCTCTCTCTCAAGGCAAAGAATGAAAACGAATACAAAGCTAACTCCCTCTCTGCGTCATCCATGGCTAAAGCATTAGGACATACCTCAACTGAATTGCCCAATATGATAGGTACAGGAACTCCATTTCCATGTCTGTGTCTGAATGCCTTCGCATAAGCTGCCAACTGTCTAGTTACCTCAAGTAACACTATTCTGTCTGTCGGATATCTCGACAACATGTATGGAGGTGAAGGACATCCATGAACTCTAATATAAGTAAACTTCAGAAATTGGATAAACCAAGCACCGTACCTCTTTACTAGTTCTTGTGCATCCTGTGATAGCCTATTGTGAATCCCACCTTGCAACGTCCTGGTGATGTTCATCGTGAAGGTATCATTAACTAACTTGTAGTTGCTCCCTGGCGGATGATGCAAGTGAACGTAGGAATCACAAACTCTGACCTCACCGGGTCCTCTTCCAATCACTCCTCTGTGAGGTAGTCCTGCATACTCAAAGCTCCTAATTAAGGCATATATGACGTATGAACTCATGTGGAAGGACTTGGTAGCTTTTAATCTCCTCAACTGTACGTCCAAGCAATGGCTAATCATTCTAGCCCAATGAATTGTTCCTTTTCCCTGAACTATCACTTGGATGAAGTAAAACATCCACTTCTCGAAATAGAAGGCTTGAGGGGCTCCTGTGACTCGGTTGAGCATTGTTATCAAATCTCTGTACTCCTCCTGGAAGTCGATCCTGTGTGGTGTATTCGGGATCTTGCTCAGGCGAGGATGACTCTTGAGTAGCCAATTCTTGTTGATGATGCTTAGGCAAGCATCTGGATCATCTTCGTACATGGACCTGGCTCCTTCTATGCTCTTGTAGACCATATCTTTGTGCTCTGGAAGATGGAAAGCCTCACTTATAGCTTCCTCTGAAAGATAAGCTAAAGTGTTTCCCTCATTGGATACGATCGTTCTGGACTATGGATCATAATGACGAGCACATTCGATCATCAACTCATGGCACTGTACTGCTGGAGGGAAGCCGGCCGCCTTAATGATGCCACTTTCAATTATCCTCCTGGCGACAGGTGATGGCTTGCCAATATAAGGGACCTCTCGAAACTTCTTCGTACTGAAGTTGCCCAAGTTGGTATCTCCAATGTTGCTCCACTTAGACACGATCTTGGTCTCCAGTTCTTCGTTCTTTTGATCTTCCTTCATGAGAGCTAGATGACTGGTGGATGCTCCTGCCTTCGGGGTCGCCATTGTAACACATACACAACATTTCATAATAAGTAACAGATTTTGCAATGCATAACTAGATTAGATTAATTTTAGGAAACTTCATGATATGTCCTTGAGTTATCATTTCCTAAATACGATTGAGCTACTGAAATTCAAAAAATTTCAAAATTCAAATTTTAAGGCTATGACGATCAAAATTCAAAATTAAGACAAGGGATCACATCGCCATACCTCACTTGAGAGCTTAACTCTAAAATGCAAAATAAAAAGATTCGCCTTGGCAAAAATCGATGTTTGGAAGATTTCAACGTGATTCCCTTCAAACGAACGTTCTCCTTAACAATTTCGCCACCTTTGGGGGGTCTTTGACATGATCTTGGCAAGTTCGCTCAACTTCAACCAAACTCGCACTCCCCTTGATGATGTTTCGCACTTCTCCTTTATGAAATTCGCACTTCTCCTTTATTCTCCAAAATCGCATATGAAAAGATGATAAAATGGTGATTTGAAATGCAATATCACCTCTCCCCTTTATAGGCGCTTACCTCATCAATCCCCATAGGCCAACTTTGTAAATAAAGCAATTTAAAAACAAATATTAAATAAAATTAAGGGCCGACTTTGTAAAATAAAACAAATAAAACCCAAGCGCCCCAATTTTTATTTAAAATAATAATTAATTCATTTAATGCCTTCGTTTTTAATTAATTTGATTTTTAAGGCAACAAATAATTAATAAATGCTCATGTGCTATTTTTTAAATGCTATTAATTGAATATTCAAATTTATCGATTTTTAGCATTTAATAAAATTCAAAAAAAATATGTTAGCGCCAAAATTTGGGAGAGGTAAAATACAAACCATATCGCTCTGGTCCCTGGGAGAGGGACAGGAGCGAATTAGCACTTTAGTCTTGAATCTCTCGCCTTTTACGTTCAAAACCACCATCTCCACGTTGAAACCGGCTTTTTTGACAAGAATCTTGTGCTTGATTGACTTGATTTCGTAGACGCATGCCCCTTGTGATCATTATCGCCCTGGTCCCTTGGTGAGGAACAGGAGCGAACTTGCATTTTCTCCTTGACCTTTGTCTCTTCAATCACCAATCTTCATCATGAGGCAAGCAACAACATCATCCTTCCATTCCACGCTTACTTTATTCGTCCTTAACAAGGCGCTTTGATGTTTGAATGATTTTCGCCCTGGTCCCTTGGTGAGGGACAGGAGCAAACTCTGTGTTCTAGCCAAATCTCGTCATTTCTTAACCTTAACTTCTCGTTCATCATCTTCCAAATGATATTTTCAACCTTGTATAATCTTGCTTTGACGCGATTTTTGAAGAAAAATGAGTGATTTAATGAAAATCGCCCTGGTCCTTGCCTGAAGGACAGGAGCGATCCTTTGTGTCTTGGGCTCATTCTTGTTCCTATCAACTCGCCATCGCCTTCACAATGAAAATAAGGTCCTTTGGTCCTTCTTGATCATATGAAATGCGATTAACATCCAAAACTTAAGCCTTTATAGAGATTTCGCTCTGGTCCCTGACTGAAGGACAGGAGCGAATTTGGGCATATAGTATAAATCCTTCATCTTTGGCAGTCTTTGCAACTTCATTCTTCGTCGAGACACCTTAAACGTTATTGCTTCCTTGTATCCTGACTTGGAGTGACCTTAAACTTGAAAGAAAGGGAACATAACTAACATTTCGCCCTGGTCCCTCGCTAAGGAACAGGAGCGAACTTTCATTTACAAGCTCAATTGTGTTTTGCTAACTCCCAAATTTGTCTTCAATGGACTCGTTGTGCATCTTTTCATTCATCCTTGGCATGAAATTCGCTTGAACTTAGTGAGAAATTCTCCTTAGTAAGAAATCGCTCTGGTCCCTTGGTGAGGGACAGGAGCGCCTAGGACAATATGGAGTTCACCTGGCGTTTTGCAATCTTCAAATTATCTTCAATGGGTCCGTTACGCTACCTTTACTTGCCTCAAACTCAAAACTTACTTGATTTTTTGTCCAAATCATACCTTATAAGGAAATTCGCTCTGGTCCCTAGGAGAGGGACGGGAGCTAACATCAAATTTCGCCCTGGTCCCTGGCTGAGGGACAGGAGCGATTTAGCTTCTAGGTCTAATTTTCCTCATGTTTGCGCTTTCAAATTATATTCAATTGATAAAACGCACTTCCTTGGTTCTCCTCAAATCGCGAAATCGTTCAAATTTTGCAAGGACAAGGTAATTTTAGGTTTTAAGCTTCGGTCCTTCAGTGAGGGACAGGAGCGATTTTTGCTCCTGGCACATTTCCATGCTTGTGAAATTCTTCAAATTATATTCAACGGAAAGAACATGCCTCCCTTTATCACTTCCAATCCGAAATTCGTCTTGATCCTGCAAAGACAGTAAAATTTTGAAAAACAAGCTCCGGTCCTTCAGTGAGGGACAGGAGCGATTTTGCTTCCACAGGTCAAAATATCAAGATTTCAGGACTTCAATCACTTCACAAGGCAAAAACAAGTCATTTCCAATGCCCAGAATCAATCATCAAAATTCCAAAATTTGGTCAAAATCATTCAATCAGACAAAATTCCATAACTCTATCATTTAACACTTAGACAAATTTGGACTTGCATTCAAAATTCCGACTGAACCCAGATAGATTCACTTGACCACCTGACGATTTCACCTTATTCAAAATTGTATCCTACGGGAGGAAGCTCAAAAATCTCTCAAGATAGACTGGATTCTGGGCTGAAAATACTAAAACAGGAACCCTAAGGCTTGACCCTAGTCCAGACGACTGACTCACTAACCCAAAACCCTAAAAAGCAGAGAGAAAGGCAAGCAAAAACGAGCAAAAAGAGGGGGTCCCCATTTTAATGGGGCGATGTGTGAAATGGTCACAACATATACCTAAGAGTTCTATGAGGGAGAATCTGATAAAAGAAAACATAGTGGAGGATTAGCCGGACACTTTGGTGTTGAGAAAACAGTAGCATTGGTGAGTGAGCATTTCTTTTGGCCTCAGATTCATAAGGATGTTAGGAAATTTGTACAGAGTTGTAGAGTTTGTCAAGTTGCAAAAGGTAGTAGTCAGAATGTGGGATTGTATAAACCTTTGACAGTACCAGAGAGACCTTGGGAAGACATAAACATGGATTTCATACTTGGATTACCTCAGACACAGAGAGGAAATGATTCTATATTTGTGGTGGTGGATAGATTCTCGAAGATGGCTCATTTCATACCTTGTAAGAAGACATCAGATGCAATGCATATAGATGACCTATTTTTCAAGGAGGTAGTGAGATTGCATGGATTACCTAAGAGTATAGTTTTAGACAAAGATACTAAGTTTGTTAGTTATTTTTGGAGAACACTTTGGAAGAAGATGAAGACATATTTGAAATTCAGTTCTACTTTTCACCCACAAACTGATGGACAGACAGAGGCAGTAAACCGGAGCTTGAGAAATTTGCTGAGATGCTTGATTGGAGAGAAAAACGAAAGTTAGGATTTGATTCTTGCACAAGTAGAGTTTGCCTACAATAATTTAGTGAACAGGAGTACCAGAAGAACACCTTTTGAGATTGTTACCAGAGCACACCCTAGAGGTATATCAGAATTGAGAGATATCAGTAATGAAGATAAGAGAAGTGCAGAAGCAAAAGAATTTGTGGATCACATGAAGGCCTTACATATTCAGGTTAAGCAATGTTTGAAGGATATGAACAACAAGTATAAGGAGAAAGAAGATGAGAAGAGAAGACATAAGGAATTTGAAGTTGGCAATAAAGTGCTGGTGTATCTGAGAAAAGAAAGATTTCCATTTGGAACCTATAACAAGTTGTAGATGAGGAAGTTTGGACCTTGCAAGATCTTGAGGAAATTCAGTTCTGGAAATGCATATGAAGTGGAGTTTCCGAATAGTTTGAGTATTTCACCTATATTCAACGTTGCAGATCTACATCAGTATCAAGAATCAAAATTCAGTGAAGACAGTATTGTAGACTTGGACAAACAATTGCCCCATAAGGAACCAGAGCAGATTGAAGACATTTTGGATAGTAGGATTGGGCGTAGTACCCAAAGCAGTCAGTATAAGGAGTATCTTGTGAAGTGGAAAGACAGACCAGTTGAAGATTCATCTTGGATTTCTTAGGCAGAGGTAGACCGCCTTGGTTTTCCTCTGACCCCAGCAAAGTGAGAGATTCACTTTTTCAACAACCCCAGATGTCTGATGTAGAAGCATCCTCGGTTCTTGGTAATCTTGCATCAACCAAAGAAATATTTCTTTCTGTTTGCTTTCTGTTTTGCAATTTCAGCATTTCATTCTGCATTTTCTTGCATTGGCTCATTGGATCTTACGGAGTTGGATTTTTCTTGAGGACATAATCATCTTCCTTATTCCTAAACCGCGGAGCATTTGGATCACTTTCCGACAAGTTATCGATTCCGGATTTCGAGACAGTTTTTTGGCACTAGAACTGCCTGGACCTATTTGCATTGGCGAATCTTGCAGATCCTTTCCATAGCTTGCGGAGCCCTAGTTCGTTGAATCTGATGTTCCTTGGCCTGTGGCCGACCTTCCCCCTAATCCACACTTCATCCTTTGGATTTTTCAAAGGAATCTCTTTGGCGGAGGCCAACCTATTGGTTTTACATGTTTGATCTTGTTCTTCGGCATTAGATTCCTTTTGGGCCAATCGGATCCCCTTCGATCATATAAATAATTGTAATTGAGCATTAGAATTCATATTCGAGGGTGTGACACAGAACAGAGGATAGATCTTAAGTTTTAGAGGTTCAGGAGTGACCTGTTCTGTAATTAAGCATGTTGGTAGCAGGCCAGTGAGCCAAACCTGGTGACCCGGATATTACCAGTTGCTTGTAATCATTTTTCATGATCTAATACATTCAGTTTTGCATTGTCTCCATCATATCCTCTTGTTTCCATTGTGTTCACTCTTGCTGCCCAGTCCGGATTGATCTCTTTGAGGTCCCTCCTAACTGGTGACTGTACCAAAAATTAATGTCTTGCAGCATACAGAGTTAGAATTGCTTGGGGATAAGCAATTTTAGGGAGGGTGGACTGTAATGTCCACTTCCAAAGCACTATTAGTTTGATGATCGTTAGCCAATTCAATTGGTTCCTATAAGCTAATGAGTTAGAGTTAGGGGACTCATGATGACCGTTCAATCCAGTTTATTTGGTGACGACAGGTGTTGCATTGAGCTCAATCAATTGAGAGTTGCATTATGAACTTTTTTGGAGTGGATTTGAGCAACTTGTCATATATACTATTTTAAGTAAGTGATAGGCTAGACATTGACTTGGTTAGTTTGAAATATTTCTATTTTGGGAATGTCAGTAAATGCATTTGATAATAATATCTTGACAATTGATATGGTCTGGGGCAATAAATTTTAAAAATGTTAAAATAAAATGTTAAAGTTAAATTTTTTACATTAGTGTTATTTAATTTAATAAATTTCTTAAGTGGGGACCTAGGGGACTTAAAGTTTTTTTATTTAATACAATGTTTCTAGGTGTGGGTGCCCAAAAACGGAGTCATAAGGTGATGTTTAATTTAATTAAAATATTGCAACTCTAAAGTGGGTGTGGGTTTTGGAAGCCTTTCTAAAGGCATTTTGGAGCTCATTTTGCATTATGTTGGATTGATATATTGAGAGTATAACTTGCTGTATTGAACTTGTTCATTTCTTTTCTTTGTGAGAAGGAAAACCCTTGTAGAGAACATTCTCTTCGATAGTGAAAGATTTAACCTAGAGGATTTGTTGGTAATTTCACTCAAAAATCGTAACTGGGCTTCATAGATTGATTTACATCTTTAGTATTGATCACAAACTAACAAAGCAGATTTGAGGAAGTCTAAGAAGGAAGGAAAAAAGAGTTTATTATAGTTTTGAGGCAGATTTCACCCTCAAGTTATTTGTACCTTTTCTTGGCTGGTCATACAAGACGGGTGAGTAGTGTGCGATTTCTAGAGGAAAGTGCCTAGGGTTTTGCTGGTTATCTTTGATTTTTGGGATTGCCTAGGCCTGCTTGCTATTGTATTGTGGTTTAAGAGTAGACTGGATATCATTTAGAGGTGTGGCTAAATGCAAAATCAGTATTATATACTTCAAATTTGATAGGTGTGTTGAAAATGGCATTATAATGTATTTTGATGATCTGGGTAGTTCTTATTTTGATGTTAAATTGTAAACTAGTTTTGAAAATATTGCTAGTTGTGGATGCTTCTTAAATATTGTGATTTGAGAGTGCTTTTGTTTTAATTCATTTCCGCAAATAAGATTATTGCAATATCTATTTCTGCATCTCTCTCTACTTCTCCAAAACAAACTCAAAGAAAAAACAAAAAAAGGGTGTATATTACAAAATAAAACCCATGCCTCTCTCTGGTTATACAACCAACTTAGGAAAGTGAGTGGCTAGAAAATAGGGAGAAATTTGGTCTGATTTAACCCTCCAAATCTGATTTTGTTGCATTCAATAATCTGATCAATGATCTCTCAAAATAAAACCTTAAGATGCAATTTGAAATCTCCTAGATGAAGCCCAAAATAGTTTCTGAACTAAACCACCAACAAACCCACAAAGAAAAATCTTTCACTTTAGAAGTGCATGTCCTTTGTGAAGTGTTTCGTCCTCAAAAAGCCCTCAAATGAACGAAGTTCAAACCAGTAGAACCTCTCCAAACCTCACAGCTAGGAGAAATATAATTTATTTTAAAGTCTCTTTATGTCTACTATGTGGCCAACCCTTCTAAAAATTCATTTAATTTACTTTTTAAACATTATATTCCCTAGATGCCACCCATACAAAGTCACTTTAAAAAATTAAATAACATTAAGTTGAATATTCAATTTAACTTTAATACATTAATGTTATTTAAAATTATACTCTTAGACATCATTATTAAACACCAAAATAACATCATTAAATCCAATTAGACTAACCCAAAATGGGACCACTATCAATTGACCAAGTCGGTATCCAAATTGTCACTTACTAAAAATAGTAAAAATGGACAAATTGCCTGAAACTGCTCCAAAAAGTGACATAATGGAAATCTTACCAAACTGAGCTCAAAACAACATTTGTTACTACTGGACTAGCTATAGACTGAATGGTCACCAAGTCCACAATAATTCCCTAACCCTAACTTATTAGCCTCCAAGAACCCCTTGGATAGGCTAACAGTCATTAAACTATCCGTACTTAGGAAGGGCACACTACAAGCTTACATCAATATAAGTACCATATGATCACTTGTTAAGTGAGATGTGAAAACAACTAGACAATCCGTTTACACAACCTTAAGTAGAGCTTCAAATGGATTTGACATAAAGAAGTTGAGCATGAAGAAGATGTCATCACTTGTCAACTCAAAAGTGTAATTTTTTCAGCTTTTTTCATATAATGTTTGTATGAGGTGAAAATAAATTAAGGCAAACACATTGTGTGTGCTTGGAGTGATTTAAGTTGCACTGGGTGCATTTCACACCTTCACTTGCATACCAGATGGCGGTGCATCACTAAAGTGACCTTAAATTGGTCTTGTAAGAGCAACTGAAAAGCATTGACTTATAGTCAAACATTGCATTTTAGATGAACTGATTATGGATTTTTTTGCAAGTACCATCTAGTTATTGTTATCCTATTAACTTCTACGTAAATGTGTAAATATATGTTTATGGGAAATAATTGCAATAAACCCTCGTAAAATCTGTAATTGCAAAGGTGTATCAAAAAAGGAATTGATATCCATTCACATATCATATGAAAGTGATACAAATTTTATGTCTAGTTGAGGCCATTCTCATGAAGGGGAAAAATTAGAAAACTATACTTGGGTTTGTGGTGCTCATAAAACATCTAGTGATGTGTTAGGTTTCATGCATGATTGAGCCTCACCAAGTTCAGTTTTTTCTTTGCTTCATTTCATTTGTAGTAGTTTAGTTTTTTTTTTTTTTCTTTCCTGTGATGCTCTCTTCCTAGAACAATTTGATTGTTGCAAATTAAATGAAAATTATAAGCTACACATTTTCATTCCCTGCAGACATATGATAATTCCCTTTTTAATTTGTGAAAGAAAGCCTTTCTGGATTCTTGCATTTAATAGGAATGGAATAAACAAGTCTACATATCTGACTATATGCATGAGAAGGTGTCTGTGTGTGCATCATGTACATGCATAACATTGAACAAGCCTGACATACATAAAAGTCTATGCCCAATTAAAGAACAAAGAAACATTTATCTAAGCAAACCTGAATCAATAGTTTGTTTGAGTCCCAACTTAGAAGGAATGACCAGGCTGAGAGAGTAAACAAGATAACCACTGTTAATCCAAGCTACAAAAAACAAGATAAAAGACCATAAGGCAAATTTATATGCAGCCATATGCTATAGTCATCAATTAAAGAAAAAATTCAAAAAGGTTAGTTTGCTTGCAATAAAAAATAAAATGCTCCAGAAGACTCAGAACTTACATTTTTTGAATGTCTAAGTTGATTATAGTGCTTGACAGAAAAATATGCTTCAGTGCGTCTACTATCACTAGTGACTCTAAGAAGCTCTGTATCACGGTATTTCTTCTCTGCATCAACTTTTGCATTGGTTCCATGCTGAGGAATAATTTGGTTGTATTCTTCTACAAGATCAATGCCATTGCATGAGTCTAGTTTAGCTGATAAACGATTTTTCAATAAAGAAGGTTCTAGAGGAAGGCATCCATTTTTCAAACCCAAATATAACAGTTCATAATTATGGTCCTTGTAGAATTTAAGAAGGTGGTTCAATGAAATATTGAACAACATGGAGTGAAGTGGTTGGTGATCCAAAATCCTTAGTGATGCTTCTGGCCCCAAGTCATGTCTACCAGGTAGAAACCTTATATACATTAAGACTATCATCAGCATGCCAAAAGCAAGCTTTTCTGATGTCAATTCAGACAGCCTGGTCCATATTTCACTAGGCTTTCCTCGGAAGCAATAACTGTTGACACAATCCATTTTTTCCCCTTCTTCAGAAGGTGAAATTGAACCTTTACATCGTACCAACTGCAATAATGAGATCAAATCACAAAACATGACAAATAGTAACACACAGCAAAGCATATTAAAAAATCATTATCATTACAGGAGAGGTATTAACTTTTGGAAGAAAATTGTTCACTCCTTCCAGACTATTATGTAATAGAAAAATCAAACCAAAGAATAAGATAGTGATTCAGCTAATGGATAAAATTATAAATTATCTAACATGTAACCAGCATAATCTTTTAAAAAAATAGAACATAGATCACTGTTAGAAATATTGTCATTGATGTCAAAGGGAAGATCATCGTCATAATAATTGATGTCAATGATATCAAAGGTGTATAAATGAGATTGTTGTTATAATATTATTATTATAAGATTATTGTCATTGATGTCAAACAAATTGGCCAAATGCCACCAATCCTCAATCAAGTGTGGCGACCTTCTTGAATTTACAGGCAGTGATGAAAGGTGCTAATTGATCCCTCATAAATGGGACCCCAAAATGGAATTACTTTATCAACTAATGCTCGACAACTTCTTTTGGTTGTTATAAAAGACCAAAATAAAATATCTTACTCATTCTTGGCCGAC
Source organism: Cryptomeria japonica (assembly GCF_030272615.1). Classification (NCBI taxonomy): domain Eukaryota; kingdom Viridiplantae; phylum Streptophyta; class Pinopsida; order Cupressales; family Cupressaceae; genus Cryptomeria; species Cryptomeria japonica. Next base: position 633,522,496 of record NC_081413.1, read on the forward strand.
CATTTTTGCCAAAGTATACATACATATTTAATCATGTTAATTGCCTAAGATGTGTGTGAGATATGTGAGAAATTTAATTCATAACAAGCTGATTGAATAAGTCTTATTAAAACAGCGATCTATTGGTGAGAAGGCTATGACTATATAAGACAAAGGAGTGATTCATTTAAGCAGTGATTACTGATTACTATACCAAAAGAAGCAATCACTATTATCTATAATGCAGCGATTGTATAAGTGAAAAGGGGCAATGATTAAGGTTAAAGGGAAGGTGACGATGGAAAGTTGAGTCATGACCATTTGGAAGAGTATTAAGTTTGAAAGGGAATTCATTTATTCGATTAGATGTGAAGATATAAAAAGGAATAAGATATTGTGGAGAAGTAAATTGTGGAGATTAAAAGACATCTTATGTACACCAGCAGCCTTGTGTTAAGTAAAAAATTTAATGTGAAATCTTTCCATACATGAGAAAACCTGAAGGAGTTAAAAATCAGAGTTTATGAGCAGATTTCTGAAGCAAATTTGAGCAAATTGATGAAGCATACGTGAGAATTATCATATTTAAAGCAGATTTATAGAATATTCTTAAAGGGATTGAAAGTGAAGGAATTATAACAGATCTAAGAGGAGAATTATAGCAGATTTGAGCAGATCTTTTAAGGTGATCTTGTTGCAGATTTAAGGGAGATTTTAATGAGATTTACTCTTCAAGAAGAAAATTTTTGTTGTTCAAGATTTTGGTGGCTCTCCAAAGGAAGAGATTGGTGTCTCTTACTTGGTGCTCAATTGTGGGGATTGGTGTCTCCTATGGGTTGGGGCCTATGAGGTTTGTAAGAGAAGAATTTATATAAGCAATATTTTGCCATTGTTTTCTTTGGAAAGGGTTTCCACATAAATATTGTGTTTTCTCGTGTTACATAGTTACTATACCTTGTGTAATCGATTTTGTTATGGTTGTTAAGTTTTATTAAAAGCATAAATTTGTCTCCTAATAATTCAACCTCCACTGTCCCCCTAGTATAAGCTTGTGCTCATCAATCACAAACTATTATTGATAGATTTACTATCCTCAATTAATGGAGGAGTGTACTCATCCTCCAAAATGATTGACATTAATGATGTAGCTTTTCTCTACACTTTTAGGAATGAATTTTGACAAAGTATGCAATTTTGAGGTCCATTATACCTATAGGAACAAGTATAATTCTATTACCTAGATATTAGCTCAAACATAATAAAATTGTTTTGAAATGCACTAAGAGAAGTTAGTTCCAATAATTTTTACATTATAACGATAGCCATTGTTGGGAATTTCGACCTCTTCTTGAGCCCTTAAATCGCTTTGAATTTTTTAAAGCTATTTAAAAAATTTCATCATTTATGGATTCTAATTTCTAATTTAATTTTCAATTCATTGTTTTCAGATTATAGCTTCTAATTTATATTCTTGAGTTGTGATTTTTTAAAAATAAATAGCAAATACATCTAATTACTTCAAAAACTACAAAATTCAAGCCACAGTCTCCAGTTTCAATTAGACCTACAATACAAAGCTTGTAAATTTCATAGATGTTATTCAGTCCACCTCAACATGAATAATAAGATATCTCAATAGACATTTAAAATCAAAATTGAGGTAAAAAATTCCATTGAGTGAATAGCAAATTTTGGATGGCAAAAAACACTTGGTGAACAACTTCAGCAATATGCAAGTGTGCAGATTATCATTAGAAATCTAAGTGCAAAATAACACTTATTTATATTGTTTTACAAAATTATTACATGGAAATAAATAAAAAGATAATTGCTGCTTCTACTCTAGGAATAATTAATTCCATGTAATGCAAATTTTATTACAAATTCATATTCTCTAATAATTAAACTAATCATACAACCTCCAATTAAGTTGTAGATTGAATTTATTACAAATTACAACTGAATTCTCACATTTTACATGGAAAGAGACATAAAAATAGCTGACTTCAAACTATAAATAGTGAAGGCTAAAATTAGTAGAAGGCTAAAACTAGAATGGGCTATATAAATAGCTTCGACTAAAGTTAACAAATCCTTGAATATGATATTTTCTCTAAAAGGTGATGGACAAGCTATTTTTAGTGTGCTAAAAATAAACTTTTGGTTAGACGGCTCTAGAGGACTTCGATGATTCTATAGCTTTTTCTTTGATCATGTTTAACCCTCTTAAAGCATCTAAAGCCTTTAAAAATTGACATTGAAATTGTGAATCCCTTTGATAGACGCACTTCTAATTTACATAATACAAATGTTATAAAACAAATCCTCAACTACGGACAAGCTACTTTTAGCATGCTAAAAATAACTTTTAGATAGGCAGCTCAAGATGACTTTGATGATTCTATAGCTTTTTCTTTGATCATGAGTAACCCTCTTAAAACATCTAAACCCTTGAAAAATTCACATTGAAATTTTGAATTCCTTTGATAGGCACATACTTCTACTTTACATAAAACAAAGACACTAAAAAACAAACTTTGAGCTTGTATTTTATTTCATTTGTACAGGTGTGCAACTCAGCATGTGCACACTTGATCACATAATTTTAAATATTTGAAAAATCCATTTAGTGAGGTGCACACCTACACCCTCAATGAGCACTTGTATGCTATGATTTATAATATCTGGTTTTTCCTTTTAAATAGATGTCCACTTCTATTTTCATGTGTGCCTAAAAATGTGGCTTTCAATCTTTGATGTAAGCTAAGAATTTAATTTGTTAAATTGTTCACATGCACTTGATAATTGAATTTTAATGTTGACCTAGTGAGGTGCATGGTGCATGCCACGAATCCTCATGCACACCTATACACTAGTTTTGGATATTTGCACTCAAAATTTGAATTTTCATCTATTTTCCATAGGGATGCAACTGTGACACTCAAACCCCTATTCCCATCCCAATGGCATTTTAGGCACAATGGAATGGCTAGAGGTGTCCCCTAGTTCTTAAAATAAGGAAAATCACAAGGATATTTGGTTGTCCCTGAGATGGTGGGGGACACCTAAGACATACCTCAACCATACTATGGACAACCACACATCTTCAACAAGGAAAGTTTATATAATTTGTAGTAAAAAAACCATTCACGACATTAAAAAAGTTGTTAAATATATCATGAAAGTATTAAAATAGTAGTATAGTGTAACAAAATTATAATAGAGGCAATAAATATAACAACAATAATTTGAATTTCTGATTTCATTATTCAAACTTAAAAATCAATGTTTCAAACTTTAAAAATTTCAATATGGTATTAGAGGCAATTTTTATTGTTCATTACTAAATGATGCAGAGGAAAATAGAATGGATTTACATAAAACAAAATACATTACAAGGTTACAAGACCTTTGGCATTCAAACTCTCCAAAGTTGCTACACCCGGTACCCCACAACCAAGTCAAAATGAACTTTTTTAGGACAGCAGAGGGTTAGGACCTACATTTCATGAGAAAACTGTTCTTGGCATATTCTGAGAACTTAGGAGACCCAAAACAAACCATTCCAATGCTTGGCATTGATTGGAAACTACTAATGGTAATACTTGCTCCACACAAGGCTACTAGGCCTACTAGCCCTACCTCACTGTTTTTTTTACTTTAACTCCTCAAACCTGGATGATAGGAACAAAAAAAAACCATTTTGAGATACCCTTTTGGGAGTTACTTAACATATGTCAAAATAACTGTAGGTTGTTTTGTAACGTCTGGTTCAATAAAATTGCTGTCGTCATTTTTAATGGGCAAATAGGTCACTTTTAGAAAGGAGATACCCCAAAAACATGCACAAACACCAAGAAAAGGGTTCCAGAACTTTTATTCTATCTCCAAACCACCAATTCCACCAAATTTTGGTGCCCAAGAATTCAAATTTGTCTCAGACCTACTCCAACCCTCATTCTCATGCTTACTTGGCCTAACACATGATGATATTAGGCAATCAATGCTTCATTTCTGCACCAAAACACATCTCCTGAAAAAATGATTTAAAACCCACTTCAAGGACCTCTACACCTACCATACAACCTAATTTTTGCTTCATATCTTAGTGGGATAGCGAGATCTCTTCATTTTTTTCGTAACTACCCTCAAAACAAGGGTTTCAGACCCACTTTCAGAAAAATGCCTGTACCGGGCTCAAAACTCAATGAAATTCAACAAACTTGGTGCCAAATGAAAGGTTATTCACAGGGATAATAAATTATTTTGGTCTCACATATTCATTTGTCCTAAAACAAAATTTATGATAAAAATAGCAGCGCTGTTGCAGAAAATTGCAGGAAAAAATGCTTCTAGTTTTATTGATTTTTCTCCTCCAAAGGTTACATATGATCTCAAAAAAACCAATCACGACCAAAATGGGGGTGTTTAAACTCCTCAATACCCAAACCAACATCCCCAACTGATTTTTGAAAAGGGGTAACCGTTGGAAAACAACTTTCATTAAAAGATGTAAAAGTTGCTTAAGCAACTTTTCCATCTTTTTGACAATTTTTGATCTACTCAACATATGGACTCAAAACTTCACAAATTCCTTCAAAAAATATCAAAATAGACCCTACAACACTTATTATATCATTTTCACTCCATTTGGGTACATTTGAGGGAGTTGACCAACTTTGACCCAACTAGAGCCTTGTAGGCTTACATGACTCCAATGGCACCAATGATATGAGATGACATAAAATTTTCCAGAGAACCTTATTACAACTTGAAATAGCATAAAAATTGAAAACAACTCATGATGGCCAAAAGAAGCATATGGCCACCTAGGTGTTGTTGCACCATACACCCCCCCCTAAAGGAAAACTCATGTCCCATGAGTGCCATCCAACTCCATGCTTCTGTTGAACACCTTGGACCCCTACAACAAAAGGATACACAGAAGAATAAAAACTCATATCAGATATAAAAGGGTTACAAAGCATTGCCATTTTGGGTTCACACACATAGGTGTCATGTGGTGCTTGCACTTGCACTCTTGCCATTGCATGTTCAGTCCTTCCCTTCTGAACCAGACTTGCTGCACCTGCAACCTCTGTTTTTTGGATGATCTTGTCCTCTACAGATGGACACATGACTGTCCCAATCGTCACTCCATCAAACAACCTGGTTGTCTCAATGTTATCAAGTCTTGAAATGGCTTCAACTTCATCACACCTTAGAGGCTCCTTCTTGCCAAACATCACCATCTTGGTTTTACCTTTCACCTTCTCATTGCCCTGCAAAGAAGTTAGTCTAAATGCTTTTCCATCCTTCTTGATTAGGTAGGTATTCTCTCTACCATCATACATTGATTCTCTATCGAATTGCCAGGGTATTCCCAATAACAAATGACAACAATCCATAGGTAGGACATCAAATAAAACCCTATCCTTGTACTCACCAATCTGAAATTCAACAAATGCTTGTTCATTTACCAACAATGACTGATTATAATTTAACCAAGAGACTTTATAAGGTGCTTCATGTGGTATTCTATCTAGAGTCAACTTGTCTACCATCTCCCTAGATACCATAATATCTTGTGAACCTGAATCAATGACAACTTTGCATACCTTACCTCTACACTTGCATGTAGTCCTGAATAAACTCCTCCTTTGGTTGATGTCTTTCTCCTTGGGCGTCTTCAACAAATTTCTTCTCACCATCAATGATTCCCCTACTTCAAAATCAACATATCTAATTGGAGAGTTGACACTCTCACCCTCCTCTTCTTGCATATAATGGACTCTCTTTTCATTCCTTCTTTCACCACCACTTGATGTGGATCCTTGCCTTTCCAGACGCTTGAATTCTGGGTGCCCAACCTATTGGCAATTGTAGCATCTACCTGTAAAGACATTTGAGTTACTTCCTCCTCCAAATCTGCCTCTTGAACCTCTAAAGCCACCTCTTGTATCAGCACCTTGTTCCTTACCTTTACTTGATTCTTCTTGACCCTCATGATACTGTTTGTTGGTAGAGAAAGTTCCTTTTCCTCTTGCATTGCTGCCTTTTCCTTTTGTAGATTTCTCTTGTCTCCTCTTTATCTTCTCCTCCACCTTGATAGCCAATTGAAAACATTCTTCCACATTTCTTGGGTTAGCAATAACCAATTCATCCTGAATATTGAATCTAAGACCACCAAGGTACCTAGCCACCTTTTCAACTTCATCTTCATCCATTCCTACTCTTATACTCATCTTATAAAACTCATCAGTATATGTCTTCACATTTAAATCCCTCTGTTTTAAATTTTGCAATTTCTTAAACAATTGAACTTCATAGTCTCTAGGAAGAAATTTACCTTTAAGTTTTGCAATCATCCTGTCCCAAGATATGATCTTGGCTTTTCCTTTCTTTCTTCTCTCTGCTTGCTCATAGTGCCACCATAGAAGTGCATGTCCCTTCAATCTGGTCTTTGCCAATTTGACCTTCTGATCATCAGGGACATCTTCACTCTCAAAATAAGTGTCCATGGCTGCAACCCAATCAAGTAACTCTTCTTCATTCAAATTCCCACCATATATAGGTAGGTCAACTCTCGCCTTATACTGATCACCTTTTACTGCCTTTAACAATCTGAGTGTCTACTGTTCTTCAGGATCTATCTGCTCTTCCTCTTTTGCTTCTTGGAACTCTTCTTCTTCTTCCTCTTCATCACTCACATCTCCTATATCAACATTCCTTCTTTGATTGGACTCTAAGGCTTCAAGCCTTTCCATCACAGCATTATAGGATTCTTGCAACCTTGCATTCTTCTCCTTCAACTCCTGCAACTCTCTAGCAGTATCCACACTCTTTGGAGGCATCTTGTCTTCAACCGCTTACTCACTTTTCTCTTAAACCTCCAATTATCTCCTTCAAGGAATATACTCTCTTTCTCTGATACCACTTTGATGCAGAAGAAAATAGAATGGATTTACATCAAACAAAATACGTTACAAGGTTACAAGACCTTTGGCATTCAAACTCTCCAAAGTTGCTACGCCCCGGTACCCCACAACCAAGTCAAAATGAACTTTTTTAGGACAGCAGAGGGTTAGGACCCACATTTCATGAGGAAACTATTCTTGGCATACTCTGAGCACTTAAGAGACCCAAAAAAAACCATTCCAATTCTTGGCATTGATTGGGAACTACTAATGGGAATACTGCAACCACACAAGGCTACTAGGCCTACTAGCCCTACCTCACTGGTTTTTTGACCTTACTCCTCAAACCTGAACCATAGGCACAAAAAAAACCCATTTTGAGATACCCTTTTGGGAGTTACATAATATATGTCAAAATAACTATAGGTTGTTTTGTAACGTTTGGGTCAAGAAAATTGCTGTCCTCATTTTTAAGGGGCAAAAAGGTTACTTTTACAAAGGAGATACCGCAAAGACATGTATAAACACCAAGAAAATGGTCACAAAAAATTGCAGGAAAAAATGCTTCTAGTTTTATTGATTTTTATCCTCCGAAGGTTACATATGATCTCAACAACCCCAATTACGACCAAAATTGAGGTATTTAAACTCCTCAATACCCAAACCAACAGCCCCAACTGATTTTTGAAAAGGGGTAATTGTTGGAAAACAACTTTCATTAAAAGATGTAAAAGTTGCTTAAGCAACTTTTCCATATTTTTGACAATTTTTGATCTACTCAACATATGGACTCAAAACTTCACAAATTCCTTCAAAACATATCAAAATAGTAAGCAACTTTTACATTTTTTTGAGAATTTTTTATCTACTGAACATATGGACTAAAAAATTCACAAATTCCTTCAAAACATATCAAAATAGACCCTATAACACTTATTACATCATTTTCACTCCATTTGGGTACATTTGAGGGAGTTGACCAACTTTGACCCACCTAGAGCCTTATAGGCTTACATGACTCCAATGGCACCAATGGCCTTACAAATTGACATGAGATGATTACAAATGATATGAGATGACATAAAATGGTCCATAGGACCTTATTACAACTTTAAATGGCGTAAAACTTGAAAACAACTCATGATGGCCAAAAAGAAGCATATGGCCACCTAGGTGCTCATGCACCACTAAAGAGATTAAAGGTGTATTGGTCATGGTATAGTATAGTGTGAGAAGTGTAGACAAACAAACTGTTTTGGAATTTGGTTGTCATTGTTTGCCCTGGTGAGGAGGGTGCCATAGATACCAGGTCCTGGATGTCTTGCCTTTCTTCTTCCTGGATGTCTTGCCTTCACTTTCCAGGTCCATTGCCCGATTATAGGCATCTTCGTAGGAGGTGGGTGGTACGATTTTCATTTTCCTCCTCAGGGACAATTTCAAACCCTCCACAAACCACCTTTTCTTTAATCCATCTCCGAGCTAGTTGTCCATTTTTCCCAGCAATTCCTTCAGGCGTCGACTATACGTTCGGACGGTCTAATTTTTCCCTTGTTTGGTACTCAAGATTTCCGCCACAATTTCATTGTCGTCCTTGAGAAATCGAAACTCTGTTTCGAAGGCTTTAAGTAATTCATCCCAAGTTGCCAGCTTCGTTTTATCAGCATCGGAGTACCAGTCGATAGCTACCCCTCGTAGGGTGGCGGGGAATTGCACCACCCATTCTGCCTTATCGGTCACGCCATTGGCCGACCAGATTGTTTCACACGTACGACAATGCCGTAACGGGTCTTCTTTCCCATCTCCATTGAACTTAAGCAAATTTTGCCGATTTGCCATCACGCTCCTTAGCTGCAACCCAGTCTGCCCTCTAGAACTCGAACTCGACCCTCCAGGAACTCCTCCAAACACTAGTCCTCTAGAACGTACTCTGTCGAGATTTGGTACGTTGGGTCCCACCAGGTTACTCTGACTACCAGGGTGTGATGATCCTGAACCAAGCAGATTGCTTCTACTACCGTGCCCGTGTGTCCTCCCGACAACTTCGGTCGCACTGGTATCCTCCGCCTCTTTGTTCTCGGTCTCGGTGTCCTCTTCTCTCCTGGTCTTTGTACCTCTAAATGGTATGTACGGCTCTACCGTACTCCTGTCGCCAATCTCTTCCAACATGCGGGAAAGGTCCCCCAACCGCTTTCTGGTGGTTTCTATTAGCACAGAAACTTGGCCTTCACCACTCGAGCCATCATTGCCATTTCCGCTTCCTTCTTCAACAAGTTTCTTCAATCGTCGCTGACGTTTGACTTGTTGTTCCAACCTTAGTTCCCTCGTGGCTACCTCGTTCTCGTCTTCTTCTTATCCCTTCGACACACGGTTTCTATCCTTGTTCAATGTCACGAGCATGAATTCCTTTGTTCCGTAGGGATGAAGGTTCGTTGATGGCTTTCGTCACGTTCCTCCTCCTCCCGCCAACTCCTCTCTTCAAACTGTTGTAGGATTTGTTGCCGACGGTTCTCGCGGTAGGTTTCCTCTCGACGAGTTTTTAGAGCAAGAAATTCTTGTGCCAACAAGCTAGGCAAGTTGTTCATCAACCACTTTACCACCGGACTTACACCAAGGGCACTCCACACAACGCTCTCAGGGACGTCCTCGGCCGTGGCCTCCCTCCATATGTAAGTTTCGATCGATACCTATAGGATGCAGGTGAAATCCCTTGTCAATGCTCTCTCTCCTTCGAACAACTCCTCTGACTCTTCATCGAGATTACTACTTGTCCCCTCACTCACTGGTTGTCCCATTATCGTCATGCCATGTAGTATGCTCCCGTCATTCTGAGTTTAATTCGGCAAGGGTGCGAGATGTTTGCCCTCTGGGCGAACAATTTAATACATGCAGACAAAATACTTAACAAGAAACAGTAATGCCATAGATACCAGACAGCAATATTAAACCAATAGAAAAGATACCATTTCATTCATAATCGTGATACTGACAAGTTACATCATATGGTATATAAAGGTACCGAGGGGGCGCGAGGGACAACCGTCGCACCCATAACTACCAACCCTCGGTTACATTACTAAACAAAGTACTTTCTGATTAATTACTTTTTATTCCCGTACGTATAATATTACCACCAACAATCATGCAAGCTAAAGACATTATCCAACATTATTTTAACTCAATGCCTAGACTTGGGGCAAACTCAACAAATTCAAATAAACATGAAATATAAAGATTTTTAAGAATATACAACTTGTTTCATGCACCCTTTAATAAATAAATGTTAAAGACACAATAAACTAATCAAATAGAAGCTCTTTTGATCACATACACAAGTATACATTGATCATGAATATAAAAGTTGATTTTAATTGAAGGAAACAACATTTTTTAATATATATAATAAATATCTTTAAAGGGCATGAAATCCATGACATCAAAACTAGCAGTATAATTTTGTGTCTTTAAAGGGCCTGCATCACTTGTCCCTAGATCCATAGTTGTATAGTGTTTACTGCTCTATTTGATAAAATAAATACATGAATTAATAATAGAGATGACAATGCATACCAGATGCAAGAGTAAAATATTTCTTTATTCGCACATGAAATTATTACAAAATAGGACTAGACATGGTAAGCCAACGATTGAAGTTGATTTGACTAGATCATACTACTTTCCTTGACAATGCACAATCTATTTCAAGGACCCAACAGTTGTCAAGAGGAACACAACCATCAACCAACCAACGCTTATACCTATCCAAAGCAACAAACACTTAGTATGAACAATTAATACTTAATCAGATAACCAGTCTTATCAAAACATAATGATAGACATTGTACATTGACTACATCCCCCCAAAAGAAAAAGTTGTCTTCTAGACGACAACTAAACATCAAGTAATATTAGGGAAGACTAATGAATATATTGTAAATGAAGACTTGTACATGAACATGGAAGTGTACCTTGGAAATTCAAACCATAAGAGTACTTGGCAAGCCCAATGAGTGCAATTGGGCTCTAGGGAGACACCCCTCGCGAGTGTCCAGAGGTAGCATTCCCAACAAGGTCAAGGGGCAGTGCCCTTTGAGAGGATCTAGGGGCAACACCCCTCATGGCGTTAAGACCTTGAAAACCACATAGATCTTCATGGCAGACATCATTTTCATGATTTTTTAAGAGGCAAAAAGAAATGCTAACAAACCTATAAAATAGAAATATTGGAGTCTTTAGCCAATGTATAATGTCAACTACAAATTGAATTGCATATTGTAAACGAATACTTGTACATGAACATGGAAGTGTACCTTGAAAACTCAAAACATAAGAGTACTTGGCAAGTCAAATGAGTGCAATGGGTCTCTAGGAGAAACACCCCTTGCAGGAAGGAGTCTAGAGGTAGCATTCCCAACAAGGTCAAGGGGTACTGCCCCTTGAGAGGATCTAGGGGCAACACCCTTTGTGGGGTTAAGACCTTCAAAACCACATAGATCTTCCTGGTGCACATCATTTTCATGATTTTTAGGAGCCAAAAAGAAATGATAACTGTTGATGTTTATAGTGTCGGTCAGTATCCTTTTGAGTCGACAGAGCAAAACTAAATGTCTAATTGGCCTTTCGGCCTTAGACATTTTGTGAAATCGAGTCATATGTATCAATTTAATATTTATATGCTCTTACCGATTTTTTTGTATTTGAAATTACCACTAAATATAATCCCGCCATCTTTTGTGAAAAGTCGGGTTAATAATAATATAACCAATGACTAATAAATAAAACGTGTTGATTAGTAAGAAGCCGACTTTTCGTATAAGTCGTGTTGCTTGATCATGATATGGTCGGGTATATAGATCGGTGAACTCCATTCTCCTTTGGCAATTCGGAATCATCATGAAAGCAGATCGTATTCTACTTCGACATCATAGCGATATTCTTCAGCAGTTCGAATCTCCCACACAGCAAGCAGATCGTGTTCATCCTTAAGCAGTGATATATTCATCTTCTGCAGATTGTATCTTAGTATATCTTCACTTAGCAATTGCATAGACAATGAGTGGACTGTACTTCTCATACACAGCAGATCGTATATATATTCTCACACTTTGTGAATGGAAGATTAAAGTATTCAATAAATTGTTTGATGCTAGCTTCAAGGAGTGAAGCAAATGCATTGTAAAGGCATCTTGTAAATTGATAAATACAATAAGGAACATCATTGCTGGGTTTTTCACCTTCAAGAGGAAGGTTTTCCCAGGGTAAATTTTGTGCGTTTGTGTTTGAATTATTTCCATCTAATCTGATCACTAAAATTTAACATGGTATCATAGCCATGGTGAAAGAAGATCGTGATCAGATTCTCAACAACTTCTCAGTTTTCTCTTCTCTCTCCCTTCTTCGAGAAGTATCGTCGAAGCCTCGAAAATGGTCAATGGCCTTAAAGTTGAAGATAGGCTTGAAGGCGCATCTAACTTCACCTCATGGAAGTTTAGAGTGCTCATTGCACTTGAAGAAAATGATCTTCTTCAAAATCGTGGAGGAAAAGGATTTATCCGAACCTGAAGATCATGAGTAGAAGCTTCAATTCAAGAAAAATGCCATCAAAGCAAAGAAGATATTAATCGACTCCATGAGGGATCACTTGGTGCCTCTCATATCCAAGATGACAACTGCGAGAGATATGTTCAAAACCTTGGAAGATTTATATGAGATTAACAACGTAAGTAGGGCTCTTGCCTTGAGGCAGCAACTCCACCAAGTGAAGATGGCGAAAGGAGATTCAGTCATCACCTACTTCATGAAAATTTCAGAATTGAGAGATCAACTAAGTGCAATTGGAGATCAAGTGATTGATAAAGACCTTGTCACGCTAGCCTCGAATGCTCCGCCTCATTCATGGGAGCCATTTATCCAAAACATAAGTGGAAGGTCCAAATTACCTAAGTTTGATAGACTCCGTGCAAATTGTATTCAAGAAGAATAAAGATTGACCGCTAGAGGAATTATCAAGAGTTCTCAAAATGAAGATACACATGTTCTTGCCACTCAATCTACCAAGAAACGTAAGTATTGGAAGAAGAGCAACTTCAAAAAGAATAGAGATTTCAAATCAGATTCTGCACCAGACTCTAGGAAGAGGAAGAAATATCTCTCTCGCATCCAATGTTTTAGGTGTGACAAGTTTGGTCACTTTGCAAAGGATTGCTTGACAAGACCTAATCATCAAGGAGCAAACATCAATGAAGTCTCATCTCAGAAGGAGGTTGAAGATAACTCCAATGTGTTGTCGGGATTAATCATTATGTTATGTTGTCGTCGGTAATTGTGGGTTACAGCAGTCAGTTAGTCTTCCCGAAGGGCAGTTGGACATGACGGTTGGTCGCACCCCTTTGGGTATTATATATTGTGTACCTTTCCTTCGAAGTGGGATCATGATAGTGATATTTGGGTGTAATGTTATAAGCATTTGATGTACATGGAGTGTTGAATTAATACAGGGATTGGTTCCTTAATATATTCCCATTATGTTATGTGCATTTACTTTCTGCATTTAATCTTTTACCTGTATGTGGCAAACATTTGGCGCCGTTGCCTAGACATACTTGGGAAAGGAAGGAGCGGATGGCGTACGAACACGATGGGCCTACCCGTCGGTGAGATTAACCCAGAGGCCAAGGACGCGCAAACGGAGCTCTACGATGGAGAAGACACTGCAACGAGGGAATTCTCAATCTTGCTTCAGGTGGCCATCGAGACCTATGTCCGAAGAGAAGCCACAGAGGCTGATGTCCCAACAAGTGCCATGTGGACCACACTGGAAGTTAGCCCCACAGCGAATCGGTTGATGAACCACCTCCCCCAGTTGCTTGCACGGGCATCATTGGCACAGCGAACCTACCTGGAGGAGATTGCCCATGAGGAGTGACGCCAACAGGTCCTCCGACAGTACGAAGAAAACAATCGTCGCTGGAAAGCGGAGCGTGATGACAAAAGGCGAAGGAGAAATTGAACCCTGAACCTCCAAGAGGAATAAAGAACACTCTACACATTAATGATGGTGTCGTACTACTGACATAAATTTTATCTGACGGGATGAATTAATAAAGAAGTGTTCTATATTTTATGTGTTGTTATTTATGAAGATGTACAGGAATTAATTCCCAACTTATTAAATAAGGATAGAAATAAGAAGGCACAAAGTGAGGAGTGGGAGGCCGCACAGAGGGCCTTGATTTTGGAACAACAAGTAGAACATAGACGAAGGCTGAGGCAACTTGCCGAAGGACGACCTGCCGAAGTGTTGCCCGAAGGGAACCAAGGAGGTGTCACGGGGGGTGCAAAAGCCGAAGGAGATTTCTATGCGTCGCCAGAACACCGTAGGGTGAGAAGCCACAAAGAGGTTTTGGAGGAAACTAGGCTACGAAGAAATCTGGTCGAAGAGACCTAGGATCAGTTCAAGAACTTATCCCTTACGCCACGCACAGAGGACCACCGAAGGGAGCGAACAGAGGACGAGGGTGAGAACGGAGGAGAGGGCAACCGTAGGTGCGGAGGAGGCACAGGTACACGGTAGACAGGACCCCCTCTTGGGACCCATCACACCAAGCACGCGGGTACAAAACACCGTACCCCCATTCACTCAAACAGGAAACACCACCGACACAGGAGGGAGTGGTGCGGGTGCACGACAGACACAACCACCTCTGGGGACACGACCCCCATCAATGGCCAATAGGAAGAAGCTGCCGAAATTCACCAACGATGGGAAGGAGAATCCCGTAAGGCACTGCAGAACCTACGAAACCATATGGGCGGCCAGTGGTGTCACGAACTAGGATGAATGGACGACGCAATTCCTAGCGTCATTACGGGGAGTTGCCATCGACTGGTACTCGGATATTGATAAAACTACAGTGGCCACATGGGACACACTGTGAAAAGCCTTCGAGAAGGAGTTCGGCCTACTCCGGGATAATGAAATAGTGGTAGAGATATACAGTACGAAAGAAGGACAAAAGGAATCAGTTCGTGCCTACGGAAGGCACCTGAAGGAGCTAATTGGGAAAATGGAGAGTCAACCGGCCGACGGACTCAAGAAGAGGTGGTTCGTAGAAGGCCTAAAACCCAGTTTGAAGAAGAAAATGAAGATAGTCCCTCCTTCGTCATACGATGACGCATACAATAGGGCTATGGACTTAGAAAGTGAATACAAAATGTCCAAGAAAAAGGGGAAGTCCTCCTCTGAGGAAAATGACTCTTCCTCTAATAAGAGTGGTAACGAGGGGTCAAAAAACAAAGTGACAGCCTTGTAGAAGGACATGGAGCGTATGATGAGGGAATTTAAAGTGATGAAATGCTCTACTAGCCAGACCGAAGGAGACGTGTGGTGCACGGAGTGCAAGGAGGAAGGACATATGAAGGGTACATGCCTGAAGAAGGCTTTTTGCGAAATTTGCGAAGTAATGGGACACTCCATCAAGGAGTGCCCATACAATATGAAGACCCGAAATATGCAAGTGTTGTTCACTAGCAGGCCACAACATCCGCACCAATGGGTATGGCCCAGCAAACCAACACAACGACATCATCTGGAGGTTACCGGGACAACAGACGCGGCGGTGGAAGGAATAACAACGACAATAACAATACCCGAAGCCGTGTCCAGTATGACGCCAAGGGCCGACCAATGATCCAATGTAGGGCCTGCAATCAGTGGGGGCACTGTGCCTGGGATTGCACGAAGGAAGCCACCCCTCAGCACCTCTACTGCTGGTGTCGGCCAGGCGACCATGAGGATGCAAATTGCCGGAAGCCAAGAGTAAACCTTTTGAACATTGAACCCACAAAGGCAAAAGTGTTGGCAATCACAAGGGCACGGGCTAAAAAGGCCACATACCCCCATCCTCGCACGGAGACCGAGAGAGTGTGGGAAGCAAGGGTCGAGATCACAAAGGAAATGGCCGCACAGGGACAAAGTAGCCACGAGGCCACAAGCCCGTCACGGACGAAGGGAGAAGAGAGAATCCTATGGCAAATATTGCAAATAGAGGTACCTGTGAAGATTCAAGACCTCCTTGAAACCATGCCCTAGTTGAAAACGGCTATCTTAAACTCGGTACCCACACAAGCTAAAACGAGGGAGGTCGTAAGCCCCACGGTCGACCCTATGTCGTTAGTAGTCAATAGCGGATGCCAACCGGCGGTGGTAGAAATGGGCATCCTGGGGACTACCTTGACGAACACCATTGTGGACGAAGGGTCAAGAGTAAATGTGCTCCCAGAAGAGACATGGAAAAAACTGGGAAAGCCTACGTTGTGGCCCCCCATGTTCAACTTGCTAGGGGCAGATCAACACAGGATTAAACCCCTCGGTACCCTCATGGGCCAACGGGTGATGATTGGCACGCAGCCATTCGTGCTAGATTTTGTAGTGATTCCACTAAAGCAGAAAGGGTACGACGCCATTCTCGGACGTGGGTGGCTCATTGCAGCAAAGGCGAACCATAGCTGGAAGCATAATACACTTTCCTTGGAAAGCGCAGGGAGGAAGTACGTGATTGATCTCCGTAATCAGATGGTGAGTGAGGAGTTGGCATCCTCCTCCGAGTCGAAATCTGAGGGAGACCAGTTGGGTGAGGATGGAGACGGACGCCGTATGGAGCCCAGTGACGGAGGGATATTAGAATTGGAAGCATGCTCGAGGGATGACGGGGACTCCATGAATGGCCTCTTCCACTGGCAGATGGAGGATAATGAAATGTTCCAGAGCTACAAACTCGAAGTAGAGGAACCAGAGCAAGTAACAGAGGAGGTGTACCTGCCGGAATACAAAGAATATTGGAAGGGAGACGCCTGTGTGAGTGACACCACTGCACACCAATTCCCAAAGGAAGAACCCATCAAGTATCAACAAGTAAAATTGAAGGAGACAAACCTCGGTGACATAGATAATCCCAAGATCATTTGTGTCGGCAACGATTGGAACCTTGTGTGGAAGGCCGTAGCCTTCAAAATATTTATTCTTCTTCTTCTTATGTACGGGAAGGAGACCGTGGTTCTTGTAGAATTTATGGTTCCAAGTCTTCGGATGGCCATTGAAAATAGACTTGCCAACAATGGGTCCAAATTGAAACCCTACCACGAGAAGTGCGCAGGGGACCCGAGAGTCCAAGGGGGACCCGAGAGGATGGAAGGGGACTCGAGAAGCTGGGCAGGTGACTCGAGAGGCACGGGACCAAAGCAGGAGACTCTCGGGCGAGGCAAACCGAGAAGGATGAAGGTCGATCCCAAAGGCACGGGACCCAAGCTAAAGACTCTCTGGAAAAATTAGATTAGGAAATTTATTAAAAAAAATATCGGTGGCCACGGTGGAACCGCCATGCAGTGGGACCACCGTCGGGGGGTCCCCATATGGTGGAACCATCGTCGGGGGGGCCAGCGTGCGGTGGAATCACCATCGATAGAGGTCATCGACGGTTTAAAAAAACAAAGGGTGAAAGGAAAAATACCACGGCACGGCAGGGATAAACGGTGGTGATGGCACGTGAAAAGAAAATAATGTGCCGACAGCTCCTCACCCTGTTTTGCTTTTGTCGAAGTCAGTGTAATTTGTTGTGCATTCATTATCAATATAAATGCTTTTTACAAGTGCGAATCCACAGGTTATTTCTTTGGCAAGAAAAATCTCCTTCTATCACTTGCATTGGGCAAAGTATAATTATTTCCCCTTTCTCTGTGCAACACCGAACTGTCACTTGCCTTGGGCGTATGGAAGGAGGACCGTACGGTGGATGGTTGGTCGTGTGGTCCGTACGGTGGAGGGGTGTCTGTACGGTAAGGAGAGTGTTGACCATACGAGAAGGTTGTCGTACGATTGGGGTGTCAAGGGTCAATTTCAGTGCTCTCTGTTGTTGACCGTATCGGGAGGTTATTGTATGGTTGGGGGTGCCATCGGGTACATTATAGTGTGTTGTGACCATTTCACACATCGCCCCATTGCAAATGGGGACCCCTGCTTTTTTGCTTTTTAGGGTTTGTTTTCTAGGTCTTTTAGGGTTTTGTCCGTTAGCCTTTGCATTTTGAGTGTCGCCAAGGGGATCACATGGATAGCAAGTCCAGCTTGAGTGATGTCCTGATCCTGAAATTTTGGCTAAGTCTGAATGTCCTAATCCTGAAATTTGACTAAGTCTGGAAACTAAAAAACCTCAAAAAACTAGATTTTGCAATATAACTCCTGGAGGTCTGAAACCACTCTCAAACATCCTGAAAGTATATATGGAATATAACTTAAAGTATAAGTAAGAAAGAAGAAAGATAGAAGGAAATGTCACTTATACTTAAATGTTATATTCCATAAAATTATCCTGACGGAAAGTTCAAAAAGTCAAATTTCGCTCCTGACCCTTGTTGAGGATCCAGAGCGAATTTCGCTCCTAACCCTCTCAGGAGGTCCAAAGCGAATCTCGCCCCTGACCCTTCCAGAGGGTCCAAGGCGAAAATCAACCTAGGACTCATTCCTGGCCTTATTCGACCAAATTTTGATTTGCAAAGCATTTTGTTTGGACTTTGGAATTGATTGAACACCTTGAAGAAAATGATGAATTTTGGCCAAGATTAGAAATTTCGCTCCTGACCCTTCCTGAGGGTCCAGAGTGAAATTCATTGTAGACATCATATGCCAACACGTTTGAATTTTAAACCTTGTTCCTGGCCTTGAAAATGATCTTACCTTGCCCTGTGAAATGGTTTGAAACTAAAAGATTGAGCAATTTAGCCTAGATTGTAAATTTCGCTCTTGACCCTCATTGAGGGTCCAGGGCGAAAATCTTATTTAAGTTTATTTTAGCACTAATTTTGGCTAACTTGTTTTGTGCAGGGTCTCCCGGAGAGAAGATTAGACATCACTTGATGCAAATTGAAGGTTGGAAAGCATTAAAGATGATGAATTTTGGGCAACAAATCAAAATCGCTCCTGACCCTCTCTGAGGGCCCAGGGCGAATTTCTTGTGGACACACTATTTTATCCTTTGTTGGACATGAAAACCTATTCATAACATAAAACAAGGTGAAGTCTTCCCTAGCAAAGAGTCTTCAAAAGAAAAGGTGAAGCATTTTTTATCTAAATAACAAAAATCACTCCTGGCCTTCACTGAAGGCCCAGAGCGAAAATTTCAAAGGCACAATTTTCTTGCAAGGACAAAGCGATTTTATGATTGAAATGAATGAGGAAGGGTGTGTTTTTCCCATTGAAGATAATTTGGAGAGCTAAAAAAGGATGCATAAGCTTGAAATTGCAAAATTGCTCCTGACCCTCACTGAGGGCCCAAGGCGAAAAACCTAATGTTGAGCCTTTTTCTCCGGATTTGAATGAAGCTAAGTCTAGACATGAGTTAGAAATGATGTTTGAAATGTCTTGAAGTAGGATTGAGATGCTAAGGGTGCAAATTTTGATCACAATAGGGAAAGTCACCCCTGACCCTCACTGAAGGCCCAGGGCGATTTTTACAAAACCAACAACTTCCCTTCAAGATTACGCTAAGGCAAGGTTGTGCAAACGTGGAAAAGGTCTTCTAAAGCGTGGTGAACAAAGATTTGACTTCAAAACTTGATAATCCTAGGCTAAAATACAAAAGTCGCTCCTGACCCTCACTAGAGGCCTAGGGTGAAAATCTTTGAAGTCCCTATTTTGCATTGCAAAAGCTAATCAAGCATGCATGGAACAAATGAAGGCGATCATTGCTTACCCCCACAAGGAGAATTGACATTTAAAAAATGAAGGATTGAGAGCAAAATTGAAAAATCGCTCCTGACCCTCACTGAGGGTCCAGGGCGAAATTGGTGATGTCCTTCATTTTCACATCATTTGAGCGTTGATATTCTTAAAAGTTCACCAAATTTGCTAACTTTGAGGCCTTTGGAGATATTGAATCAAATTCGCATTAAATTAAAGGCGTTTTAATTTAATAAATTAATTTTGTACCTTGAAATAATCAAAATAAACATCTTAGAAGTATTAAAATTAATTTAAATAAATTAAAAATTTACAAGTTGAGCGCACAAGGCATTATTTTGTCTTTATTTATCAAGTCGGCCTTCTTCTTAGTGTTTTTTTATTTTATTTTAAGGCTTATTTGCTAGGTCGGCCTCATGGTTAAGTGGAAGGTGAGAGCTCTATATAATGGGAGGTGTATTTTAGCAAATTCAAATCATTCTTTCATTATCTCTCATGCGAATTTGAGGAACAAATTGGAGAGGCGAATTTCTTGCTAATTTAAAGGATGATTTCCAGCTTCTTTGAAAGTGATTGGAGGCGAGTTTTGCTAAGTGTGGAGACTAAGGAGGGCGAAATTCATTTTGAAGACTAAAGGAGGCGTAATTCATCCAAGGGAGGACTATAATCTAAGCTTGTCCATCAAAATCCGGTTTTCTTTCATCTTTTGCCAAGGTTTTGTAGTTAAGCAATCAAAGAGGAGGTATGAAGAATCAGTTTTGAAGTTCTTATTCAAGACTTCTTGTGATCCCATTGCAATTTTGTAAAATCTAAGTCTTGAAGATCCAAATTCCATTCATAATTAATTTGAAAATGTATAATTCTTGATTTATCATGGCTTTTTTCAAATTAATATCTTAAGTTTTACCTTTGAAAGGTCTTAAATTTCATGCTTTGAGGTTTGATGCTCAAAAGACTGACTTTAATATTTTGTGTAGGTATCAAATGGAGATCCCGGAAGTTGGAAAATCAAGCCAGATCAAGGACGGTCTCCTCCAAGAAGGTCAAGCAAGGATAAGGGCGACTTCCTCCAGTCTAGCATCGACAAGGATGACTTTCTTCGATCCAGCATCATCAGGATAAGGGCGACCTCTTCCAGTCCAGTATTCCAAGGCGAGGTACATCATCATCCTGCAAATCAAGGACACAAGAAGTCTAAGCAAAGGGTTCGTTGAAGAAGCAGATAGTTCCAGAAGAGTTAATTAAAGCTAACTTCTCAACATTACCAAATTGAGTATCAACCAAGTGTCAAATGGGGTGGCATCCCAGTCATCACTTCTCCAATTAGATTGATCCACCTCAGCATGTCCAGATTCAATGTACTTAACTCATGGGAGATGGCACAAACTTCGATGTACCTACCCCAGCTATCCATTGGTCAATTTTTCCAGAGAAGACATGTGTCCAATTAATGCAATTTTATCATTGGTCAAGCATTAAATGTTATGTAATGGTTGTAACAAACCCTAATTAGGGTTTTCATTATTGAATCTTGGCCATTGATCTCAAATTGATCTCAGCCATCGAATTGTATTATGGGCACTATATAAGCCCCAACTCTTCATTTTGTAAAGGCAGTTAGAAAGGAGTTAGAAAGAAGTTAGTGAATAGAGAGTAGTTAGAAGGTGATTAGCTAGTTGATAGAATAGCAATTAGAGTAGAGTAGAGAGAGAAGGCAAAGATTGTTGCCAAGATGTTGTTGTAAAAGACTTGTAAAACTTCATTGAAGAAATGGTGAAATTTATGGGTCGATTCGACAATTTGCATGGTCTCTATGCTTCTCATATTTGATTTCATGTTATTAGATGAGTGGAAGAAATGTGCTTGATTGATGGTGAAATTTGTATATCCATACTACTAGCAGTTTGTTGATTGCAGACTTGCCTTGTGTAGTCAACTGGAATCATTCAGCTTAAGCTTAACTTCAATTGTCGCTTCTTCATTGATATGCATCAGCCTGATGGTGTCTATGCCTGTAGTGATGATTTGAACATCATAAAGCTTTCCTTCGAAGATCGCACTAACCTTGTGGAGATGGTCCTCGGATGTCAAAACAAGATTTAGTTAGAATTTCATCAAAGATCATTCATTGCTCTTACATTCTTAGTGTTAGGATTAGATCCTTTCCTCGCCCTCATCTTTTTTCCTTTTTTTTTCAAATCTAAGGCAGTAAAATCCTGTGTTCCAGCAATATTCAAAGCAAATCAGACGTTTAAGTCGTCAAGTGTAAGTCCCCTTGTGATTCTAGCAAATCACATCATACCACAAAGAGCTTATCCACACATAGAGATCCTACAGCAAACAACCTTGAAGTCACCCCGATTGATCCTTTTTGCGATATCTTCAGCATTCAGAGGCTTTATTCAAGAGAGGATAAGGTACCTTTTGGGTATTTTATTCTATGTTCGCATGTGCATAAAAAACACGTCAACACAGTGGTAAAAAAAAAACGACGACCAGATTGAAAAATCATTCGATGGAGTCTGGAGCCAGGACACTGAAAAAATTAAAGTGGAGAAGAAGGTTTTAGGGTTTTAACATCCAGCGTTCGAGTTGCAGGAGGCATGGATACAAGCACCAATGCTAGCAAACAGAAACACAGGCCAAAGATAACCATAGCCACAGCCACAGGAAAGGTCACCGCCAACACTATTGTGTTCGAGGGTGTGAATGGAGCCGAGTGCCGCAAGTGGTGGCAAGAGAATGCTGCCGATTACGAAGTGAAAAAGAATTTACAGTGAGCAGTTGTTCATTGGGCTATACAGATGCCTGTTTTCCCCATAAAGAAATTTGAGGTACCACTGCGAATGATGGTCGACGTGTTTGACACCACCTCCAGAACTAGAACGTTCGACTACGGCAACCATAGGCTAAGGGTTTCCTTCACAGTAGCCGACTTTACAAGGGTATTTGACATACCAGGCCGCAATGGGAAGAAAGTGGAGTTAAAAGCTAAGAAAATGAATAAGGACACGAAGGAGCACTGGGTGAAGATGGTTTCTCGCAACCTTACACCGGCTGAACTTGCCTTTGTGACCAATGCCACAAAAAATAGAGGAATGAAAAAGTCATTTGTAGTTGAAGGGCCGTGGTGCT
Organism: Cryptomeria japonica; assembly: GCF_030272615.1. Classification (NCBI taxonomy): domain Eukaryota; kingdom Viridiplantae; phylum Streptophyta; class Pinopsida; order Cupressales; family Cupressaceae; genus Cryptomeria; species Cryptomeria japonica. Next base: position 633,545,254 of record NC_081413.1, read on the forward strand.
GTATCATGGATGTCATGAAGAGACGACTTATCGGGTCTAGTCGTGCATCGGATATCGCCCTACCTTAGATTATTTAGATGAATGGACTTATGAATGGGGTGCAGTATGACTGTGCTACAGTACTTGCTAACAGGATGTATGAGTTCATGACTCTACCCCACCGCACCTTCTACTTGTTGCACTATGCGATTGGTTTGTTCCTTGAGGCCATGTGTTCCCAGCTGCTGGAGGACGGAGTAGACATCAAACCGGTAGGTAGTCTGGCACCAAGGGAGCCACCCATCCTCTATTGGCGACATATGGATGTAGGGATGACACCTACGACAGGACAGAAGACGGAGATAGTGGGGCAAGCTTAGTCGAGGTCGTACCAGCATCTGCACCCCCACCCCAAGTCTTGTTCACCACACCCATGCTGATTGCCTCAGCGAATTTGAGTCCGTCTACCAACTGCTCAACCAACTGGTCAAATGCCACTCGTAGACGGACTCAAATGCACTGAGGCGGTCAGCATGCGTGTGGCAAACAAGACTTGGGGTGGGGGTGCGGATGCTGGTACGGCCTCGACTAAGCTTGCCCCACTAGATGGACTCAAATGCGCTGAGGCAGTCAGCATGGGTGTGGCGAACAAGACTTGGGGTGGGGGTGCGGATGCTGGTACGGTCTCGACTAAGCTTGCCCCACTATCTCCGTCTGAATCACTCGAGGCTTTCGAGGTCTCTTCCTACCCACTGTCGAAGTCGTCAAACTCGAAAACATCCTGCCTTCGCCTCTTCTGTCCTGTCGTAGGTGTCAGCCCTACATCTATATTTTGCCAATAGAGGATGGGTGGCTCCCCTGGTGCCAGACTACCTACCGATTTGATGTCTACTTCGTCCTTCGGCAGCTGGGAACACATGGCCTCTAGGAACAACCCAATGGCATAGTGCGCCATGTAGAAGGTGCGGTGGTGTAGAGTCATGAACTCATACATCCTATCAGCAAGTACTGTAGCCCAGTCGTACTACACCCCATTCATAAGTCCATTCATCAAAATAATCTGAGGTAGGGTGATATCCGATGCACAACTGTGTAATGTCCCCACCTTTTTAGCATCTCATTGGAGTTCTTAGCCTTTACATTCTCCGAAGGCTAAGTGGAGAAATAAGGAGAAATTGATTAAATTAATTTCTTATTAAGTCATTAAATAAAATAAAATTAAAAAAGGTGACTTTATATTTAATTAATTTAATTAAAAGTGACTTAAGTGATTTATTTAAATATTTTAATGTTATTATAAAGTTATAAAGTAACTTTATAATAATAAAGTCACTTTAATATTATAATGTGTGAATATGTCTTTAATCCCACATTGGCCAAGAAAGTGTTCGAGCTCTCATAAGAAAGAATAAGAAGGGACTTAAGAGCTCATTTTATATCATCCATCCAGAGAATTGATATTTGTTTGTTATGAACTTGGGAGAAGAAGCCAAGGGTTTCTGATTCAGTCAGCCATTGGAGAGCGACAATTCTTCAGTGTTGCAACCATTTGAGGTGGTGAAATATCCACTAAATTTGGCATTTCAGGAGAGCTTCATTCTGGAGTTCTATTTGGGCTTTAAAAAGAAGGGAAGACATCTAGGGTATGCAGATTTTCGAATATATATTAATTGCAGACCTACAGTTTCATTTGGCAGCCATTAAAAATCAGAATTGAAGCAATCATTTCAAAATACAATTGCTGCTACAGTACCCGCGCTACAGTAAACGCTACAATACCGCCGTACGGACTGCTACAGTGCCGCGTGAACAGTACCGCATGAATAGTGCCGCCGTACGGATTGCTACAGTACCGCGTGAACAGTAATTTTTTCAAAAAAATTAAAATTTGCAGTTGGCAGATTTTTTTCAACTACTGGGACAGCAAAAATCAAGTTTTTATCTTACATTGTAATGAATTTGTTTTCCAGGCATATTGGCCATAAAACAGAACAAACATTCCCTTGATAGTTTCGTAAATTAATTCCAGCAGTAATATTATTGTTTCAGTATTATTTTAAGCATAGGAGTTTATTCCAGTATTGTTTCATTGCTCATTATTACCAAAAAAACACAAAAAAATCTATAAACATTCAAAAACCAAAACAAATTCAAATCTACTGCATTCAAAAGAAACAATCAGCAGAGGAGAGCCAAGTTGGGTTCTTACACTTTCCCACAACTACAATAATTCAGGTGTTATTTCACACCTTCAAAATTGCTATCAATAGGAAGTTTTCGTTTCCTATGATCAAAGAAGAAAATTGCGAAAGCCCTAGGCTCCACAATAAAAATTGGCGACATATGGATGTAGGGATGACACCTACGACAGGACAGAAGACGGAGATAGTGGGGCAAGCTTAGTCGAGGTCGTACCAGCATCTGCACCCCCACCCCAAGTCTTGTTCACCACACCCATGCTGATTGCCTCAGCGAATTTGAGTCCGTCTACCAACTGCTCAACCAACTGGTCAAATGCCACTCGTAGACGGACTCAAATGCACTGAGGCGGTCAGCATGCGTGTGGCAAACAAGACTTGGGGTGGGGGTGCGGATGCTGGTACGGCCTCGACTAAGCTTGCCCCACTAGATGGACTCAAATGCGCTGAGGCAGTCAGCATGGGTGTGGCGAACAAGACTTGGGGTGGGGGTGCGGATGCTGGTACGGTCTCGACTAAGCTTGCCCCACTATCTCCGTCTGAATCACTCGAGGCTTTCGAGGTCTCTTCCTACCCACTGTCGAAGTCGTCAAACTCGAAAACATCCTGCCTTCGCCTCTTCTGTCCTGTCGTAGGTGTCAGCCCTACATCTATATTTTGCCAATAGAGGATGGGTGGCTCCCCTGGTGCCAGACTACCTACCGATTTGATGTCTACTTCGTCCTTCGGCAGCTGGGAACACATGGCCTCTAGGAACAACCCAATGGCATAGTGCGCCATGTAGAAGGTGCGGTGGTGTAGAGTCATGAACTCATACATCCTATCAGCAAGTACTGTAGCCCAGTCGTACTACACCCCATTCATAAGTCCATTCATCAAAATAATCTGAGGTAGGGTGATATCCGATGCACAACTGTGTAATGTCCCCACCTTTTTAGCATCTCATTGGAGTTCTTAGCCTTTACATTCTCCGAAGGCTAAGTGGAGAAATAAGGAGAAATTGATTAAATTAATTTCTTATTAAGTCATTAAATAAAATAAAATTAAAAAAGGTGACTTTATATTTAATTAATTTAATTAAAAGTGACTTAAGTGATTTATTTAAATATTTTAATGTTATTATAAAGTTATAAAGTAACTTTATAATAATAAAGTCACTTTAATATTATAATGTGTGAATATGTCTTTAATCCCACATTGGCCAAGAAAGTGTTCGAGCTCTCATAAGAAAGAATAAGAAGGGACTTAAGAGCTCATTTTATATCATCCATCCAGAGAATTGATATTTGTTTGTTATGAACTTGGGAGAAGAAGCCAAGGGTTTCTGATTCAGTCAGCCATTGGAGAGCGACAATTCTTCAGTGTTGCAACCATTTGAGGTGGTGAAATATCCACTAAATTTGGCATTTCAGGAGAGCTTCATTCTGGAGTTCTATTTGGGCTTTAAAAAGAAGGGAAGACATCTAGGGTATGCAGATTTTCGAATATATATTAATTGCAGACCTACAGTTTCATTTGGCAGCCATTAAAAATCAGAATTGAAGCAATCATTTCAAAATACAATTGCTGCTACAGTACCCGCGCTACAGTAAACGCTACAATACCGCCGTACGGACTGCTACAGTGCCGCGTGAACAGTACCGCATGAATAGTGCCGCCGTACGGATTGCTACAGTACCGCGTGAACAGTAATTTTTTCAAAAAAATTAAAATTTGCAGTTGGCAGATTTTTTTCAACTACTGGGACAGCAAAAATCAAGTTTTTATCTTACATTGTAATGAATTTGTTTTCCAGGCATATTGGCCATAAAACAGAACAAACATTCCCTTGATAGTTTCGTAAATTAATTCCAGCAGTAATATTATTGTTTCAGTATTATTTTAAGCATAGGAGTTTATTCCAGTATTGTTTCATTGCTCATTATTACCAAAAAAACACAAAAAAATCTATAAACATTCAAAAACCAAAACAAATTCAAATCTACTGCATTCAAAAGAAACAATCAGCAGAGGAGAGCCAAGTTGGGTTCTTACACTTTCCCACAACTACAATAATTCAGGTGTTATTTCACACCTTCAAAATTGCTATCAATAGGAAGTTTTCGTTTCCTATGATCAAAGAAGAAAATTGCGAAAGCCCTAGGCTCCACAATAAAAATTGGCGACATATGGATGTAGGGATGACACCTACGACAGGACAGAAGACGGAGATAGTGGGGCAAGCTTAGTCGAGGTCGTACCAGCATCTGCACCCCCACCCCAAGTCTTGTTCACCACACCCATGCTGATTGCCTCAGCGAATTTGAGTCCGTCTACCAACTGCTCAACCAACTGGTCAAATGCCACTCGTAGACGGACTCAAATGCACTGAGGCGGTCAGCATGCGTGTGGCAAACAAGACTTGGGGTGGGGGTGCGGATGCTGGTACGGCCTCGACTAAGCTTGCCCCACTAGATGGACTCAAATGCGCTGAGGCAGTCAGCATGGGTGTGGCGAACAAGACTTGGGGTGGGGGTGCGGATGCTGGTACGGTCTCGACTAAGCTTGCCCCACTATCTCCGTCTGAATCACTCGAGGCTTTCGAGGTCTCTTCCTACCCACTGTCGAAGTCGTCAAACTCGAAAACATCCTGCCTTCGCCTCTTCTGTCCTGTCGTAGGTGTCAGCCCTACATCTATATTTTGCCAATAGAGGATGGGTGGCTCCCCTGGTGCCAGACTACCTACCGATTTGATGTCTACTTCGTCCTTCGGCAGCTGGGAACACATGGCCTCTAGGAACAACCCAATGGCATAGTGCGCCATGTAGAAGGTGCGGTGGTGTAGAGTCATGAACTCATACATCCTATCAGCAAGTACTGTAGCCCAGTCGTACTACACCCCATTCATAAGTCCATTCATCAAAATAATCTGAGGTAGGGTGATATCCGATGCACAACTGGACTCGGTAAGTCAGCTCTTCATGACATCCATGATACAGCGCCACGGCCCTTCGGCTACAAATGACTTTTTCATTCCCCCATTTTTTGTGGCATTGGTCACAGAGGCAAGTTCAGCCGGTGTAAGGTTGCAGGAAACCATCTTCACCCAGTGCTCCTTCGTGTCCTTATTCATTTTCTTAGCTTTTAACTTCACTTTCTTCCCATTGCGGCCTGGTATGCCAAACACCCTTGTAAAGTCGGCTACTGTGAAGGAAACCCTTAGCCTATGGTTGCCGTAGTCGAACGTGCTAGTTCTGGAGGTGGCATCAAACACGTCAACCACCATTCACAGTGGTACCTCAAATTTCTTTATGGGGAAAATAGGCATCTGGATAGCCCAATGAACTCCTGCTCACTGTAAATTCTTTTACACTTCATGATCGGCAGCATTCTCCTGCCACCACTTGCGGCACTCGGCTCCATTCACACCCTCGAACACAATAGCATTGGCGGTGACCTTTCCCGTGGCTGTGGCTGTGGTTATCTTTGGCCTATGTTTCTGTTTGCTAGCACTGGTGCTTGTATCCGTGCCTCCTACAACTCGAGCTCCGGATGGTAAAAACCCAGGACGCTGAAAAAATTAAAGTGGAGAAGGAGGTTGAAGATAATTCCAATGGTTTTCTTTTCATATCAGCATTATCAAGCAATGTTCCTACGGACAGTGATACATGGTTAATTGATAGTGGAGCCTCTCGACATATCACCGGTCATCGGGAGCACCTTTCTGATCTAGTGGAGAAAGAGTCACATCTCCAAGTTATTATTGGGGATGATGCATGCTATGTTGTAAGAGGAGTTGGTGCTACATCTCTAAACCTTGAATCTGGAGTTTCTCTACACCTAAGTGATGTATTGTTCGTGCCAGGGATCAAGAGAAACCTTGTGTCTATTTCAGCCTTGGAGGATAAGGGCTATCAAATTGCATTTTCTGAAGGAAGAGTTCTTGCTTGGCCTAGGAACTCAAGCATCAAGACTGCTCAAGTGATCGGAAATCAACATGAGAGTTTATACAAACTCTCCACTCTCCCTATTCAAGATCTTATTCATGATTCTTCCAGTTCCAGTGAACTCTGGCACATAAGACTTGGACATCTTCACTTCAGGGCTCTTCCATCGTTGGAGAAGATGGTAAAAGGTATTCCTAAACTTATTCATGTAAATGATGGTACTTGTAAAGGTTGTGCTATGGACAAAAATATTAAAAGTCCTTTTTCATAACAGTGAAAGTGGGTCTAAAGAAATCCTAGATCTTGTAGATTCAGATTTATGTGGTCCAATGTCAATTCCATCCCTAAGTGGATGTTTGTATTATGTAACTTTTATAGATGACTACTCTAGGAAGACTTGGATTTATTTCTTAAGGTCTAAAGAGTCTGATGAAGTCCTAGGTAGGTTTAAAGAGTTTAAAGCTCTTGTAGAAAATTTATTTGGAAAGAAAATTAAAATTTTAAGGTCTGATAATGGAGGTGAGTACACCTCTGGTAGATTTCGTGATTTCTGTATTGAGGCAGGGATCAAGAGGGAGTTTTGTGTTCCTTACAACCCTCAACAAAATGGGGTGGCTGAAAGGAAGAATAGATCTATTGTTGAAGCTGCAAAAGCTATGATTCATGATCAAGACCTTCAGATTTTTCTATGGGCAGAAGCCTCTAGAATAGCAATGTATGTTCAGAATAGGTGTCCTCATCGGATATTACAAAATATGACTCCTAAAGAAGCCTTTTCAGGTATCAAGCCTGATATCAACCACCTGAGAATATTTGGTTGTGATTGTGTATGTTCATATTCCCAAGGACAAGAGATCCAAGTTGGAACCTTTTGGCAAGAGATGAATATTTGTGGGCTATAGTGAAAACTCCAAAGCCTACTGCATTTACAATCCTGGTCAGAAGCAAATAGAAGTTAGCAGGGATGTCACATTTGAGGAAGATGTTGCATTCAAGAAATCAAAGGGCTCATGCATGGAGATAGATGATGTGACCCCTCAAGACATGGATGTTGATCATGCTCCTGAGATTCAAAGGGAGACTATAGAATGTAATGGACACCCTAGAATGCCCATAAACTAAACCAACTGCTGATAGGAATTTAGTCAAACAGTTTGCATCCAACTCCTTATTTCTCCGTTTAATGTTTAAATCCCCTTATAGCTTCGGAAATGAAATGTTTCTTTGTTTTTAAGTCTTTGCATAGATTTGAAATCACATAATATGAACTAGAAGGAAATTACAATAATATGCAACATGAAGATTGAACTACTACTGATATGATATTATTTCCAGAATTATTAAAATCAAATACATCGCAGATTTTTCAACTCACTAAATACTCCAGCATTTTTGACATAATATTCCAGCAATGACTTCCCATCTTGCTGCTACAGTAACATGAATAGTGTCGTGCTACAGTAACATGAATAGTGTTGCGCTACAGTAGCATGAATAGTGCCGCGCTACAGTAACATGAATAGTGCCGCGCTACAGTGCTGCTATAGTATTAATTAGTCTTCAATCAGTCCAATATCTTCATAAAATCATCCCTTCAGAATGGCATAAGCATTGGTCAAGAAGTGGAGAAGGTATGAGCAAAACACCTGTAAAGCGGAAAAATCGAACCCTAGTTGTTCTCCCCTCCCCAACTCCAAGGAGAGAGAAGGGAAGTCACTAGGGTTGATGGTTTTCACTTAGGAGGGACTTTACTTCACAAGAGGGGTTGAAACCCACAAGATCCAATCCCACACAATGCAGGATTGGATTCTAAATGAGTTTCAAGGGTTAAGACATCAAGGATACCCTCTTTTGTAAACAATGTAGATAGGATGATTGAACTAGGAATGCATGTAAAGTAAGAAAGATTCGCTTGTAAACAGAGATAGGGATACAGGATGAAGCTGCGGACCTGGAATTAGTAGTAAAATGTCGAGACGGTGCTGTTCTGCAAATTTGAGCGAAAGTTGACGGGACGATGGCACCCGGCGTGCACACAGTCCTCCAAAAAATCCGCGAAACGAAGGTGGATCTGTTCGTCTCTGCACAAGGATTCCAGATCTTCAATTACAGCCGCGTACCTGCAACCTACACACAGAAAAGAGAGGACGATTGGGGGGTTAGGGATGAGGGGTTTGCCTTTAGGTCAAACCCCGGTTTTGGAATTAACCAAGAAATGAGAATGCTGTAAATGTAAATGTTTGTAATGTAAACAAGTACTGATACCTTGTTGTAAGAATGTTTGTATTCTTACATGCGAAGGTGTAATGTATGTTGTATGTAATGTGTTGTAAGTGATCTCCTCTTCAATGGTTGAATCCTTGTCTTGAATGCAACACCTAGCCTTGAATGGAGACTTAGAATGCTCAATTGCTTGAAGGAATGCTTGAATGTTTGAATGTTTGAATATTGCTTCCGCGTCTTGCTCTTGCTTATTTCCTTCCTTTTTCCTTGCCCCCCCAAATGGGAGGGGAAAAGTAGTTTATATACTTGTCAATTAGGGTTGATAGATTGATTTTTCCGACCTTAGGCCGACCAGGAAACATTATTTCCCAATTTGCAAACTTAAAGACCCGATGCCCAAAAGGAGACCGGGCCCAAAATAGGGCCAGGGACCAGGGCGTTGGGCGCCATGGTCTTGGGGGACCAGGGCGCTGGGCGCCATGGCCCTGGGGGACCAGGGCGCTGGGCGCCCTAGTCCTGAAGGACCAGGGCGCTGGGCACCATGGTCCCACCTCTCGGGACAGCAGGGTGCAAGGAGGGATCATGCCAAGGTGCAGAAAAATGCAGTTTTTGGTGTCACAAGCAAGTTTCGGGGTCTCCATTCAGGTTCAACGTTGCGCCGCCATTGTGAAGACCCAAATGCAGTCGAAATTGCAAGTGTCGCAATTTTAGGATGCTACAACACCAAATCTGCCTGTAGCTGGAGATGCACCCAATCTGCCTGTTAATGAAGCTGATAGCAATGGATTCCAAAGGTCAAACCCCAAGGGAATGACGTCTAGAATGTCACAAGAGAGGATAGACGTCCTCTAATGCCAAGAACGGATCTGCAACTCACACATCAATTTCTTCTCATATTCAACATGCTGAATGAAGCCACAAAAGCTTCCTTTTATTCTTTCTCCAAGGGACGACCCAACTCACTTGAGCAATGTGGGATAAAAGATGTGCAATATAAAACATATTAAAATATTCACTTATGTCTCCCTTGGGTGCCCCTTTGATTTGCACACATCCCCATAAAATAAATATTAAAGTAACACTTTAATATTTTACAATTAAACAGTGTTCCACGGATGCTGGGGACGGGGAGACGGGGGGACGCGGGGACGGGCTTCAGGGACGGGGGGACAAAGGGAAAAAGTTTTGGGGACGGGTTTCGGGGACAGGGGGACTTAGGCCTGGGAGGGGGAAACGCGTTTCCGTGGAACACTGCAATTAAATTAAATGTTACTTTAATAACACTTCAGGCATTAAAAAAAATTAGCAATCGGACTCCGAATAGCGCGAATGATAGCTTGTCAGAAAGCTCTCGCCGAGGAGTATCGAATCCAATCACCAAAACTAGCCTCTGTTGTGTCTTGCTGACTTACTAAAAATAGTAAGTATGCCTGAAACTAAGTAAATCAACTCCGTTTTGGCCCAAACTGGAAATGACTAGGCCAAAACACTCCAGGATCCCCTTAAACCCTTCGTTAGCCCTCAGGACCATGTAGAGATAGGCTAATGCACATACACTTGGTCAACTACTAAAATGGGGACATTACACAGAATCTGATATGAGTAATGACTCAATTGAACCTTTGGATCCCACTGATGGGCCTAGAGATATTGTTGTGTCTCGAAAGAGACCTCTTTGGGCGCGAAACACTATGCAGGAAGCATAATAGTTTGTCGCTCCTAGAGGCACATTCAAAGAAAGAAAAAGACCACAAAGATTTTCTGGTTATGTTGCATTAATGTGTAATCTTATTGAGTCTGAACCTTCTAGCATAGAGGAAGCCGCAAAACAACAAGTTTGGAAAGATGCAAAGGACGAGGAGTATCAATCCATCCTGAAGAACAATGTGTGGGATATTGTGCCTAGACCAAAAGGGAAGTCTGTTGTATCTTCCAAGTGGTTGTACAAGATAAAACATGCAGTTGATGGCAGCATTGAAAAGTACAAGGCTAGATTTGTGGCTCATGGCTTCTCTCAACAAGAAGGAATGGGCAAGGGCTGTAGTAAACTTGCAGGAAACATGTGCTCTCCCTTATTCTACTGACAAACTACACACTCCCTGACATACCTCTGAACATCATCCTTGAGCCCCCTCCATGAGAACCGCTCTCGGATCTGCCTGTAGGTCTTGAAGACCCCTGGATGCCCAGCTGTAGGCGCATCATGAAATACCCTCAGTATCGCCTCTTTCAACTGTGATGATAGAATCAAATAAACCCTGTCCTAGAATTTGATCAATCCATCTATCACCTCATAGCGATCATCCTGTATAGTAGCTGAAATTAAACCAGAAGCCCAAGTATCTCCGACATACTCTGCTATAATCTTATCCCTCCAATCTCCTGTAATCTCTGCAAGAGCACAAATGTGAGGTCTTCTAGATAAGGCATCAGCTACTACATTCTTCTTCCCTTTGACAAACTCAATGTCAAAGTCATAAGCCTGCAATTTAGTGACCCACTTCTGTTGCCTGTCATTCAAGTCTCGCTGGCTCATGAAATACTTTATGCTGTTGTGATCCGTCTTGATCACAAACTTCCCTCCAACCAAGTAGGATCGGAATTTGGCCAAGGCATGCATGATGGCCAACATCTCACGATCATAAATAGAATAGCTCCTCTCCACACCTCGGAGCTTCCTACTCTCAAAAGCGATGGGGTGCTTCTCCTGCATCAATACTACTCCAATCCCATCACCTAATGCATCACAATGAAGCTCAAAAGGCTTCGTGAAGTCTGGTAGAGCTAGGACTGGACATGAAGACATCACCTGCTTGAAATGCTCAAAACACCTCTGTGTTGCCCCTGTCCACATGAAGGCCCCCTTCTTAGTAAGATCTGTCAAAGGAGCAGCTATTTGAGAAAACCCCTTAACAAACCTCCTATAAAAACCACATAAGCCAAAGAACCCCTTAAGCTGAGTAAGGTTCATAGGCGTGGGCCAATCAACAATAGCTCTAATCTTTTTAGCATCCATCTGAACTCCCTTTGCACTGATAATATGACCAAGGTACAAAAGCTCTGTCATCCCGAACTCACACTTAGACTCCTTGGCATACAGTGACTCTCTCTCCAAGATAGATAGCACCTCCTCAAGATGCTGCAAATGCTCCTCCCATGTCCTGCTAAAGACCAAAATATCGTCAAAGAAAATCAAAACGAATCTCCTCAAATGCCCCCTGAACACCTGGTTCATGCAACTCTGAAAAGTAGCAGAAGCATTGGTTAGCCCAAATGGCATAACCAGAAACTCGAAATGACCATAGTGACACCGAAAAGCTGTCTTCTCAATGTCCTCTACCCTCATACTGATCTGATGATACCCTGATCTCAAATCTATCTTTGTGAAGAAACATGCCCCATGTAGCTCATCTATCAGCTCATCTATCCTCGGAATGGGGTACCTGTTCTTAATGGTTTTCTTGTTCAAGGCCCTGTAGTCAATGCACATGCGCATTGTTCCATCCTTCTTCTTAACCAAAACAACTGCTGAAGCAAAAGGGCTTTTGCTTGGCCTAATGTGCCCCATCTCCAACAACTCCTTGATGGCTTTCTCTATCTCATCCTTGTGTTTTTTTGGATGACAATAGGGCGTGATCATAATGGGCTTAGCCCCCTCTTTTAACTCAATGACGTGCTCTATCCCCCTATCTGGAGGAACACCATGTGGAATACTGCCAAATACCTTGGCATGTCGATCAAGGATGTCCTACATATCAGGCGGATGACTCTTAACCTGTGGCTCTGGTGATGCTGGCATAATCATGCACTCCGCTGCCCACTCAACATCATCATGTCTGAACAACCTCTCCATCCTCCTCAAAGAAACTACCCTACAACTGCCATTTGATAATCCTCTGAGTACCATGGTCCTGCCCTCATGCTGGAACCTCATCTCTACTCTCTCCATGTTGAGAGTAAACTCTCTCAACGATGCCATCCAAGTCATCCCTAAGATAACATCATAATCACCCATGTCCACAACATAGAACTCATCCTGAAGCTCATAACCATCACCCAGTCCGATGCAAAGATTTGTAATCTTCTGTGTGCATAGTAACTTGTGACCACTAGCTACCATGACTCGGAATCCTGAATGTTCTTCAGTTTGCCACCCTCTCCTAGCCACTAATTGTGAATCTATGAAATTATGTGTGGCCCCAGTGTCCAGCAAAGCAACCACCTTCTATCCCTGCATGATGCCACGCACCTTAAAAGTAATTGCCTTTTGAGCACCTGTCAATCTAGCTAGGGACTTCTCATTCCGTGAACCCTCCTCAGTGGCACTTCTCTCACCATCAGACTCTGACTGTTGCTCCTCATCCTCTGACTATGACTCCTCAGCAGAGAAGTACTCCATCTGGTTGGCCTTAGCCTTCAGAGGACACTTGTGAGATAAGTCCCACGGTTCCCTACACTGAAAACATAGTTTTTTCTGCCTCAACTCGTTCAGTGTCTCATTGTCTAACCTCTTTGATTCTTTTTTCTAAGGCTGAGAATCCCTATGTAGAGGTTTATTATCCTTATCCTTCTTGAAGTGTGGATCCTTAGGAGTGAACCTACTCCTAGAAGCGGAAGGTGCAAGATCTCTCACCTTCCGAATGGCATCCTACAATGTGAGGGGATCATGTCCCTTCACCCAACCACGAAGAGGCTTTGACAATCCATCCACAAACAGTACAATCAACCTCCTCTTCGAAATGTCTGTAACCAACACTGATAGTCTCTGGAAATCTGAGATGTAACTATCGATAGGACCCCACTGTCTCAACTGAGCTAACTCCTTGAAATGGAGTTCTGGATCCTTCGTATCAAACCTGTCAATCAACCTGTCAGTGAACTCTGCATATGTGTCTATCTGATTATGGCCCAATGTGACCATACCATGGTGCCACCACTCGTGTGCACTCCCATCCAAGTGCAATGCAACATACTTAATTGCATCCTCCTCAAGCATGGGATTAAGCTGAAAATAAGTATCTAATTTCTGGACCCATGTCTGTGCTGAAGCCTTCCTTGTACCATCATAGTATGGAATAGACAACTTTCCCAACTTCTTCCTCATCTCATAATTTTGTTGTCGGTTTCCTCTCATGGGCATATTCTTGAGTCTAACATCCATATATTCCCTGAATGTCATCTCAGCCTGTAACTCAGGGCTAGAGTCCCTCCAATCATCCATAATCATATCTTGAATCTCTTGTTGTGTAGGACCGACATTATTCTAGTCATTCTGTCTCGGAGGAAACTGTGGCATGAGTGGTCTCGTAGTAGAAGAACCTGCTCTAACATATGTCCTGGTTTCCCTGTTAACTGATGCGTCTCCATTACCTCCATTACCCTGTCCACCTCCCTGATTAGCATTATTACCCTGATTGGTATTATTACCTTGGTTGCCATTATTACCTTGGTTGCCATTATTACCTCAGTTGGCATTATTGCCTTGATCTGCTCTCGTCAAATGTTGTGTAAATGCTATAGCCATCTGCTGCAATGTAGCCTGGAGCCTGGAGCTCCCTCTGACCCCTAGCAAGATCACTGAGCATCTCCCTAGTGCTAGGTTCTCCCCTTTCCCCATCTCTGTCACCCATGGCTGGTGCTGAAAAAAGGTCGCCCTCTTCTTCAATCTCTGGTGAATTCTGTAGGTTTGTGTTTGACCTGTTTCTCCTCAAGTAATACTGATGTGCTGGACGCATGAAACCCTCACAGGATGGTAGGAAGAACAAGCTCTGATACCACTGTAATGGACACCCTAAAATCCCCAAAAACTAAACCAACTGCTGATAGGAATTTAGTCAAACAGTTTGCATCCAACTCCTTATTTCTCCGTTTAATGTTTAAATCCCCTTATAGCTTCGGAAATGAAATGTTTCTTTGTTTTTAGGTCTTTGCATAGATTTGAAATCACATAATATGAACTTGAAGGAAATTACAATAATATGCAACATGAAGATTGAACTACTGCTGATATGATATTATTTCCAGAATTATTAAAATCAAATACATAGCAGATTTTTCAACTCACTAAATACTCCAGCATTTTTGACATAATATTCTAGCAATGACTTCCCATCTTGCTGCTACAGTAACATGAATAGTGTCGTGCTAGAGTAACGTGAATAGTGTCACGCTACAGTAGTGTGAATAGTGCCATGCTACAGTAACGTGAATAGTGCTGCGCTACAGTGCTGCTACAGTATTAATTAGTCTTCAATCAGTCCAATATCTTCATAAAATCATCCCTTCAAAATGGCATAAGCATTGGTCAAGAAGTGGAGAAGGTATGAGCAAAACACCAAATCTGCCTGTAGCTGGAGATGCACCCAATCTGCCTGTTAATGAAGCTGATAGCAATGGATTCTAAAGGCCAAACCCCAAGGGAATGATGTCTAGAATGACACAAGAGAGGATAGACGTCCTCTAATGCCAAGAACGGATCTGCAACTCACACATCAATTTCTTCTCATATTCAACATGCTGAATGAAGCCACAAAAGCTTCCTTTTATTCTTTCTCCAAGGGACGACCCAACTCACTTGAGCAATGTGGGATAAAAGATGTGCAATATAAAACATATTAAAATATTCACTTATGTCTCCCTTGGGTGCCCCTTTGATTTGCACACATCCCCATAAAATAAATATTAAAGTAACACTTTAATATTTTACAATTAAATTAAATGTTACTTTAATAACACTTCAGGCATTAAAATATATTAGCAATAAGACTCCGAATAGCGCGAGTGATAGCTTGTTGGAAAGCTCTCGCCGAGGAGTATCGAATCCAATCACCAAAACTAGCCTCCGTTGTGTCTTGTTGACTTACTAAAAATAGTAAGTATGCCTGAAACTAAGTAAATCAACTCCATTTTGGCCCAAACTGGAAATGACTAGGCCAAAACACTCCAGGATCCCCTTAAACCCTTCGTTAGCCCTCGGGACCATGTAGAGATAGGCTAACGCACATACACTTGGTCAACTACTAAAGTGGGGACATTACACAGAATCTGATATGAGTAATGACTCAATTGAACCTTTGGATCCCACTGATGGGCCTAGAGATATTGTTGTGTCTCGAAAGAGACCTCTTTGGGCGTGAAACACTATGCAGGAAGCATAATAGTTTGCCGCTCCTAGAGGCACATTCAGAGAAAGAAAAAGACCACAAAGATTTTCTGGTTATGTTGCATTAATGTGTAATCTTATTGAGTCTGAACCTTCTAGCATAGAGGAAGCCGCAAAACAACAAGTTTGGAAAGATGCAATGGATGAGGAGTATCAATCCATCCTGAAGAACAATGTGTGGGATATTGTGCCTAGACCAAAAGTGAAGTCTGTTGTATCTTCCAAGTGGTTGTACAAGATAAAACATGCAGTTGATGGCAGCATTGAAAAGTACAAGGCTAGATTTGTGGCTCGTGGCTTCTCTCAACAAGAAGGAATAGACTACGAAGAAACATTTGCTCCTGTTGCTTGATATACTTCCTGTTAGAGTTATCTTGTATTAGCTAATAATTATTTATTTAATTCTTAGTCTATTATACTCTACACTTAAGCTAAACTTAGGCATTTAATAATATTGTAGGTATTTAATAATTAAATACTCTTTATCTCTTTAGGGTTTCTTTAGGGTTGCACATCTTTAGGGTTTCTATTCTCCTGTCATAAGGATTGTATTGTAACTTTCCTTTTTCATTCCCTCTCTGAATGATAATCTTTTTCTTCAGAGTCCTTTTTGTGTTTTGTCTCCAATCTTCTCTTGTGATAGGTATTTTGCTTGCAAATGCTCTTGGGATCTCAGAAGTTGTACTTTCTCATTTTCTTCATGGTATCAAAGCTTAAATCTACTACTGCTTGTTCTTGATTTCTTTTCAGAAGATTTTCTCTAGAGGCAAGGGTTTCAGTTTTTTTAGAGGTTTTAGTTTGGATCTGGGATATCTTTTTTGTTTCTGGGTATTTTGAGCTCAAACGGACCTCACCATTGACCTCAGAACACCCAAAAACCCCCATTTTCATATAAAATTTGTCTAGTTTGGACAACTTTAGCTCTGGGGAAAAAATTGAGTTTCGCCCTTACAGGCACGTTTTTTGAGGCAAACATCAAAAATTAAAAAAAACTCAAAAAGAAAATCCAAAAATCTTTTTTCAGGCCTTTTAACAGCATGCCCAAGCCGCGACCACTACCGCCAGACGCTGGTGGTTTCTTACACCGCCGCAGCCAACTCTGCGATCGACGGTTATCGCAGGTGTTGTCTTCCACCGCCACCACTGCCCCGCTGCCTCGGCCTCCGCCTTCTGCCTGGGGCCACCGCCATCCTTTGCAGTGCACCCAGTCGCCTCCCGCCTGGGGCCGCGCCTTCCACACAGGGCTGCCACCGCCCGACCGCCGCTACTCACCGCACAGCACCCGAGGCCGCCACCGCCCGTTGCATCACGCCCGGCCGCCGCTGCCCGTCGCTTGGCCGCAGCCCGCCCTCCGCCACCGCCCATCCAGAGAGCCACCTCTCCTCCTCTTGCTTCCTCTTGCAAGCCTTTTTGACAGGGGGGAGGTTGTTTTGTCCTAACTTGGGCAAACGGGGTCGGTTTTTCGAAAACAAATAGGCGTCGGAAATCTCTTTTTGGGCCCTACTCAAATCTGGAGGTGAGATTTTCTGATTTTTTCATCTAGTACTTGTTTTTTTCGTCCAAGTCAGTGCTCTTTTCTGCACTCCGGGAGCCATAACTTGGGCAAACGGACTCCATTTTCAGAAAACGAATAGGCGTCAGAAAGGTCTTGGAGAGCCCTTCTCAGATTTGGAATTATTTTTTCCAAAAACATCATCAAGTACACAAGATAGTGTCTGACGAATTTTCTTTGCTCTTGTCTTCTTTTCTGGCTCTCAGATTGTACTGGTTTTTTGTTTTACATATTGTGGGGGGTGTTATTTTTTACTATTTTCTATAATTTCCTTCAAAAAATCACAACACCTAAACTCAAAAAAACAAAAAAACCCCTTCTGCATCTTCTGTCTAGTCTGAAAGAACACTTAATTAAAAAAATCAAGAGCAAGTCTAGGTTCAGGTACAGGTACACATGGCAGATTCTTCAGTTGAGCTTCTTACATCCCAGAACTATCACCTCTGGAAAGCTCGTATGATGAGGCTTCTCAGATCAAGAGGGTTGTGGTCCTGTTTAGATGTGGATCAGTCGTTGTTGCAGCGTCCTTTTGAGATTCTTCAGCACCGCAATAAGATGGATGAGGCTATGGATGTCATCTCCTTACATGTTTCAGACAACTTGCTTTTTCACCTTGATGGTTTTCTCACTCCTCAGGCTATGTGGTCCAAATTTGAAACTCTCTTTGGTACTGTCAATGAGTTCAGGGCATTACAGATTGAGGCAGAGCTCTCTTTATGAGTCTTTTCCTCACATTGAGGACTTTCCGAACAAGTTTAAAACCACCAGATCTATCCTACACAGTTGTGGTAAGAATAAGACAGACCCAGAGTGTATCTACCTGATTCTCTCTAAGCTTCGACGTCCCTATCGGATATTTGCTTCCACCTTTTATTCTACTATGGATGCATTGGGTACACGCTTCACCATGCCTACTTTTGATGTGTTCTGTGATTGCTTGACTCATGAGAAGGCTCACCTATCTTAGTTGGACACTCTCACAGGATCTAAGCCAAAAGTATTGGTTACTCAAACATCTAAAGAGAACAAGAAGCAGAAACTGAAGCCTAAGAATGCTTCAGCTGGTAGTGAGCGTCCCTCCAAGCCACCCCCTAAGTTTGATTTCAAACCGAAGTCCTATCCCAAACAGGAGCACTCTTCTAAGTTTGGTGAGTCTTCCTCCAAGACTACGAAGAAATCAAATGAACTTTGCAATTTTTGTTGCAAAGAAGGTCATCCAGTTTCTCGTTGTTGGAAACGATTAGAGGCTTTGGAGCAGCCATGCAGCAGCATCAGATTTCTACTCCTCAGCCTCCATCTTCCTCTTCTACTGGGAAAGGACATGCTCTTTTTGTACGAGCTATTCCTTCTGCATCCACTTGGATTATTGATTCAGGAGCTTCTCACCACATGACACACTCACCGCAGTTTGTTACCTCACTTGCTCACAGTAATACTTTACAGATTGCAGTTGGTGACTCAGCACAACTTTCAGTTTCAGGTTCAGGTTTTGTTCCGTTGACAGGTGGTTGTTTTTAGGATGTTCTTTTGGTTCCTGACATTTCTACAAACCTCCTCTCTGTTTATCAAATTTGTCATTCTGGCTCTGGTAAAATGGTTGAGTTCTCACCACATGATGTGGTTATTCGAGAGCTCCATGATCCTGATTTGGTTGTGGCTACTGGCAGTGTTGATCCTGATTCTCGGTTATATTGGTTTGATGGCTTTGAGAGTCCAGATGGTTTAGTTGTTTCTCTTGTAACACATGCAGATTCAGTTAGCAGACTGTGGCATGAGCGTTTTGGCCATGTGAACTACAGATACTTACAGCAGATGAGCACACGGGGACTTGTTATTGGGCTCCCTCAGATAACCTGTATTGATGGTGTATGTCGAGGTTGTGCACTTGGCAAGCATCATCGTGTTCCTTTTCCTGCAGGCAGAGCCACCTGTGCTAAGGCACCCTTGGATTTGATCCACAGTGATCTTATGTCATTTTTGACTCCATCTTTTTTAGGGTCCAAGTATGTGCTCACTTTCATTGATGACTTCTCCAGACGTACATGGGTGTACTTTCTTAAGTACAAGTCTGATGTCTTTCATTCATTTCGAGTCTTTAAGACATTTGTAGAGAAGCAGTTTGGTCCTTCTATAAAGAGGATATGCACAGATAATGGGAGAGAATATGTGAATCAGGCTTTTACAGATTTCTGCACAAAGCATGGTTTGCAACATCAGTTATCAGTTCCTCACACCCCTTAGTAGAATGGTGTTGCTAAGAGAAAGAACATAACACTAACGGAGATGGTCAATTGTATGCTTCAGTCACGTTCTATGCAGCCTTCTTTTTGGGTTGAGGCAATTAATTGTGTCACTTATATTTAGAATCGGATGCCTCATAAGGCATTGCACTAGTTGACTCCTGAGGAGGCTTGGTCCCATGTCAAGCCTGATGTTTCTTCATTCCGAGTTTTTGGTAGTGAGGCTTGGGCATTTATTCCAAATGCTCAGAGGAAATCCATGGAGAGGAAGAGCCGACCACTCATTTTTCTTGGCTACTGTGATGATGTTAAGGCGTACAAGTTGTTTGATCCTGATTCCAGAGAGGTCTTGTTTAGGCGGGATGTCCTGTTTGATGAGCGCCTTCCTTAGATGGATTCTCCATCACCAGCTTCTCCCTCACTACCTCCTCCTCCCTCTTCATCTTTCGAGGATTCCTTCTTCTTTGAGGATGATGTAGATGATGGTCCACCATCACCACCACCACCACCACCACCACCACCTACCGCTCAGCCTTTGCCCAAGTGGATCCGGTTTACAGTTAATGTTGTTGGTTCTATGGCAAGTAATCCTTCTGACACTCGTCGTACTCGTGCATAGACATCTGGTTCTAGTCTTCTGAGTAATGCCATTTCGGATGATCCTCAGACATTTTTAGAGGCAACAGGTCACCCGGAGTGGGATAGGACCATAAATGAGGAGTATTCTTCTTTGATGAAGAATCATACTTGGGATCTTTGTACTCTTCCGAAAGGAAGAAAGTTGGTTCAGTGCAAGTGGTTGTATAAGGCTTGTCTTGTTGCGAAGGGGTTTTCTTAGGTGGAGGGTATTCATTACTCCGAGACCTTTGCTCCTATCGCCAAGATGAATTCTAATCGCTTTGTACTTTCTCTGGCAGCTTCACGGGGATGGACAGTTTTTCAGATGGATGTGAAGAGTGCTTTCTTGCATCGAGACCTTCGTGAGGAGATCTATATGGAGCAACCTCAGGGTTTTGTGCAGGATTCCTCTTTGGTTTGCAGACTTCGACATTCATTATATGGTCTCAAACAGGTTCCTCGGGCCTAGTATGAGAAGATGGACTCCTCCTTGCTCCCCACACTCTTTACACATAGTCATTCCGATCCTACGGTATACATTCAGTGTCAGGGGGATGATATAGTTATTCTTGTGCTCTATGTTGATGATCTTATCATTACTGGTAGCTCGTCCTCCTTGATTCAGGATATTCAGAGAGCCTTGATGGAGCAGTTTGAGATGACAGATCTTGGCCTTCTGCACTATTTTTTGGGCCTACAGGTTATTTAGTCTTCCGATGGGATTTCCATACTTTAGCAGAAGTATGCTCTTGATATGCTTCACAGATTTGACATGCTTACTTGCAAGCCTACACCCACACCATTTCAGTCAAGAGTTGTTTTGTCTACCACTTGTTCTACACCTTCTGTGGATTCTACCTTATATAGGTAGTTGGTTGGCAGTTTGTTGTACTTGACACATATGCGCCCGAATCTTTCTTTTGCGGTTGGTCTTGTCTCTCGGTTCTCCCATGATCCTCATGAGAGCCATTGGCAAGCAGCCAAACGTATTTTGAGGTACATTCGAGGCACTATACAGTTTGGCATTCAATATACTTCAGGATCCCCTCAAATTGTTGGCTTCACTAACTCAGATTGGGTTGGTGATGCTCAAGATCGGAATTCTACTTCTGGCTTTTTTTTTTGCCTTTGTTCTGGTCCTATCATATGGTCTTGCAAGAAGTAGTCTGCTATTGCATTATCATCTACAGAGGTTGAGTACCGAGCAGCAATGTTAGCCAGTCAGGAGGTTTTATGGCTTTGGCAGTTGATGACTGAGTTTGGGTTCCCTCCTGATAGTCCCACTATTCTTTGGTGTGACAATCAGAGTGTCATTCACCTTTCCCACAACCCAGTGGAGCACCAGAGGTCTAAACACATTGAGCTTCACATGCACTTCATCAGACAGTTGATTCAAGATGGCTTTCTCATCTTGGAGTACATTCCTATAGAGGAGCAGGTTGTTGACATCTTCACTAAACCTTTTGCATCTCCGCGCTATCTTCGTTGCGCTCTATGCTTGGGGTGAAGGAAGTTGTCCTTGGGGGGTCTCATTGAGGCCTTCCTTCATGTTTTTTTTGCATGCTTTTCCCATCTCTTTTTGGAGTAGAGTTTTTTCCCATGTGGTTTTTTCTATTTCTCCGTTTCACAGAGATTTGGTTGTGATTGGGTACCTCATCAGGCCTTGTTGTCGAGATCCAAATTTTTTTGCCTTCTTCCTGTAGTTGCATTTTTGCTTTCCTGCATTTAGTTTTTTAGCTACTCCTTAAGTTCATCTTAAGGGGGGGGTGTTAGAGTTATCTTGTATTAGCTAATAATTATTTATTTAATTATTAGTCTATTATACTCTACACTTAAGCTAAACTTAGGCATTTAATAATATTGTAGGTATTTAATAATTATTCTAATTATTGAATACTCTTTATCCCTTTAGGGTTTCTTTAGGGTTTCTATTCTCCTGTCATAAGGATTGTATTGTAACTTTTCTTTTTCAATCCCTCACTGAATGATAATCTTTTTCTTCAAAGTCCTTTTTGTGTTCTGACTCCAATCTTCTCTTGTGACAGGTATTTTGCTTGCAGATGCTTTTGGGATCTTAGAAGTTGTACTTTCTCAACTTCTTCACTTCCATTAGAACCATCATTTCCATTGCAATAGCTAAGGGATGGAAGTTGCATCAGATGGATGCGAAGACTGCCTTTCTCAATGGTGTGATTGAAGAAGAAGTCTACATCAAGCAACCTGAGGGATTCGTGATTCATGGGAAAGAGTCTCATGTGTGTAGATTGAAGAAAGCCTTATATGGTCTTAAACAGGCTCCTCAGGCTTGGTATGAAAGAATTGACAAATACTTAGTGGGTTTGGTTTTCTGCAAGAATGATGCTGATCCAAACCTTTACTTCAAGGTATTCAATGGTGATATGTTGATCTCGGTACTTTCTGTTGATGACTTATTTGTTACCGCAGAAGATCATCTCATTGATAGATGTAAGGAGTTGACTTCTGAATTCGAGATGAAGGACTTAGGACTTATGCACTTCTTTCTAGGATTGGAAGTTTGGCAAAGGCCCAATAAGATTATCCTAAGTCAAGGAAAATACACCATCAATATCTTGAAGAGATTTGGAATGACAGATTGTAAATCTATGTCCACACCAATGGAAACTAACTTGAAGAAATTGAGGGAAGTTGTAGTTAGTTCAGATCTTGTGGACCTTACTATGTACAGGCAATTGATTGGGTCCTTGATGTATCTAGTTAATACTAGACCAAATATTTGCTATGCAGTGAGTGCACTTAGCCAGTTCATGAGTGAACCTAGACAGATACATCTAGTTGTAGTCAAGCATATCTTGAGATACTTGCGTGGCACTGTTGGATATGGCTTGAAATACTCTTCCAGTGTGGACCTGATACTTGAAGGATATTCGGATTATTGGGCAGTGAGTGTTACTAATTGGAAGAGCACTTCTGGTTGATGCTTCAGCTTGGGATCTTCTATGATTTTCTGGTGTAGCAGGAAGCAGTCTTCTGTAGCTCTGAGCACTGCTGAGGCAGAATACATTGCAGCATGTGTGGCAACTTGCAAAGCAGTGTGGCTTCATAAGCTCCTTACAGGATTGTTCGGACAATCATTGGAGCCTACTACCATACATTGTGATAACCAAAGTTGTGTGAAGCTTTCAGTCAATCCAGTATTTCATGACAGAACGAAGCATGTAGAGATTCAGTACCACTATATCAGAGATATGGTACAAAGGAATGTTGTTCAGTTGAGATACATTTGTACTGAGGAACAGACGGCTGACATTTTCACCAAGCCTCTTGCGAAAGTGAAATTTGTGCATTTTCAAGACAAGCTTGGAATTGTGGAAAATGAAGCCCTTGCTGAGAGGGAGTCTCAGCATCAATGATTACTTGATATGTATTATAATGCATTCTTCTCTGTGAGAGAAGTTTGAGGTATCAACCCTTGTTGAGCATTCTTCTCTATGAGAGAAGTTTGAGGTATCAGCCCTTGTTGAGCATTCTTCTCTGTGAGAGAAGTTTGAGGTATCAGCCCTTGTTGTACATTCTTCTCTGTGACAGAAGTTTGAGGTTCCAGCCCTTGTTTCACCCTCTACAAGTAGGTGTGGTGAATGTCATGTGAGATACTCCATGACTTAGCATTTGTGTGTACTCACCCTCTAGAAGTAGCCATGGTAAATATGACTATACAACTTAGATGTCGAGAAGGATTCCTCCCTAGCTAAGAGGGAGTGTTGATGTTTAAAGCATCGGTCAGAATCCTTCTGAGCCGACAGAGCAAAACTAAATGTCTAATTGGCCTTCCGGCCTTAGACATTTTGTGAAATCGAGTCATATGTATCGATTTAATATTTATATGCTCTTACCGATTTTTTTGTATTTGAAATTACCACTAAATATAATCCCGCCATCTTTTGTTAAGAGTCAGATTAATAATAATATAACCAATGACTAATAAATAAGACGTGTTCATTGGTAAGAAGCCAACTTTTGGTATAACTCGTGTTGCTTGATCATGATATGGTCGGGTATATAGATCGGTGCACTCCATCTCCTTTGGCGATTCGAAATCATCATAAAAGCAGATCGTATTCTACTTCGACATCATAGCAATATTCTTTAGCAGTTTGAATCTCCCACATAGCAAGCAGATCATGTTCATCCTTAAGCAGTGATATATTCATCTTCTGCAGATTGTATCTTAGTATATCTTCACTCAGCAGTTGCATAGACAGTGAGTGGACTACACTTCTCATACACAGCAGATCGTATATATATTCTCACACTTTGTGAATGGAAGATTAAAGTATTCAATAAATTGTTTGATGCTAGCTTCAAGGAGTGAAGCAAATTCATTGTAAAGATATCTTGTAAATTGATAAATACAATAAGGAACATCATTGTTGGGTTTTTCACCTTCAAGAGGAAGGTTTTTCCAGGGTAAATTTTGTGCATTTGTGTTTGAATTATTTCTATCTAATTTGATCACTAAAATTTAACAATAACAAAGCTATAAAATAGAAAAATTGGCATCTTTAGCCAACGTATAATGTCAACCAAGAATTGAATTGCTTGTGTATGCTCTCCCCAAGATGATGTCAATATGATCGACTTGTGAAAATTGCCATACCATGTTTGATTGTTGTTGTGCGATGAAGGATTGTATTTTCCTAACGATGGGTCCTATGATAAGGAGATAATGATGTACATCATAAGGATGTTAATATCATACAATGATAAAGGATGCTTGATGTTTTATGATGAAAAATAATTACCCCTCCGTATGTTGTGATGAGGGAATGAATGCTTAAAGTGAACAAGCCATATGACTTGACAAGGTACTCAATAGTTGTCCACGATATGTAGTATGATATGACTAGTTACCACAATTATTCAATGCAAAAGTTTACTTGCCCATGCTATAAACTTCAAAATATTGTCAACCGTATGTCATATGAAACATAATGAACACATAATAGAAATAGAAGGTGAATATCGTACATCGTAAGGTGAGTGTTGCACGGAATGCAATTTGAGCCTTTCTTGATGTTGTATGATGTGAGTAGAAGATTTTGGCTGTATGATGCAAGACATTGGAGATCATACAATTTGCACAAAATATACTTGTCATACTCGTTGATATGCTCTTGTACTACAAGTGACAAAATAAGGTAAATTGTAAAATGTAAGATAACGTTGGTCTTGTGGTAATATCCAATGTTGATCATACACTATGGAAAACTATCCTTCATATGTTATGAGGATGTTGATGTATGCTATGCCAAGTGAGAGGTACCTAGTGTCCTATAGTGAGAAATACTTCATGTCATATGCTATAGCCAAGGCCAACAATATAACCAAGACATATGGTGAAATTATGTTGTCATCAAACAATGTAGAGAGGCCAACATAAATCATAAGAAGATCGTAGGGAACTTTCAATTGAGTGATGCCAAAAATGAGTATGCCATTATACTAGATAAGGGACTCATCGTATGATTGAAGGAGGAGATAGCCATACAATATACACAATGGATTGCCATACAGTGTGGAAGGAAAGAAGGCATCATACAATGAGTAGAAGGAATATATTCTTTAGCCATACTTTATAAGTTGTTCCCTTTGTAAGTGAAGTTTCACTTTATGTCGTCATATAATGTGCTACCTTTGACAACGTGTAACTTCTATTGTACTATGTAGTTTATCTGTACAACATTATCTAACAATTAATTTACTCAGATTGTGTAATGGGGTTTTAAATGTAATTGGGTCTTTTATTATTTTCTCCAATTGCCAAATAATATTTTTGCCTTGCTATTTTTTATTTTGTATACTTTTTCTCCTTCTATAAATGTGTTGTGAAGCTGATTTGACTTGACCAATATTCATATGCTCCATATTAAATATTTTTCTCTTAGTACTCTTGGATGTACCATCTGTAATTTTGCATGCTTTCATCGATTTCTCTTCACTGAGAGTTTAGTTTCAAGAAAATTACAAGGCAATGGAAATACTTGATAAGCCTCCATTTGCCAATGAAATAGGCCACAAAGAGAATTTTTTTCATCCTTTGAACATGACTGTAAATTCAAAATTACTTCTTCAATTGGTTCCATTGAACCTTGAATCTCTAATCCTTCTCCAAAATCCGAATCCAACGTATCCTAGAAAGTTGCTTCCTCATTGACTACTTGATTCTTCAAATCAAAATGATATATTTTTTACCTTGTTCTCAATCAATATTTCTTTCTTTTTCTAGATGTGAGAGGCTTTGGCTACTACCAATCAACCCCTAGCCTACAATGCATTCTATACTTTCTTTCTTAATGAAATGACCACAAAATTTGGTAAAAATGATTAGGTTCCAATAATTACCTTTTGTCCCATTAAAACTCCATGTATCTTAATACCTTGTTGATCTTCACCTACCAGTTGAAAAGTTGGGGGCCAAACAGATGGCTTATTAAGACTTGTCCAAGTGTCTTCTGGAAGTATTTTCATGCTAGACCTGCCATCAACAATTGTATTGGTGAAATTCCTTCCAAGGATATCCATATTCACCACAACTGGTTTCTTTGTTCAGTTAATATCAATAACATTGCATCAATCACTTGATTGCCTGATAGTGGAGGTTTAGTTATTGTATTTTCATTCTCACTAGATTCCAATTAAGTTGTAGCATGCACCTTCTCATTCTCTCTTGATACAATAACATTTTGATGTTTAGGAATACTTTGTAATAAACCTACTACTTCAACTGGTATGGTAATTTGAAGTAGTTACCTTGTAATATTTTTCTTATATTGTAATTGATTTGTCACCGTACCTACATTTGCATTAGTGGTGATGTTTGTTATCTATATCATTCTCCACTTCAACCCTTGCTTCTTGAAGCCTTTCATTTTTTGTATGTGGGTTTGAGTACATAGTCTTCTCTTCTTGGGCACAAGTAATGGCTAGTACTTCATTTTGCCTGTAAAAAAAAATTAGGTTGGTGCTAGCCTTTTACTTCGGACATCCAATGTCTTCATGGTTTCTAGGTCCATATCATTTGCACAATAATTGCATTTCATTTTGCTTGTTTTTGCAATCTCTCACAAAGTGTCCCCATTTGTTACATTGTCAGCATTGTACGATAGGGCATCCCTTGGGTTCATACTGTATTTAACTTCATTCTCCTCTTTGATTTCGATAACTACCTAGAGATGCATTTTGTGCCTTCAATGGAGTGGAATGTTCTCTATGTGAATAGTACTTGTGTACTCTTGGTCTTCAAATTATATGGGCATTCGTTTATTGAATCACCCATAGCCATGCAAATCTCAAAAAGCATCTTCCTAGGACAATTACCTTTTGTGTGGCTCATAGCTTTGCAATCTGTACACCATAGTTCATTAGTTTCTTTGTTAATTTCTTTCTTTGTTGTCAATTCTTTCATCATTCAAAGCATGTACCTCCAAAGCACTTTTACCATTCCTAATTCATTCTCACTATTGTCCATTAATCTTCAATCTTCCTCTATTTTTCTTTTATAGTGGAGAACATTTTGCCTTCATTATCAATGTCCATTGCTCGATTATAGGCTCCAAAATAGGACAAGATTGGTGCTACCTTCATCTTTTTTCTTAATAATGACTCTCAATGAACCATCACTTTTTTAGACCATCAACCATTTCTATTTTCAATTTTACCAACAATTATTGAAGTCTACAATTAAAGGCTCGTAGGTTTTCATGCATACCTTGTTTTTTATTGTAAATTTTTGCTACTATTTCGTTATCATCACGATGCAACTTAAACTCTTCTTTGAAGTCCTTCTTTAATCTCTCCCACATATTTATCGAGGCTTGATCAACTTCTGTATGCTAGTCAATCACAACACCTTGCAAGGTGACTAGACAAGATTGTATCCAAATTGCTTTATCATCTTGCCCATTTGTTGACAAGATTGTTTCAGAAGTCTTACAGTGCCTAACAAGAACTTGCAAGCTATTGTTTATAAACTTAGGCAACTTCTTATTTTCTTCACTAGGGCTTGCCATGATTTTATTTTGATGCAAACCTAGTGCCTTGAATTTTTTTTTCTTTGGAGTTTTAATTTGAACATTCTAGTGCTTCTGTCAAACTCTCAACCATGTAGGAATCCTTAACTCTTCCTTTGGCTTCAACCTTCCACGCACTTGTTTCACCTTTAGATTTTCTTTATGCACCCTTGACTCAACTTATCTCCTTCAATTGACAACTTTTTAATGCCCCAAAGGCTACTCTCATACAATTTTGTGAAGGAACGACTTTGTCTTGCAGCTTTCCTTGTCTAGAGAAGGTTGCCTTGACTTTGCAACTTGATTGCATTCTTAGGAAGGGCTTTGGCTTGGGAATTGTGTAGTTGTAATTTACTCATGTGTTTCTTGTAATCTTTTCCTTCATTCCCTTTGCTTGATGATTGTAATTTACACAATAGACATGCTTGGCTATGATGTTGTCTAGATTGTCTTGCATATGTCTCATACAAAGAGATCCCCTTGTGCAAGTCTATAGATCTCAAAATCAAATATTATCTTCACTTCAAACTCAAGATTAGGTAGCATCTACTTTATGATTGTGTAGAGCCTGCATGGAACCTCCTTATTGGACTCGAAATCTAGGCAAAATTGGAATGTCGAATTTAGAAAATAGGCAACTACATGTAGAAGTTTGTAAAGCTAAAGGTATCCATTATGTTGTAAACATACACGTCCCATTGCAAATGGGGACCTATTGTGATGCCTTCACACATTGCCCCATTGCAAATGGGACCTTGACTTTTTTTTCGTTTTCTAGGTTAATTGTCTTAGCTTAGTCATTTGGTAGTTTTAGCCTTTTGGTATCAGCCTTTTGCTTGAGGAAGTACAGTTTCTTAGGTGGCCAAGAAGTGATCAGGTTCTCTCTCTCTCTCTTTAGGGTGTAGCTGAGTCAGTTGGCTCTCAAAACCTTAGCAATGAATGATATGATGATCATCATCATTCAAGATGGAAACAGAGTGCAAATGTAGAGATTAGTCATGAGAATTGAAATGATAGATGCAATTCAATTAAGATTGAGGCTGAAACAACATGGAAAATCTTGGATAATGGTCACTCAACTCAAAATTTCTTCTCCTATAACTCACTCCCCAGCAGCATATTTTACAGCTCTAGAAGAATTAAGGTACCACATATAATTATCAATATGCATAACCCTTATCTGGAATGGTTCTGTCTTGATCTCTTCAGTGTGTCCTTAAACAATCTAAAAGTTTAAAACTGTGAATTTTTAGATAGAAAAACACAGTGAAGTTCCAAAAGATGAGAAATCTCTTTAAGCTGCATGCTACTGCAAAAATCTTATCATTAATGAGCTAGTTGACATTTCACCAGATGCCAAGGGAATTGCTAAATAGTTAGAAATATTAACTGCTGTGAATGCGTGTGGAATAAGATGAAGAAAACTTTATAATTATAAACCTCATGCTTTATTTTTACTGCTTGGCACCTCAACCGTCAACAAAGCAGTTCTTACTCCACTAGCTAATTGAATTACAAGATGTTTCTTTTGTTTGTATATGTTCTCTGATGATTCTATGACTCTCTACTCACAGGGGGGGAAATAGTTAATCTCACTGTTCTGCAGTGGGCAAGACAGCTCTTTTTTAATATGTCCGATTATGATGTTGATTTCTCGCTCTGTACTTTTTAATATCTGATTTCCTCTCCATAAACCTGGTTTTGTGTTTATGATCTAAGGCTACCTTTTTGTAACCATTAATCAGTATATGTGATATAAGTTTACCTTTTTTTTTAAGTGTATGTTTGTTTCATGCTGTCCAAATGAAAATGCAAGTGGAAATGGCGCATGGTGCAGTTTGCATGCCACATATGATATATCCCTGTACCTCAATGTAAACTTCACATAATTTTGGCCTTAAAATTTTTGCCAAGAGAAAATTAAGCTATTGTGTACTTGTATTTTGCAACTAGCAAAAACAAAATTCTTTTAGGGGAATCTACTTGAAAGAAATAGAGGATTACAAGTACCTTGAAGAAACTACTGAATTGAGATGATTTCATATAGCTTCCATTTTGTATCCATTTTGCTGCATGTGTAAATGTTTTAGCTGCTTTAATGGACCTTGCCATTATCAGATTCAAATTTGACTTCCCCAAGCTTAGAGGTACCAAAGACAGGCTTCCAATGAGATCCAACCTGAAAACAAATCCACACATAAATCCTGAGCTATGTGTATCAGAGTCTTCCTTTCTAAGTAAACCATAATCCACACAAAGAAATATAAAGTAGATAAGTCAACCTAGCCCAAATTAGTTTCACATACCAAAATGACAAGCTGCAAAAATATCCATCTCTGACAACTGATAATAGCATAAACTCTAATAGGAAGAGAGCTAAGCACAGAAGATAAATATATATTATGTATGAATCCACTGACTTGGGAAGTAGTATATTCTGAATGTCATCAGCAAACATAGCAAACAATGACATTGGGACTATGATACATTGCCAGAATCCGCTCTCCAAAAAATGATTAATATTAACTGCATAAGGATTAGTCCTCGCTATCATCCAAAATTTGGGACAAGCTGCCATATCTGAATGTTTCCATTCACTAAGAGACTGTAAAATTGAATGCCGATTCATACACCCTGATGTTGGCGGTCCCCCTACATCAATTTCCATATCTCTATCATTCAAGCCTGTTTCGGGTTTGACTTTTATTGTAGAAGACTTCCTGAAGATTAGTTTAGGAGAAAGTTAAGTATTAGTGAAGGATACTTGCACAGGAATTTGCCAAGTGGAATCAGAAATCTGCAGTAAAACGCACCTTTGCTTGATTGGAGCTTCTAACAGATGGCTAATAGGGTGGTCAGATCTCGTGGAAAGGTGGGAAGAACTTACAGACCCCTCAATGCTCATAGATGATTCACTTCCCAGAGTTGACTGTCTCAAGATCTTGGAACCCAATCTTGGACTGGAAGTGCTCGTTATATTTTCTACTTCCTGTTATGTTATGCATGAGAAGGCAAATTTAGTTTAAATATTTTTTTCTACTTTTGACAAAAATAGATCATGGGACTGGGAAATAGTTTATATTCAGAGAATATAATAGAGTGTTTACAGCAATTTTACCGATTACGCAAACATAAAGCAAATATAGTCTAAAGATCGCAGTTTTAAATAAACACAAAAATATTAACTATGTTTAAAGAAGAATACGACAATACTAAAATACTAAAAGACAAAGAAGCACGTATATTCAGCTTAATGATGAGAAACAAAACATTGTCATTCAGCTCATAGACACAAAACTAATCTTTGACTTAGCTATTTACAAAAACTGATCGATACTATGATAAGCTTATCATGTAAGTCATAACATTTCGAGAGCTACAGCAGACATTAAGAATACTATATAGTACAGAAATAGCATATATCCATGTGATAAGCACATGCACACATCTCTTATCATAAATAAGACTTCATTTATAAGAGCAAATTGATCCTTGCAATCTGTAAAGATCTACTTCGTCACATTCTTAGGGATGAGATGTTATTGAAGCTCCATTGTCTCTCTCCTTCCAGCATTGGATCAGGTGGATTCCATTCAGTGTGGGTGCATGGCAAGAATTAGAACAGTAAATAGGGACCTGCTAGTTAGTGGATTTTGCCTGCTAATGCTTGAGCTTACAAATGTTTTATGCTTGGTTCAGCTGCTATTGTTAGCATGATGCTGTATGCTCCTTAATTAAAATTTTAATCAAATCATACAAATGAGGTTTCTCAAGCGTGTAGCGTATATGCTACTAGAATTCTCAATCTTCTTTAGGTGTCCCATAAGTTTACTTTTCAGAGCATCAAAAACATGGAACTGTTAGTTTTACAGTGCATTCCTCCTAGGACAGGAAGAATACACCCATAGCCCCTAAGTTTGTCACTTGACTACTTAAAGTCTTCCCTCAAGGCTGTTGATGAGGGCGCTGTGAAATCTAGTTACATCAGAAAGAGAAAGCATGCTAAGGTTATTACCTTTTGGCTCAAGAGGAGAATAACTATGCTTATTCCTCTTGTATGATGAGTAGCAGTGCCCTGCCAAACCAAGCCTCAGTAGAACCTTGATTGTTAACATGAACCCCTTGAATCCTTTGATTCAATTGCTTTGGTTTGAAACATAAAATTCATAAAATCTCACTTGTGAAAGAAGAGTTGTTTTCAGCATAGTTTGCAAACTCTGGGAGTATTCTCCAAGTTGCCGAGTCTATTTTTTTTTGCTCCATGAGTTTTTATAGACACAAGAAAAACGTGGGTAAAAATGTCTATACAAGTAAAATACTTTTTAAAACGCGGTTTTCACACATTTTTTTTGCTATAACTACTATGCATTTTCTTTTTTGAGATGTAAATTTTTAATTTAATACATTTTGTACTTGAATTTTGGAAAACAATACATTTTTTTTTTATTTAAATTCTTTTATACTGTCTAAGTTGCTGAGTTTTTGCCGAGTCAGAAATTTTGAGCTTGTCAAGTACTCTCTGCGTCCGAGTCCGTCAACTATGGTTTTCAGGTCTTGTGCTCATACCTAAGGCAAAAAGATAGGGCAGAAGTTCATTTCATTTATTCCACCATTGTAAAAATCTATCAATTCAATGATTGAGAAAATGAAGACCATCATAAGTGAGAAAAAGCAAGATCCTATAGAATTTTTTTGCAAACAACTACACAAAGTTATAGAAAAGTGAGTGATAGAACAAAATGACCACCCGCTTTCTTACCTTTGCATTGAGTCCCACATGTATAATGTTGAGATCCTTTCTATGTTGACAAGGATCACCCCATGTAGAGATGTAGAATTCTACTTATAGAATTTTCATTGATCTTAACATGCGAGATGCAATTAAGATTGAGTTCATGGATTTTGTAAATTTCAATGACTTTAGTATCGATCTTCTCCATAACGAGTTTAACTTCAATGCTCACAGTTGGTGGTACTTCCATGGCCAATCATTTACATACAACCTTTTGTGATCCAAATTTAATTGCAATTTTAATAAAAAAATTCTTTTATCTTTTAAGTTTCATTTATATTTTATATTTAAATTTTTAAATTTTATAACTCAACTCTAGTTTTGTCTTAATACGTTGCTGGTTCATCTACATCTAAGAGGAATTTGAGCACATAGTCCTCCATTCACTCAAGTTTGACTACACTGAAAAAAGGTAGACGACATAATGTACGTGCATTCAAACTTGTGTCTCTTTTCCCACCAAAAAGTGGCTACAAGAAAGTGGAATATTGAGCCAAATCATACTAACTTGGATGCTTCCACTTCCTACCTTGTTGCACTTGATGTTGAAGACAAGAATGAGAGTGCTCATACCAATGCTAGCGGCACTATTTCTGGTTCTTCTAATAAGTGTTGGAAAGTAATTTCTCCCACAAACTTCAGTCTCCACCATCAGCTTCCAGTGCCATCGTTTACATCCTCTTACACCGCATGCCTAACATGCATCGACCATGCACTGTTGTGCAAGCAATTCATCTTAGTTATAAATTTAGACAAATTGTTTAGAAGTAGTTTGCATATTTATTCATGCAGAATTTCATAAGATAGAGTCCAAAACTGTTTGTTCAATTCTCTATAAAAGAGAGGAGTTGTAATGCATTTTTCAATGAATAAAAATTAGTTTTGTATGATGTAGCATACATTTATCTGTCTCAGTTTCTGCTATTTTTATTTTTCCTCTGTCTTCAATAAGCACATTACCAATACCTACATCATCTAAATAGATGGTGATGATATTTTTGAAGACCTCATGATTATCCTAGATCAATGATGCCTGAATGTTGTGTAATAACCACCCCAATTTTTTTGAAAATATTCAACTGAAAACGAATTGTATTGCAATCTCCTTATCACTTTTTGGTCACCCAATTCCTAAGATGGGCAAGGTGAGAGCATACAGTGTATAGGACCAAACCAACTATTTGAAAGAAAAAAATGAGTAATCTAAACAACTGAAGCACCCAAGGTGGCATAGCCAGCCAAAACTTCACTTCTTCAATGGAGTGCTATGCAAGAACTGAAAGGAAAACACTTCAACAATGCACAGTTATAATGAGCACAAGCATTTCACACTTATTGAATGGACTGCAATTACAAAGCACAAGCACTTCTCGCTTATTCAACAAAGTGCAATTACAAAGCACGAGCACCTCTCACTTATTCATTCGAGTGCAATTACAAAGCATAGGAACTTCACACTTGTTCAATGGAATGCAATCACAAAACATAGTCACTTCCACTTGTTCAATGGTGAGTGCAAATACAACAAAACGCAAAATTGAGAGCACTGGCGATACCACAATCCAAGGTATTACAAATTAGATCAGATGCATTTCAAACATCCTATAAAAGATTAACTACTTATATGCTAGCATAAAGTGTTGATCATAAATAAGGTTTGCAGCAACAATCCCAAAGCTAAGCAAATAACATGAATAAATCAGCTTAACTATGAAACAAAAACAAAATAGCTTGTATAAATGCCTTGGAATACTGGTGCAGATCTAATAGCACTCGGTTCTATTGATAAACAATCAAATTTAAATTGAAAATACAATGAGAGGACACTAAAACTATTGATTATTCAAATATGAGTAAGATCCAAAAATTATGAAGCCTTCCAAAAACTAGAATTTAAATTGTAATTCCTTAAGATCCAAAAAGACCAAAACCCATCTCAAACATCTTGAAACTATATATATAAAATATAACTTAAAGTTATAAGGATATAGATATCCATATGTAAATGTCACTTATACTTCAATGTTTATTTCATGCCTCAAAACTCACCTTAATAGGCAGATAAATTGTGTGCACGTCTGATAGAATTTTGTAATAGTGAGTACAACCATAGTTTGTAGACACGGACTTGGAGAGTACTTCACAAGCCCAAAAATTTTGACTTGGCAAGAACTTGACAAGCACTCAGTAAAAATTCGACAACTTAGAAAGTGCTAAAAATTAAAATTTCTTAAAGAAACATATTTTTTTAGCAAAATTCAATTACAAAATGTATTAAATTAAAAATTGATATCTTGAAAGAGAATGCATAGTTTTATGGAAAAACGATAGCATTTTACATGTGTTGGTATTTTTCCCTGTGTTTTTCTATATCTATAAAAATGTGAAAGTTAAACTTGTAAAAACTAACACATCAAATAAAATTAGAGAGTACTCATAGAATTTGCAAACAAGAGTACAAAACTAC
Source organism: Cryptomeria japonica (assembly GCF_030272615.1). NCBI lineage: Eukaryota > Viridiplantae > Streptophyta > Pinopsida > Cupressales > Cupressaceae > Cryptomeria > Cryptomeria japonica. The sequence continues at coordinate 633,580,459 of NC_081413.1, forward strand.
TTGTCCCCTTCAAAAAAAACTTAAAAACTAAAAACATCAACATCAAATATGATTGTTTACATTTTGCAAGGTTGGATGCCATCAAAGAACCCAAAATACTAATGAAAATGTTAGTGCTTAATTTCAACTCGTTCACATGCCCCTTCCAAGCAAGTATAGCTGGTATTAATGAGTTAAAGATCCTTCAATGATCTCCTTCAGGATCCATACAAATAAAAATAACAAGGAATAGCATGAAAGGATAATAAGTAGCAGATTTTACTATATCAAATCCACACCAAACACGAACTTCACATAGTACAACCAACAAGATCATATAGTATGACCCCCTCACAGCTCCTTCAAACACTTCCCAAATGATGAATAACTCACACAATCAACATCAATAACACTGTACAAACCAGACCCATTAGAACCATCAAACAGCTCCAACTTAAAATGCAATTGGCAATAAAACTTCGCTTGCAGGCACTGCTGTGACCTCTAAATGAAGTCACTGAATGTGATGTCCCCATCCAACCTTAACAAACATCCTTAGGTTAAGTCCTTATGAGACTCAAACTTATAAAGGCGATGCTAATTCAAAAAGAGAATGTAAGAAAAGTCAGCGATTGTGTTGAAAGAAGACATTGATATCATGGAGATTTTGCCACGCTGATAATAATCCAAATAGAGTAGGAAAACGTCTATCTGCCGTCAATATCTTCAGCAACGAATTTTATTAATTCCTACAATTATATCTGATATATTTTCTTGGGCCAAGCAAAAGGAGTGTGGAGCGATGGAGGAAAGAATACAGGAAAATGGGAGATAAAGCGGGGACATTACAGGAAGACATAAGATACAAACAAATAAATAAGAAGTGAGAAGCATGGAGCTAAATGTAGATATAAGCCATAATACTACATCAACACCTTCATTGCAGTAATCATCATACGATGAGGATAAAAGATAGCAATCGTCATGATAATCATACAGATAATATGGATATCATAACGACAACATCATAAGCATTCGCTGTGAAGTGAGAATAGCAAAGATCCTGATCGAGAATGTTTTACCAGCAGCAAGTCAAATAATATCATCATCATGGAAAAGTAATCGGCGGACTAATCAGATAAGCATCGATTAAATAGAATTGGTAGCCAGCAAGCATTGAGCATACCAACCGTATATGAAAGCAAGTTCTCATTGATATCTGATTAAGAGATATATTACCAGATTGTTTGCATCGAAATCACTGCATAATCAAGACCGATCCATATATGAAGACCAAACAAAGATACAAGTGACCGACAAGATAGTATGCCTTGCATAGGTTGATCACATATGTGAATTCCACAAGGAAATTAGAAGGGTCGGTAAGGTTGATGGATAACTATTAGTTTATACCCAGATCTGAAATTACAAACCATAAAAATGATTATTAGTGTTGACATATGTCATACACATGATCGAATAATGACATCATCTCCGAAGATCGATCAGCAAACATCCCGAGTATCGATTTGACAAGAATGAATAGTCATCGTTAAAGGAATATATCCAATTACTATCAAGCATAGCTACACATCAAATGATAAGTCAACTATTAATAAGACTGCAACTTATGGATAACAGCGATTAAGATTGATAAATCTTAAGGAATAATATTCTAACCAATACGATTAAGATTAAAGAAATACGATTTGTTCTAGATCATTTAACATTCTAATTAATAAGAAAGGAGAATAATATAATACAATGCTATAACACACGGATTGACCAAAAGAAGAGGTGTGATTAATAAGTGAAAGGGTGTGGTCTTAAGATGCATTCTTTATTAACCTTCTAAAGGCACGATGAAGAACAAAACAGATAAGTGATGCAATCGATTTAATTGTTTTAAAGGAAAAAGTGCTTACTAAGAAAAGGAATTGTATTTTGAAGAAGTGTGACTCTTCATTTGTGAAAAGCCATGTCATTTTGATGAGGAGATGTATATAGAGGTTGAAGATGGAGAAGAGTGGGTATGATGTGAAGAATCTATTTTATTTACTATATTCTCATTGTGGGGAGCTCAAGGAGCATCAAGAAAATATTCCTAGAAGCATAATTAATTTAGTATTATATCAGATATAGCTTCTTAAAATAGCTTGTATGATATCACATATGGCTTCTTAAAATAGCTTGTATGATATCACATATGGCTTCTTAAAATAGCTTGTATGATTATACAAGCTAATTTTTTTTTAATCTCTTCTGGCTTAGCCGTTTACTAATAAAAAAAATAGCCTGTATGATTATGAAAACCAAATCAGGAAAGGCAATCAATTTCGGGCCTACCATATTAGCACATACAGACATAAATAATACTCAGACTTATGCATGAGTTTAAAGTCCAAAATCAGGAATATCAATATAATTTGTAGCTGACATATTTAAGTTTATGCATGATTTTAAAGACATTATTCAGGATCCGCAATCTGATCTAATTAAGGATCATCTTTTGTGCATATAATTCAGATTTTATATCAGAAATACAAAGGAAACTATAATTCTCATTGTTATTTAACATCTTCTTATTGATTTGTAATTGTTCATTTGTTGAATCTCTTGTAAATTTAGTAAAATTATTTCAAGGCTCCTATAAGGGACATTACACTGAAACCAGTTAGGGGGTTTGCATCCTTAAAATCAATATTTTCAAGAGGTTTTTCATCCTCCAAAAAATTAGAGATAAACACAAGTTCTCTCTGAAGTAGAAACAAATATCATAACATGTCTAACCTCAACAATGATCTCACATTCTTTTAAAAAAATTTGGAGGAAAAATAATAATAATCTCCCTTTTTCTTTCACACACTCTTTTTTCAAATTAAATAATTCATTATATACAAAAGAGCCCCTTGTGCCTAGGTGTTCCCTTATAGACAAAACTTTAAAAAATTTAAATAAATAATTATACATTAGTTTCCTTTTTAACATTTCCTCCTTAGGACAACTTAAGTTATATTTAATTAATTAAATAAACAAATCACCCAAACTGCAGAACCCATAGAAATGAGGGAAATATGAAGTTCTAATCATACCAATATGTCACTGAGGACTTAGGATGATGAACTGAAGGAACTTAATGATTGTCCAAAAATAGCATGCTTCTCCAAGAAATTTGGAGAACTCCCAGAACTTGAAGAACTCCCAGAAAGTTGGAATAGTAAATAAATTGGCAGTTGAAGTTGAATAGGATCATCATACTCTACAATTGGTGATTTGAAACTGAGTTGTCAATTATCAACTGTATTGCATATTTAATTTTGTGTATTTTGTGGAAATTGTGACTTATTTTGTTATATATATATGCGCTAGGGAGAATCTCTAATGATCAGTGTTTCGTGAAGAGACCATCCTTATTCATAAACCATGGGCCTCCTTGCAGATCTGCTTCAGAAGATACCCATAAATTATCATTTTGACATCAGTAGGATTTCCACTATTCCCACTGGTTTCCAATTTTCTTGCGCATAGTGTTTTAAGGTTTTTGATCTCCAAAAAAGCCCCCATGAATCTGTATTTCAGGGCTCTTTGTTTGACTATCCAATTTCAAATTTACTCAGGCCTATTATTTTAAGGTTTTTGGTCTCCAAAAGCCCCTAGTATTTCTGCAAATCAGGGCTCTCTCTTTGAGAGTCCAAATCCTCTATTCCATTTCATGGATGCTGATTGATAATTTGGGAGGGCTCCCCATGGGCCTACAGAGACATAACAGACATTTTCATTTTTGTCAGAGGGGTTCGTTCTTCTTATTGTCCTTTTTGCAAGAGGTTGTATGAAATAAGTGGCATCCTCCTTGCAGATCTCATTTTGATCTGGAGGGGCTACAAATTTGCAAGAGTTGAGAAGGTTAGACGGAAAGAGATCTAAAAAAGAAGCAATGGCCTCCTCACAAGAAGAGTCCTCTTTTCAGACACCTTGATAATATAAGATATCTATGTGTGAGAAACAAGATATTGAAGTCCCCCACCTATTAAAAGGCATCAACTAGAATGTGGAAGTCACTTAGCGATACCAACATTAGCTAAGATTGCAAATGCCTACTAACATGTTAGAATTACCATTAACTAAAAATGTGAAGAAAATGGATAACTAATAATACATGACGCACTTAAAAAGTGGTTATCCAATAGACCTTGGTCTCAGTAGAGGTCATGTGGATCAATTAGAATTAAAGTGTCAACAATTTACCTACAATCAACGAGATTAATGTGTCAACATTACCTAAAGGTGAGATCATACCATAAAGTAAAGCTTCACAATATCTCAAAATCACTTACTTTTCTACTCATAAACATGCATGCATCTGTTAAATGACCGAGACTGTGCAACAATAGCAACTTGCTATAAACAAACTAGTTAAACTGGAAAGACTATTAATTTATTATACCTTTGAATAATTATGTCCATGAAAATACAATAAAGAGAAGGAAAAGCAGGCTGAGTGAAGGAATACACCAAAATTTAATTAAATCAGAGGAAAAAACTTCTAAAAAATAAAAAATGCTAATGCGAGAAAATAAATTTGAAGATATGAATCACCTCTTCCTCAAAATATCCCTTTGCATTATAACATGTCCAATGATGCAGATTAGCCCTTAAATTTGGCAGAACTTCATCTTGCATTTTCGGAAGCAGCAATGATGTTGTTTCATAGAGTTCCTTTCCAACATAATTAATAAAACCTACTGTGATATTTCTGTTTAAACATATTCTAGACAAGTCAGTGACTAAATAATAAATCCATCAGACTACTCTAATCAAGCTAACATATTCTAAGCAACAAAAGTCTAATGGAATTGGGATTTTTCAATAACAGTTTCCAATTTTGAATCACATGTCATGTTGAATATCGAGCTCATTTGTAAATCGAAAAACATACTGTAAACATAATAATGCCGTTAAGCATACTTTATTTTTCAGGGTGTTAACTATTTTTCTGTCACTGGGTGCATAAGAGAATAATGGAAACACTTACTGTAGTGTAGATGGATCCTCTCTGTCCATGTTCTTTGAAACTAGCAAGCCCAACTTTTTCTCCAAGTCTCCCTGTCTAAACCATTCAATCAATAACAATTCTGCCCATCGTTTTGATAGGGAAAAAGACTTCATGATATTGCTAATATCTGCACATTTGATCAACATTCTCATTAGGAGCAGCGCATCACTTGTGCTGGATGAGTCTAAGGTTGACGATGAGTCAAATCTAGAACCATCCTTTTCTGGAGTATAGGGTGGGGAGAACTGGAAATGTCGAGACTCATTCATTCTTTCTTTCACACTCTTAAGAACATCTGCATGTAAACTCATGTCTGTTGAAATGATAACATTCACCATGAGCTTCCTGACTTGCCTTTGCACCGAATCAGAAAGATTTGATAATATATTAACGGACTCATGAGCCTGCATCAGAAGCGGAATACATGAACAAGGGATAAAAGATTCCTTCCAAATATGATGTTTTGAAACCTTCCAAAAATTTAAATTAAATTCTGTTTGGTCTCTCAATCAATCTCACAGACCCAAATCCCCATAACTTAATGTTGTTTCTTAATCCACTTTCTCTGTTTACCAATTAAACATTGCCAAAGTTAAATAGCTGTAAGATCATTTTTTCTTACCAGTAAAGTTTTGACAGTGGTGGAAGCATGATGGTTTTCTAGAACTGAGATATCATTGTAGCGTATGGCAAGAGGATCATTACAGTTGATAAGAAAAGCATTTGTTAGACCTGGATGATCTACATCATGGCATAATGCAGCCAACGCCAGAGCTAACTTCTCTAAATTATTCAGTGACTTTCCAGCTTCTACAGTCGTCAATAAAAGATATCTGCAAACAAGAGTTACAATTAAATTATTTAAAGATGTTTTGGAGAAATTCGCCAATCCTCAAGCGCATCAGATATGCATGCAAAGGACAAATCAATAAAATTCAAAAGCAACTGATTTCAGTTCTGAAATATATAAATGGAAACAGAATTTGGAGTTATTGCCCACGTGCAATGTAAGACATCACAGGCATGCCGAAAATTATGGTATGGCACGTTTGTATGATATTGAGCAGAAACCTGCAAGAGAGAAAAAGATTTAGTTAGGTTTAAATTACATACACTAACAATTTTTAGATGTACTCTAAATGGAGGTGAATCTACTATTTAGTTAGTCAAGAAGAGCGAAGCTGATGATACATAATTTTGTATGTCGAGAAAGATCTTGAATTTTTTTTAAGTGAACTGAAGTGAACGCTTTATTCCCTTGGCGTAGTTGATTTGACTCTAGACAAACAGCAAAGAAACAAACCAAATAATATGAGATACAAGACTCATAGCATGTAGAAATTTAAAATTCTCTGTTTTTAGTTCCCAAAACTACCTGATTTTTAAAAACGATTAATGGTGAATGAACGATGCCTTTATCAGTTCTTTATTGCTGAAGTATAGCTCCATCTTTGAGACATGTTTCATTCCCAAATAGAATACTCACACTTTTCTACTCCTTGAAATCATGAAAAGTAATTTGTAACTCATTGGGCTCCTTTTCATCCTTGTACTTTATTATTTTTAACTTTTTTTACTTTTGAGTTCTATTAATCTACTTTGGTCATTCATGGTATAGATAGAGTCCTCACAAAAATTCATTTAGGTTATGTGAGTTTTAAGGTGAGTAGGATGAAACAACTCTAGAGATTTAGGATCTACATATCCCATAAGATAGGTCGCACTTGTCAAATCTAATAAGTCTTGTTGTTAAGACTTGATTGTCTTAGTGAATTAATCTACTTTGGTCATTAATGACATAGATACAGTGCTCACCAAAACTCATCTAGGTTCAATGAGTCTCAAGGCGAGTAGGATGAAACAATTCCAAAGACTTAAGACCCAAATCCAATGAGTCTTGTTGTTAAGAGTTGATTGTCGTAGTGAACCAAGAAACTAAGAAAAAAAAATTAAAAGAAAAAATCGAACTAAACTCTCAAAAACTAACCCCTAAAAAATATTCATTTGATTTGCCAGCAAAAAGAAAAAAAGAAAATAGTATTAGAGCTAAAATAACATGTCATTGAAGCAAAATCCAGCAGAATATTTCGAGCCGTTGATTCAATACAACTTAGGCAGGTTTATAGCATCCCTCAATGCATCTAAAGAAGTCTATGATACATTTAGAACAGCCCACCATTGATTTGGAACAACCCGCCATCATTTGAAAGATATTTAATATTTATTTTTGCTTGTTTTAAATTTGTTTGTCTTCTATTTTTTTTTCTCATTTTAGGTTTATAGAATAAACCTTTGTTGTTTTTTATATCTTTATGAACAAACCCTAACTTTCTTATTTTTATCTATTTTTTAGCAGTAAACCCTAATTAGTTTTTCTCTATTTTTATATATTTACCCAAAAATCATGAATGTTAATTTATTCAATTTAATTGTTATTGCAATTTACTTGAAAATTGTTCTAATGTTATCACCAATTAAAAGGAACCCTTGTTGGAAACATATTATATCTCAAAGGGAATGAAAGGTGAGCTGATTTTATTGTTCTATTTGGGAGCTAAGTGATTAATTATTATTTTTTCTTTAAAATATAATGCTTGATTTCTTTGTCTTTTGAATTTTTGAATTTAGAAGTGAGTGACATTTTTTTTAATGCCTCTTTATTGAAATATGGTAGATATCATTACTATTTGTAGGGTGGGGATTTAATGCCCTTAACATGAGAAGCTAAAAGGATCTATTTTGACTCAAGATGGTTGATGTGAAGACTAAAATTGAGGAGCAATGTTAGATAGAGGAAGAAAGGTTGCACAATCATAAAAAAATGTTTGAACATGTGAAAGAAATAGGACATTGTTGAATTTAGTGATGGTGCTTACTGAAATCCATTAATTTAGTAATTAAAATTTTTTTAGTTCTACTTTTAGTGATTAACATCATACTTTCATTTTTCATTTTTCCTTAGATGGCACGATTTTCTTGAAATCTATTAATGCATCAAAAAAAGACAAAAAAAAAGTATTTCCTTTGTGAGGTTTTAGAGGAAGTTTTGGTCAAGGTCAAGGTGAGCGAGAAGACCATTATGCAAATAGAACTTACTAGATTTTGCAATAAATTATGTTGTTGTAAGTAAACTTCTCGTGGATAGGTACACATTCTTATTCTAGATTTATTGTTTTATATATTGCCTTGACCTCATATTGAAAGATTTTGACAATATCCCATGGATTAGAGCATGTGTGAAACATGGTAAAAATATTTGTAAATACATATATTAATAAAAATATTATAGTCAAAATGGAATGGGATTATTGTAGGATAATACACTTTTGCCCCAAAAAAAATTATTACATTCTAATCTTCACTTCACTCAAATGTTGCCTTGAGGCACATGTTTGTTAGCGAAAACTAGTCTACAACTTCATTTGTTAAGACCAATATAGGGATTAATATAATTGGTTAGGTGTTGATTAATAATATAAAATTCATTAGTGATTCATTAAAATTTAGTACTATCTATCTTTCTTTTAAAATACTATTGAGATGTTTTGTACTATTCGTTATGTGTGAATTAAGGTAGATTAAATTCCTTTACCAAGAATGCAAGTTTATTCAAAGTTGGATGTGGCTTTGTATTGAGTCTTTAATTCAATTTACCAAACCAATCATGTCATTATGTTTATGTAATGTCCCTTTCTCTGATCCATTCCAACATCCTTGAAAATCCCAACTATTATGGAGAGCATCTGCTTTTTTAGAGAGGTATTTAGAAGTGGTAGAGAGTTTTGGGGGCCAACATGATTACAACAATACTTCCATGTTAGAATCCAATATTCTAGGAGCACTTCAAACTTTTTGGATAAGTCTATCATCTTTGAATAGCACCAACTTTTTGTGAATTAAATTCTTATGCGCTTAAGCAGTTGGCAAAATTATCAAAGATATTTTATTGTCTTGTTAATATTCTTCATAAGACCTTGAGATGATTGAAAAGAGAAAATTAACTAAATAATTAAATAATAAAATTAAAAAGTAATTTATATTTAATTATTTTAAAAAAAAATTAAGTTTGTAGATGGCTCAAGGTGTTGAAAAGTGGTCAAAAGATCACTATGTTATTTTATCATTGGTAAAAATGCTTTTTTCAAAAAGCTAATAAAAATCATTTAAAACAAAAAGAATAAAGAAAGAAATGATTTTTCCAAAAATATCTCTAAAAGAGTAACAAAAAGAGATTTTCAATAAGAGACATTACGTTCTTGTCAAAGTTGTTTCATTTCTCATGAATGAACACACATTCATCTTCTCCATTTCCCAAAGTAAAAACCTTTTGAAAATTTAAAACCTTTGAGAATGAAAACCCTTCTAATGTTTAAAGTAATTTCAGCCAAAGATTACCAATGTGCAACAAAAATTGGTTTGGGGATGAAAACCCTCCTTCCATTTTGTAGTGGTTATGTGCAAGAATCATCACTATGATGAAAATTGGGGATTGAGTGTCAGATTTACTAGGCATTTTGGTTTTGATTTTGTGGTTTTCAACATTCTTTCAACAATTTGCATGTTTCAAAAAATAAAAAATTAATAGTGTGGTTTGTGAAAAATTGATTTTGTGTAATGGTATTTCAATGACTATATAGCATTGAGAAGTATAAGAAACCAGTATTTCATATTATTTCAATTTGGGATTGATCACTTAATAAAGATTGTTACAAACATCAATTGAAAAGCACTAGCTTCTAAAGTGTATATACATGTAATTTATGCGTGCAAGTCAAACTTTCACAATATATTAGACCATTTAACCCAATTACGACACTTGATCATAATTAACTCAATCTAGGTTAATATTTTGTGTTTCAATTTGCTAGCTATTTGATGAAATGCTCTCAAATTCAGGATGACATAAATGTTTGATAAAATGCCTAAATGTGATTGTTGAAAGAAAATAACTCCCTTATCTTTTCTCATTGTAATACTAGAAGGTTGTACCGCTAGTAATTGTTTCTTTCATTTTAATAGATCCTTGGATGGTTAGAGTTGGACTGCGAGACCCCATTTTAGTTTTTGTTCAATCTCTACCTTGTATGACATGAATCAAAATCAAGCTATCAACCAATTTGGCTACAAAAATTCTATGATTGATTTAAATTGTAAGTGAGTCGGCTTGCCACCAACACTATTCAATTAAGCTTCCTTTGTCCTCGCTCTTACTCCATATTCTCTCAGTTTTCCCATTCTAAAAATTGGGTGATCAGAATGAGTAGAATTGAGTTGATTGTACAAGTAATAATGAAATTTGAGCTAACTCTCTACAAGGCTTGTTACAATTTAAGCCTATTCAATATTTTATGTGCCTATACTACTCAACCTCTACTTTTAGTTGAACAATGTAAGCAAGTTGTAATTGTAGAGCTTTATTTTAGTCAAAAAGCATACTTTTTTCTTTTGTCTCAAGTTGGATTGCATATCAACTTTTTGTCCTAGGTGAATCCAAAAAGATGTCTCTTTCATTTTATTCAGCATATTAAATGTGAACTACCCAAAAAGACTACACATATTATAAATACCACGTACATATCGTTTAAATTAGATTAGTTTTTTCTTACAAGGAACTTTCCCATCTAATCTAAAAAGTAGCTTTATTGCACATTTGTTCCATTTCGTATCAAACTAAAAAGTATAAATTAAAACACTAACAATCTACTAGAAAGTCATAAATAAATATTTTATCATTCAAACTCTAAAACTAGTTTGCTACAATTGATTATAAAGCAACTAACTCAAAGATGATAAGTAAACATTCAAATTTTGTTTCCTACTATAGTTTTTAATTTTTAGTAGAATTAATACCTTATTTACTAAACATAAAAAACAAAGGGAAACCATACAATAGAGTAATTATTTATTTATTTATATTAAAGAGCAACAAAATGAGGGTTTTGTTCTTATTACATCCACCGCCAAATGACATTGAGAACAAAAACATCAGCACAATCACAGCAAAATTATACCAAAAACAGTTAGTTAACCAGCAATTCCTAAGGAGTAATAAACCACCAACCAGAAGGAATAAACCATAGTCCAACAATGAAACACAACTAACAACAGCTAACAAATAGAGTAGTTAACAATCTTTATTGCCTTTACATGGGAAATGGAATCCAAGATCCTCACCGAATCAACAAATGTTCGAAATTTTTGTCGATCTATAAGAAACACATCAAATATAAGCAAATCTTCAAATATGATTTCCACCATCTGTAATGAAAAGAAAAACAACATTTTTCTTGTTATACTATATATAAACTAATATATACATTAAAGACGCCTATTTACAAACTGTCACAATATTTAATTTGAAATTATTTTAATTATTATATATTTGTTTTAGAAATATTATATTTAATAATAAATTATTAATATTTTCACATATAAATCAATTTTAAATACTTTTGACAGATCACATATGCCTGATAAAGAATATGAATCCAATGATATCCAAAATCCTACACTAATTTGCACTGGATATGATGGGGCTAATAATATTATGACTGAGCTTTTAGGGTTAAATTATACCTTTGGCAAGTCTTCATCGTGGATCTCAAATATGTCAAATGACCATGATTTCATGGCTTGGAACAACGTTTCTAAATATGCAGCGGAGCATTCTGCCTCTTGGTCCTGAAAACATGTGATCTTTCAATGTCGATTTTTTTATTTAAATCGTAAGCTTTCTATATGAGAGGTTTTAGGTTCAAATCTCAAAGCATTGTTCAAAAAAAAAATATATTGAAAAAGAAATGTATCATGAATAAAAAATCCAAACACCTGTTGCTATTTATTTTGATTAAAATTCTTTTAAATAACAACACTCTAATAGCTTCATACTGAATTAATTCAAAAATTTGTCAACGTTCTCCCCTAGTACAGCATCTTATCTTCAAAGTCTCAACACAATTTGAGAGTAACAATTGGGCTGTAGCTATTCTGGCTCCAAAACAACACTGCCGTACATGATAACTTTCATGTTATACGACATCATATTCTGCAATTATTCTATCTGTATAACACGAAAGTTATCGATCGTATGACAGTAGTGTTTTAAAATCAGAATAGACGCATCTGTAACAGTTATATGTGTAAACATTGATTTGTGGAGCCCACGGGTTGCCAACTTGGGGCACCCCTGGGCAATATAATAAGCCTATAACTCAATAAAGCTCTGTGTATTGCAATCTTCAAACATAAAGCACAAATATAAATATAATGCTGAATTCAGCCATTAATAATTTAAAATATGTTTGAGTGAGTTGTATATTGGAATTTCAATTAGCCAAAACAATTACAGTTCAGGCCACTGCCCCTGAATTGTCTCAACTTTGACGGAAGCAGATTAAGGGAAACCATGCCCATTCTTTGGTGGCAGGGTTTTCCATCTAGGACAGATGAAACCTATTTTCATATATTAAGAAGAATTTGGTAGTTTCACCTTTCACTAGTAACATGGCAGAAGCACAAGCCTTATGAAGAGGTGATCCTCCTTGCAAGAGATAAAAGGATTGAGTAGTCTTGAAGGTGATTCAACAGTAGTAATCAATACAATTTTAAAAAACTCCAAAAACTGGTAGCTTGACAGAATTCTTCATGAGATTGATAATTATGAACGATCAGGATTTAATATCTACTGATCATATCAGAAGGGAAGGGAATATGTCGGCTGCTGATCTAGCAAGCAGTGGAATTGGTCTTAGGGCCTCTCTAGGTACAAATCTTTTCCATTCCATTACTTCCCATATAGAATGGAGTTCAAATGATAAAACCAGCTATACAGAAGCATGAAGACATAATATTAGGAGAGGACACATCTTGTTTGAAGCTCTTTAAAATTTTATTCAAAATCACCCTATCGGCATTACACTACTTTCTATTTCAGTAAGTTTCATAATGTCACAGCTGCTAGCGTTTATGGATGAAAATGAAAAGTGTCTTAGGCATAAGCAATTAGACAATCATTGTAGCATGCCCTGTTTCTGAGCAATCACTTGAAACATGTATAAGAGGATACATGATATTTCGATGAATGTTTTAGCTTTTTTGTGGTTGTCAGACAGTAGACTAACTAATGACTTTGATGTAGCATAAAGAAGAATGCTTTTGTATTAATTCATCGTTTTTAATTTTTATTTTAAAAGAATATACATGAAGAGAAGTAAATAAACTATAACCCTAAAGAAAGAGGAAAGAACATTTCTTAAACTAACCTCCATTATAAGTTATTGTAAGACCTGAAAATCATATATATGAATCAGCTTTAACGTCCGTTCTTCTGCAATATCCACTGAAAATAGAAAACCACAGAAGAAAAAACTCAGAGTTGAAGAAAATGACGCAGTTTTAAAGTTAAAATGAATTGAAAATACATACTAATACAAAAGTTTAAGTCATTTCAACACTTTAAATTAAAAAGTTGAATTTTATATAAAAAAAATTACATTTCAAAAAATTTTAAACAATATAACTCTTTAGCATTATTAATAACTTTAAAGAAAATTTAAAGAGAAAACGAATTTGAAACAACAAATAAATTTTAAAAAAAAAATCAGCCTTTTTGAAATTATAATTGAAATAGCAAAGTTTAATCTAGAGATTGTTAACAAATTGGCATCCATAAATATAGCACCTGAATTTGTTGTTGAAACCATGGTTGTTGAGTTGGTTATTCTCAATAGAAAGCGATAAAAGTAGTTACAAGAAGCCAATGAATACAGCAGTCTACCTCTACATTCAAGAAACCAATGAAGACATTTGAGAGGAATAACTCGTATTCTGGCATTTTCAAGAAGTGAAGAAGGAGCACAAATGAGGCAACTTGAAAGCAAGTTTATGACCAAGAATCGCACCGATAAGCCAGTGATAAAATGGGAAATGTTTGGACATTCTTCTTATAGTGAAAATGGGTAGGGAGGAACGCGGGAAAATGAAGACAGCTGAACAACTGAGGACCAAAAGTGCCTCATATTAATCGAAGATGCACATTTGATTCGAAAATCAACCCCAAAAAGCTGTTAGCAATCTTTCCAACAAAATCAAGGGATTCTTGGCAACCAGAACTGATTTTATGTATCAAAACTAACAGCATGCAGATGATTCAAAGCCCACTATGAAATTCTCTAGATAGATGGTCCAAGAAAACCCCCAAAATCTGTGATGACCAATAAAACCAATAAAACTAGTAACCTTTAAATCTGTGATGACGGGTTCGCCCGTACCCTGGCATACCCCCAGAAAAGCATGGCAAGCATTATTTAGGAAAAAAAATTAAATTAAAAAAATCCACAACTAAACCCAAATAATTAATGCTGGACAGAACTGTATAAATGCACTCCAAGATTAACTTACACTGTCTGGTTATTGTCTGAAAATGCTGCCAGTTATTTCCCCGTTATGCCTTACATTGTCTGGAAAAGCCTTGAAGATTTCACAATTCATAATTTAGTCTCCAACTAAAATAACCGTTAACATGTATTCATATGAAGTTACCAGAAGCCGAACCGATAACTATGCTAAAATATGTAATAACTATAAATTGACAAAGCATTATTTGTTCATTAGTATAGTTAATTATAATTGTTTAGTAATTATATTATAATATTATATATAGTTATTTATTAATTACATTATAATATTTGGTACAGTTGTGGGAAAGTCGTTAGGGAGAGGTGTTTGAATGTGCATTCAAACGGCAAATTTCGTTGGTACCGAGAAGGATAAGTACGATGAAGCAGAAGATGCGATTATAGTTTTTAATAACGTAGTTTATGGTATTTCAATATAAAAATTATGTTACAATGTCAATGGGTCTTTGGTTTACTGGTGAAATTGAATGGCTTCAAATGAGCCCACCAAGAAGCAAGTCTTGCTGAGTGCAAGGCTCTGACATCATAAGGGATGAGGCTGGGATTGTACTTTGGCCTTGGCTCTTAACCCAAGAGGTTCAGCCGGGATACAATATGTAGATTTCTAAAGGCTTCTTTTGAGATCCATAACGTTGCAATTAGCTAAGCCATTGTGTAGCAGATTGCTCTCAACGAATAGGTGGCCTAGGCAGAATTTTAAGTGGGCTTCAAGGAAAGAAAAACCAGAGAATGATTTCATTTGGAGGAACCACGATGTCTTTTCTGCCCTCGTTGGTTCTGCGAACATTTGTTCCTCCCTAGTTCTCGTAGGAACAATATCATGTGCACTCTTAGGAGTATATTTTTGGTCATTTCTTCGATTCAGACAACAACAAAGGAGTTTTTGACTCCAATTCTGAAACTTTTGGAGATTTTAGCACAGATCGTTTCATTTGGAATCCAAAGAAAAGACCAAGAAGAGCAAGGTTTGCATGAGCAATCGAAGAAGGTTCGTGCCTTTCATTGAGTGGATAAATAAGTGGAGTATTAGTATAAAAGAGTCTCAAATAATGAGGGTAATAAAAAATTATGTGAAAGCCCTGCTAATGGGCTTTTGAGGGCTAATCCTCAGAGAAAGGGTGAATCAATACAAGAGTGGGCTCTACCAGATAAAGGGTGGACTACGGTTAATTTTGATGGCACTTCGAGGGGTAATCCAGGGGTCTCTGGAGTTGGGGTAATAGCCCGAGATGATTGTGGCAACACTCTGGCCATAGGAGCTAAAAGATTGGTGGATGGATCAAACAACATTGTTGAGTGTCAAGCGGCGTTAGAAGCCATTCTCATGGCTAAGAAATTGGGAGTGAAGAAACTCTATTTGGAGGGAGACTCTCAGATTGTGGTGAACAGGATAGCTAGAGGCCGAATGGAGGCATGGCACTTAGACAAGAACGTTCGAAGAATGCAACTTCTTTTGTGTGGGTTTGAAGATTTTAAGGTGACTCACATCCTCAGGGAAGCAAATTTGGAAGCTAACAAGCTTTCAAATGTGGGAGCGAATGGCTCTTTGGAAAATAAATTTAGATTGTTCGAGGACTTTAGAAATGTTAGTCCTCATGATTTTGATTTTGGTTGTATTGCTTAAACTTAGGAAAGTGAAGCCGAGCTTGTTTTTGAAATGACCGTTTGTGTCCATGGACTTGTGGGAATCAATGATCCTCGTGGATTGTGATCTACAATGTTATTGCAAGTGGTCTAGCGGTGATGGGTGATGATGGAGGCAATCGGTGTGAAGGCTTGGTGATGATGCTTAGTTTTTCTGTGATTCGTGTGGAGCAATCATGACATGTGATGGTGGTGGCTTTTAAGGCCTTTGTTTTATGTTCCCTGGCATTTTGCAGTGGCTGGTTTTCGGTGGTAGGTTGTGTGTGCAGGATTTGGAGCAGAGGCGAGTCAAGATGGAGGCAAACTTTTCCTTGATGACGGACAGGCAAATGCCTACTTTTCGCGACCTGATCTCAAGTAACAGGTTGATGAATGTCTTCAAGGTGGATGGAGAGGATTTTTGGAGGGCAGCGAGATTGATGTTTGGGGAGGAATTCATGACGTCGGACTGTCGGCCTAGAACTAACCTTGATATCTCGTCGATGTTCATTGCCTTGGCCTAGCTGGTGGGAAAGTCGGCGGAGGAAGTGCAATGGGTCGCATCTTTGGTGTTGAGACCCAAATGGGTGGGTGGTTTGCAGGAAGTGGTGGCTCGAGCCGTTATTGGCAAGGGGCTGAAGTCGATGGTAGGACCATGGCAGAGGATTGGCGTGGTGTGGGGGAGTTGCAGCCATTCGTAATTTGGTTGGCTTCCCGGCCACTTGAATTGCAGGTGGAGAACGCAAGGAAGGGATGGGGAGAGATTGTGCAGTTTGTGCGTAATTTGGGGTCGACTGAGTGAGTGAAGATTCGTGGGAAGGTGACCCCAATTTGGTCTGAGGCCCCTCTGGATGAGTATGGGAGGCCTATGGTTCGACATCAACTTCCACGGAAGCAGACAAAGGTGGTGGAGCGCGGTTCACTGTGTGGTGGTAGGTCGGGAACGGTGCCAGGTGGAGGGAGTGTGATGCATGATGTAGGGCCCAGCCGGGGTATTCCTAACTTTTCAAGGGAAGAGGCCTTGGGATGGTTTCGGTAGATAGGTACTCTGGGCCAATCGGGTCCTTCTTTTTGTGGGTTATGTGTATGTATGTGGTTTTTTTGTGGCTGTTGGCCCTGTTGGGCTGGTGTTTATCGGGGTTCCTTTGTTGTAGTAGGGGCAAGACCCCATGTTGTGGCAAACTATCTATTTGCTTTTTGGATGTAAATCTTTCCTATTTTAAGCAATATATTATCCTGGTTATCGATAAAAAATAAATAAAAAATTATGTGAATGAAAAAGTCATGGAAAGTATGTGGATAAGGCAATTTAGAGGGGAAAAATTATATATCAAGCATTTTGATCACACATAACCATGCACAAAAAAAATTATATAGGAATGGAAATAAAATGAAAAGCAAAAATGTTAATATCTTAGTTAAGATCTTGGGTTCTTCCCATAATGTGTTGGTTAAGTGGCGGTATTGTTGTTGTGACAACCAAGGTTTGAACCTTTGTTGAGCTATTGTGATTGCAAGGTTTGTGCCTTCCTTGATCCAATGTGCTCACGAGTTTGAGTCTTAGCATTGTTATATGGGGATGAGGTCCCCTATTAGTAACTTCACTAATTTATAACTCTGTGGAGTCAGAGGGTGTGTCGGGCCAATGTCACTGGTCACAAAAAAAAATAGTTAAGAACTAGTTCACATCAACTAGGTGGGTGATACCTAAAGAAGAGCGGATAGATAGAAGATGTTGTTGTTGTACTTTGGAAATGGTTGGTATAAAATGGCATTGTGTCATGGAGTATCTAGCTTATAAGGAAACTTGGATCATTTACACCAAAACTCTAAATGTGAATTACTTAAGTGACTTGTTTGAAGAAGAAAGGATAACAAAAGTTGCAGATTACTATTGATGTGTTTTTTATGCACAAAACATTTCAGAATAAAGTACCAAGGTAATTTACCCTCTCTTGAACAAAATCACCTCAGATGCTAAATGTTTAAGTTAAAATTGGCTGGGCAATAAAAACTTAAGTCTGAAAATTAATGGCAGCCATTAATGGAGGTCAAAATCTGAAGCGAATTAGCAGGCTGGAAATGATGATAGCCAACAAACATGCATGAAAAATCCACCAAAATGTGGCCTCTAAGCAAAATCAAAATTTTCCCAAGTCTAGCGCTAAAATGGAAATCTGAAAATTGATGCCAATGGTAGCTCAGATCTGCAGCAATGGAGGATGGCAACAATCTGGAAAAAATGCCCAAGTTGGGATTGGAAACCCCAAACACAAAAATTTGCCTGCCTTAGCAAAAAATCAAAATTTTCAAAATTCTGAAAATTGTTGTTAATGGCAGCAATCTGCAACAATGAAGGTCTAAACAACAGCAAAAATGGTGGAGGAAAAATCGCCCAAGTCTTCAATCAAGATTTTGCCAACTTTTACCAAAAATTGCTAAATTTGGAAAAAATCGCCAAACTTAGCAAAATCAAAAATCTGAAACTGGTCTTTAATGGCAGCCAAGAGGAACAGATCAGCAAGCTGGAAAAAATGGAGGAAAATGAATCCTCAATCCCATGCTTCACAAAAATGCCTTGCTAAAAAAATTCGCCCAACTTGGAGAAAATCGCTCTCATGGAGACACCTGGCAAAAATAATAATAAAATAATGCTGAAGTTCCTCTCATATACTTGCTTTCACCTCCAACTTTCACCACACAAGCAATGTGGGATAAAAAAACACTTGTATAAATACTTGCTTGGTGAAACCCTAACTTGCTTCTAGAAGGTTCAAACATTTAATAATTATTGCAAGTTATTAAATTTGCTTTTAAATTTTAAATAATCCTTTAATAATTATTTAAAAGCAATCAAAATGGGGCTTTTTATTAAAATATTGCAATTTAAATCCAAAATAAAGCCTCCAAGGGAAAATCGCTATAGGTTGGGATTAAAAAATCCCTTCGAAAATCGCTTAAGTGTTAAAATTTGCCCCATAGGGGAAATTCGACCCATGCTTGGACAAAAATCCATGCTCAAAATCATCAAAATGCACATAAAAACCCTCCCAGGGGAAAATCAATATGAGTTTGGACAAAAATCCGGACTCAAAAACTCTTCACAATGTTCCCAATGGAAAATCGATCCCTATCTGGATAAAAATCCGGACAAAAATCCTTACAAAAATGCTTAGGGGAAAACCGATCCCTGTCTGCATAAAAAACTAGACAAAAATCCTAACTTAGTTGTCACAAAAATCCTGGTGGAAAATCGACCCAGGCATGGAATTGTCCTTGCACTCTAGTCCGCACTCCCAGGGGAAATTCGATGGGTGTCTGGATAAATCCTGACACTTAGCCAAATTTTAGCATCTCCAGGGGAAAATCACTACAGGTGTGGATAAATAGTGGGGGAAATTAGTGGCCAGCATGGATTCCAAGGGAAACCCATGTGTAGTATGGATTTTGAGTGGGGAATGGGTTGGGTAGTCTGGAATGTGAGGGGAAAATCACCTCTAGCATGGATTTTGACCCTTTAACCCTTGGAATATGAATTTCCCTTAGGATTTTATCATTTTAACCACTCAAAATCACTCAGCGACTTTAAATTTAACTGGACTTATACTAATTTTCCAAAAATATGAGCGAAATGCTGGGAAAATATTGGAATAAAGTGCGAAACCAACTTAAGTATTACCTTAGGAGGGAGAAAACAACTCCAATAGGTCTGTGAATATCTTGGCACTTTAAAATCATTGATGCGTGTGTTTAAAAAACATGTTAACGTTCAAGATGTCTACACTTAGCAAAACTTGGGATCATTAAAAATATCATCTTTTGCAACTTGATCCTAACACTTCAAAAACCCTAGACGACACTAGGCATGATCAAAACTCGGAGACTTGGGCACGAAAAATGCAAAATTGCCCACTAAGCAGCCAAAACCCTAACCTAACAACGCAGGAAGCTAGAAAAGAGGGGGTCCCCGTTAGCAATGGGATGATGTGTGAAAAGGTCACAACATCTGGCAACTCCACTAAGGAAATGTTCTAGAACATTTCAAGAACAAAGCTCAATCCGACACTTGGAATCTTCAATTAATCCTTGCATAACATAGCAAAAGGCTAGAAAACTCATTTGAAAAGATGGAATCCAAGAATTGTATCAAGTTACTTAGTCATTGATTATCTAGGTGTGTGCAATTGCGTTCATTACCTTGACGAGAACATTGTAAAGTCAAAGGATCTAGTGAGACTAGCTACATAAGATGTCCATACTTTGCAGGCGGCCAATTATAACCTCATGAATAATGCTCCACTGTCGGCCAGGCATCTATATAGCCCCGGTGGAGTTACTCGCATAGTCCCACTAGCCAATTTAGATATTTCATTATTTTGCATTTCTTTGCATTTCTTTCTTTTCTTTTGGTTTTTTTTTCGCTTTTTGCGTACTTTCAAATTTCGTCAATTCATTTGGCTCATAAGTAATAAACTTACTTGGGTTTGAGGATTATAATGGCACTGAAGCAGGATATATAGATTTTTCACTAGTCGCAACTTCACCTGAGAATTTATAATAACTTGGATAAAATTAATGTGTAAAATATAACAATCAAATGATGTCAGCGTCAAAATACAATAAAAGTTTTCCAATCCTGTCAAATACAGATTCAACCTATGATACACTATACAAAAACAATCTCTAATTCAGAGAACTTCATGAGGTATTGCTCAAGAAATGGACTAAACAAAACCAAGTGAAACGCAGAGTGTGTCTTGACAACAACTCCCACATCACAAGCGGATATCCCTCGGAACCAGCACCAAAGCAAAGCCGAACCAAAACCCTACAGTGGAACCGGAAGCAAACACTAAACTAAGGCAAACCAAAGTAGACCTATTCTAACTATGATACAAGGGGTAGGCTTCGAAAGAAACCTAAGGTTGGAAGTAATGCTTGAGGAACTGTCCATTGACGGGCAACAGAACATCCTCACTAGTTAAGGTTCTCAGCTTGAATGCATTCTCTCCCAGTATCTCAGCAATCTAATAGGGGCCTTTCCATAGTTTGTCAAATTTGTCGTGATCTCCCCTTCTTTCATGGGCTTTATCCCAATATAGCACTAGGTCAAAAACCCTAAAGGCTTTTACCCATGCTTGTCTGTCAAACCATCTCTTAACTACGCCCTGATGTTTGGCGAAATTATCTAATGCTTTATCTCTTTTTTCTTCTAAATTCATCAACTGTGTCAGTCTCATTTGTACTCTGTCTTCGCCCTCCATATAATCTTGTATGAATCTCAATGTAGGAATTCTCAGTTGTACGGGGAAGACAGGCTCTTGGCCATATACCAGAAAATATGGGGATGTCCCCAATGAATTCTTAACTCTCGTTCTATCCACCCAAAGGGCAAATCTCAATTGTGTGTGCCAATCCTTTGGATTTTTCTCTAATCATTTTTTAATCACACTTAGCAAATTCTTGTTCGTAGATTCGGCTAACCCTTTACCCTGAGGATAATAATTCGATGAAAACTTAAGGGTTATACCATATTCAAAAGCCCAATTTGAAAACTTTAATGATGTAAAGGAAGAACCATTATCACAAACAATAGCATGTGGACAACCAAACCTGGTAATGATGTTCTCCTCTAAAAATTTAATTGCGGCATCAATTGTACATAACTTCAAAGCTTGAGCTTCTGACCACCGAGTACAGTAATCAGATGTGGTTAGAATGTACCTGTGTTGCACAGAGGAAGGTGGATTGATCATACCAATGAAATCGATACCCCACATAGCGAAAGGTCTAGACTCGATCACGGGCTGCAGCGGCATGGCTGGATTCTTCTCTCGAATGGCAGCAACCTGGCATGTGTGACATGTCTTCACATGTTCATGAGTATCTCGGAACAAGGTAGGCCAGTAGTAGCCTACTCTTAGAATTTGGTGCGCAGTAGCCAAGCTTGCACCATGACCTGTCCCAAATCTATTGTGAAATTGTTCCACAATTTGTTTAGCTTCATTTTTTCCAACACATCTCAAATATATTCCTTCATGATTTCTTCGGTATAAAACCGAGCCTTGTAACATAAAATGCTGACACTTCAATTTTAATGCTCTCTTCTGAGCTAGGGCCATATGCGCGGGGCATCTATGGTTCAATAAATAGCAAACAATGTCTTTATACCATTCATCTAGAGTGACATCTTCAATTGCATAGACTTGTTGGACTAATCTGGGTCCATCAACTGCTAGAGTCTGCGCTAAGGCTTGACCTCGAACAAGTCTCATTGGTTGTATCTCCATGTCGTACTCCTGGATAGTGGCGATCCACTTTCCTCTTCTTTCTCCTAATTCATTATGCATAAGGAGTGTCTTAACTGCTGTATCTGGGACAATGGCATGAACTTTTGTCCTCAAGATGTAATGTTTGAATTTCTTTATTGCTTTCACCAAAGCATAAGCTTGTTTCTCTATGTTCAGATATCTCAGCTCCACATCTTTCAACGGTGCACTCATAAATGCTATGGGATGTTCATCTTTATCTTCGTTCTTTTGTGTAAGGACTGCAACACAAGTATGTTCTGAGGAGAATGAATACACATAAAAAGGCCTCGCATAATCAGGACTGACCAAAACAAGAGCCTCAACGATGGTGGACTTGATTTCTTCAAATGCTTTCTTTGCTTCTGTCATCCAATCCATCTTAGCATCTTTCTTCAACATTTCATTCAGTGGTCGTATTATCTCAGCAAATCCGGAGATAAATTTCTTCACAAAATTAATCTTACCAAAGAAGGACTTTAGTTCTTTCTTACTGTTCGGGAGGTTTATCTTAGATATAGCCTCAACTCTTTCTGGATCAATGGAGATTCTTTTCTCCGAGATAATGTGTCCTAACAATTTACCTTCTGTAACCCCGAATATGCATTTCTTGGGATTAAGGGATATCCTGTATTTTCTGTATCTTTGAAATACCTTTCTCAAATCTTCAATGTGATCTTCTCTTTTCCTTGAGAAAATTGTAATGTCATCCATGTAAATAATGATGCATTTTCCAATCAAATCTTGAAATGCAATGTCCATAGCTCTCTGGAATGTGGCTCCAGCATTGATTAAGCCGAATGGCATCCTTCTGTATGCAAACGTACCCCACTTTGTGGTGAAGGTTGTCTTTAATCTATCTTCATATTCTACCATCACCTGATTGTATCCTGAATATCCGTCCAAAAAGGACATCATCCGCGATCCATTCACAATCTGTAAAACCTCATCCAATGATGGAAGTGATTAGTTATCTTTTTCTGATGCTCTATTCAAGTTTTTGAAATCAACACAAAGCCTTATCTCTACACTCTTCTTTCTAACTGGGACCAAATTGGCGACCCACGTTGAGTGTCGCACAGGAAAGATAATCCTTGCTGATAACAATTTCTTCACTTCTTGATATATGAGAGGCTCCAGCAAAGGGTTCACTGGCCTCTTTCTCTGCCTAAATGGCTTACTGTCTGGCTTCAAGGGAATAGTATGTGTAATGATTGATGTATCATATGTCTTCAAATCATCATATCCCCATGCAATCACATCGGGAAAATCCCTCATGTTCTTTAATATGCCTTCCCTTTCACTGGGTGTGCATGTTTTCCCTATGAATACATTCTTAACTTCATTGTCATTTCCCAAATTCACTGTTTCATAGGCACTTCCACTTGAGTCATGCAATCTTTCAATCTTCATTTTATCTCTATCAAACATTCTTTCTAGTTCTATCATTCCCTTAGGAATGAAGTTTGTCTTCAACTCTAGGATACCATCTGAATCATATTCTGCTTCTTCAGCTTCCTCTTCATCAATAACCTGACTCAGGAAAACATCGGTATTTGTCAGAAAATCCAATATATGCTTATCATCTTCAAAAACTTGGAAATTGGTGACATTATCTGGTACGGATGAAACTGATGCGAGTTCCACTGTAAACTTCTTCAATCCTTCCATGGCAATGGGTGCCAAGGAACTAGCAGCCTGTGCAAGCGCATTTGCCACTTGATTCTATGATCTGTATATTGACTTGATATTGAAAGAATCAAAGCTCTCGATGAGATCCCATATCCTGTTGCGGTATTTTGTCAATCTTTTGTCGTGGCAGACATATTGCTTCTGCACTTGTCTTACTACAATCTCTGAATCTCCAAACACATGTAAAATCTTCACTTTCTTCTGAATGGCTAACAACAATCCATGAACTAAGGATTCATACTCAGCAACATTGTTTGTACATGGAAACTGCAATTATGGGAGGCCAAATAAGTTTCCCCAGAGGGACTTATCAATTCAAATCCAGCTCCTGACCCTTTCTTTGACTTTGAACCATCAAATCTCAATGTCCAAACTTGATCTTCGTCATGTATTTCTTCTTTGGTTTTATCTGTAATTTCTTCATTTGGCCTAGGGGAGGCCTCTCTAATTTCTTCAAGTGTCAAAATTTCAAGAATTCTCTTGTGTATCTGATTCAAAGCTACCTTGCACATTGCGAAAGAGAATTCAGAATGAGCAGTATCATGAATTCGGCACCAATTAGGCAACAATAAATTTTGAATGCGAGCACGGCTGCCTAACTCAACTCCCTGCTGGATATTCTTGAATACAAATCCTCTAAAACTTTCAAAGATATCTGTAAACGTATAAAAATGACCATATTCCTAAATGAATATTTTATGTTCATTTCTCTATTTAATTAAATTATCCGCATTCCTCTATTTAATTAAGTAAATTACTCAATTAAATTCACTATACCATTTAATGAATAAATCATTTTATTCAATTAAATCCCTTCTATCCACTTTTAATTAAATTCAAATTTAATTAAATAAGTTTACCCTAAATTAAATAAATCTAATTTATTCAATTGCAACCAAATTGAATTAAATTAACTTTATTTCAATTAAATCCTATTATCTCTCCATCCACTTGCAAAATCCTACATCTCCCACTTGCATCCTAACCCTCTTCCTAATTTCTTCTAGAATCCATCTAATCCTAATTAATTAACCCAAACCCATCCATTATCCCTTTTTCCTAAATTTGAGGAGGTCACTTCTCAAATTTGGAGTAAAGTCTTCAAAAGGCATTAAAGCCTTTATCCATTCAACAAGCTAACTTGTTGAAAGCCCCCAAATTTGGAAGGACTCTTACAAATTTGTCCCAAAAGTCTTCATAATCATTAATGGTTAACTCAAACCCTCTTACATGGTTAAAGAATTTCCATTAACTCAACCTCCATCTAACCCAAGGGTCTCATCAAGCATTTATTTCTTTGACCATGGTTATCCTTAAACCTTTGCACAAGAGTTTATCCTTTGGGTAAAAGCTTTATCCAATGGATAATCTTAACTTAACCTTAACCCTTAATCCCTAGGGTAACCATGAGGTCTTCTCAAGCATTTAATGCTTCTTACATCTCCTCTCAACCAACCTTATGTTGACAATTGTCACCATTTCATTGGTGCCAATTGCAAACATGGATTCCCAACTTTCAAACTCAACCCTTGATTACCTCTTTCAATCCTGACCATCCATTGCCCTATTTTTGCTATAAATAGAGCTCTCATTCCTCCATTTTCATATCATCCAAGTTTGTAGTATCACACTTATGCTCAAATACATTCAAGCTTTCATATACCATTTATGCTCATCATTTAGCCTCTCTTTTAGCTAGGAATTAAATCTAATATGCATTTTAGAGTATTTCTATTATCATTAGCTTAAATCATTAGCTAGTATATCATGTTAGGATAGTATTACTACTAACCTTGTCATCTTATAGCTAGTTTATTGCATTTCTAAAAACATGCATAGCTTAGGATGCATCTCATATTAAATCAACAAAAAGCATCCCTCGTTCTTGCATTTGCCATCCCTAAACCATTTTGCTTAGTGATCTGAGAGCAAAAACGTTGGTTTGAGGGACCGTGCAAGATAGAGAACCATGGAACCATCCTTGGGAAGCTGAGTTATGCTTCATAACTCCATAGCTTGCACCAAGAAGTCCTGTGGGTGTGTGAGCAAGGCTCCATAGAGCTCCGTGTTTCACATATTGAGTTCTATCGACCCGCTTTTCCCGCATACAATATCAATTTCTTCATCTGTATCATGATCACTTTCTACTACTATCTCTGTGGAATTCACAATCTCATGATTTTCTTCTATCTTTTCAACTAGGTTTTGAAGCACCAAAACCTCTGCAACTTTCGGTTTGTAATTTCCTAGATCTGTTTCCAGGAAAAGGATTTCATTTTTTCCCCATATTCTGTTATCATCAATCTTAATCTTGGGGTACTATCTATCTTGATCTGGTTTGGTACACCTCTCCATGGCAACCACATGTGAGAGAAATCGGTCGAAAAGTAACCATTCGGTCTTCATGACCAATCTCGACTCAGTAGCATGCCATATCCATTTGGAATGTCTACAACTGATATATCTATGAAGTGCTAGACTCTTGGATCCGCAGCCAAATGCATATGAATATTGTTTAACTCTCCAATCATAGGTACCTTTGTCTTATCTAATTGTGTAACTCTTTTACTAGTTTGTATGGGAATAAGACCCAATTTCTCGCATATAGCCTTTGGCATTACATTACTTGAAGCTTTGGAATCCACCAAACAATTATGCAATAGCTTGCCGAAAATCCTTACTAAAAGTAAGAATGGGGCTGACTCATCTTGATAATTCACTGTTGGCTTATCCCTATGGACTTGCAAGCTCTCTTCTTTTTTCATACTTTCTTTGGAAACTTCATCTTTTTTAACCGTGCTCTCGACAGAAGCAATCTCGCTCTTAGGAGGGATTTCACCCTTGGTAGGATTTTCAGTCACAACTGGTGAATCCTTAACTTTCTTTACGTTATCTCTTGTGAGAAAAGCTTTGCCTTCTAGCATATCTTCTTTCTTTGGCACATCTGCCATCTTTACTAATTCTTCTTTCTTGGGCATATTAGATGAATCTTGAACACTACATGCCTCTTCTGATGACTGTTCAATATTTGGTCCATCTTGAACCACATTTATGCTCGCTTGAGGAACACTTGAACCTCTCTGAATGTTGGAACTAGTTCGAGCTGTTGCTCTCCCGGCAGTATTCTCATTTAATCCATTCATTAATGTATCTCTGATATCAGGTACCTTCATTAGTTCGAACAATGGTAGGCTTACCTTGATTTTCTTGAATTCTTCTAACACACACAGACTCAATCGCTTCAACTCCTCTCCTTGAGGGGGAATGTTCTTCTGTCTATACTCAGGTGAATCTTGTGGATAGCTTGGTGTATTTCTAGCACTTGGATTTGGTGGCGTAGCAAAATTGTTCGGAGGAGCGGAAGTAGTTAAAGGCTCTTGATTCCTCTGATAAACTCTTGGTCCAGTGAGACTGGATGACTGATGAAACACTTCTTTAATTCCTTCAACTAGAACACTGTTATTCAATGGTGGGAAATAGTAGTCTGGATCTTCAATAGGTCCATTGGCTGAAGCAGGTGGGAACTAAGAAGTAGGCGGAACCATAGGTCCATTCGCCAATTCTGGAAAAAATCTTCCACCTTGTTCGCACATTAAACTCTCTTCATAAACTGGAGGAAACTTGAAATCCTCAATGATTAGTGCTTGGTCATATCTTGTAGTAGGGACAATTTCATATCCCGTTGTTGGAATGCTTTCTGGAGCTTCACTATTTCGCACTTCCTGCTGGAAAATGTCAACAGCAACCTTGAATTCGAGACAATGCAACTCTGAATGTTAACTAGTGTTGTGTAATCTACACCAATTTGATAAGGCGGCCTCCGCGAGGAAGACTCTATCAGCCGATTGACTTTCTGAAGCAGGCAGATTGTCTAGGGGTGACGACACATTTCCATTGTTGGGCGCAGTATTCCACGTTCTTTTCTGATAATTTTGATTATTGCCACGATATCCTTGGTTGTTCTGATTGTTGTTCTGATAATTCTAATTGTTACTTTGGTAACCTTGATTGTTGTTTTGATTACCACCTTGATAATTTCTATGCATACTATAGAGTTGATTGTTCTGGTTCCTCATGTGAGTAACCTCTGTAGATAATTTCTTTACTTGATCTATTAACTCTTTCATTTCTTCTTTCTCCTCCTGTGTCCTTGTGGATGTCACAACATTTTGCAGGTACACTGGATGCGTTTGTGGAGCTTGAGAAATGGGTGCTCCAGGATGGAGTACCAACTGATTTGATGGTTGAGCAACTGGATACATTGGCTTTGGAACTTGATTCATTATCGGTGTATGATGCACCAAAGCTTGGCTTAAATTCTGAATTTGATTGGCGGCCGTAGGCGACCCCAAATTGAGCAAAGGTCCACTAAGATTCTGACGTAATATTTTACTAACTTCTATTGCCTTCGCATATGCTTCATTCAAATTTGCTGGAGAGGGATGAGTACGCACAAACATAGTTGTAAGTGGATCTAAAGCATGATAATATATCTCTCGAGCATCTGGAATGAGATAAGGAGTCTGCAACCTTGTGTAAGCTTTCTGGAATCGATTGTTGAATGAATTGATAGGTTCATTCTCTTGTCTTTTGCACTCAACAAACTGTCTATGCAACTCTGATGGGGAAATTTGGATTCCAAACTTTCCAATGAATGTATCTTTTAATTCCTCCCATGAGGTGATGGATCCTACAGGCAAATGGATGAACCAATGATACGCTTCTTCTCCTAAGGAATAGGAAAAGAGTCTACAAGCAACATCTCCATACTCAATTGGTCTATTTCTCAAATGGTCTTCAAACATCTTGATGTGATCTTCCACTGTCCGGCTTGAGTCGCTAGCATTGTACTTTGAATAGAAATTCTGTGGATTCTTCGGCATCTCATGAATGTCATCGAAAGTGAGTGGTGACAGGTTGGTAACCAACCAGGAAGCACCATTTGGAGGTGGTCCTTGATTCTGGGCCATCTCTTGGTCTTCTTGTCGAAACTGCTGAGCTTCTTCTTGATTTGGATCTGGAGGATCTGGAAAGTATTGTCTTCTCTCAGCGCGTCCCTTGGATTGAATACTCTATCTCTATCTGCTATATCTGAATTCGGTGAAGCCTCCCGCCTTCCAAGTCTGGATCTACGAGGAGTCCTCAACTCACAATGTCTTCGATCTCCAGGAGTAGATCTTAGAATTCTTTGAAGCCTCTCGGGTGAAAAGGAATTGATGCGATCCAGCATGATCTATCTAGGATCAATCCAGACTTGTTGTAATCTTTGAGCAAGTAATTCTCTTTCAATCTGCTCCTCAATTTGTTCGTCAATTCGTTCAGCTATCTCTTCTTCTTCTTCCAAGATAAGAGAAACTCCGATGTATTGTGGTGCACTTGTTTTCACTTCCTAGGCAAAGTTGTTCAAACTGGATATAATCTTTCTTTCGTCTCCCAAGTTCGGTTGCTTGAACTCAAGTTTGTTCAATTCAAGCTCGTTCGTTCTATCAGGATTAGGTAGCACCATGGTATTTCATACTAACTTGAAATCTTCAACAGGTTCAATTTCTTCCAGGCTGATTGGTAGACTGGTTCTCACGATCAACTGCTCTAGGAACAATGATAATCGGAGGCAAGCTTCCCAACTGCTCTTCTTTGTCTATCACTTTTCTTACTTGTCTGAATTCAGCGTGACTACTTTGGTTTCTCCAAGCAAGAGTGTTGAATTGGGATATGATATCTATTTGTTCACCTTGGATAAGTTCTTCTTCAGGCAACACCATTCCAGAACATAATCTTCAAATGACTGTAAGTAATGTTGAGCGCGGGAGTAGGGACAAAAGTCCTGGATAACTCCTTGTAGTTTGATCTTGATTTCATCTACTCACACATTCACTACGTTCAGCCCTCCTTCTAGCGCCAAAAGAATGTTGAGCACGGGAGGAGGGTAAAAAAAGTCTTTAAGATTACTCTCGCAACAAGATTTGAAGACGAATTGTCTACGCATTCAGTGCGTTCAAGCCCTCCTTCTAGCGCCAAAAGAATGTTGAGCGCGAAGGAGGGACAAAAGTCCTAGATAACTCCTTGCAAATACAATCTGCAGTCCAATTTCTCATAGCATGATAATGCTCAGCCCTCCTTCTAGCGCCAAAAGAATGTTGATGTGTTTTTTATGCACAAAACATTTCAGAATAAAGTACCAAGGTAGTTTACCCTCTCTTGAACAAAGTCACCTCAGATGCTAAATGTTTAAGTTAGAATTGGCTGGGCAATAAAAACTTAAGTCTGAAAATTAATGGCAGTCATTAATGGAGGTCAAAATATGAAGCAAACCTCATATCTGAAGTGAATCAGCAAGCTGGAAATGATGACAGCCAACAAACATGCATGAAAAATCCACCAAAATGTGGCCTCCAAGCAAAATCAAAATTTTCCCAAGTCTAGCGCTAAAATGGAAATCTGAAAATTGATGCCAATGGTAGCTCAGATCTGCAGCAATGGAGGATGGCAACAATCTGGAAAAAATGCCCAAGTTGGCATTGGAAACCCCAAACATAAAAATTTGCCTGCCTTAGCAAAAAATCAAAATTTTCAAAATTCTGAAAATTGTTGTTAATGGTAGCAATTTGCAACAATGAAGGTCTAAACAATAGCAAAAATGGTGGAGGAAAAATTGCCCAAGTCTTCAATCAAGATTTTGCCAACTTTTACCAAAAATTGCTAAATTTGGAAAAAATCGCCAAACTTAGCAAAATCAAAAATCTGAAACTGGTCTTTAATGGCAGCCAAGAGGAATAGATCAGCAAGCTGGAAAAAATGGAGGAAAATGAATCCTCAATCCCACGCTTCACAAAAATGCCTTGCTAAAAAAATTCGCCCAACTTGGAGAAAATCGCTCTCATGGAGACACCTGACAAAAATAATAATAAAATAATAATGCTGAAGTTCCTCTCATATACTTGCTTTCACCTCCAACTTTCACCACACAAGCAATGTGGGATTAAAAAACACTTGTATAAATACTTGCTTGGTGAAACCCTAACTTGCTTCTAGAAGGTTCAAACATTTAATAATTATTGCAAGTTATTAAATTTGCTTTTAAATTTTAAATAATCCTTTAATAATTATTTAAAAGCAATCAAAATGGGGCTTTTTATTAAAGTATTGCAATTTAAATCCAAAATAAAGCCTCCAAGGGAAAATCGCTATAGGTTGGGATTAAAAAATCCCTTCGAAAATCGCTTAAGTGTCAAAATTTGCCCCATAGGGGAAATTCGACCCATGCTTGGACAAAAATCTATGCTCAAAATCATCAAAATGCACATAAAAACCCTCCCAGGGGAAAATCGATATGAGTTTGGACAAAAATCCGAACTCAAAAACTCTTCACAATGTTCCTAGTGGAAAATCAATCCCTGTCTGGATAAAAATCCGAACAAAAATCCTAACTTAGTTGTCACAAAAATCCTGGTGGAAAATCGACCCAGGCATGGAATTGTCCTTGCACTCCAGTTCGCACTCCAATCTGCACTCCCAGGGGAAATTCGATGGGTGTCTGGATAAATCCTGACACTTAGCCAAATTTTAGCATCTCCAAGGGAAAATCGCTCCAAGTGTGGATAAACAGTGGGGGAAATTAGTGGCTAGTATGGATTCCAGGGGAAACCCATGTGTAGTATGGATTTTGAGTGGGGGAATGGGTTGGGTAGTCTGGAATGTGAGGGGAAAATCACCTCTAGCATGTATTTTGACCCTTTAACCCTTGGAATATGAATTTCCCTTAGGATTTTATCATTTTAACCACTCAAAATCACTCAGCGACTTTAAATTTAACTGGACTTATACTAATTTTCCAAAAATATGAGCGAAATGCTAGGAAAATATTGGAATAAAGTGCGAAACCAACTTAAATATTACCTTAGGAGCAAGAAAACAACTCCAAAAGGTCTGTGAATATCTTGGCACTTAAAATCATTGATGCGCGTGTTTCAAAAACACGTTAATGTTCAAGATGTCTACACTTAGCAAAACTTAGGATCATTAAAAATATCATATTTTGCAACTTGATCCTAACACTTCAAAAACCCTAGACGACACTAGGCATGATCAAAACTCTGAGACTCGGGCACGGAAAATGCAAAATTGCCCACTAAGCAGCCAAAACCCTAACCTAACAACGTAGGAAGCTAGAAAAGAGGGGTTCCCCGTTAGCAATGGGGCGATGTGTGAAAAGGTCACAACAATTACCTAATCAAGATTTATAACAGAAAATCCAAGATACCAATTGAAAGGGGGATGAAGTAGATAAGATGTTGGCTACCTATTTATTTTGGGCTTTCATGCTTATCTATGTCGTTACCTATCTATAGGTCTCATAGCTTGTTTGGCCTCATGGACAACAATAAAAATATTCAATCAACAAAGGCTCCTCTCTTTGGAGTGTCAAGAAACTTGTGGTTGCTTAGGCCCAATCTAGCTGCAACAACTTGTTAAGCACCTTATTTTAGATCTATTCCTATATTTGGTCTTTACGGTTTATTTTGTTAGCATTTTGGGATGCCCTATTTCTTTTTTAGTTGTTCTTGTACTTCTTATGCTTTTCTTTTGGGTTTCTTATTCATGCTTTTTTTGTTTTTAAAGAATGGAAGATGCTCTCCTCATCTAATTAATAAAAAAAATATATTAGATATATTTGCAATTGTGAAATTTGTATCTATACAATTTTTGTGTATGTTTATTTTGGAAGAATTCTTTAATATAATTGTTAAGGTTGGAAATATGGGTGTTCACTAGTTTAACTATGTAAATAAGGGACCAACTCACTTACAATTACCATTACATAAAAGAAGAAGGAAATCAATAGATTCAACCCCAGATTATTTGAAAAAGGTTGAATGTTGATTTGATTCCACCCCCTCTTTGATTGAGTTTAAAATGAACTATAGAAAGATATAATTTGAATGTAAGATATAGGGCTAGAGATGTAAAATTGTCAAGAATCTTCCATGTTTGTGCACCCAAGTTGGAGGCAAAATATTGGAGCCAAAACCAATGTCCTTTTAACTTCCATGGAGGAAATTCAAGGATTGGGTTCATTTGGAATGAAGAGCCTTCTTTGAGCAGCTTGTGTGATGGTCTTGGAGCTCTTGCCATTCTATATAAATAGCTCTTTGGATGTAGAAATAATGAGGAACAATTGACTATAGAGTTACTCTACAAGATCAAGGACAAGTGGAAGGCATAAGGAGGTTGTTCACAAGTACACAGGTGTTGTCATGTTGTAAGAAATAAGGAGAATAAAAGTGAATGTATTGTAATCACACTTATTGTTGATAATGGATATTTGGTCTCTCTTCTTAGTGGAGCTTTTCTCTGCAAGGGTTTCTCCACTTAAATCATGTGTTATGTGATGCTCTTATGTTGTTGATTTATGCTTCATTGCTGCTATCTTATGGTGATGTGTTCATTATTCATTGCTATTATAAGTTCACATAAGGTAGTGTTGATAAGCATGATATGAAGACCTTGATTTTTAGCATCATAAAGAAGAAAGGTCTAATCATGGTAATTCCACATTAAGGCAACTTGATTTTCATATTTGCATATGTTTCAAATTTTCATGTTGTAGTTGTCCAAGAATTGTGTACATCATTCTTTTATTACTTTATTGGATAGAGATTGAATTTAACAACCTTTGGTGTTTGAACCTCTAAATTTCTCAACATTTGTTATTAAAGTTGAAGGGTTAAATAGTCTAGGGTATTCCTCTGTTTTTTATATTTCTTAGTTTGGCAAGCTTGCGGGAATCTGCTAGAAGGAATTAAAGGTTGTTGAAGATAGTGGGAGCACCCTAGTCGAGATAGGGGTGTTGGTATATGTGGCAATTGATCATGCAAGTATTGTACACTTGTAATGTATCCTTGTCAAGTTTCGGGAAAGGATACATTATGAGTGTTGTGCCTTGCACCATCTGTAGCATTCAATATTTATCAAAAGAAACAATGACTGAAACCCCAATGGCCCAACACTAGCAAAATTGTATGAGAAACCCTCAACTTTGAATAAGGTATTTCTTATGAAACATTTATTTAATATGAAAATGAGTGAAGGAGGATCTATAGCAGATCATTTAAATGAATTTAATACAATTATCAGCCAATTGACTTCTGTAAAAGTGAACTTTGATGAAGAGGTTAGGGATCTCTTAATTTTATGTTCTTTTCCATAAAGCTAAAATAGTTTGGTTATGGCTATAAGTAACTATATCTCTAGTACAAGCATTTTGAAATTTGATGATATTGTTGGTGTTATCCTAAGCGACGAAATGCGACGAAAATGCACAGGTGAGACTTCAACATCATTAGTTACTAATTTGAATGTAGAGAGCAAGGGAAGACCAAAGAAATGAAGATGACAGTATGGAAGCCAATGTTGCAAGTAATACTTTACAAGATGCCTTAATTTTGTGTTTAGATAATGTTAATGATTCCTGGGTAATAGATTCAGGGGCTTCATTTCATACCACACCTCGTGGAAAATATTATCTAGATTAAGTTTAAGGCATTTTTGGACAAGTATACTTGGGTAATGATGAGCCCTATCAGATTGTTGGAAAAGACAAGATAAAAATCAAGTTGCAGAATGGAAATTACTAGTTGTTGAAGAAGGTAAGACATATCCCTAATTTAATAAGAAATTTAAAATCCGCAAGACAACTAGGTAGTGAAGGCTACATAGTTACATTTACAGACAATGTTTGGAAGGTCACTAAAGGTGCAAAGGTAGGCACATTATATATTTGTGTATTGGTAATACTTATTCTAACTTAGTTGCTACAAAAAAAATTGTTTCAGGGACAACTACACTAGATGTTGCAAGGATAGATACAAAACTATGGCACCATACACTTGGGCACATGAGTGAGAAAGGGATGAAAATCCTTCACTCTAAAAATTGTTGCCAGGATTGAACCAAATTGATTTAGAGTTTTGTGAAAACAAGGTTTATGGTAAATAGAAAAGAGTCAGATTTATCAAGGTTAGAAAAGAGAAGAAGAGTGAGAAATTAGAGCTTGTGCATTCAGATGTATGGGGATTGACTTAGGTATCATCTCGTGATAGATCTTTTTATTATGTAATTTTATAGATGATGCAACTAGGAAAACATGGGTGTATTTACTAAAACAGAAATCAAATGTTCTTGAAACTTTTAAGAAATTGAAAGATTTGGTTGAGAATGAGATATGAAAATATTTAAAGTGCCTCAAATCTGACAATGGAGGTGAGTATTGTAGAAAAACATTTGAAGATTATTGTTCTTACAATGGAATTTGAAGGCATAAGATGGTTCCAGGAACCCCCCAAGAAAATGGTTTGTCTTAGAGAATAAATAAGACCATCATGGAGCATGCAAGGAGCATGAGATTGCATGTTGGACTGCCCCAACATTTCTAGGCATATTTTGTACATACTACTATTTATTTGATAAATAGAGGACCTTCAAATCCTTTGGACGGTTCTATTCTAGAGGAGGCATGGACTAGAAAAAAAGGTAACTTATTATTTTTTGCAAACCTTTGGTTGTGACGATTTTGTCCATGTTGATAAACAAAACAAAACCAAGCTTGAAGCTAAATCTAAAAAATGTATCTTCATTGGATATGGAATAGATGACTTTGGTTATCGATTATGGGATTTTGAAAATAAAATAAAAAATAGAAATAGAGATGTTATATTCAATAAGAAGGTCATGTATAAAGAATAGATGCAAGAAATGAAGCATGAACGGGTCAAAAAGGATTATATAGTGTTGGATGAGATTCCTGAAAATGAAATGCCATTGGTGCCTAATGCTTAGCAACAATAAAATATCACACAAACTCCTGCAAGTGTTAGACATTCTACGAGGTTAAGTACACCTCCTGAAATATTTTCTCCTTTGAATACTATTATATTAATTGAACAAGCAATGCAGGTGGATGCAAAACAATAGTGGAAGCTAGGCATGAAAGAGGAAATGGAATCCTTGATGCTGAATCAGACGTGGAATTAGTCCCATTACCCATAGGAAAAAGAGCCTTGCCAAATAAATATTTATACGCTGAAGGAGGGGGATGGAGGGCAAAAATGATATAAGGCCAAACTCATGATAAAAGGTTTTTCTTAGAAAAAGGGTATAGACTTTGATGAAATATTTTCTTCGATTGTAAAAATGACTTCAATTAGAATTGTTCTAAGTCTAGCGGATGCTAAAGACTTGCATCTTGAATAGCTAGATATTAAAACAACTTTTCTCCATGAGGATTAGGAGGAGGAAATCTACATGCAACAACCACAAGGATATGAGGTCAAAGATAAGGAGGAGTTAGTGTGGAGGTTGAAGAAGAGTATGCATGGCCTAAAGTAAGCACCCCGACAATTGTATTTGAAATTTGATAGTTTCATGGCTAAACAAGGTTACCACAGATGTCATTATGATTTTTGTGTTTATTTTAAGAGATTGGATAATGGCAGTTATATTACCTTGTTACTTTATGTTGATGACATGCTTTTGGTTAGGTCTAACATGCAATAGATGAATGATCTTAAACATAAATGAGCAAAATCATTTGCTATGAAGGGTTTGGGGGCAACTAAGCAAATCCATGGTATGAGGATTTCACGAGTCAAGAAAAATGGAACATTATTTTTTTCCCAAAGTGAGTATATAAAGAAGGTGTTGAAAAGATTTAACATGCAGAATGCAAAAGCAGTTGGCACACCTTTGGCTAGTCATTTCAAATTGACTAAGGAGATATGTGCAAAGACACAGGAAGAGGTAAATAAAATGTCCAACATTCTGTATTCATCAATTGTTGGCAGTCTGATGTATGTGATGGTATGCACATGGCTAGATAATGAGGAATTTGAGAATGGAACATTGGAATGTTGTTAAATGGATTCTTGGGTATTTGAGAGGTACCACTACCAAGGCATTATGTTTTAGAGGATCAAACTCTACTCTACACGGATATGTTGACTTTGATCTGGCAAACCTAATATTGATACAAGGAGGAGTACTACAGGGTATGTCTTAACTATAAGGGGAACTGTAATAAGTTGGATTTCTAGACTGCAAAAGGTTTTTTCACTTTCAACCACTGAAGTTGAGTATGCGGTTGCTACTGAAGCTAGTAATGAGATGATTTGGTTACAATATTTTCTAGAGGTGTTGGGAAAGATGCAAGATGATAGCCCACTATACACTGATAGCCAAAGTGTCATTCATCTTGAAAAGAATTATGCTCTTCATTTGAGAACAAAACACATTCATCTTAGGTACCACTTCATACGATTCGTTTTGGAGGATGACAAGTTATGGCTTGAAAAGATTCACAAAAGTGACAATCCTGCAAATATGTTCACGAAGGTAGTCAAATGGGAGAAGTTGATTTCATCATCAATTTCTATTGTCCTTCTCGACTAAAAAATTGTGGAATTAAGGAATAGCAGAGTCTAAGAGTTTTATCTAGTGGGAGTTGCAAGTGTAGTAGTGTCATCTAAGATCGGTCTCCAAGTGGGATATTGTTTGGTGTGGATCTTGAGCAGTCTCCAAGTGGGATATTGTTGGTATGTGGCAATTGATCATGCAAGTACTATACACTTGTAATGTATCCTTACTGGGGTTCGGGGGCGACAGCCCCCAATAATTTTTTTCTTTTTGGTGTTTTTTTCTTTTTTGAAAAAATGCCATTAAAAAAACCCTAAAAAGGTCAAATTTGTAGGTTTCCCTAAAAAGTGCATGTTATAAGCGGCTTGAATGTAAAAGGCATTGTAATGGTGTTGTATTGGATTACTTGATAATAAGAAAAAGTTGGATGGTTGTGTTTTGTGGATGTAGCCTATCTTTCGTGAGCCACATTAAATCTCTATGTTATTTGTGGTGTGTATTATTCTTCATCTTTGTGTATTCAAATTTACATATAATTGTTAATTTGTATTTGCTTCAGATCTGCCTAAACCCTAACAAGGGTCACCCCAATTCCCTTGTCCTCTAAAAATAGGACAAAAAGATTAGTAAATAAGGAGGCATGGCTCTAAGATGGGGCCCACTTAGTTGTGAAATTAAGTGAAAATGGATTTGGAGTAAAAACAAGCCAAAATAGGCCTAGGGGGAATGAAGATAGGACACACTAAAGTAAGAGCACAAAGATGAGGTGTGAATTGTACAAGATTACAATTTATGATACTGCATAGGCATATATATATATATATATATATATATTTCAAATAGATTTGTATATATGTGTGTGTTTGTAAACATAAATTCACATATATGTGTAGAAACATGTATGTATGTATATTTATGTGTATAAATATATGCACACACACATGCACATACGCATACACATAGACATATACATACACATACACATACACATACTCAAAACTGAATGAGCCTAAGCTAATCCTATCCTATCAAATTGCAAGGGAAAAAAGAGAGATTTCATAAAATAAAAGGGGCAATGATGCACCAAGATTAGAGTTGTTTCTTCTTGCCTAGGACAACACAATGCATCAATGAAAATAATTAGAAGAACTTACACAATTATCTATTTACTAGTTTTTAGAGTAGATATGGAGGTTAGGGTTTGTTTGGATGCTATATGGAATGGAAATGTTCATAATCAACATCTTCAAACATAGTTCACAAGGCATATAAACTTTAAAAAAAATAAAATTAAAAAGTAGTTAGAAATGAAGGGAAGGAAGATTTGTTCCACATCTTCAAGGGACACAAGTGGTAAAAAAATGATCATTTTTATTAATGCAAAGAAAAATGCTAAGTTATAGTAACAAAGGTGCAAAATTGCATGAGTCTCTATAAAGAAATGAAAGAAGAATAGGAAGAAACCCTAACAGATATTGCAAGGTTGCCTTTATAGTTTAGGCATAATCGAGGTAAGAGTTACAACTCTAGGGTTAAACCCTAACACTGCTAGGGTTAACCAAAAGAAAAAATTGATCTACAGATAAAAAATGATCTATGATGTGTGTAGACAATTTCTTCCCAGGATCGAAATGATGCATTTATAGTAAGTTTTGTCACTAGAAAAGGTAACCACCAACAACAAGTTGGCTATTGAGATTGTTGGGGGCACACTGATAGGCAAAAAGTAAACCCCTACAAGCCATAAATGGGCATATGTTTGTGTACAAACCCTCTCTATAGGGTATGGAAGGGAGTAATAACCCCATTATGTAGCCTAGATAATGATAAAAAGGTCACTAAGAGTGGTTGGAGCAACAAATTTTATCCACTTTGTTGAGCTCTACTACCAAAAAGCTCACCATCATAACTGTTAGAAAGTTTAAAACAAGTCATCAATTGTACTATTGACAAGCTATAAAATGGTGTTGAGGATATCATATCAATTTTAAAATAGGTCTCTTGATCAAATAGATCAATGAGCATCACATCATGTAAGATACCCTAGTTGAAAAGTCAATGTTGCACAAACATCCAATAAGGGTTTGCTATGGTGTCAATGATGACACGTATCACAAAGTGCCCCATTACACTTGGGAGGTGGGCCAATATTCATGCCCTTGTGAATGTGCATAAACCTAACATATGGAACACAGATCCTTCATATTTCAAGACCAAATTTTCAAATAATGGCTTGATGTTAAGTTGATAAACATTGACATAGATTTCAAGAACTTTGTTGGACTCTAGTAATGGTTTCAAAACCTCCCTTATTATTCAAAAATCAACTCATGAGAATTTGAAAATTATTTATGTAAAGGCATTAAATTCTTCAAATTTTGTGAGTTATTCATCAAGTCTCAACATGGTTTTGTTTAGGATGTTGCTTTCTGATTCTATACCTCTTAGAATCATTTTGTAAAGGGTTTTGGGGGCCCTTCAAAACCTTCTTTTTCCTTAATCCAAAACATGGTTGTGAGAACCTTATCAATATTTGACATAGATTTCAAAACCTCAAGACTTTTTTTCGATTCAAAAGAAAAAACTTCATAAAATGTTGGAATGGAGATCTTCTTAAGACTTAGGAAGGTTTTGAGAACCTTGTTAGGGAGCAAATGAATATGCACATTTTCAAAAGAAATGATGAGTTCAATTTGAAACTTAGTAAGTTTTTTAGAACATTGTCAAGACTCGACAAAGGTTTTGCAACCAATGAATTTTATCAAAAAGGTTAAAACTTAGTCAATTTTGGAATTTTTAACTAGGGTTTTTTATTGAAGCAAAGTGGAGGGCCCATTAAGATTTTCTCAAACTAGTTATAATTGATAGGTAATGAAGAGGTCATGAAATATTAATAGCTACCTCTCAGCTAACCATCGACCCCCAAGCTAGAAACTCCCTCAATGAATGAGAAAATGTGGGATCACCTATTGGTAGAACCTATCTCTCAACAAATTGTTGCAACACTTTCTTTGACAACTATACTTCAATCATGTGTATATTCTTGTTGATAAAATAATATGTTTGATGACAATATTGTAGGTAATTTGAATCATTTTCCCAACCCTCACACTATCTCTAGGGCCTTTAGGTAAATTCAAATAGCATGTCCAACTCATGCTTCCAATACGATGTATGCCAACTATTGATGGGTAATGGCCCCTATATAGAAGAATATATAAGGAAACATAGATCCTCTCACTCTATCCACCACTAACCTCATAGAAATAATGTGTTCCCACACTCATATATGTAACAGAGTCACCTTGCATCTAATAGAACAACCAAACCTACATTCTATATCATGTAGCTAATGATACAATGTGACACACAAGGTCCCCATGTGAACATAGTCCCATTAGTCATCATTTTCTCTAGTGCTCTCCCCCAATCAATGAGGAATCTATGAAATCATCAATATGGTGGTAGTACCATGACAATCATTGATGTTAGAAATATTGGTAGTATCTTGTATCTATTGATGAGTGTCCCAAATCAAATGTCATAATCCTCAATATCAAGATCCTCTATCAAAAATAGCCAAGTTAATACACTCTCCCTAGTGCCAGAATCGTATGTGACATGCTCACCATGAATCAAAAACCTACAAATGTCCTCTATGGTGATATTGGCATCTCTAGTTGGAAGGTGAAATGAGTTCCACCTCATTGAACCACAACTTAGGTGATGCAGTCATCATCTCGTTATTAGCCTAAATATCAAGCATAAAGGTGCATGTCATAGTCCTACTGCTTCTATAAACTCCTTCTTAGCATCGTCTAACTACCATTAGAGCATTAGTGAGTTTGGATGTGCCACTCGAGAATAAAATGGTTGTTGCACCTCCTACATCAAATTACACACTCAATGTTAGTCACCTTGCTAGATCATAACTAATTTTTTTAGACAATGATTTTTACTCTATTAAACAAATGCATCATTTCATTATTCATTTGCAATAGGGTAATGCACTTGTGTCACTTGATTAGCATTTGCAGTGAAGCAAATCATTTGTGTTCTAACCTTTAAATGCATTGTTTGGCATCAATTATGATACCCTTGTCAATGTTTGTGGCAAAAGATATCGGGCTCCACTTAATATGCATTTACAAATTGCTAAAAGAATTGTGGCATGGCACATAATTTATGTTGGTTCAACCCTCATTTGTGTCAAATTTCCACAAATATGATGTTTATTCCTTTAATTGCATTTCCATAATGGTGTGATGCAATTGAGACCCTATTTTTGAGGGGTAATAAATATTATTAAATGCAAAAATCAAAAGATAAGATTAACATATATACCGAGAAGAGTACTCTAAGAGCCTGATCATATGTCTTGGCCCACCATCATCCTCACTGCTTTGCACACTACACCTCTAGGAGCTTTCCAAATCTTTAAAATTAAATGAGTGCAAATGAGGAGAATGGCCCCTAGCCCACATAATTATAGGTTCCCTTTATCCTATTCCTTCCACCACATTCCCTCTATTCCAATTTTTGGAACCCTACGATGGCTTCCCAGGCAATTTCGGCGGCTAAGGCTGGCTCTACTACGATCCTGGGCGAGGGGGGTCTCAACGGTGAGATGAGATATCTAGGCTTCTCTACGTTAGATCCAAGGTGTGAAAGAAACAATTATGGGCTGTCTAGAATAACTTCAAATGCACGAGGCTGGGAAAATGATAAACCACCTATGTAGACCCAGGTGCTTCTTACGGTGCCTAGGACTCTTTTACCTGCTAGAACCTCTCTCCGCGTTGGTTTGGGAGATGATATTCAGCATGAAGTAGATGAGGATGTAGCCTTCTTTGCAAAGGATGGCTTAATTAGGAGATTTTGTGGGTTTTAGACGAGTCTGGCAAGGCTGCACGAATGTTTTTCTGAAACCTAGAAACACATTTTGGAGGTGACTCGTAGATTTATCCTTGTGCACGGTGTTTCTTTGTTGTGGTCTTTCATAAAGTGAAGGACCGCCGAACCATTCTCTGTGACTACCAATGGGAATGTGAGGAGCACTTATTGATGTTGAAACCCTAAAATCATGCCTTCGATCTGCCTACTAAATCCTTCTCTACAATTTCGACTTGGGTAAGACAAGAAAGACAACTGAACCTTCCTCTCCAATTTTGATTTGATTCCTACATCAAAGCAATTGGCAATGCCTTGCGAAAGTTTTTTTTGGATTGATCCTCAAATTATTTTCACACAACATATGTCCATATTTTGGTGGAAATTGTTAGTTTAAATCAAATAGAGAAAAAACATATAATAATTAACACAAAACAACACAAAGAAAGACACCGGTCAAAAATTTATAGTGGTTCACCATAAATGGCTACATCCACTCTCAAGCAGGAATAACTTCTATTAACTAATATCCAATCTACTACATCATACATGACTGCATACAGATATTTATAGAATCATATTTAATTGAAAAACAAAAAATTAAAAGATTCCAAAAGATCTTGTGACCGTTGAACTTCACATTCCCAACAGAAATAGATATCACTAAAGATCTTTCAACTGAAATATTAATTAATACAAAAGATGTATGTTTGGCATATGACTGCCCAATGTGTCAAATGTAGAAATGACGCCCAGCCTTCATGTTAGAAAGATGTTTCCCCGCATGACTACTCGGTGGAAAAGGATGAATCGGATCGAGAAGGACAGTCCATAGCGGTGGATCTGAATGCATCCACCAAGGATGAGAAACACTTGGCTTCACCAAGTATTGCTCATTCCCCATCAAGGATGACAACTGACTCCGCTCCAAAAGGAAGTCATGCCAGTGGTATGATAGCTAAGGTATCGATTAGGATGGCTAAGCAATCTAAAAACTCAGGAACTATGTCTGAGCTATTTCCAAAATCTACAGTTTTGAGGTAGGTTGTGTTTCCTCGTGTATAGTTGGTACGTGTTGATGGGTGTTGAATGCTCTCTTTCTTGAGTTGATGGAATAACTTTTTAATTTAATATAATAGGTGCAGCTCCATTGCTTATTTTTAACGACAAAAAGAAATATTTTATTTTTCTTAATTTTATTTATTTATTCTAATGTATTTTTCTGGATTCGATTGTGTGTATTCTTTTCATCCTGATGATGAATCAGGGAGTGTGATTCGAAATATTGATGGAAAAAATACACACAATCGAATCCAAAAAAATACATAAGAATATAGGATGGATTGTGGAAATCTCATACCTTTATATATTTAATTAATTTATTAGTTTTCTACCTTATACATTAATTTTAAATAATATTTTAATTAGTTAATTTTCTCTTTTATAATTAAATAAATTATTTTAATTTATTTAATTATTTATGTTTTAAATATATTTCTTCTAATAATAAATAAATCATTATTTTATTTATCACATTCACATGAATTAAATATTTTCTAATTATTTAATTCTCTTAACATCTCCACTTACACTTCATTGCCACTCACCCTAAGTCTTCTGATCAATCAATTCCTCTCATCTATTTCTAACTGTAGATCTCCATATCTGTCTCAAACAGTCTCCATTGTTGATTGATGTTGGTAAAATCTAAATTATCAATCTTAATCGATCATTATCTCTCTAACCACAACCTTTGAGATTTCATGCGACTATATTGTGAATAGTACTTTACAAAATCTAAGAGTTACATTTTATTTGTTCAAAGGAGGTTTCAAAGAGCAATAGAGATAAGAAAAGCTTGTGTGCAAAGGTATATATTTTATTGTTATTAATTGATTTCATACATTTATTTTTAAAAGCTCTATTGTTTAGATTAGACTAGTGTGTGAATCTAAGAATTTGTGGTTGATCCTTTCATAGTTTATGTTGATTCAATTTTTAGTCTTATAAGTAGGAAAACTAATGCACCCCCATCAGTATTGCAAGCCTTATAGAAATACTAGAAAATTAAAATATTAAATGCTTAGCAATATGATCTAAAAAGTAACCATAATAAAATCTCTCTCTCTCTCTCTCTCTCTCTCTCTCTCTCTCTCTCTCTCTCTCTCTCTCTCTCTCTCTCTCTCTCTCTCTCTCTCTCTCTCTCTCTCTCTCTCTCTCTCTGTGCATGAGATTGAAAGAGTGAAACCTAAATAATTAGGTTTAAAATAATTTTATAGGAAAATTTGTGAAGAGGAGCCATTAGAAGTTTATTAAATTTTAGGGTTACAATGGACATAAGGGCTTAGATAGGTAAAATTTGAATATATCCATACAAGTACCTAGAACCATTGTTGTTTGGAAAAAAATACTCAATGTAACAGTGTCCTTATGGACTTGGATCCTTAGACATATTGAGAGCCCAAGGATGGGATCTTATGTCTTTATCTCTAGTTTTCACATATCTATGATTGGTAAAAGGAATAGA
Organism: Cryptomeria japonica; assembly: GCF_030272615.1. Lineage (NCBI taxonomy): Eukaryota > Viridiplantae > Streptophyta > Pinopsida > Cupressales > Cupressaceae > Cryptomeria > Cryptomeria japonica. The sequence goes on from NC_081413.1 coordinate 633,625,354, forward strand.
AATTGGGTTTAATGATGCCTAAACATGACTAGTGGAATGGACCCAAGATGAGTACATAAATTAATGTTAAGATCTTGTTAAGTATGAAATATTCAACCTTACAGAACTGTTAAAGTCACATTGTATTATTGTTTACCTAAAGTATTATTGTCATCATGTAGTATTTAACATAATGATCTAGCTACAATTAAAGTAGTCCAATATGCATGTTCATTCGTGTAGAATTCAATATGACATCCACAATCTCATTATTGGACCACTCTCTATGAGTTCCTCTATTTCCTTGGAGGGTTAGGGGTAATCCAAATTGCTTTTGGCATTCATCTAGTTGTTATTATAGTTTTACAATAACTCCCATCCTCAAAAAATATAACTTGTGGTTTCTCTCACACCTAAGGTCCTCCTATAAAAATACTTTCCTTTGACTAATTTCCCTTTCAATTTATGTGGATGATTCTTCTCTCCTTCCTCCTCTAATTCCCTTTGTGTTCTCTAATACATTTGGATTATAACTCTTCAAACCATTTTTAGTTGTTCATTTAGTTTTACCATGTAATTATCGAGTATAGTTGTTCTTTTACATTGTCTCCACTTTTGGAGATTGTGTTACTCTTTAGTTATATTATCAAATAGCCTCTTTTCCATGTAATTTACCTTTTATGAGTCTTCAAGCCTCTTTTTATGCTTTCAATCCACTACAGTAGCACCCACTTTATCAAATTTTCAAAGAGCATGGATGCATTCATTTCACCATTCTATTTGGGTGTCATCCTCTCATCCTCCCATATTATTTACTTCAATAATAAATTCATTTTATCATTTAGTTTTTTTATTCTCACCTTAAAATATACCACCATCTTGACTTCTTGTTTTTTACTTATCATTCCTTGATGGAAGAGGCTGCTTACACACCTTTCACATATTGATTTTAAATTGTACACTTTTTCTAGGGTGGTACAATTTCACACTTAGTTTAGCATCTGCTTTAGTGTGTTTGCATCCTGCATTATTATTTCCCTTTAAGCATTTAATTAATTAATTTAATTAAATCTAAAGTCATATTTCAACACTTCATACATCATAAAATTGGGCCCTTTACTCTAAGTGTGCCCCTTTTTATTTTATTCCTCCAATAAATCATTTAATGATAAACCCTAATTATGTCTTATTTCAACCTTTAAGGTCTGATTTCACATATCAAAACACCTCGGAATCAGCTGTAACTTTGGGATTCTCTCTAATATCATCGTATCTAACGACCCTAAAAATTTGGTGAAAAGTTGGTCGGACTGTGGCGGGAGTGCACATGGTCCTCGGCTTTTTTCTTGAAATTTCAAGAGCATAATTCAATGATATTATAATGCTTAACCCCAAAAGATTGGCGAGAAATTAAATTCCTATGTCGGCCTAAAGACGGAATTAAGTCAAAATTAAGATCTAGGGTTTCATACATAAGAGCTCTCTTTCTTCATTTGAAGGGAACTAAGGACTAAGATCTGTCTTCGTAAGAATCGAAGGGCAGGTTTTTGGAGCACAAGGGGTCTTCTATTTAGTGAAACAGAATTCAACAATATTTAACAATATTTCATCAAGAATTCATCATCAATTAGGAGCTTTGAAGACAATCAAGAGTAATAGGAGATCAAGTGGCAATATCTCTCCCTTGGGGATTGGTATGATTTCATGTTATTTTCATGTCTTTGTATGAGCTTCTTTACATCAATTTGCATATCTACATTCATGCTTTAGATCATTTAGCATATTTGGTTTGAAGCATTGTTATTTAAATTCACATTTACATTTAGGGTTTTACTCTCATGCGTAGGGTAGCTCTAGTTTCTTTCATTTTAGGATCTTGCATACACACAAGGTTCTAGAAAACACATTTTCATTACATTATCGATTATTTTTGGAGGTGGAAATCACCAACATAGGGGTTTGACTAAGGCAAAAACCTATATAGCCATCCAAACCTTCCCTTTTCAGTTGCAGGTGTAGGAACAGGTACCCGGAGGCAGTTTTGGATCAGGAAAAAGCATCAACACCACCCAGAAGTCTCAAAAGTGCAGAAAACTATCAAGGAAAGGAGAATGGGGCCCTGATCCTACCCAAGATAGTGGTGTGGCACCATGATCCTTCTACTTTCAGGTGAATGTTGACAAGTTGCAGCCTCAGGACCTTCAAATTTTAGCCTTTCAGTTGCAGCTCTCTGTCAGATTCTCAGAGACAGTGGCGTGGCACCCTAGTCCTGGTTAATTTGGCTCAGTTTGCAACATCAGGTTCACATCCAACATCTTCTCCCTTTCATGCTTTCAGTATCTCAGTTTCAGATCTGCAAGTTTGTTCAATTTCAAGTTCATTTATGCTTCATTCTTTATCTCCTAGTCTAGTTGATCATTCAAACCCTGGTTTTTCTCATCATTTACAACAAGAGGAATATAAACCTTAAGAGATAATCCTTGGCTCTCTCTCTTTTTCACAAGAAGTATCCAAAGTGATCTATCTCCCTAGGCTCTTTCATATTCCCAATGTGTTGGCAAAAGTGGGATTAGGACCTAGTCACCCGATCTCGCTTTTACCGCCACCACAATTCTCACCTTAAAATATCCACCATCTTGACTTCTTGTTTTTTATTTATCGTTTCTCGATGGAAGAGGTTACTTACACACCTTTCATATATTGATTTTTGGCTAGGAATTAAACATACTAGTTGATTCCTCTCATAGTCTTGACAAAACTCAAACTAAGTCTAGACACCTTATCCACTCTGGAATCCCCTTCCCTCTTTGGATGTACCTCCATTGTGTCCCTATATTTTTTTTCTTCTTGAATTACTCATTTCTTGAAGTACTCTTGTTTTCTTGCAACTCTATGTTACACAATACTGCCAATATCTTATACAATCCTCTAAGATACCTCTACTTTGAAACCAAGTTAGGATAAGACCTTTTCTTTGAATCCTACATGGCTTATATTTTTTGAGCTATTTTCTTCTAGAGTTGTAACCTAATCTATGATATCAATTGGTGAGGTTGTTGCTTAAGGTCCCAACCAAGAGATGCTTGATGAGATAAACTAGATACACACACTACAAGAACATCAAATTGAGACATGAAACAAGTAACATGATAATATTCCTTTTTTACTTAACTTGGGATCTATTATAGTTTACAATTATGTTTCTACGATATATTAAGCATGTGACTTGTCTTGACTACTAGTCCACATCAAAGTGACCTTTTTCTTTTCCTCTAATTGGGTAGCTTTTATGATCTTCCATAAGAGATAGCTCTTTATTCTCTAGATACTCTTCTAAAAGTCATGCCAAGTATCCTTGGAATCATTCCTCTCCAAAAGGTTTCCTCTCTAAAATTACCTTTTCATGTAGCTTTAACCACATTAAGTAGCTATAAAACATTTCAAATTCTAACCTCCCACCCTTTTGTGTGCTTATTGTCTTCTCATCTCTTTTAAATTCTTATAATTATTATCTTATTTGATATGGCTACCAAATTTTGTATCCCCACCATCCTAATTCTACCATCAAATACCCAAGGTAATTTTATCTTTGGTACATTCCCACTTATTTGACTAGCTTGTAGATCTAAGCTACCTAAAGTTCATGTCTGTCCCTTTGTTCTCTGGTTTTCTCTCATTTTTACATCCTTTCTTATACTTATTTCCCTCATTCTAGACTTTATTTGATGTATGGTTGTCTTCTTCATTTCTTTACATTTTTTTCCTAATTCAAAAGGCTTACATATTTTTGTACTTCACTCATGTGACCTCTTTATCCTTGTCATCTTTCATACAAAAAATTTATTACATGCTACATGTATCCTTTCCCTTGAGTTTTTTGCTCCTCTTGCATAGTTTTTCTTAGTGCCTTGTCTCTAAGGTCCTAGAAAAAATGCATCCCAAATTTCAAGCTATAAAATATCTTTCCTTAGTTCAATATTCCCTTGCATGACACAAGGTAAAAAAATTCATCATGATTATCAATTATCCATGCTATTTCTTCATTACAATCCAAATCTCAAGAGAGAGAAGAGTTATTAAGAGTAACTCATAATCAAATATATCACTAACCAAGTAGAGGAAAAAGAATAACAACATAAATCTCATGAAAAAGTGAGGTTCGAGTATACAAGAGGGTAAGCTGAGAAATCACCAACTTTGCAAAAGAGGAAAACTTACCCATACGATGGAATAATACATTTGTAGAACATACCTTTGCATTTATATTATAGAAGGACATTAGAATGTCTAGGATAAAAGGATCACATCATATAAATCAAATAAATACATCAAAATCAACAAAGTGAGCATGTATCCAATTACAAGGTAATGGCGCATGAGAATCTATAAGGAATGATCAAATAATGTACCCGAATTAAATTGGGTGGGTGAGCGAGTTTGAAAGAATATCAAACCCAAATAAAAAAAATATAACAATGAGATATAACAAAGGGTATATGTATATCATAATTAATATAAAAATAGATGGTATATTTAATGTAAAAATTCATATTTAGAACTTTGATCTATGAGAAGGAATAAGCCTTGGGAAGAAACCCTGAGAGGCACTAGAACATTTTGATTCACCAAAAATGTAATAAAATAAAACACTTCTTTGTATTTTAAACTCCTAGGATAAATTGATTAATCAATGTTAACATTTGGTATCCAAGGAATAGGAGTTGTGAATGATAAATGTGCTAAAATAAATGATAAAATTTTAAATAATAAATGCAATTGCTTATCTTAAATGCCCCAAATCAATTTATCAATGTTGTAGAAAATATGGCATGTTAGACAAACACATAAGAAACTATATAAGTTTATATTTCTATCAAGGTCATTTTCATGTCTAGGGGATCAATCCCATGAGTGAGAATCTAAACTGAACTTGTGGTTATAATAACTACTAATATTTAAAAATTACTTTTAGTGTGCCTTGAATTTTTTAGTTTAATATTTTCATACAAACTTTATTTGTGCAATTAGGAGTTTACACATGACAAGGATATGACTCCATTATGTCAAACCTTGGTAAGGATGATAAGTCAATAATTTTTATACAAGATCGAGGATAACAAGTAATCGTACATAATGCTTTAGAGTGCTAATTTGATATTATGAGATGGTTCCTTTTAGTATCAATGGCATGTGCTACAAAGTGTTCAACATATGTATTTGTTACATATCTAAATAATTTAGAGATTGTCTTTAAGTACAACATCTTAGTATGGAATTCAACTATTTCACAACTCATATTAATTGAGAACAATCACTTGTAAGATAAACATTTGATTAATTTTTCAATTTTATTTTAAAATTAAGAGTTCATTTCCATGAATACGAAAAGAATCTAGATCACGCATACGATTATAAATTTAACTTAATAAAAATAAATAAAAAATCAAATGAAAACTTTAAAAATACATATAGATAAAAACAATACTAAAAACATATTATTTACAGATTTCCATATAAAAATAATCCTACTTACATACTAATCATCACATTAAAAACAAATAAAACAAAATATATCCATTAATTCTTGAAAAAATCTAGTTTCTTAACAATTACACAAAGATATGCTTTGGAATGCTAAATTTATTTTCATAAAAGATAAAGTAACCAAAGATGCCCATCATGCTATGAAAATCCTTTGGAATGTTAAATTTATTTCTCATAAAAGATAAAGTAGCTAAAGATGATCATCATGCTATAGAACATGGTTTAATTATTCTGTGTCTTCAACTGTACGTGCCTTTAAAAAAATGTATTCCATGCGGGGCCATAAATAAAGGCCTGGAACTTGAATCTAATGCCTGAAAAGAAATGCTCATCTTCCACGAAGTTTCTTGGACTAATATTACCAGGCCACAAGCAATAGGGGAAGTGCAAGAGACTGTAGTTGCTTTTACATCTGTTGCAGAAAGATGCTCTCCCGCCTTACTTTACATCTTGCGCAGGGTAAGAAAAAAAAGTATTCCCATCATCTTTTTCTTTTGAGTGTACCCATTTTCATAATGAATTCTCATATTCTGTTTCTTTTTAACTGTAGCAATTTTCATAATGTATTCCCATCTTCTTTTTCTTTTTGACTGTAACCATTTTCATAATATATTCCCATCTTCTTTTTCTTTATTTGTTGTTTCCCTATCGTCTTTTTCTTTTTGACTGTACCCATTTCATATTCCAGACCAGGAGTCATTATAAAAGGCTGTCAATCTCGGGAACAAACTCATCTGTGCACATTCTGAGCAATCTGTTTACAGCCCTATCTTGTTCAATTTCATTACCCCGCTTCCCTGTTATAAGCTCAGTAAGAGAAAATGGGCAACACTTCTTGCTGCTGTTCATGCTCTCCTTCCCAACAAGATTATCAAGATGTTATCAATCATCTGGAAGTAGTGCAAGAGATAAGCCACATTGATGAACTGATTTCTTACATTGATCAGCTCTTAAATGCCATTGATCAGGGAAGAGTCAATTCAACTGCCGGCCTTTCCAAGACGAATCGGGTGGGTTCTTCTATCAATTCTGCTGGTGGTCTACTGGAGAAAGTATTGAAGCGATCTCACAGTCATGTATGCAAGGTATTTAACCAGTTTTTTAGAGCAAGATTTTAATTGATGCAGTTGATTTCCTTAGATCCACACATTTAAAGTATTACTACGAAGAATTTTTAACGTGGAAAGAATTACAATTCTAAAACTATCTATGTTTTTGCATGCAGAGGGACATTGTGCCAAATCTCAATCGTGAAACAGGAAAATTGGCCATTGATATAACAAAACAAGCAGCACATATTCAGTGGGTTGGAATAGCGCTTTCAGTTGTAAGTTTTGTGTTGGAACGTATAGAACAAGTTTCTTCCAACAGAGACGAATGTATACAGCTGCTGAGATACATGTGTAACCTTGCGAAATATATCAAGCAGTTGGATGATCATTTGGCTCAAGAGAAGCTGAATCGGATCATCCGATTCATTGTAGAAGGCTCCCTCCTCTGCATATCGCAAATGCAATCTCATGCACTTTCCAAGTAAATCCAATTCATGGTTTGTGAATTTTTCTTTCTCCTGTGATGTTTGTATTTAACTGTTATCTAATGATGAATCTTAATTTACTTTTTGATGGCTAAATAGGTTTTTTGCTGCTCCGGTTGCGGCTGATGATTTGCGGAGATTGCAAGCAGAGCTTGGGCATGAGTACTCAGAGCTCACATTGGAAGCAGTAATCGCCGTTTTGAATAGGAGTGCAGAAGTTTTGAATAGGATTCCAGTTGTCTTGCCTCCCTCTCAAGGAACATATCCTCAAGCAGGTACAAATTTCTCTTTTATTTGGGCTTTTGTTTATTTTATTTTATTTTATATATATGTGTCTGTGAGAGAGATGGATTTCATGATATGTAGTTTCAATTTCTTCCCGTTTTGATTGGGATGTCCATGTTTTTTAATATTCAAACATGTTTGTGCTCACCTTTACAATTGTCCCTAAATCAAAAAAAGGACAAAATAGTTTATTGAATATTTAATTATTTTATTTTGTATTAATAATTCTGTTTTTTTTTTTTCAATATAATAATTACTAATATAAGAACAAATAATTGGTATAATGTATTACATTGTATTAGAAAATAATTGATTATTATTTTTAATCAATTATAATTTAATGATTTAAATTTTTAGAAACATAAATGAGAAATCTATTATTTTTTATATGATTAATATTAATTTTTATAGTCAATATTAAGAATTAATAATTGTAACAATAAGAAATTGAGAAACACTATCACAAACATAATGTTTACATTTAAATAGGCTTTCTAGGGGATGTGTTCCTTGCCCAAAAAGATGTCATTATCTATAAAGGGTGTTTTAGGGGTGCGGGGAGGAGTAGGAAACTTTTCCACCCCATACTATTTTTTGTCAAAATTTAAGGAACATCCCTGAGACATCAATTAACTTGTAGGGTATGTTAAGAGATAGGTAGGGGTGTCTAGACATCCCTCATCTATCCCAAGGGTAACTAACCATCCCTTAACATGCCTAGAGACATTTTAGTTAATTTTTAAAAGAAAACGTACAATCTTTCAATGATTGTTCAGTTTATGATATGCCCACATAATATTTACATAAAATATGAAAATGGTATATGCCATGAAGGTTTATGTGGATCTAAAGGTCTTCATTTGGGCTTGGTTGTGGAGAGTTTGCCCCTCGATCCCACCATGTATTCTGATAGGGAATGCACTAGGAGTGCTATCCCTTAGCCTTGTTGGAGGAATTTCTCCCAAACCACCATGAGGGATGTCGCCCCTAAACTCGCATCAAACTATTAGTCTAGGCAAGTAATACATCAATGATGAATCATAATACTAAAATGTACAAAATACATTTTTTTTATTGTAAATATTTTCATCTTCATAGTGAAATTCATAATCAAGGATTATCTTATTCCATACATTTAAAGACAACTTATTTAGTATACAAGGACTGTCTTTGGAAAGGTTGACATGCTACAATAATTATATTCTTGAATGTGAGTTAAGCCATAGTTGGGAGGAAATAACATTTTCATAGTGCAAAAATATATCAAGCATGCCCTACATAGAGAACTCATAGAATAATTCCAATATCACAACTTAGATCAAACTAGAACATAACTAGTTATATTTTTACTTAATCATTCCTCTTTGATTATGAGTTTGGCAGCAAAACATGTAGCCTTGAAGGTTTTAGAAACTAAATAATAATAAATCCCTCACACTTCAATATACACACTAGCTCAGCGTGTCTTTATGAACTCATGCTCATATGTATATATAAATAGAATCATAAGTATTATTAGTCAATTACCTATATTCGAAGAGATTCTATGATGCCTATGATGAGTGCTTTATCAATTATTATATGAATATTTAAAATTTTCTTATATATTTAAATTTTCCTTATTTTTAAAATAGTTTTCCCTTGTCATCCCCTAAAAATCCTAGTACCTTACCCTTCCCATCCCAAAATCTTGGGGGAACATAGCAGTTGTCAAATTCAAAGTTTATGAATGTATAGGGTTTCATCACATGATCAATTTTAATTACCACAGACATTCTTTGTTCACTAAGCATTATTGAGATTAGAAAATAATAGTTACAATAACAAAGTAAAAATATTATTCCAACCACATTATTCACAATAATCACATTCAAAATTCATAGACAGTACACATTAATCCTTTCAGTAGTCCTATTCATAATTTTTTATAGGAATAATCCTCTAATGAAATAAAAAATAAACAACTATAAAAATAGTACTTTCTATCCATCCAAAAACCATCAAGTATAATAACAATATACATCAAACAACAATAAAAAATTGAAAGTGTGTAATATCTTCTAATTAGATGATACACACATCCCACTACTACACAACTATAATTTTTTTAGTATTTTATATGTATTTAGCTGAATGATACGCTCAAAGTTGACATCATGCATCCCTTACTAGATGTTCTTTCTCCTCGGGTTCTATGCATATTATGGCATGGCCACTTTACAGAAGATCTTTAGAGATGGCATAAGGAACATATTACATGACTCGCCAATTAATGTGTACCATACCACAATCATTCATAACTTAAGGATTTAATAATCACTCAAAATCATAAGTCTTATAACACTCTCTATCAAGGGAGAAAAGTAATAAGGATCTACTTGGTTGAATATTGGGTTGGTCTATATGGATGTACCTAAAGGGTGTAATGGAGTATAAATCCTCTAAAACTAACTATTCATATTTGGTTGCATGGTTGGAACTTTTTGTAGAGGAGCACACAAATGTTTTACTTCTTGTTTTGGGTCTTCGATGCTATATATACTAGCCATTTGCAAAACTATTATTTATGGAATCTCTACTTAGAGAGATATTTGTTTCCAAACTATTTATATAAACTTATGTACAAATTTTATTTCTTTTTGTAGGCATGGTTGGAGTTTTGAGTGTTTCTTTACGTTATAGTTATACTCACACAATAGTATGGTCATGGCTAGAGTGAGATATTAAATTATAGAGTGAGATATTAAATTATAGGCATTTTATTAATAATTCTAATATTCATAAATTACTTTAATTTTGGTGTTTTTATTCATGATAAGGTTTGGTTTTAGCTTTAGTATTTCATAGATAGTTCAAATGTATTGTAAAAATATGGGTGTACAAATTTTAATACAAAAGTGATAGAAGGTTAAAAAAAAAAAAGCATAAAAATGTCATAGAAAATATGGGTAGTTTTGATACATGGTAAAATAAGAAGTAATTTAAAACTGAAAGTATTATTGAAAGGAACATTAATAATAAAATATCGAGAGTTAGAAATGGAATAGATGTATTATTTAGTATCTGAATTCTTATGCTAATCATCATTTTGAACCACATAAAATGTTTTCTTGGATAAAGACTTACTACAAACTAGTGTTAAAACTTGATGGAATGGTTATACAACCAATAAGACTAACTAAGCAAGCTCAAGTCCCATAAAATAATTTATCATAAACATTTGGAATAATATCCATCCATATTAATAATAATATCTATATTTATTATAATACCTCAATAAATAATACTTGATATACTTTCTAAAAGAAGTTATTTAAAAGTAAATTGAAAACATGTTATTAATTTAATAACAAACAATCTAAAATAAAATTAAACTCGCATTACTTATATATACAAATTTAATTAGCTTATTGTAAGTTTCGAAATAAAATTTTAAAAGGTCCTTAAAATCATATTTGCATATTATTATACTTAAAGAAAAATAATATTTATCATTTGTTGTATTCTTTTACAAACTAATTTTGTAGATATATAATTATTCTATTTTTTTTATTTAAACATTATTTCTACTAAATTTATATTGAGTTAAATTTGTATTTACATACTATACTTAAAAAAATAATTATAGTTATCATCTCTTGTATTTTTTCCAACAAATTTTGTAGATATGTATTTATTCTACAATTTTTAATTTAAACATTATTTCTACTAAATTTATATTGGTTTAGAATTGTATTTGCATATTATACTAATAAAAATAATAATACTTATCATCTTTATTTTTTTTACAATAAATTTTGTAGATATGTAATTTTTCTACAATTTTTTATTTAAACAAGATTTCTTGTAAATTTCTTTTGGATTAAAATTGTATTTACATATTAAAATTAAAAAATTAGTAATACTTGTCATCTATCATAATTTTTACAACAAATTTTGTAGATATAATTATTCTATATTTATTTTTATTTAAACTTAATTTCTAATAAATTTATATTGTGTTTGTAGTTGGTATTGAGGAAGTCAAATATCGTGTGACTGAACTTCTAGATATGAAAAGTCAGTCAATCAAGGCAGTGGTTATTTATGGGCAAGGTGGGATAGGTAAAACAACATTAGCCACTGCAATTTTCAACAAACTGGACCTACAAAACTACAAATTTTGCAGAGTTGATATAGAGCAGAATTGTTCAGAGGCTGATCTTAAGTTGCTCCAACAACAAATTTTAAAAGATCTTTATGCCCGTTATATTCAATTAAGAAATTTGAATGAAGGCCGGGAAGTGTTATCTAAGGATTTTAAAGAATGCTCCTCTAAACCTGTCTTCATTTTTCTTGACAATGCACTAAGAGAAAGTGACCTAGAAAAACTGTTGCCTATAAGTGACTTGGCGTTCCTTCCAGCACAGAGCAGGATTCTTTTAACAACTAGAAACCTGAACGAGACTCAAATAATTCGGCAAGCAAAAATTGAATTCCTTTATTACCGTGTAGCTTCTCTTCAACAAGAAGATGCACGGAAACTCTTCTGTGAGTTTGCTTTAGAGAATGACCAAACAAGTTTTGACGCCACCATAGATGTTGAGGGCCTCCTTCAAATATGCCAAGGAATTCCACTGGTTCTAAAAATTGCTGGAGCAAACTTACGTGCACATGCTCAGAACATACAAACTTTAAGGGACACAGTTGAATATCTCAAGACATGGCTGTTGCAAGGAGCAGAGAACGAGTTAAGTGAACGAATGGTTGACTTTGTATATAATCAATTGAAGCCCTCATGTAAAGAGGTGTTTCTTGACATAGTGTTCTTCTTTACTAATTGGAAGCGAGACCAGGTGGCCTATACTGTTGGAGAGACAGAGTTTGAAGAGCTTGAAAGGGCTGCACTTGTAAATGTGACGAATGGCAAAGTGAATGTTCACGATATAGTGAAAGCACGAGGGAGAATGCTGTCATCAATAGATGGGGAGAGAATCACTGACCTACAGTCTCTCTCGGATGTTCTTGATGATGAAGAGGTATGTTTTCTCTTTATATAAAATAAAAGACTCACCAGTCCAAAATTGCTATATATCTTCATTTGACCAGTTTTAGAGAAAATTTAGAATATCAATTAATGTTCTATATTTAAATGTATGTTTGAACTACAGACATGTTTTTTCCTTTTTTGCAGAGGATAAAGAAAACGAAGGGAATTGCTCTTGACTGGGAATCATTCGAACTGGAGGGACGTCGTCTTAACTTAATGAAGAGATCTTTAAGAGTTTTAATCTTGACAGGATCAACAAAAATAGTAAATGGAGAATGCAAAGGAACCTTTGAAAACCTAAGGTTGCTCAAGATCGATAGCTTTAATCATTCATTTATGGATGTCAATAAACATCGGAGATTGGCAGGATTCATTTTGTCGCCCGGCGGATGCATTGAATTTGACGAGGTAAACTCTACAAACTCTTTTTGATTTTTTTTTTCATTTTCTTTATAAGTTTCCTTAATTTATTTATGTTTTTCTTGGGACACTGCTAATTAAAAACAATGAAATTGTTTTGCAGTTCGCCGGCATCTTCCCATCTTCATTGAAATATATGTACATAGAAGGTGCTACATTAGTTAATCTTACCACCACCCTTTCCCAAATTCAGTCTTTGCGTTCTCTAACATTGCGGAGCTGTATAGGGTTTGATAGCCTGCCAGACAGTTTTTGCAATTTATCTTCTTTAAATGAATTGGATTTAAGGCTTTGTTCCAGCTTGGTGAGCCTTCCTGACAGTTTTGGCAATTTATATGGTTTGGTAAACTTAAATTTAAACAAATGTAGCCACCTCTCTGTGCTGCCAGAAAGTTTCGGAAATCTCGCTTCTCTGGAGTGCTTGGTGTTGTATCACTGTCAGAAGCTCTCGAATCTACCTCGAAATTTTGGTCAGCTGAAGTGTTTAAAATTTGTGAGCATACATGGATGCAGGGCATTACAGAGCCTCTCTGATGATTTCGAATGTTTGAGTTCACTAATTGCTGTCAAGGCTTCAGAATGTCCTCAACTTGAGGAAAATACAATGGACAAGTTAGCTAAGGTGAAGGGATTGATGATTGTGGATATATATCGAAGCCCTCTGTTGAAAGAGCGGTGGGAACAAGTGAAGGGGCAATACTCTTTGGCAGTATTGGAGTACGGACTACTGGTAAGCGTTGTAATGCATTTTCTTGTGCTTAATTTAGAATTTTATTTCACTGGTTATGCTCATCTTGGATCTTAATTGAGGGTCTTCGTTGCATTGTAGGGTGAGATGTATGAAATAGAGTACCCATATGAAGATGTAATGTGTAGAGCATTTTTGCACAGCGAGTCAAAATTCGTGCATGTTGATGACAATGGGCAGCTCGTGGAATCGCCTAGTCCGGCGGATGGGGTAAAGCTGTGGCTCTTGTTGAAGGAGTGCGATGTGAATGTGAGATATTCAGCATCATCATCATCAAATAGCAGATGTTGGGAATCAGTGAAGAAGAAATGGGAGGAGTTGGTGGGTTCGGAGGGTGGGCAAATTATTTATGTGGATATGGGAGGGTCATGGGAGGAAAGGGAAACGCGTGTTCAGCAAGCTCTCCCCCATTTGCCCAACGGCACTTGTGCCTGGATTGCTCCTGACAACAGGGCAAGGCTATCGTTTGCCTATTCCGTGCAGCATTATTACACAAAACATTTCGCAGTGAGCAGGGAGGCCGAAAAGGGGGTTGAGAATTGTATCGTGAGCACATCAATATGTGTGGATGAAGAGGAAAGGAGGCGGCTCGATGACCTCAAATTCATACTCCCCGACCTTCCTAATACACCTCCTTTTGAAAAAACTGACTACAAAAACTTTTCTGACCAATTACTCTCCCCTATTGTGGAAGCAAGGAGGTTTGTGTTTCCTTCATTAACCATCTCTTTTATTGTATCGTTCTAGTGACATTATGGACCGGGCTTTCTACCAGGCCATTAATTGTGTATAAAAATTCAATACAAAGACAAAGTTGTGCGCAATTATTCTCCCTTCTTTTCAAGCCTTGGATTTTGTATGATGGTGGCTTCCAAAAAAATTTCATCCCAAAGAAGCCCTTAATTTTATTTCCGAATTGTATTGAGCATTTTAAAAATTTGCATTATTTGATTTCCTATCAAATACATATTTGGAATAGAGAGAAAATGATATTTTAATGAAATTAATTTTAAATGAATATGATAAATAATACAATCTGATTAATTTTAGTTATAGTTATTATAAATAATTGGTTTTAATTTGAAATTAATTAGTTTTTCTAGTCATAATATATTTTTACTTTTAATTATTAATTAATTTGTACTTTTTATTTGTAAATAATTGTAAGAACTATTATTCATTAAATTTATTAAAAAAAAATGGTAAGCGATATAAGCACAAAAAAAAGTAGCAACAAGGGTAAATTAGGGAATGGAGTAGCAAAAGGTGAAAATAGAGATCAATTGTAACAAAGAGTAAGGTAAAATAGATTTCTTCATAGATATTGAGAATATTTCTTCAAGAACAATTGCTTCAAGAGACATTGGGGCACCAACAAGATATGTGACAAAATAGCTAAGATCTAGAGCAAATGTTGGAAGATGTTAGCTAGCTTTTTGGAAATCAAGGGTGAGGAATTTGGGTAGAAGGTTGCAAATTTTACAGAAGATCTTCATTTAGAATGTCAATGTGGAAGCCAATTTAAACATTCCAACTATCAATATATTAGACATTTTTTTTGCACACAACAATAAAATAGTTGAAAAATATTATAACACTTCCTAAATTCATTAGCATTTGGCCTTTTATTGACACAAGTAAGCATTGGATGACAATTCTAGCAATATATATTAGATTTTTAGCATTAAGGTTTCTCCAAATTACCTTTCAATCAAAGGAAAATAGGGATAATGTTCTTAAGGGTGAATAATGGGTCATGAGAAATTTAGGGCTCTATCTGAGAGCTTAGTCACCTAGCTCAAATCTAATAAAATGATTAGTTGAGGAAAATCTATTTTGGATCATTATGTATAAGCACCCTCGTGAATTATGATTAGAAGAAATTACAAAAGTGAAAAGCCATAGGTAATTCTCTTGGTGAATACTTGCATATTTCCTTTATTGTAAAGGAGAAGGAATTGGCCACATATGTGACGATATGTGTGAGGATAGATTTGAGTTAATCAATTTACACATGCAATTAGAATACAATTCTTAATGAGATCTAATATGTCATAGTTAGATTATGAATGTTGAACAATCAAAATGTTTTAATCATTTGAGAGTTAACCACATGAAAAACAACATGAAAAGGGGAGGAATATGCCACTTAGTCCATCCAAACAAGGGAAGATGATATGGAGATAAATTTACTTGAGGAATAATTCAAGTATAAATTTGGTGAGAATGGCTTGAAAGAATAGTTGGAAGATATTAAACAAATTTTTCCACCCCGTGTAAGAGAAAAAAATAAAGAAGAGTCGATCAAACTTAGAGAAGTAGTGGCATATGTATTTATCAATACTCTTCTCCAAATGGGAGAATCAAGGAGGATTAACAAGTCCATAGTTAATAGTGATGGTGAACGAGAAATCACTAAGGTTAATTTAGAAGATTTCTTAGGATTAACAATTTGTGCATGTTGCCTATAAAAAGGGGAAGACAAAACATATCAAAAATATAGGTTCATCTTCCATAAACATTTCTTTGGTATATAGAGGTGATGTTAGGGATAAAGGGAGAAAATATGATGCTAACAAGCCATTTTTTTAGCCATGGGTAAGGTGGAAAATGAGACTTAAGCATCCATGAAATTTTTTAATCAAAATAGAGGCAAATACCTTCTTGTAAAGAACTTAGGAGAATATTGAGATAGAATATTCAAGGGTTGAACCTCCATGAAAAAGGTTGTTTATTTAAATGGTTGGAGGAATACTTCGTCTACACAATTTGTTGCTTCATGAGACTAATATTAGCAAATAAGTTATTTGATAGATATGCAAAATAGTTTTTGGAAATGAGGTGTGAATTTTACAGTATGTTCTATTGGACCTTCAAGGCGTTTAACAATTTTAGATGATAATTATGGAATCTCTAGGATAATGATTTCCCATATACTTAAAATATTCATGTGAGATTGGTAGGGGTCCAAGCAAACTTTAGGGGAACAATCCACATTGGAATGCTCCCAATCTAGAAATAAATATATAAACGTGTGGGAGGATATATGAATTAATAGGGATCACAATAGGGAGGACAGCTAGTTAATTCTTGGAGACTTTAACGCTATTTTAATCCCAAAATAGAAAATGGGAAGTAGCAACAAATTAGATTCAAGTTCAACCTCTTTTAGAGTTGTGTGTACAAATTTATCTTTATTTAACCTAAAACCCAAAGATGGTGGTTTGTGCACACAATAAAAAGTTAAGGGGAATAAATATTGAGATTCCGGTGGAAGATTTTTTATCAAGTCAAAATGGGTTTGAGAACAAACCTCCTTTTCCTTGAAGGTAGTATAATTTGTAGGATTAGTCCAATGGCCTTTCTAGGTGGAAGTTGATAAGGAAGTTAGACCTAGAGGTAACTCTTTCAAAGTTAAATTCCTATAGCTTGAATAGCCAAATATTGGATTGCAACTAAAGGAATGATGAAGGAAATATTTTAGAGGCTACAAAACATATGTCTTGCAAAGGAAGTTGGGTGCAATCAAAGAAGAGGTAAAAAACATGGAACAAGAAGTTGAATATGAATATCTTCAAAAAAAGGAATAAGGTGGAGGATTGTATCTTGGAGATTAAAATTGGAATTGTTTATTAAGGGATTTTAGAGGACCTCCAAAGGAAAGAGAACGGAAATTAGGTGGAATGAATGCCCTCTTGAGAGGATTTTTTTTTAACTTTAGATTTGTTTAAAATTGAGTGGCTATAAGAAGGCTATAAAAACACATAATTATTTCTCCTCTCCACTAATATATAAAGGTAGACAAATAAATTAGAAATTTTTTACAACTCTTATAGTAATGAGGTGACTTATATTAAAATCATTACAAGAGAAGGAGTAATATTTTATTTGCATATTCTATACATGGAGCATGGGACCTATTCAAGTAATTAGGACATTATATAATTATTTAATTAATTAGGTCCTTTAATTATTTTATTTACTTAAGCTAAACTTAGCTGCTTTTTATCTTTTATAAGATAAGGATAATAATATATTAAGCTAACTTAGTTGAGCAAATTTAAGTTTCCTAATTTTAGATTAGGTTTCTCATGCTTTCTATAAACGAAGTCATTCATTCATTGCAATCTATCCAATTTATTTATGGATTAATCTAATCATCAAATTCCTCTTTGGGTCAATCTCTCTCAAGATTTCATAGAATTACTCATGTCTTCTTCTCTCAGATGTGATACCTATATTTTTCTTCCAGGTGATTCATGGGCTTATGGGGTTAAACAAATAACTCCAACATGGTATCAAAAATTCCAATCTGTTAAGTTCTTGTTTGTTTTCTAACAAATCAAACCTTGAGGAGAAAAATTAGCTCATCTTAGAGAAACAATTTTTGGGTTCTCCTCATAGCCACAAAAAACCATCTAGGTTGCCCTTCGTTTGCCAAGATCCGTCATATTTTGTGAGAAAAGAAAAAAAGAAAACCATAAAAGCAAAAATCAAGATTCGACCATAACTTTTTTCTGCAACATTTTTAGAAAAAAGGTTTCTAGGTTGGGTTCTTAACCTCAAAAAATATCATTTACCTATCAAATTTAATAAAAAGTGGTCATGTTTGTAGGTTGTCAACTGGCTAAATTTAGCCTACTCTTCTTTTTGCCATGGTGTTGAAATTAGGCAACCAAGACATCATTGTAAAGCTAGTTCTAAGCACTTTCTAGTGGTGGTGGTGGTCTCATCATCAAGTTCAACTCCAAGTTTTTGTTATAGTCAATCAAAGTCATATCTTCAATTTTTAGCTTCCAAGTTCATATCCCTTCTCTAGCATCTCCAATTTTCATGATTCCTATGGCATTCGAAAGGTGATTCAAATCTCTTCAAATCTAATATGTAATTTTTCTAGATTTTGCCTCGGGTATATTTTATTTATTTATTTGTGTTTTCACTATTTGATCAATTACTTCAACATTTTGGCACTTGAAATGGACCTGTTTGTTTTGGCACCTAGAATAGATCTATTTATTGGAGAGAACTTTATTTGATTTCATTTACATGTACTCAGATTTTTGGGGTCTTATTATTTAATTTGATGAGGTATTTATTTTTTTTGTTCATCCTTATGTTATCAGCCTAGGAAGGGAAATTATGAGTCTTGGAGACCGTTACATGGTAAAGAAACTTGAAACCAACATATATGTTAGATGAAGATTGGGATATTTTGGACTAGAAAAGAATTAAGAGTAATTTGGTTGTGATTGTCTCCATCAATAACATTTAACATATCTAAAGCAACAATAGCTAATAATTTCATGAGTATTTTGAAAACATTCAACATCGAATAAGGTATTTTAATAAAGTGGTTGTTTAATATGAAAATGGTTGAAGGTGATCAGCAGGGCTTCACTTAATGAACTTGGGTTATAGCATGTGCATTCATTGCATACTAAAGAATCCCCCTATTTTCAAAAAATATTTTCTCTAAACTCCTTTTTTGTCACCTCCTCTCAATACATAGGCTAAATTAAAAGCCCCCCTATTTTCACCAAATATTGTTTTTTTCATAGCCCAAATTAAAAACCCCCCTATTTTCACCGATAGGCAATATATTGTACCCTCATTTTTGGGATATTAAACCCCCCAATATGAATGCACGTGATATAATATTGCCTAGCCAGTGAAGCCCCCATGAAGGTGATATTGTAGTAGAACATTTAAATAACTTCAATACAATTATCATTTAGTTAGCTTTTATAAAAAATAAGTTTTAATGAAGTTCAATCTCTATTAATCTTGTCCCCTTTGCCAGAAAGTTGGAATAGCTTGGTTATGGTAGTTAGTAACTTTGTTCCTAGTTCAAATACTATAAAATTTGATGATGTTGTTGGTGTAATTGTAAGTGAGGAAATGGAAAGGAAGAGAACGGATAAAACTCCAACATCAGGCAATGCTTAAATTGCAAAGCACAGGTAGGACTCCAACATCAGGCAATGTTTAAATTGCAGATGATAGGGGAGGATCAAAAGAAAGAGGGAAGAGTCTAAGAGATCATTAGAAATCATGAGGAAATTCAAATTCCAAAGGTAGAGATGGTGGTTGCAAGTATTGTGCAAGTAAGACCACATCAAAAAGAATTATTGATCTTATAAGAAGATTGTAAATCAACCAAAAGAAGAGGAAGCCAATGTAGCATTCTAAGAAGATGTAGGTGTTCTTATTTTAACCAAAGAATAAACTACAACCAAAGGTTGGTTTCTTGATCTAGGAGCATCTTTTCATGCTACTTTGTGCAAGGAATATTTCAAAAATCTACAAATCAATGACTTCGGTAATATTTTTATAGCTAACAAAAAATCTTGTGATATTATTGGTAAAGGGGATATTTCTTTAAAACTAAAAAATGGAAATATTTAGTTGTTGCAAGATGCTAGATATCTTCCCCATCTCAAATACAATTTGATCTTTGCTGGTCAATTGAGTTCTCAAGGATGTAAATTTATTTTTGAATCCAATAGATGGGAAGTAATGAAAGGGTCCTTGATAATTGCTCGGAGCACTAAATTAGATACCTTGTATGTAGTAGATGATCATGCTGAAGTGGGAGTTATCCTCCCATGTTAGATATTTCATTTCCCATGCAATCTCAGTCATTGTGTGATATTTTGGCTTCTTGAAAGAGGTTGTTGAATCAATTAGATGATGAAGATGATTGCATTTTTCAGGAATTTCTCAACACTTCAAAAATTCAGGAGTACAATTCATTCAAAATTTTGAACTTTGGGGGTGAATTATTGCAAGAATAGAGTAATAATGTTTTGTTGGAGAACTTTGATGGCCCTACAATTGGTGAAATTACTACTATAGCTAGCATGGAGTTAAGTGAGGGAATGCTTAAAGATGAGAATTCCCAAATAGTGTCCACCCTTGCCAATTGGTTTTCTTGGCCAAGGATACATACCTTGGAGACAAGTCTTAGCTTCATTTTTTAATGGGAAGTTTGAAGTCTGAAACCCTAATTTATATATTTAGAAATATGAAAAATCATGAAACGATACCATAGGAATCCACACAAATAAATTTTTCCCATATATTTGTCTGATATAGTTTTAGATTTGCTAGGGCTTGATAAATTTTTGGCTTGTGGCAAGCTGCCATCAAGATGGTCCTATTGCCAAAGAATATTTAGATTCTTCTACAAAGAAAAGTAAAGATGAAATTGACAAAACTACATCATTAGCTTCAGTACTATAGAAAATCTATTATTTTGAAAAGGTTAGTTATAGGTCTTGGAAGAAGGCTTCTGCAGCTACTACTTCTATTTTAGTGCCAATCCCTATTCTTATTGAAGTTGCAATTCCAAATTTTTTAGCTAGATGAGAATTAATTGTGGCTTTATCTCAAAGTGCATTCAAGGAAATGCATGATAACACCTACCATGTATCTTGTAAATGATTGTTTTAGACTAGGAAATCCTTTAGTTGATAGCAAGGTTGAGAACACAAATTCAAATTTGGATGCATAGGAATTGGAAAACGAATCTGTGTCTATGGAGCATGAAAAATCTTAGATGAGGATCCCCCTTCTATTCCTATCATTTCTTGTGTGCTTAAAGTGGCTCCATTGCCTGAAGACAAGGGTATCGAGTAGGAACAAGAAAATATTGATAAAGTGTCGAAGCTATTTGAGAAAATGCCTAAAAAGAATATGGTCTTGTGAACTGCTATTGTTGTGACATACACAAGAGGTTAGCATATTTACGAGGCTTATGAACTGATTGAAATAATGCCTAAAAGGAATTTGGTTTCTTGGAATTCTATGGTTTCAATATATGAACAAAAAGGATATTTTGTTGAAGCTGTGTAATAATTGAAGCAAATAGTATATAGAGGGATAAAACTCGATCTTGATATGTTTGCTAGTGTGATACTAACTTGTGTCCAGTTATCTTCTTTGCAAGAGGGGAAGGAAATCCATGAATACATTATTTGAAG
Organism: Cryptomeria japonica; assembly: GCF_030272615.1. Lineage (NCBI taxonomy): Eukaryota > Viridiplantae > Streptophyta > Pinopsida > Cupressales > Cupressaceae > Cryptomeria > Cryptomeria japonica. The sequence continues at coordinate 633,646,878 of NC_081413.1, forward strand.
TGGGTCTCAATTTGATACTTTTTTTGAGAGTGCTCTTGTAGACATGTATGCTAAAAGTGGAAGCATAAAATATGCCCACGAGATGTTTGATGAAATGCCAAGTCAAAATAGAGTTCCATGGACAACAATGACTATAGGATATGCCATGCATGGGAGCAATGAGGAAGTCATCCATCTTTTTGAATAGATGCAAGGTTGTAGCACAAAGCCTAATGGTGTAACATTTGTTGGGGTTTTATTTGCTTGTTGTCATGCTGACCAAGTGGATGATGGATAGTAATAATTTGATAGTGTGAGTAAGGTTTATGGGCTAAAGCCTAGGAAGAGCACTATTGTTGTATGGCTGACCTACTTGGATGTGCTAGGCTTCATGATGAGGCAAATCATTTTCCATTAATATGATGGTTTGGTGGAGTGTGTGGGAAATATGTGTCATTATTAATGTCAACCTTTTGTCTGACAATATATGTTATCTTTGATTATGGATAGTTGTTGTATTGTCATTTATGATATGGTGGTTGGTTGGAGAGAGACTGATCCAGTTGTTGTTCAAGTAGTGGTGAAGAAGTTACAGTATGTTATGACAAATGTTATCACTAATTGTCTGGATTGAAACTACTCATTTAAGTCAAGTGATGTAGCTGGGTGCAAAGATGTGATTGTTGTAATTATAAGATGGAAGTACATACAAATGTTGATTATTGTACAGATTGATATCCCAAGTACTGCTATGGTGAGTTCAAATGAATGTATTAAAGATTGATGTTTCTATGTAGATAAATTTTATATATTGTGTTGACATTAATGAAGGATCTCATGGGAGATTTAAGTGGATGTTTCATGTTTGATGTGCACCCTTTTTGGTGTTGATATCCAACATGCTATGATAATTGAAAAATGTTATGACAGTTGTATGTTATGGAAATAATTGATATAATATTAATGTTGACTATATTTATTTTAGATATTGGTGTCCACCATCAATTTGATGTTGATGTCTCACCATGTATGATGATAATTTGATAAATTGAAGATCAATGATGTTGTGGTTTCTGTGTTATGGATGTCCACCTCCTAGGTGTTGTATGACTACACTCAATTTGATATGTTGATGCTAATGTTGCCTTGAGGGTTAGAAAATATATTTTTCTATGATAGTGATGATGTTGGTCCTCATGATTGAGAAAGAGACGACATCATGATAGTTTTTTATGTAGACAAGGATTGGAAGTATTAAGATGAGAATTAGATGCATTGGAATGAAGATCAAGAATGTTAAGATAAGGATGATATGTATTGCAATAGAATGGATATGTTTGTTGTTCTTGTATATGATACATGATGGTGGATATATCTCTTGGTTGTTCCAAATTAAGATGATGTTTCTAGGACATTTTGTTCCTTGGAAATTTGATGAAGTATGTTCTTGCAAGAATATATGTTGAAGAAGGGTTGGAAGAATGCTCTATGTACATTCCTCCACATTTGATGATATGGTCTTGCATATTTGAACATAATGTTTATTTTATGTGGACATTTCACTCCTATCTTTTTAGGTCCCTAGTGTTGTAGCTAATGTGGTTGGTGATTCTAGTTTGCTAACAATCTAGTTGTCTATTAAAATTGGTTTGAGTAATGCTCTACATTTCTCTGCATTGATTTTTTATTATTTACAGCTTGTAGGACATGTTCATAATGTTTTTTTTGTCTCAGTTCAAGTTTCAAGTGTTGACATTGTTTGCAAAAGTTGATAATGATATTTTGTTCAAGAATGGTTTCTCCTAACCTTCTAGAATGAAGCGTTTTGTATCAAATGTGTTGTGAAAGTATGTTTTTGATGTGACAATGGGAAAGAAGTATTCATGGATGTTGTTGGATGTTTAAGGGATGTCTTTGCATGCTCTAGATGATGCTAGAAGATCTAGTTGTTACAATAGTTACGATGTTTATGTTTCAAGGTAAATGCTTTGTTTTGGTTGACAATATTTTTTTCTCTTGCTTGTATTGTATCTTTGGGTGTCTCTGCTTGCATTGAAAGTTATGTTATGGTGTATTTGATTCATAATTTTGTGTGTCGGGATTTCCATTGAGTTAATTCTTCTAGAGTATATGTTTTTAGGTCGACTAGTTGTGTGCTACGTGGTTCATCGACATGTTACCCTATTGACAACTTTGGTAGATGTGTGATAGCATGTGAATTGGTTGAGAGTTTAGAAAGAAGTGATATGATACATTTAGGTCCTCTCTATCTCTTGGATTGGACTTCTTTCATCACAATTGTGTTTTAGGTAGCCGAATTGATAGAACTTGTGTTTGTTCTTTGCTCTAGTTCACCTAATTAATGTTTGCAATGAAGAAGATGGTATATATAAAATTTTAAATTGGTCTTGATGAAGTAGATGAGTGTGCGAATCAATATGTATGCAATTCTTGTATGATTATATCATTTGTAGAGTGAGAGATGCAATTTGTGGTAGTGTGTGTGGTAATTGTTCTAAAGTTGGTCACTTGAGATGAATATTCAAGGGTAGCTTCTTACTTGGAGATTGTTGAAGGAAGTTTTGTTCAAGGCCTATTCATCTTGATTCATATATTCATGTAGCTTGATTGAAGATAGCGCAATATCTTTCATTGTTGTTGATAAGATTAAGGTTAAGTTAGTATTAAATTATGGTATAAAAGTTCATGTAGTACCCCTCCTTGATCAAACTCTTTTTGTATGTTTTTAATGGACTTCAGTGGAACATTATTGTATATTGATTTAGATTTTATGCGATGTTATTCATGCTTTATCTGGATTTGTAGTGTATGATTTTGTGTAGTATCTCAGTGCTTATGATTAATGTTATTTTATGGATCATTATCATGGACTGACGCTCTTACCTTATATGTATGATGCATTATTTATCTGTTGCATGTTTGCATGTGTATGGGATGTGAGGAGATGATTTTCCTTCACTCACTCTGATGAGACAGGAACGTCACGACTCTCCTTCATCGGTGTGTGTGTCGTATATATATATATATATATATATATATATATATATATATATATATATATATATATTTGTCTATATGCACGTGTGGATTCTTTTGGTGCAGGACATTGTAGGTACTAGTACTGGGTAGGTACAGGGTATCGGCTCCACCTGGTTTCACAGGTCTAAGCATGCCTTATATATCCAATGGGAGTGGAGGAGATAGTTGTTGGACCCTATCTTGACCTGCAGTTACACTCGTGTGAGTGTTGTTAGTCGGTTGTCTTTTTCCATTTGGCTGGTATGCGAGTCATAGTGCTTTGGTTTGGTCATGTGTGAGTCGTCTTTTGATCATCCTTTGTTTTGTGTGCTTTCATTTATTTAAATGGTTATTTAATTAAATGGATGATGCTATCTCATGTTGGCATAATTGGTTAATTATTATGCTCTGTGATTATTGATTTAATTTAATTAATGAGTTGTTAGGTTAAATGGTTAAATGACTTATTTTATTGTGTAAAGTTGCATTGCTACAATTGTGGAAAGAAATAAATAATTGCCTAGCCATTTAAATGATAAATGCTTATGTTGAAAGAAAGTATTTTGGAAAATAGGAAATAAAATAAAAGCTTTTCCTTTTTACCTTTCCATTTTAACTTTTTCGTTTTAATTGTTGGAAAAGAATTGTTTTTGGATAAAAGAAAATATGATTGTCTAAATACTTTTTAAATATTTAAATCTGATTGGTTGGGAAACTTTTAACCTATAAAGTTTAGGTTGAAACATTTTTTTCAATCTATTCCTAAAAATTCATGGGAAGGAGAAGAGAATTTTTGGAGAGAAATTCTAGAAAAGTTCCTAGAGGAGCTAGAAATTCGACCTGGTTTACAAGACTAGAAATTCTTCATCTCTTTGCTTGCTATTGCTTCAAGGTTGGAGGATCTCTTCTTGTTTTGAAATTTGATTCTTGAATATTTCAGTTTCTTCCTATGTGTTTAAAAAAAATGCAAATTTTCCTGTAGATTTTTGTGGAATGTTTGGATTAAAATAAAGAATGCCTGATAATATTGATTTTGTAAAGCTCTTATCATATGGTTGCATATAGGAAATAAATGGTTCATCTCTCTATTTGTTCTGAAAAATCAATTTCTTGTTTACCCCTTCTTTTTGGAAAGAATGAATTAGATTGGGTTTGTTGGGTGCATCCTAGTATCTAACTTGCCAAGAATTGGTTAGCTATTGCTTCCAGTGTGTTTATTTCATCATTTACCTTGTTGGTAAATATCCCTTTGAATTTTGGATTTGGCATTGTGTGTGTGTGTCGGAAAATAACCTAGAAATGAATCATTTCTTGTGTTTAAACGATTTTGGGCATATGGATTTTTTAATGTTTTGGAGGGCATGTATTTTATTTTCTTATCATTGACTTTACCTTACCCTTGTGGTGGGCTAGTCCCACCACGTGGGTCAGTAGTGTCTGCTACCCGCAAGTAGCAGTACTATCGGTTGACAGTACTACTATGCAGTAGCAGTACTACCGGTCGGTAGGACTACTACCAGTCGATAGCAGTGCTATCGGTCGATAGCGGTTGCTACCAGCACTACCGGGCGGTAGGACTGCTACCGGTTGGTAGCAATGCTACCGGACGACAACAGCACTACCAATCGGTAGGCCTTCTACCGGTCGGCAGCAGGACTACCGGACGACAACAGCACTACCAATCGGTAGGCCTACTACCGGTAGGCAGCAGGACTACCGGCAGGTAGTGCCTGTGGCACTGCTACAGGTTGGTCTTGACCCCCGCGTAACCTTGTACCCTTAGCGATACAAATTCCTATAACAATAAAGTTAATTTTTATAAAATGGAATCTATTTTAAAGTGGTTATAGTGTTAAACAAAAATGGTGATTTTTCATGTGATTTTTATTACCTGGTTTAATAAATTTATCTATGGAAATCAAGGCATGAATTAGGAATTCAAATTGGTTAATTTGGATATATTCTGGAAATGAATTAAATGCTTGTTGGAAATTCATGTTTTTTATTCAGATGAGTATTTGATGTGAATTTGATCCTTGATGGAATATTGATTCGAAAATTGAATGAGGTGTGAATGTCATGAAAGAGTGTTTTATTTAATTTTCAATCAATGATGTTGAAAGTGCTTATGATGTTGATTTTCTCAAAGATTGTCCAAATGCGGACTTAGTGAATTAGTTGTCCTTGCAAGTGTATATTGTGTTATTTTTGGTCTATGGTTCAATCATCCTATGGTGGCGTATTCGGTACCTTTGACCAAGTGATATATGTTAGCTTCATTGTCTTAACCATGTAGTGTCTTCGCCTTATGATTAGCCAAGAGTTAGTATGTCTTTGTTTGACTAGTTGTTTCTGAAAGTGGTGTAATGGTTGTCTGCTTTGCCATAGGGTCCTCGGGGAGTGACCATGTCTGATTAGTGTCCTTTGAGAGAGTGGCTTTCGACCAAGGGTTGCGCCCAGAGTGGTTAGCAGGTTACCCCACGAGAGTCAGATAAAAAGTGATAATCTAATTAATTGATTAGGTGGGTAGTTCATAACATTAATAAAGATATTGTACCTTGTGCATAGGTGAGTGCTTTTATTGAGGCTCATGATGTAGTGAGAAGGCCTGGAATGGTAAACCAACCACCTTGTCTTCACGAAAGGCTGGAAGGGTCCGCATGAGACTTAGTTAGAGCTGGAGGTTCGGGAGAGGTTCCCAGGATAGAGAGACGGGACCTATGAGGGACTATATAGGTAACCATCAAGCTATGCGATGACACTCTCTCTTTAGGTTCACTTGTGTGTGTGATGTTGGATCCCTTGTGTAATTGTGAGGTTGAGTTGCCTGGATTAGTGTGGAGTCTCTTTGTGTTGTCATGGTGTCGTATTGTTTTGTCGACCATGTCATGCCTTTGCTTGCTTGAGGGTCCTCAACTATCTCCTAGCACGGTGGGGTGATTCCATTTTGGGAATTACATGGTCGGGTGGTAGTGCCACTTCCCATTGGATGCTCTTGTTTGTATCTTCATGCGAGGATTGGCTTCGCAAATTTTTTCTGTGGTTTGTGGCTTATGCTTATCTCATGGTTTGGAGATTATTGTTATTTGGAGACCTATGTGCTCATTGTATCATGATCTTTTGTAACCTTATATTTGGTTAAGTTGTATCTTTATATGTATATTGAGAAGCCATGTATTGGAAGAGCAATGTAATCCTAAGATTGGGATGTTATTTATCAGTTTCCTTTATGGTATGTGTGCATGCTTATTGAAGAGAAATTTATATTGTATCCTTTCATTCTTTCAATGGTGTAATCAGTTATTGCATATGGCTTCTTGTGATCATTGAGTTAATGATGGATTATTGGATTAATCTTAATTGTGGAATTTATCTTTTGGTTAATTCTTCATTGGTAACCCTTAGGATTTCTGGTGTAAGTCTTTCGCTTGTGTTATCGTGCATGTTGTGTAAGTGCACTTATGATGTTTATACTTTTTTTTTAAAAATGTTTCACCCTTGTTGTGGGTTTTCCTTCGGGGTTCCTAGTGGGGCATTATAGTTCAAGTATTTAATCAAAACTAATTCACCCCCCCTCAGTCTTGGGGTGTGTTCAATGTTTGGTATCAAAGCTAATTTTCTCTAGCAGAAGCTTAACCACTTGAGGAAGGTATAGGATGGCACGAGAAGGATCTTACAAGATACCCATGTTTGATGGCATAAATTACTCCTTTTACAAGATAAGGATGGAATCATATTTGATTTCTATGGGGTTTGGTATTTGGAACTCTATTGTAGTTGGTCATACTACTCTTTCTACTTGTCCAACTACTCTGAATGAGATCAGAATGCATAAGAACAATAAAAAGGCGAGGAATGCAATCATAAGTGGTTTGGCTGATTTAGAACTCTTGAAGGTGATGAAATACAAGTATGCTAAGGATGCTTGGGAAAAGATTTGCAGCATATATGAAGTAGATCAGAAAAATAAAATGAGTCAAGTTGCAGAACTTTAAAAGAAAATTTCAAAATCTAAGGATGTTAGAAGAAGAAAATATTGATAGCTGCATACATTAAGTAACTAAATTTGTAAATGGAATCAAAGGCATTGGTGGTAAATTGGATGAAGATGAAGTAGTGAAGGAGGTACCCAGAACTATTCCTAAAGCTTATACTTTTGCGGTGTTTTCTATTGAGGAAAGTAGGGATCTGGACAAATATATAATGGATCAACTCTATGGTGCACTCACTACTTTTGAGGTGAGAGAATTTTAATTGGTTAATCCTAAGAAGGAAGATGCATTCAAATCTAGTAAGAGAGTGGAAGACAATGTTGGCCCCGACGATGAATTTGACAATGCGAAAGCAAACTTTGTAAGAAGATTGAAGAAAGGTAACAACAAATATAAGTAATTTATCCTTAAAATGAGTTTATTGTGGAATAATTAGTCACCATACATCTAAATATACCTTCAAAAAGAATAAAAATAGAATAGATGATAGAAACAAAAGAGAAGAAGACAAAAACAAAATAGACATGCCTAAAATAAGTTTTTTTATAAAGAATTATATTCTTCTGAGAATGAGGGTAATGATGAGGCATTGTTTATGGCTATGAAAGTTGATAATGTTGAATAATATAATGAATCCCGCATCCTGCATCCTGATGAAAACAATTAAAAATCCTTGATTTTATGGACTGCTCTTCATGCAAAAGATGAACCGAATGCTTGGGTGATTGATAGTGGTTGCTTTAATCAAATGACCAATGATCAAAGAAATTTTATCAATCTTGAAGAATGAAACTGGGGATTAGTTAAATTTGGTGGAGAAGAGGATGCTCAAATATGTGGAAAAGGTATTGTTACTATAGACACCTAAAACTTGCACAACTAATTAAATGAATTTATATTTGTTTAATTACCCTAATCCGCCTATTGACTAAACTAAGGTTTAATCAATATCCCTTTTCTTTTAATCAACCATTAGTCAAATTAAAGATTTAATTAATTCCCCCTTTCTTCTATCGAAGCTATTTTAATTAAATTCAACATTTAATTAAATATTCCATTTTAGCCATTTTAATAAAATTCAACATTTAATTAAACATCCCCTTCTAGCATTTTAATTAAACTCAACATTTAATTAAATATCCCCTTTTAGCCATTTTAATTAAATTCAACATTTAATTAAATATCCCCTTCTAGCCATTTTAATTAAATTCAACAGTTAATTAAATATCCCCTTCTAGCCATTTTAATCAAATTCAACATTTAATTAAAAACCTCTTTCTCATTTAATTAAATTCAACATTTAATTAAAATCCTTTTTCCCATTTAATTAAAAATCCCTATTTCCCTCACCCCACTTGCATTTTACAACATATGCAAGTTGCACCTCCTTTTGGCTAAAATAAATCTTTTATTCTATCTAAAAAATCCTATTTTCCTCCATCCACTTGCATTTTCCTACAAATGCAAGTTGCACCACAATTTTAAATAAATTAATTATTTATTTGAAATCCTATTTATCCCCACCCACTTGAAACCTTTAATGGCTTCCCTTAAAGTCTTCCAGTCTTTAATGGCTTCCTTCTAGAGTTTTCTCAAGCCTTTAATGCTTTCCCTTAAAGTCTTCAAACCTTTAATGGCTTCTTTCTAGAGTCTTCTTAAGCCTTTAATGGTTTCCCTCAAAGTCTTCAAGCATTTAATGTTTTATCCCCCTTTTTCTCATTTAAATAAATTAAGATTTATTTAAATAAAATCCAAAATTCACATTCACATTTAAATAAATTAATATTTATTTAAATATCTATCCAAATGTAAGTTGCATTCATTTTAGTTGAAATAAATCTTTTTATTTTAATTAAAAATTCCTATTTCTCCCACTTGCATTCTCCTACATTTTCCATTAACTTCCTAAGCATTCTTCTAGAACCTCTCAAAACCCACTTAATTAGTCTAATTCTTCTATCATGGTCACATCCCTAAATTTTGGGGAAGTCACTTCTAATTTTGGAAGAGAGTCTTCTAAATGCATTTAAAGTTTTATCTTTTCAACAAGCTAACTTTGTTAAGTTCCCCAAATTTGTAGGACTCTTACAAAAGTCTTGAAGGTTATCTAACTTCCAACAAGATAACCTCCAAGGTCTCCAAAGAGCTTTTAATGCTCTTACAAAACTTCACATTTTCAACACATTGAACTTTGTACAAGATTTTGTCCATTGGACAATATCTTTATTCATTGGATAAAAGCTTCATTCCATGAATTTGCCCACATGGGATTAACCATTAAGTCTTCCAAAGTATTTAATGCCTCCTCCCTCTCCTCTCAAGCAATCTCATGGTGACACTTGTCAACATGGGATTGGGTTGAAAATCTCACATGGATTGATAACTTTCAATATTGACCCTCCTTAAGCCAATTCAATCTTGGTCATCCAATTCCCCAATTCTTCTATAAATAGAGCCCATTTCTCCTTCAATTCATATCTCAATCTTGTGCATCTAAATTATAGTCATTTTGCAGGTTAAGGAGCTCATATTGTCATCTTCAAGCATTCAAGCCATCTTCAAGCATCCAAGACATTTAGCATTATCATTAGCGTTTTAGCTTCATTTTAGCATATCATCTAGTTAATTGCATATCATCACAGAGTATTTTATACTCATCTAGTTTAATTAACTCATCTAGCATCATCTAATCTTCAATTTGGAATACATTTAACATCTTAATCATCTAGTCTTGAATCTTGCATCCTATCTCCATCCATCATCTCATCTTAGCTAAGATCTTAGTTGCATCCATTTTGATCTTAGCACATCATTAAAATCTCGTTCTCTAGGTTGTCACCTAAGATATCAAGTGCTCTTCCAAGTGAGGGCCACCTTGAATCTTGAAGATCTTTAGAGATAGAGGACAATGAGGCGATTTTAGGAGTTTTAAATCTACTTACTTGTTTATGTTTTCTAACTCTAATGCAATGCTTCATTGGTGTGTTTGAAGTGTTTTTCTTCTTGCAGGTTGAAGACCATATTTTTGGCATACAGTTACAATTGATGAAAAGCACAAAATAGAGGATGTTCTCTATGTTAAGGGACTAAGACATAATTTTCTCAATGTTAGTTGAATGTGTAGAAAAGGATACAAACTTACATTTCATGAGAAAGGCTATGAAATTAGAAAAGGTAGCTCAAGAAGATTGATTGTAGAAGAAAGAAGGACTATTCGAAATATCTATCAATTAAAGGAGGCCAATTGTTTGATAGTGTAGCCTAAAAATTTGAATGCTATGATTGACCTAGGGTAACCACTAAATCCTCGAATCATAGTCACATCTAGTCTCTCATAATAAGACTACTATTTTCTGAGATTTTGAACCATAACACTACTTATTGGAGTCTTATTTTTCAAGCTAAATGAGATTACTTTTTTCTTTCACTAAAACATTTTTACCCCATGACCTTTGCCATTTCTTGTTACCTTGTTTGACACTACCATCTTCAAATACCATTCAAACAAGGGAGTCTTACATCCTCATGTCCATGTGTCTCTATGAGACAAATAATATCTCTACCTTCTGTAGTAGGTCACTAATACCCATGTCTCCAACGATAACCTCTATAGTTCCAACAAACTAAACTTAAGTAAGCTTGGGTAGAACTTGATTGCTATTTGTTATGGCATGCAAGACTCAAAGTTGAGCCTTTATCCATATGTGACTATATAGACCTTGTTGCATTGTTTCCAACTAAAGAATTTGCTACCACGTCTTTGTTGTTCACTTACTGCTCTATCTTAGGATGAGGACTAAAATAAGAAACGACAAATTTTCCCTTGAACAACCATGCCCTTTTACCCTCATCTCTAGTTGCTCTAATCTTTTCCAATTCAACCCTTCTCTCCTCTTGTTGCCTAACAGTTAAATCTTCATCTATGTAAAAATGAGAACCCCTCTAGAGCTACTTCTTGCCTAACAATTTTTGCTTATCACAAACACTTGACATGATAATTTTAATGGGCCTATTTTTCTCATCACATAACTTACCAATCCTCCATGCTTAGCAAATTTGACCCTGCCAAAGCAACATGTCCCTTAAGAAGTCTCTTGCAAGATCAAGAATGTGTTCATTTTTTTCATAGTATTTCACTCCTTTGATAACTAATTTTTTTCTCTCTGTCTTGCATTTCCTTGAGCTCTCTACCTTGTATTTTATCAACCCAAGTATTTTCTTCCTCCTCCATGCTCATAGAATTTATGTTAATTTTGGCCCATGTCTTGATAACTTTTGAGAAACTTCTTCCATCTTCTTCATTTTCTGTCCCTCTTGCTTGGTGAAGTGATTTCTCTTCAACATGAGATGCATTAACATTTATCACATCTTTATTTGCTGCTACTGAATCTTTCACTCAAACTTCCGAGTTGTAAGTGCTTCTTGCAACAAAGACACTTGTTCTTTTAAAAATTTATTGTTGTCTGCTAGAGATTTTTTGGTTGTTACCAAAACATTCATTTTAAGCTCTCTTTCTTGCTCTTTAACCTCCAAAATCTCCAACCTCCTCCCGGCATTCAATAATTCTTGTACATATAGATCAAAGGACTAGGTAAGAGGTGTAGAATTGACAAAATCTTCGAAGTTTCTACTGCCTTTAGCTATGCTATTGCCACCCACATGCCTAGGAGACTTGTTATCCTTGTGACTGAGGCCCTGATTATTCATCCTCTGATAGTGCGCATTTTTTTTCATGTGCACACTTTAATCAGACAAGCCTATATTTTAAGATACACCCAAATTGCTTGGCATTAACTCAAATCCATTTTCCCATTTTGACTGATGAGGGAATTTTTACTTTTCCCAAATGATTCGAGTTCTGGGACCCCTTTCCTTCTAGACTCCACATAGTCATTCCTTCTAGACTCCACATAGTCATGGAATTCTCTACCTCGAAGAGTAAACCATCTCACTCCGCCCACAACTGTTGGAGAAGACACTAACAAAACAAAGCCCTCAAACGCCAAACACAGAATGTCATCTCAGATTTGAAGCCCTCGAATGGAACACTGAACATCATCACAGATTCGAAGCCCTCGAACGTCGTCACAGAGGTAGACACAGTGATTTGTTTGTCTCGTATTCGAAGCCCTCAAACTAAGTATAACAGCACAAAGAAAGACATCCAAAATAGTCAAAGAGGTAAACGCAATGATTTGTTCATCTCAGATTTGAAGCCCTCGAATTAACACACTGTCAAATATTTTGATGCCTCGCTAAATATTAAATTTAGGCTTACCAAATATTTAATTCACACAACTAGGCATTCATTCAACTTATGCGAGAGCTCGTACAAGTTGACGATGATATCAAAATAAAACCAGAAGCAAGTAAATCAACGACGCCAAAAGTAGAATAGATGCCCGCAACAAAACGAAGTAAATCCTCGTACATAGCTCAAATGGAGGCAGCAAGGCTATAATCATTTAATTCATTTTTCCGACGTCTTAAATTTTTCTCATCAGACAGAGATGATTTTGGTGGGTTTCCCACCACACGATAGCCTTTCAGTTAACAGCTAAAAATTCCTTGGAAATAAGACATAAAAGAAGATTAAGATATCTTACTTGGCACTATCCCTCAAGTATAATGTTAAGCTTCCCCATTCTTGGTGTGCATGTCAATATGCTTCTGCTGTGAAAACTTTGGATGCCGACAGAGAATGGCAAGCCAGAAATTAAAATGCAAAACGAAAATCGACAATTCAAATAAAGTTGAAATTTTTAACATGTACAATAATATTTATGTCATTTAAGAATTTAATATTGTTGACACTTCATTTAATGAATTAAATAAATAAAAATTATTTATTTTTAAAAAAAATTGAATTTTGTCTTAATGTTTTTAATATAAATCAATAAGAATCAATTGGAAGAAAGATAAATGATATTTTTACAATCATTTAAAATAAAAATTAAAAATAGACTAAAAAATTTTTGATCAAAATTTTTAATTCTATACAATGGTTGGTTACTAATGAAAGAATAGAATTGAATGAATACAATGATATTTTGTCCTGATAATACACTCACTAAAATAATTAATAAAGTAATAAATTAAAATATTTTTTACTTTTAATCTTTTTAATAAAATTAAAATATATGATATGAAAAAAAAACTTGAAAATTAAAAATTATTATTATTTTAAAATATTAATTACTAATTTATATTTCTATTTATTTAAATATATAGTTATGTACTATTTTATTTATGAAATCACATATAAATAATTAAAAAATAACTCTTTTAATAAAAAAAATTAAAATTAATATACTTGTTCATATTAAGAGAGCATTAATTCCGACATTAACATAGAAGTCAACATCTCCAATTATTGCTATTTTGTACCTCCTATGGATGATTATTCACTTTGCTTTGTTACGCTTTTTATGTATGGCATGCCTTTATTAGTTCCTGCCGACAGGCAGGTTACTAATGCATCCGTTGATGCAATTTATTTTTTACGTTGGTCAATCATATTCAAAAGTTTTAGTTTAATACTGTGCATTTCTATAGTTCATATTTAATACATATTTTTTGTAATTTAAATAATAGCATTTATCTGTTCTTTGATTGGCTCAAATTGGTAACAGTAGTGCATAATTTCTTTTTTATTTCTTTTTTATTATTTTATTTAAGTTTGACGCTATGGGGAATGATATTGCTAAATCTAACAAAATATTTGGAGGAATACAAATTCTGACATCTTTGTACACGTTAAATGAAATAATATTGTCCTTGCATAAAAATTAACTGATCTCATTGAATGCACATTTAATGTGTATTGGGTTCTCGAGCTTCTCATCTATATGTGGCTTTTCCTTGTTATCGACGCAGCTGTATTTGTTCGATCTGTCTCTCCTTTCCATACCTGTTCAAGCAGCTCCTTTCCATACCTGTTCAAGCAGCAGACTTTTCAGTGCAGTTATCCAAACCTAGATTCTCCAACATCAAGCTGCAGACTTCTCAAGCAGTTTTAGGGTAACATTGTTTGTTATTTTTTGTTTGATTTCTTTATTTATTGTTGTCCATACTCTGTTCATACATTGTGTGATGCTTTTTAATTTCAAAAGTATTTAGTTAAACACAGATTCTGTGACGCTTTTTAATTTCAAAAGTGTTTAGTTGAAAATAGGTTTTCTTAGCCAATTTATTTACACATTGGTAAATTTCCCATTTCAAATGAGGAAGGCACCAGACGGACAAAGCACAGTGGCTGAATTCCTGTGAGAGATCGTGTTGTTGAAGAAGACACCAATCTGCTTGCAAAGAAGTTACTGCACTGTAATTTCACTTCTTTGTTCTTTCTCGTTTTTGTTTTTTGGCTTGTTAATTGACAGATATCTCATGCGTTGTGTTCTATGTCACTAGAAAACACTAAATCCCTAAAATATTTAATTTTATGGATTTAATTTGTTGTTGCCACCATTTTTTTAATGTTATTTGTATATTTTAATGTCCGAATTTGGTCTAGCAGGAAGCTAATCCCTAAACATAGATCAATTTAAGTAGTTGTTTTCTTGATATTTTGGTTTAGCTCAAGATGTAAGCTGTGAACGAATTCTCAAATATAAATCCATTCAATTAGTCCTCTTTTGACATTTTGAACAATCGAGATGTAATATGCAAACTAATCTCTAAATACAATTTATTCATGTGAACAGCTACGCTCTAGGTGAAGAGATGCCCTAGTAATAACATCTAAGTCAAATTTTACATCCAATAAAATGAGGTATTTGCCATACGCACAAATAAACAAATAAATAAACCAAGAAAATCTACGCAACAATAATGAAATTTAATCATAAACAAAATATCAAGAAACAAAATTATAGTGGAAATCACTGCAATAGTTTCACAAGTCTTGAATAAGATAAATATTAAAAAATTAGTAACCAACCTGACAAATAAAATGACTGTAACAGATTTGTCAAGATAAATAATTGTCAAGGGTCTTCTGCATTATCAATATAACCGAGAAAAATGCAGTAAAAGATTATTTGTTGAAGCTCCTTGACATGGCCAGATTCACCATGAATATCTCAATAATATCCAAAATGTGATGTATACCGAATTAAAAGAAAAGTAATAATATCCATTTATAAGTCTAAATAACTCTGCTATTTGAGGAAAACAAAATCAGTGACCAAGAAAACCAGTGCAATAATTGTAAAACTTACAATCTCTGCTTCAAATTTAGAAAGGGAGCAATGAGTGGAAGTGTTAAAGATCTTTTGATGTTGCTCTATTAAGGCGTTCAACTTTTGTAAAGGATAAACAAAAAGGGTAAGTGAATGAATTGATCTTATGTGCTTCTGTTGGAGGAAAAAAGATTTCAACTTGGGTTTTCCTGCAAGCACTACTCTCTCATCACTGCCACATTAATCATTTGGCATTCCATTAGCTTTCAATCAAAAATGTTACAGGCTCCTCCCATATTTTAGCCTGAAGGCTAATTAATTGCTAAAAAGTATTTGAATTTAAAATCTTTGGTATCGTCAAGTTCAAATTGCAATAGATTATATTTTTAAATATAAATAATTACATTCTAATTCAATGCCCAAATTTTAGCAACTGAAAAAACTGTCAAGATATTTTTTTGGGTCTTTTGGTCTTTGGTCTTAAATTTTCTTTGCAATTTTGTCATGTTCCTCTGATCTTTTATAATTTAGTTTTTCCAAGCAATTGATAGCATATAACAATGCTTATACTAATCGGAAAACTGTGCTTTCAGGGTGGCATGTTATTCTTGTAAGTAGATATTTCAATCATAAGAGCTTTGTTCAGGTCAAGAGGGCTTTTGTAAGCATCCCAAGTTCAGTTTCAAACTTTCATATTGTAATTTTCTATTCTTATTCTTAATGATTATTCATTATTAGTTCTTGCCACTAGGCAGGATACTTATGCATTCATCTGGGTCATTTTTTTTTTTAAATCAGCTGTAAAGATTTTTAAATTTTTTGTGTAAGTTGTATAGTTTAAATATTTATACATATTTAAATAATTCAAATAAGATTATTTATTTGATTTCCTATTGATTTATAGGAGCTACAGTAGTTGTAAAAAACTATATTTTTATGTTTCCAAATTCTATATGCATTTAATTGAATGTATTAATTTTTCCGAGCACATTGATTGTGCTAGCAAATATAGGGAAAAAAATTCAATGAAGTCTGATAGGAGTTGAGTGCATATTGAATGCAAACTCTGATATATCTTGTCATATTAAATGCAAATCCTATCATATCTTGTGAGATTGATTGCATATTGAATGCAAACAAGGCAGCTGGATTCCTTTGCATGTGTGGCTGACAGTTTTGTTTATATACTCTTACCACTTATATTTGACAATTCAACAGTCTACAAGCTATTCTTTTGGTCAATGTGAGATTAAAATGTTATTATTTGGCTCAAATTGCCCAAGAGGTTCGCGAAAATCCATATTGATATTACTATTTTTAAAATTCTATAACTTTTAAATTACTTTATAACAAGTGAATTAATAGTAATTTTTTTAATTAAGTATTTGTGTTTCTTGGTAATATATTTACTGTTTAGTTTTTTTAATTTATTTTTATACATTCATTTACTGTATATCTTTTGAATTTGGATTTATTTGTGAGAGTGTGCAGTTCATTCCATAGAGTTTTGAGTGTATGTATATTGCTATGAATAAGTATATATTATAGAATTTTTATTTTTATTTTTTGGTTTTTATTTGACATAGGATTATCAAATTCATGAATATGTATTAAATAATAAAGATGGTTTGAAAAATGAAGTGATTTTTTTAGAAGCATCAAAATTAAATTTTGGTTAATAAGAATAGAGCATCTATTTGTCCCTTTAAGAGATGATAAGAGTGTGATATTTAAGTAGTGACCATAACTATAATCTCTTTCAAAAAATTATTTCTCAATACAAATACTAGGTCAAATTTTGCACATATAATGTAAAATTTAAAAGAAAAATTTAATAAAATAATCGACCCTAACACCCTTCCCATCTCTATCTCATCAATCTTCCTCTTTATCTCTATCCTCTACATTTGTCTCCTTACGCATCTCTCTCTCACTCTTCCCCTCTCAATCTCTCCCTCTCCCTCTATTGTAAACATAACATGAGCATGTTGGTATCTCTATCTCCCTCTCCTCTCCCTTTCTTCCTCTATCTCAATGCCTCTTTATATCTCTTCCTTTCTGTCTAGCTCTTTCCTATCCCTCTCTATCTCTATATATTATCCCCTTGTCCCAGTTCCCATGTAACCCCCCCTCTCTCCCTCTCTCTCTCTCTCTCTCACTCTCTCTCTCATTTTATCTCTCTATATATTATTCACTTTCATATCTATCTAGCCCTCTCTCTATCTTTAACATTCACTCTCCTCCTCCTTCTTTGTCTCTATCTCTATGTCCTTACCCCTCTCCCTCACTCTTCCCCCTCTATCTCTCCCTCTTTTTATCTCTATACCTCAATTTCCCCCTCTCCCTCTCCCTCTATATCTATCAATCTCTTCCACTCCCTGTATACTCATCAATCTATCTCTCTTTCTCTCTATCTCTCTACCTTTATCTCTCCATCTACCTCTTCCTCTTTATCTATCTATCTCCTATCTCTCTCTTTCTTTCTATTTTTATCTTTCCCTCTACCGTTCTCTATCTCTCTATGTATTTCTCTCCCTCTTCCTCTCCATCTATCTTTATCTCTATTTTTATTTACTCTAAACTAATCATACTAATGGCAGGAACTTGACGCTTTGCATCCTTGTTGTGTAAAGAAATGGTCCTCCTTTACAGCCACCATAAAGATACACTTATTCTTTACTTGGGATGAAAAAATAAGTAGTTCACTTTAGTAGTTCACAATTCCAACTTTGACTAAGTTAACCATTTTCGCTCATTTGATCAACAAATATCATAAATATGTTTAATTGTGTATAGTTAAATTGTAATTCTAATTTATAATATATGAAAATTAAAATTGTGTAGATAC
Source organism: Cryptomeria japonica (assembly GCF_030272615.1). NCBI lineage: Eukaryota > Viridiplantae > Streptophyta > Pinopsida > Cupressales > Cupressaceae > Cryptomeria > Cryptomeria japonica. The sequence continues at coordinate 633,664,916 of NC_081413.1, forward strand.
CTAGTAATATTTAGAATTTTTTTATTTTTCACTCATGCCAACTTTTTGCCTAGATTTTTTCCCTTTTCCCATTCCAAAATCGAAAAACTTAAGTGAAGATTGCAAATGTGAGAATGAGCAAATAGTCATCAACTTTAGTTTAATTTGGCAAATTGTCACACTAATAACTCTTTTTCACAAATGGGATAACACACCAACTTATGTACAATTATTACAATTCTGAAATATGTAGAGCATTTGAAAGTAGTGTCAAATCCTTCAAACAGTGTCATATAATGACCACATTCCCTTTTGACCACTTCTTTAGAATGAAAAGATGGAGCTTATACCACCATTACTAAGGATGAATGAGAGATTTTAATAATGTCCAAATAAATACCCTCTTAACTTTAATTTAATTTGGCAAAACTGTCACTCTACAAACACTTTAATAGGACAACATACCAACTCAAATACAATTTTGTAATGTGGAACATAGCTTGTGTCAAGTCCTTCAAACAATGGCAAAACTGTCACTCTACAAACACTTTAATAGGACAACATACCAACTCAAATACAATTTTCTAATGTGTGGAGCATAGCTTGTGTCAAGTCCTTCTAACAATGTAAATTCTCTTTTGATGATTATTAGAAGCTTACGCACTCATTACGAAGAATTATTTTGTAATGTCCCTACTAGTTGGAGATCACTATCTTGCAAAACAAATTGTTAGAATACAACGGATATATATATATATATATATATATATATATATATATATATATATATATATATATATATATATATATATATAATCTAACTTGCATACTAACTTTAAAATACTTAATTAACATAATCACAATTTTCATCTAATAAAAAGGATACGAGTGTCATACAGAGATATGTCCTTAGGCCGTCGTGAAGCTCGCCTTCTTGGAACCCATCTTGGTTTCAAGCCCTCCAGGAAGTCGAAGGTGAATTCGACTCCTGTCTTGAATGTAATTTCTTACATCCAAGCCATCTAGGAAATTGAAGGTTAATTTGATTCCTGTCTTGGATGTAATTTCTTACACCCAAGCCATCCAAGGAAGACCCTATGTCCATTCCTTGCCTTGGGTGATGCATCTCATCATCCAAGTCCTCAGAGGGAACCGGCCAGATCCGCCTCTTCTTGGTTGAACTTAGTCAACCAAGCCATACATATGCATATAGATGTTCAGTATATATATTGCCCTAGGGATTATCATAATCCCCCCCTTATACTAAGGGAGTTTCCTCCCTATAGCGTCCATCACATAATCACATTGTCGCCATTCATTGATATACCATATTTCATAACAATTCATATTATTGACATCATTTGAATTATAATTTAACATACAACATTACGTTAAGATTCTGTAACATACAACATTGTAATAACGATGATATAATTCTGCATCATACATATTATAGTTTTCATGATATAATTCTACAACCTACATATTATTATATTCAGAACATAATTCTGCAACATACATATTATAGTTTTCATGATATAATTCTACAACCTACATATTATAATATTCATGACATAACTCTGCAACATACATATTATAATGATATAATTCTGCAACCTACATATTATAACATTCATGGCAGAATTCTGTAACTACACATTATATATTAATAATGACAAAGATTAAAACTACCAATATAGTTATATGTGTGTGTGGCACACACATCCACACACATATACATACCTGTGGCGCCTCTGCTCTTTTCTTCCTATACTCTTTCTTCTGCCCACGCAACTCTCCTTCCTAACTCCCTTTTTATATATATTTTAATTCATTTATAGATATTATTATTATGCAGAGCCATGTTCATAAGATATTATATTAATTATAATTATTATTATCTTTATTTATATTATTATATTCTACCTAAGAACATTATCGGCTTCATATATTAATCATACAAATTAATTATATCCTTATGCACACCACCAAAACAAGGATGTGACTGCCCGTAACTTAATAAGAATTCTGAGATAGTTCGTTCCATGTTATTTCCTTCTTTCCCTCCCCATCATGTCCTCTCATATAATCATCCCTCTGCACTTATATATTGGTATCACTTATATCGCATGTTGAGAGTGGCGACTATGTGGAGCGACGCGTCTATTCAAGGAGCTTCTTCCTTTAATAACCAATTTCTTAATAGAGATCGCAATTTACAGTATTGGGTTCCTCTAAGGTAATCACGTCTCAATTATTAATTAATCTCTGACTAGCTATATACGACAATCCTTTCATGGTGGCGATCTATTAATGATATTATGTTGATCGCTAAGTTGTGTTAATCGATGGTTTTCTATCTTATACTTATTGCTAATTGGAGGCTTCATAGTGTATTCAATGACCACCGACTTATATTGCTCGATGGAAACAGGGAATCACTCGAATACTTATCACGTGGTGCTAGATGTGATAATCTTATGGTCACGTTGTTGTAGACACTCATAGTGTAGGTGAAGGTGATTGAACTGGTTGATTTCCATGTTCTTATGTCTAACCATGTTCTTGGTCAATGATCATTGAGCAGTCCGTGGAGATCCCTTTGTTCCCTAAAGATGGTTGAAAGACTAATTTCTAAATGTGTAAGTCCTTACTTGTCGTCCTTCAACCTTAGAGGAAAATCGTGAAGTCTCATAAATGAGACAATTTTCCAATTTCATTTATATGCTTAAAAAAAATATTATTAAATAAATATTTAATAATTTCAAATAATCATTTGTTAAAATATTATTAAATAATCATTCGTTAAAATATTATTAAATAATAACATTAAATAAATATTTAACAATTTCAAATAATCATTGATCAAGGAGGGGACATGACATATTTTGATGATTATTAGAAGCTTACACACTCATTACGAAGAATTATTGAATGATTTTAATAATTTCCATAAGACCAAGCAATCTATGGAACCGAGTGCAGCAAAAGAGCACCAAGAAAACACAAGCAGCGACACATGGGCCGCCCCAAAAGCTATATAAAATTTTCACTCTTTTTGAAGTAGGATCTACTGTAGGTTTTGATTAAAAAAGGTTGCCATTTTGACTAGCCTTGTCTCTTCAAATAAGTCGGATTCTACACCATTACGAAGATGAAAGACCACTTCAAATGATTCTGCAAACAGAGTTCAATACAAAATAGCTCTTGCCTTGAATCAAGGAAATCATGTTTCCTTCCTATTATGTTAATTATAAAATATAAAAATGAATATGGCACCTTCATCAATGTGAGTGCCAGAAATAGATAACAAGGGTTATTTCTACAAGTCAGTTGCTTATACAAACAGCATGTTTAATGATCTAAATCCAGCTCAAACAGGATCTGTGTATATATCTAAAAAGGGCAAAAAGTGAGAAAACTCATAGCCATGCTTCTTTATCAAATTGAATCTAGAACATGTTACCAGACGATGCTTTCTTATAATTCACCGGCCCTAAAAAAGTCTTTGTAATTTAGAAAGTAATTTAAAACTTCCTGGTAGAATAATTACTTACGAATCAGAATGAGAGATTTTTCATTGAGAAAAAATTGTACAAATGGCAACTTCTTGAGAATCTGGACAAAGAAGATAACAGGAAATCATATCGTTTTCTTCATTTCATATCAGGTTTCCATCAATCACCTTCTTGATGAGAATGATTATAACTACAACGCCCAGAATTTAAATGGTAGCCGTGAAAACCATTCAAAGTTGAAGAATAATGACATTTAAGGATAACAGCCGCAGATGAAGATCAAAGAATTACTGACTGCTCACCTACCTAAAAGAAGATATATACCTCTATTTTGAAAATAAATCAACATTTTACTTACAGTTGCATCGTTTTCTTCAATCATTGAAACAAATGCAATTTTTTCTTCTAATTTCCTATCAAGTCCGATGGACAAAATAGAAATCATAAACCAAGTACTTAACAATACAATAATTGCAGTGCCACAAAATACATTGAATGCTGGAAAGTTCAGTATCTGTGGGGTCTGTGCCAATCTACATAATAATGCACAAACATTTGCTCTTTGGAAGATCCTTCTCTGTTTCAAAAAAACAAAGCTGTTAAAAATTCATGACAGAAATGCCGTAGTAACTATCCTCAAATTCCAGAACATCACAATCACAAAGTAAAACTTCCAAGTGTTCTATTAAATTGCATTAGAGAAAGAAAGGAATGAAAACAGATTATATCACTTTCCATGAATGACCCATGTGGGAACCAAAAAGAGCTCCATCCTTAAACTAGAAAATAGAGTTAGGCCTTTTAACTGCTTCCTAAAATATTTTGAATAATATGCAAGTTATCAACAGGATTGTGTATTATGTCATAGCTTTCATCCAAGAAGCAAATCGTCTAGTGTTTTTGTCTAGCACAAGGAACTCAAACCTGCTGAAACAAGCTACCATAACTGAATCCAAGAAGGAAGTGGTCTTCCCACTGTCCTTGAAAAAATAAATAAAACCAACATTTCTTAAAGAAGGGAAGCTAATTACCAACTGGAGAGGACTTTGAAACTTGCTTGCAATGAAACAGTACATAATCCACTGTTATAAAAGAGAATAGAACTAAAATCTAAATAGAGAACAGGCACAACAAGAAACCCCAATCATTGAAATTCCAATGAATGAAGAAGCTCAAAGAAACATCTGGCCGTTCAAAGAGAGGCCACATCTGCAGAATTATTGACCTTAGTCCTTCCTCAAATAGACTAAAGGACTGGGCAACTGATCATGCAAGACATGCCCCACAAAAAATGGAAATTAAGATAAGTCCTGGATGCTATCTTACCTCCTTTTTATCACGAAGGAGAAACACTTTGTCTATCACAAGGGTTGCACGTATAGAGCCTTTCCAACTTAGGACCTGCCCTCAATCCATCCAGTTCTAGTGAGAATATCTAGAAGAATGTGCATGCTTAAGATTTGACCTTCAATAGCACAATCACAACTGATGGCTAAGTCTTTCAACCTTGATCTTGAAAAACCTATGAAAAATAAAATGAAGTCTAGGCCAATGGGACAACTACAGGAGAAGCCAGTTGATTACAAAGGCATAACCTTCAATATGGACATCTTAAACAAAATTTATCAAATTCCAGCAACAACCTAATGGAACTACATCCCCAACCAATGCTGTTAGACAGATTGTCATTGATGTCAAGTGGTTTTTGTCAAGCCAATGTCGTTCAAGCTAGAGGTTTGCTCAAAGTATTATTGGACTGAGTTTGAACTGCTTTTCGTGCTACTGTTTATTCACTAGATTTTCTCAATTTCGCTTGAGGTGTGTGTGTGCCTGCTTGAGCTGCCTGGGTGTCTGCATCAGCTGGCTGTATGCTTACTTGTCTATTGTCAGCAACTTCAGTCAGCTTTATGCCACTTCAGCCTAATATGCCATATCATTTTGGTGGGACCAAACTTTTCCTTACATTGATTTCTTTTTTGGTGAATATTTTCGAAGAATGGCTAGGCGTTAAAATTTTATATCTCCCAAATTCTTTCTTGTGCCACATCATTTTCTTTTGTGACACATCATCAGCTGTGTGTCAATTATTTGAATATCTTTTGACACTTTTTGGCATACATGGTTGAGAGCTAATATTTTTTGAATAAGGTGTGTTGACGGCTTGGTTAAATAAATGGTCCTCAATGATGCATAACGTATATTCAGAAATCGTGAGGAGCTCAGCATGTATAGTATTCATTTCTTTATGGAGTTTGTGGGCAGTTACTTCTACAGGGGTCGTTTCTGGCAGATATATGGTAAATATCGTTGAATTTAATTCATGGCGGCAGCAGTAAAAAAATATACTTTTCTGGAAGATTGCGGTAGTAGTGCTAAGACATATCGTCTATTTTTCTCACATCAATTGGTGATTTTCTATGGAGAATCGAAGCCATTAATTTTGTCATAAACCGTTAATGAGACTGGAATGTGTAATGGAAGAAGTTTATATCTATGTCACATTTCCTTATCGCTGGAAGTATTGGTTTCGGGTTTGAATGTTTGAAAGGCATCAATCTTGAGTTGTTTTTATGTGTGAGCGGATTTTCTTTAAAAATTGACTTTGAATTGACGATTTTTATTGAGAGATATATTATCGGCTGGGCAATATATATGCTTATACGTTTAAGGGGTGAGTGAAAAAGTTTATTTTGGCAACGGCTGAGAATAGAGTAGTGGGCTATGATTATTTTAAAGACCAATCAATTTTCTTTAGCAGGTCGTCGATTCTTCCTTCCTTCCTTGGCATCGTGGTTAGGAAATGAGGAGTGTCAATATCAAAATTTATTATCGAGAATCATTGCATCCGTTTCTGGTAGTTTCTGGTAGAATCGTGGTATGATTAGATGGCGGCAGTAAATAAGTAATTCGATTACTATTCATGAGATGTGCTTTGAAGTTTTTCCTGCTGTTGGGAGTCATTTCTGGAATGTGCGTTAAAAATTTCATGATGCTTTGGCAGAGATTTTCATAAGTGCGATTCTTTTTGTGAGCGATTGAGACTTTATGGCACAAAGAGATTGTAATCAAAAATTTGTTTGGTGTTATTGCTGATGGAGTGCGTTTAAGATTCCTTATCCACAACAATTTCTTATGCTGCCTGTGGGTTAAAAAAATATATCGAGCATCAGTTTTTTTTTTAAAAGAGGGGATGGAAGTTAAAAGATTGTGATCTGACAGAAGGTGAAATTGTGGGCTGCAAAAATGATGTGCTGGTAAATAGGATGGAGTGGAGTGATTTAGTATGATGTCTTCAGTATATCAAAAAGAGGTAAAAAAAAATATTATAGGTTGAATTGAACAGGTACAGTGTGGTAGTCGTTTGAAGTGAACTGGTTTAAAGAGCTTTAAGAGGTGGTGTTACTAAAGAGCTGGATATTACAGAATATACTTCTGAAGTTGTTGTTATTGTATTTTGCTTCAGAGTTTTGTTGATTAAAGGTGGTGATTCTTTTGCTGTGAGGTTGGTGCCTCCATTGTAATCTCAGTTGGTGCTGAGTGGGGAGTTGGTGCTCTCCTTTAAGTTTTTGCATTGTAATCTGGGTTGGTGCCCATTTGAAGTTTACAAAAGATTTTTGGTGCCGTGATTTTTTACCCGAAAGGGTTTTCCACGAGAAATTCTGTGTTTTTGTTTCATGTTATGCTTGCATCTCTATGTCTAAGTCTTAAATGATTTCTTGAGGTTGCGGCAGTTTTGAAAAATTTGAAACACCGATTCACACCCCCCACCCCCCTCAGTGTTTCCTGTGCGCTTCTCAAATGCTACTCTGTACAAACTAGTCCAAGACAATTACACGAAGCAGAATTTATAAGTGATTAGTTTGATCATATTCCCCTAACCACACAAGCGACATAGACCTCTCACATTCAATCAGCATAAGGGATTTCTTACCTAGTACAAGTCTTAAGTTCTTAACAACAATTAAATATGATAAAAAAGCAGGCAGAATATTTCCCTAACTAACTACAAATCCCAATCTTTAAACACAAGACACATTGGATCAACTTTAGAATATATAATAAGAACTAAAACTACATGGATAACTGGTATCAGCACAATCGAAAATGTTAACCTTAACCATAAAATGCAATTAGCTTAAACACATCAAAAAATAAAATAGCCAAGGCATATTACCCAAACAGTTCCACCACATAATTCTACAGATTACACAGGTCTGATCCTCAAATAGAAATCCGACAAATTATTCAGAGACTACAATGGAAGACACGGATGATAAAGACTATCATACAATAAAAGCTCTCTGAATATACAAGAAAAATGTGAAAGCATTATCCAGGAGAAACAAGCCTTTTTCAATGATGCATCTCTTTCAAATGATGGAAAGCTAATAACAGACCAAGTCCAAGTGAAGCAGCAGGCATCTAAAACTAAACAAGCAAACATCTTGCTGAAATAGATGATGGAAGCAACTACGCATACTCACAGAATAATTAAGAAGCAGCTCTGATGGAATAAATGGTAGCTTAAAATATTGTCCTAACATAATGCATTAACTGAACATATACATAACAAACATCATATGGCTTTTCTGCAAGAAACTAAATCGAACTTTGGACAAGCAACCTTAAATCATCAGAAATCTTTAGAGACAAATATGGACACTATCTCTCAAAAGTAAAAGGAAGAGCCGGATATCTTCTGATAGCTTGGAACAAGGGAAAATCATAGCTTATAATAGAGCAACATGCTAATGGGTGTTAGAAGAACTTTCCAAATATGATTGCAAAAACTGAGCTTCCACCCCGTAACATACCCTCCTCTCCTTTGCTAAAAAATTACGAGGCTGACACATTTGCTGATTGGAAAAAATTAGGGTGCATATCTTTTAAGTTTTAACCATTGCTGGAGTCTATTACCATATTCTATATGCTCACATATAAAATCGGGTGAATACAACTAAAACCTATGGGAGTTGTTTTCAGAATCCAAAAATAAACATAACCTTTTGTGTCCTGTATGAAGGGAATCAGAAATGGGGTAATATAAACCATGCAACTCATTGCAGAGAAATTGGATGGACGCCTAATAATTGATAACTAGACCACTGGGACTACATTCAGAGACTTCAAAAAAATTAATATATTATTTCAGACCATAGACTGGTTATTTTAGCAGTGTGCAAGGAAATACCTCCAGCTAGATCCTCTTCCAAATTCAAAAACATGTAGAAGTTAGGTATACTGATAGACAGACTAAATGAACAGATGGTAGCCTAACAGAACATTCAAGTATATGGCATGTCTATATTTGAACAAAAATATTCTAAAAACAGCTCATCGCAGAGAGAACTATTTTGGCAATTAAAAAGGCATTCATGATAATCTGGCTGAGGCAGTGAGTTTCTCAATAATGGCCAACCCTCTCAACCGACAAGCAATGGAAGAGAGATTCTACTATAAAGAAATGAAATTCTAAGTTAAAGCGCAATAAAAAGACAGTCAAGATATTTTGGTCAAAACGGTGAATTTCTCAATGGTCGATTCCCTAACCTGACAACCAATGAAAGAGAGCTTTTACCATACAGAAATGAAATTCTAATCAATACTGGAGATAATCTTTGTTCTTTGGCATTTACAACCAGTTCATAACTGAAAACATGTAGCTTACACATTAACGATTTGCCACTAAGGTCTCCCAATGAGGGCAAGAATTGAATAAAACACGGGAGCGTGCCATCTTCAGATCTGCCACAAAGCATGATATTTTAGAAGCCCAAATGGAGAGGTGGAATGGGAAAGCCTTGCTAAGTCAAGGGAGACGTGGGTGACTACAAAACTGGGACAATTCAGAAAATAGGAGGCCAGGGATTCTTCCATGAGATTGAAAACTGAAAAAGAAAAATTTATTCCAAAAACTAGCAATAATCTAAACCAGAGAAATCCATTACAGGAAACAAAGATAGAGAGAAAATTGGATTAAATGGGGGTGCTAATAAGCTTATTTTTATAAAGCAGTCCTGAAACACCAGCATATCAACAGCAAAAACATAATCAGAACTCACAGTCAAATCCTTTGATCTCCTAGCAAAATAATAGAATGTGCTAAAATTTACTTGAAGTTCAAACAACTAGTATTGCAGAGACACAATGATGGATGGTCATACTTTAGTGCCCAATTCCCTCATAAACAATATCCCAAACTCATTACAGGTGCTGAGAATGAGACTATTCTGCAAACAGTAAGAGAGAAGAAATTAAAGAATAGTCTTATCCTCTCAAAAAACAAATCATCCTGGGCAGATGGAATCTCAACTTTGTTCTATCACAAATTCTAGAAGTTATTAAGAAGGACCAATCGGAGATTAAGGAAGAATCTTGCAGAGACTACAAAATATTGGCCAGATTAAATAATACAAGATTTGTCCTCATACCCATAATTACTCAAGTAGTAACCGTGGACCAGTTCAGACCCTTTGCTCCTCACAACATGGTCTACAAAATTTTATCCTAACTCACTCCTAAGAGTTAAAGACCTTTGGCCAAAGATCATATCAGTCAATCAATCAGATTTGTTGTGGGAATACAAGTGACAGGTAGCATCATTGCAGTCCAGAAAAACATCCGTTCGATGCAGAAACAACTAAAACCTTCTGACAAAACAATGAATTTTAATATTGAATATTTATCACTTTCTGACCACCAAGACTCCTGTGAGGATGAGGTGAGAGCATATGGTAGATGAAGAATAAATATTTTTTATATATTTTATTAAAGGAAACAACAATGCCCAAAATAAGTAGCAATAGATTGCATGGACAATAAAAATATGTTGGAGCTGGAAAAATATGCTGAAATATCTTAAATAAACAACATTTAAATATGAATCAAATCTGCTATTACAATATTTGTTCCAGAAAAAAAAATGTTGCTGGTAAAATAAAACAAAGCTTTTCAACTTTCAATACAAATACAACCTCTAAATAAGATTCTCTTGAAGAAACCAAAGAGTTTTCATCCTCTGATCTCCAAATCGAAGGGTTTTATCCTTGAATTGATAGTTGATCACAAAACTCAAGCTATAACAGAGATTATTTGAAAAATTGCAGTTGTTTCCAAAGTCAAGCAAGCACCTTCTTTTATAACAGTAAGAGAGCACAAATTCCAATGCTCCATTTCCTCTTCAAAAATAGAAATTAAAATATTACAGAGATTCTCTCCCAAAAATAGCCCCACTTTGTCTTGTAACTCTTCATCAATTTCTTGTCAAAGAATCTATCATGATCAAGCTGCCAAGTGTCTCATAGGTTATGACACCCTTTTATGAAAACCTGCTCCCCCATATGCTGAAACTAAATAATATTTTATTTTTACTTCTACCTTCCCAACCCATGGCCCTTCTATTAAAAATATTTGTATATCCTTATCGAAAAAAAAGATTTGACCTATATAAGCTAAATTAATTAAAAAGGGACACTTACAAATCTACCCGTCATGAAATTGCTTGACCACAAACAATGCAATACTACATGTCATAGTATCTATGATTCTTACCAATCAGCAACGGTCTTCTCTTTCTATGTTATGTATCCACAAATGATGGTGAGGTATGATTATGATGGAATTAAAGCCCAGCTCTATGAATTGTTGAGATCCCTTATCCAATGCCATCCGAGAAGCATGTCACTAAACACCACACTATAATTGTCCATGATAGTCTACATAGTATTATTAAAAATATTTTTATATCCTTATCAAAAAAAAGGATTTGGCCTATATAAGCTAAATTAATTAAAAAGGGGCCTTGAAAATCTACCCATCATGAAATTGCTTGCCTACAAGCAATGCAATGCTACATGCCATAGTATCTATGATTCTCACCAATCAGCAATGGTCTTCTCTCTTTCTATGTTATGTATCCACAAATGATGGTGAGATATGATTATGATGGAATTAAAGCCCAACCCTATGAATTGTTGAGATCCCTTATCCAATGCCATCCTAGAAGCATGTCACTAAACACCACACTATACTTGTCCATGATAGTCTACATAATATTATTAAAAATATTTTTATATCCTTATCAAACAAAAGGATTTGGCCTATATATAAGCTAAATTAATTAAAAAGGACCTTAAAAATTTACCCATCATGAAATTGCTTGCCTACAAGCAATGCAATGCTACATGTCATAGTATCTATGATTCTTACCAATCAGCAATGGTCTTCTCTCTTTCTTTTTTATGTATCCACAAATGATGGTGAGGTATGATTATGATGGAATTAAAGCCCAACTCTATGAAATGTTGAGATCCCTTATCCAATGCCATCCTATATGCATGTCACTAAACACCACACTATACTTGTCCATGATAGTCTACATCGTAGTTACAAGGCTCGGACTCGGCAAGCTGATTTTTGACTCGGACTCAAACTCGGCCAAGACTCGACAAATTGAAAACCCCAAGAAATTCCAATTTTTTTGAGGATTTAAAACCTATTTCATGCATCCTTTAATAAATAAACATTAAAGACACAATAATCTCATCAAATAGAAGCACATACACAAGTTTACATTGATCACATAAGTATAAATGCAAATCAACAACATGGACTGTGGAAATTTGATGAATCTGAAAAATAAATTGAATGAATGATTCAATAATTGGATAATCTATTCAACAATATACAAGCGTATATAAAGAGATTACAAGGACGACGTTCTAAATTAAGAACAAGTCATTTAAAGTGAACTACCAAAAAGCTAAACGCTAAATAAAGCTTGAAAGCTAATTAACTAAAAAGAAAAAGCTAAATGTTAAATAAAGTTTAAAAGCTAATTAACTAAAAAGCTAAATGACCACTAAACAAGGAACTAAATATAGGTGACTAAAATATAATTAAATATTATAATACCCTCCCTTAATGGTCATTCTATCTACTAACTACCCTACAAAAGACACTGCAAGCCTTTTGATCACAAATGAAAAGAACACTTTGTTGCGGTGGAGACCCTCCCTGGATCTGAAAAGTGTTAATGACCAAGAATTCCAGAATCCATCCAACCTGACGTTGGGTAACCAAACTGAAACTTGAAACCATGATTTTGAGGAAAAATCGGCAAACCCTTTTGCAGAAGAGTATCAACTCCAAAACTGACTGCAAGATACCACGGTTGCAGATGTTCGCCCTAGCAGGTGCGACCCAAACTAACTGCAACAAAGCACAATTTTGAGGAAAAAACCGTCAAACCCTGAAATAGGAACCCTCGAAAAGAGAATTTACGATTTTGAGGAGAAAATCGAAAAACCAAGAAATCTGAAGTTACAAATCATCATTTTTGTGGAAAAAAACGGTAAAACTCAGATAACTAAAATCTTACGCGAATATCGCGGATTACAGATGAGATAATTTTTAAGGGAAAATTATAAACCCTGCGAACAATTTTTGAGGAAAAAATCGTGAAAACCCTCCCATGATTTTTTGTGGAAAAAATCAGAAAAACCAACCGACAATTTTTCAAGAAAAATTGTGAAAACCCTGAGACCTGTAAGACGAGGTCTGGCCTAAATCAATCTGATAAAGGTAACGATATTTAGATATCGTGAACATGCACTGTTTCCAAGTGTTGTGGCAGTTGTTGAACTTCTGACTGTGTTCCAACATGATGTTGGTCAAATATGCCATCACGGAAATCGAGGTTGATCAAGGTCAACCTAGTGAAAGCATGAGACAAAAGAATCTGATTCAAAAATCAGAATAGAAGCAATTGCTAAAAACACTGAAACCCTGGAGAAGAATTCTGACACAAATTCCAAGGTGCGAAATTCGAGGTTTGGAAGAAACCCAGAAATTAAAATTTTCTGCAAACTTAAAACCTGAAATTTTTCCTGAAAAAAAAAATACCTCTAATGTTTTGTAAAAAAAAAGAAAAATATAGACAATTTTTTTTTGAAAAAAAAAAAAAAAAAACGCAAAAAAAATAGGGGCAAAAACCCTAGGTCAGATGTACAGCATAAACGCCCAAAAGACACCAAAATTCCTGATGTCCACAGAATTAGCAGAAATCGTTGTTTTTAAATTCCAAGGCAAATTCGTTGGCACAAAATTCAAGGCACAGAAAACGAGGCACCCACAAAATCTGAGACCAACCCAAAAAAGATCTCAAAAAACCCACCAAGAATCTGAAATCAGAATGCAAATCCGACGGCTCAAAAATCGAGGCACGAAAAACGATGCACCCAGAAAAATATGACGACCCAGTTGAGGTCTCGAAAAACCCACCAAGAATCTGCAACCAAAATAAAATTTCGACTTGAACTGAAGGGTCAAAACCCTAGTCGAAAATTGCAGAAACCCTAAGTAAATTTTCAATCTGCAAAAAAAAACCTCCAGGTTGCAGGCCCGAAAATCTCCAGAACCTTAAAAAAAACATGAACTGCTGCCCAGCACAAAGAAATTTGCCCACGAACCAGAAACCCTCGAAACCCTCAAAAAGCCTTCAAAAAAGCAAAATCGTTTCTTATAAAAAAACAATAAAAAAAAAATCTGGAAAATATTCCAGAAAGAAGGCCATGAATTTTTTAATAAAAATTCACCGAACTTTAAAGAATCCCATCGACCCGCTCTAATACCATGAAAGATAAATTGAATGAATGATTCAATTATTGGATAATCTATTCAACAATATACAAGCGTATATAAAGAGATTACAAGGACGACGTTCTAAATTAAGAACAAGCCGTTTAAAGTGAACTACCAAAAAGCTAAACGCTAAATAAAGCTTGAAAGCTAATTAACTAAAAAGAAAAAGCTAAATGTTAAATAAAGCTTAAAAGCTAATTAACTAAAAAGCTAAATGACCATTAAACAAGGAACTAAATATAGGTGACTAAAATATAATTAAATATTCTAATAGAATCTAATTCATAAAATCTTCCCGATATTTGTGGAACACCTACAAACACTTTATAAACTCTGTATAGAATTCCTCAATGTGATTCTGATTCGACTTCATCTTTGTGTGACAACTGCAACTCTTAACCCAATAGGCTGGCAGGTCAAATCTCTGATACCACTGTGAGATACACTTACTGATTTCACCCCAAATCCTTGTAATATATTCCAAACAATTATAACAAACATTTGCAAAATGTCTAATGCTCAAAAAATAATATTTGCATTCAATCTTATTCAACTAAACAAAGATATTTGCACATTGAATAGCAACTAAATCATAATAAATGAATAGCTATTATTGGACAGATTTGTAGAAATAACTTTAATAGAGAATTTCATAAATCTGAGTTTGATATAAATATTGACCAATGTTGTTATATGGAGCCTAATCAGACTCAAAGGTTAAATTTTCCCCACTTTTATCGGCGCATTTTCCCCCCAAATTATTCGACGGGGGTTTGGGGGCAACACCCCCAAGACGAGGTCAAGGGGCAACGCCCCTGAAAGCTCAAACGACTTTTACTATTTTATAAAGGCATCGAGAGTTATTTTTTCTATTGGCTGATATCTAATGCTCAGAAAATATTTTTTGTAGAATATCCATCAAAGTCCAAGGTTTGCATTGGCTTTATCACTCCTCACATCCTTGAAATTTGTCTCTGGTGGAGACTACATTGACTTTTTAATTTTTTTTTGCCTTTTTTTAACTTGTTGGGTGGCAGAGTCTAGGGCTCAGGGCTTGGCAAGTCTCTCGAGTCTGACAAACTCACGAGTCTGTGTAGACCCAACCAGACTCAGTCGAGTCTGAGTCCAAGGTCCTTTGGCCTCGGCAGAGGCGACCCGCCTCGAGACTCGCCGAGTCTAGGCCAGACTCTGCGAGTCTTGATAAAGGTGGTGATTACTTGAAGATAAAGTTGGCATGTGTTTCAATACAAAGCAATTAGTTGCCCACGAGACTAGTTCCTTATAAAGGGTCCCTTCCATACTTCTAGGTGTGACCATTTAATATGACCTCTCAAGTAGAGTTACAAGACTCGCAGAGTCTAACCCAGACTCAGTGAGTCCCGAGGCGGGTCACCTCTGCCAAGTCTGCACAGACTCGCCAAGTCTACTAGACTCGACAAACTCGCTGAGTCCTAAGCCCAAGTCTTTGTCGCGCCAGCAACATTAAAAAAGAAAAAAATAAATAAAAAAGTCTTTGTTTTAAGTGGAATAAAAGGTGAATATGTTTTCTCTCTTACCCTAAAAAGTATTTTTTCTTGTTTGCAAACACGAGGAGAGAAAAAGAGGGATTTGGGCAGAAAAAAAAAGAGGCACTGACGAGCAGACCAGCAAATAGATTGAAGAGGAGATTGCAATTGTTGATTGTTTGTGCAAGTCAGTAGCTTGCATTCAAGCATTTAAAGGAGTTCAATAAGGATTTGGAAGAGGTCTCTACAAATTTGAAGGTGCATTTCTTCGATTTTGGAGCAAATTTAAAGAGGTAAGTTACATTTTTTTATTGTTTTTTTATTTTCTTACTTTCATATTTCCATTTTTTTGTACATTTGTTTTGTTTTTGTTTTATTTTATATTGATGGAAAAAATATGGAAGTTGAAACCCTAGTTTTGTTTTGTTTTTTCTATTATTTATTTTTAAGTTTTAACTTAATTAAAATAAGAGACGTGCTGATTTTTTACTTTTAGAATATATTGCAGCATAATGTCTCAGCCTTCTGGTAGTAGAAGTGGTGCCCCAAAGGCAGCCCCAGTTAGAAAGGATAAGGCTTGGAAACATGGCATCCTCGTATCAAATAAAGGAGAAGTAACATGTATTCATTGCAAAACAAAATATAATGGGGGAGGTATTAACCGGCTGAAATATCACATTGCACAAATAGAATGCCATGATGCCAAACCATGCAAACTAGCACCCCCTAAGGCTATACATGAAGTACAAGCTCAAATAGAGGAATTTGAAGAGAAAAAAGGATTAAAAAGAAAGCAAATGGAAGAAATGGCAGCCATTGGTGGAGAGGCTTCTTCAAATCCTCAAACTCCATTTCCTGCATCTGCAAGCACTGCAAGTAGTGGTAGTGCGAGTGTGAGCATTGAACCTCAGATTCGTAAAAATAAATCCACATTAGATTCACTTTTTGTTCCACGCACGACACCGAGTGCCCAAACATTGCTTGAGAGCATGGGTTGGAATAAGGAGAAGCATGATGTTGCGAAAATTGCAATTGGAGACTTTTGGTTCTACAACAACGTTCCATTTCATGCAGCGAGGTATTCATTAGTATTTTGATTTCTATGTCTTAATTTTTTGCTTTTAAGAAACTGAGAATTTAAGAGTATGCCACATTCATTATTTTAATTTTTAAAATTACAAGTAAAACTTAATAGTTAATAGTAAATACTTATTCTGTTTATTTAATTTGTTTTAGGTCTCCATATTGGCAAATTATGGTAGATGCCATTACTGTTTGTGGTCAAGGGTTCAAAGCCCCTAATGATGAGGAGATAAAAGGCCCTATTTTGAGTCAAAAGGTGGCTGATGTTAAAGCCAAAATTGCCGAGCAGCGTGACATATGGAGGAGGAAGGATTGCACCATCATGACTGATGGTTGAACCGACAGAAGAAATAGAACACTGCTGAATTTTCTTGTCTCCTCATCAGATAATTGTACTTTGTATTTTGTAAAGTATATTTATTATTGATTTAGTGATTAAGTTTTTTTATTTTTATTTTACTAATTCGCTTTTTTTTCTTTCTTAGGTAGCACAATGTTTTTGAAGTCAATTGATGCTTGCTTCAGGTAATATAAAAAATGTTGAGTATCTCTGTGGGGTGTTGGAGGAAGTGTTGGAGGAGGTGGGTGAGGAGAATGTGGTGCAAATAGTGACAAATAATGCAACAAATTATGTTGTTGCAAGTAAACTTCTTATGGAGAGGCACTCCACCTTGTTTTGGACCCCTTGTGCTGCTCATTGCATTGACCTCATATTGGAGGATCTTGGCAAAATTCCATGGATTAAAACATGTGTAGAGACTGGAAGGAATATTTGTAAATACATATACGATCATGCCTAGATCCTCAACCTTATGAGAAATTCCACAAATAAGAAAGAGTTGGTTTGTCAAGGAATTACCCAATTTGCAACAAATTTTATCATGTTGCAATCCTTGCTTCAGTCCAAGGTTGGATTGAAACGCATGTTTGTGAGTGGACCGCATCATCATATGCAAAGACCACTGCAGGGATTGAGATGGCTGATTGGGTTTTTGATGAGCATAGCTTTTGGCAACCGGCCAAGGAGATTGTGCGGGTAATTATCTATTATATTTTTGTTCTCATTTCCATTTCATTTCCTTATTTTTACTCACACTTGTTTATGTAAGACTTAAAACTTAAAGCTTAATGTTTCAACTTGTGATCATAGTTCATAAAGCCTCTTGTTGTTCTCCTACGAATTGCTGATGGAGATAAGCCCGCAATGGGCTACATTTATGAGGGCATGGATAGGGTGAAGGAGGCCATTAGAGCCATTTATTCAGGATATCAGGCTAAGTATGGTCCCATATGGGAGGTCATTGATCGATGATGACACAATCTGCTTCACGAGCCTATATATGCAGCTGCCTACTACCTTAATTCGGCATTCCAATTTTGTCCAGATTTCAAGGCCGATGACGAGGTGTGAAGTGGGCTCTAAGAAGTTGTAAAGCGAATGTCTCCTGATTCATCAGTTGGAGCACACATAGTCCATGAGATAGAGATGTTTAGGAATGCACAAGGAGACTTCTTCTCACAAGACATATGCAAACATAAACACAAATGATGCCAAGTAAAAATCTATTCAAGGCATAGTTTATAATTTAAATCTTAAACTTTTCTATCTATGATTCTATTACCATAATCGTAAACTCAAAGTTATAGAGTAGAAATGATTTTTATTATTTTTCGTTTTAGCTGCATGGTGGGAGATGTTTGGCAATAAGGTGTCAAATCTACAGAGGATTGCAGTTCGTATCTTGAACCATCCATGTAGTGCTTCAGGATGTGAGCGCAATTGGAGCATGTTTGAGCATATTCACTCCAAAAAACACAGTAGGTTGGTGGTGCAAAGGTTGAATGATCTTGTGTATGTTCATTACAACCTTCGCCTCCATCACAAATAGATCTTGGGCACTGACACATCTCCTATCACTTTAGAGGAGGTTGATCCACAGGCAGAGTGGAACACTGAGGTTGATGATCCTGTCTTCAGCGATGAAGACATGGAATGGGTTGATCAAGTGGATTGAGAGGCAGAGGTAGTAGCAATGGCAAAGGAGGAGGCTAGAGCACGAGGAGACCCATTGGAGGACCCCGAGTTCGAGGATGATGTGGATGAGGATGTTGACGTCACTGAGGCTAAGCCTGAGCCTGAGACACAGGAAGATATCATGGTTGCAGAACGTTCCATTACCTATCTTAGGTGCACATGTAGGACGGTTGTAGGGTTGAGTGATCATTGATATTGGCTCCTTTAAGCCTTAGACTTCTAGGCTCTAGCTTTTATGTTGATATATGTTTTGAACTTTTGATGCCATGGATGTGATATTCCATGAATTTTGTGGACATTTGACACTATTTATATTTCTAATGTGTTATTTAGTTTAGCTTATTTCCTTCACAACTCAAGCCTAAAATTTGCGTTTATACTTATGTGATCAATGTAAACTTGTGTATGTGTTCAAAGTAAATTCTATTTGATGAGATTATTGTGTCTTTAAGGTTTATTTATTAAAGAATGCATGAAACAGGTTTTAAATCCTTAAAAATTTTGAATTTCTTAGGTTTTTCAATTTTCCAAGTCTTGGCCAAGTTTTTGCTAAGTCCAGGTGTCGAGTCTTAGTCTAAGTCAAAAATCAGCTTGCCGAGTCCGAGCTAACTCCGAGTCTTGTAACTATGCTCTCAAGTATGCCCTTAAGTATCATGCCATTCCCTTGAGATTTGAACTTCAATTCCATGGACTAATAGTTTTGGGGAAATTCCCCAAGGGAATGTAACCACTATACACCAAGGGCCATATATTTGCTTCCCCTAGTCCTACTACATAGAAATCATCATACGTGATATAATCACCAAGGGATAACTCAAGTTGACACAATGAAATTGTATCTGATGAAGTCTTCAAACCTCAATCCTTTCTTATCCCTAAGCCTTCATCAATGAAGTTGTGGAGAGCCCCACTATCAATAAGCACTGTAAGTGTATTTGCAGATTCCTACAAGTTCTTCTATCTCAACTCAAAAACAATACTTTCCTATTGCTTGGAGAAGTTCTAGCTCTTGAGCTTCAATCTCCTTATATGACATCACCTCAATATAATGCATTTGGCTCTTGCCAAGGGATCTATGACCAAGTCCCCAAGGCTCCCTTCATGAGAAGCACAACTTTTTTCTTCTGAGGTCATTTTTAGACTATTTGTCAATCTTTTTGCCACAATGGGTTGAGGAGTAGTTCTTTGCGAATCAAATCCTCCTTCATGAAAATTGCCCTTCTGCAATCTAGTGGTGGGTGATCTAGGTTGAGAAAATAATTTGTTCCTTAATATGGGCAGCTCAAGTGCCAAAGCCCTCTTAATAGCTCCCTAAAGCAAATGATGTTGCAAAGGCTTTAACTAGACCCTTAACTGGCTCATACAGACCAACAGAGGAAAGTGGTCCTCTATGTCGAGTAACATAACTGCAACTCTCTAAAATTCTACTACATGTGCATCTATAGAGGAATGTTGCTTGATTCTGACAAACTCTTCAAAATACTCTTCCTCATCCTTTTGCTCAAATCTGTCTAGGAACTTCTGGCTTATATCTTCAAAAAGTCTGCACAAGGTCATGCCCTTGTGCAACCAGACCATGTTGCCACCAATCATAGGCAATGCCCTCCAAGTGCAATATGGCAAACTAGATTGCATCTTCTTCCGTCATAGAGCTGAGTATGAAGT
Source organism: Cryptomeria japonica (assembly GCF_030272615.1). Taxonomy (NCBI): domain Eukaryota; kingdom Viridiplantae; phylum Streptophyta; class Pinopsida; order Cupressales; family Cupressaceae; genus Cryptomeria; species Cryptomeria japonica. The sequence goes on from NC_081413.1 coordinate 633,685,342, forward strand.
AAGTTCACAACTTTTGCAAACAAGCATGTGCAGATATTTTGCTACTACTATTAAAGGTGGGTGCAATTAGTTTTTTCACCTTACACTTCAATTCTTTCCCATTGTCATTTTGATTGCTCCCTTAACCTCTTCTATTCTGGAAACTACTATCTCCAAGTATATATCAAAAGATATAGTGTCTTTGGAGGCTTCCAATCTCTCCTGATATTCTTCAAAAAATCTATCCAGCTCCTTAACAGAAATCTCGGATTCCATCTTTCTTTTGAAGCACATTTGGTCAGAATTGAAATAAAGTTCATTTGGCAGGTAATTAATAACACATTCTAAATTCTCCTACCAAGCTGGAAAATAGCCTACAACTCAAAATCCTAAACGTCAGAATGATAAAACACTTAAATACTAACTTTGTGATAAAACTTGCCAGGAGTGTAAGATAGCAACAGCACACTCCATGAGCTGAGCTATTAATAAGAAAATACTTTGACCCTCTAATTAAGGAGTTGAAAGGCATATTAAAAAGGAAATACAGTTCATCTAACAAGTAACATTTGGTAGGTGGACACTAGAGTCAAATTCAGTTCTAAGAAAACAGCTAAAATGGTCACCACCCACACCTTTCAAGTTTTCAACTCAAAAAACAACATATGGCCTCAAACCCAAACCATAGACAAGTTCACACACTATCAACAAAAATGATTCATATCAATGGAGACTTGATAGATCCTTTGAAATCATACTCCCTTGGGGTAATGCATTATGGCGTCAGCCTATGCACTGATAGCACTGCATAATGGAAGAAAATCTGTGCCTCTCAAAGCTGGCCAAAAATCCAAGGTTTTCTTTGATTGGGTTAACTCAAAAAATCCTTGCTGTTAAAAAAAAGAATCTGTTGGCCAGGACATTTGTCTCCCATGCAAAGAGGATGCTGAATGAACTAATCCCCACATTTCAATATGCAGATATGCCTCAACTCTCTAGCGACATTCCACATAATTCTTCCTTTTCAAAGATCAGAAAAGAGTTTCAATTGCTTCATGTCTAAACAAGAGGGATAAACACTCTACAGATATATAAATTATGACTCTCATGTACAAAATAGCAGCAGATTTTGTTACATGAAACATATGGCAGAGAAAAATAGAAGAACATTCAAAAACATCTGAATATCAACTCCAAGGATTCAAATCAAATCACAGCCCTAACATGTAATAAACAGTCAAGCACTACATTTCACTCAGATAGATATGGACTTGCAAAGAGCCAGATAATGGAGTATCTCTTTCCATCATTGTTTTCTAAGATTCACTGTACAATTCAAAGGCAAGTGGACCCTATCTCAGCTACTCTGGCATAAACTAAAATTTTGACTAGGCTAAAAGGTGAAAGTCAGGTGCCACAGGAACTAGCAAAACAATCTGCACAGATAAATGATAACATCAAGTCTCCTAATGACAACAAATTGACCATCAACCTAATAACATGGCAGACCTCTTGACTGTAGGAAAAGATATTCAAATAGCTCTATCACAAGGAACAACCCATTTTTCGGTGCAGGGGACTCAAAACTAAATGTGGAAGAGGTCACAAATGCCAATCACCAGAAAGAGGAGAAAAGGTAGGTAACTGGAAGATGGATTGTTTACTCTAAAAAATCAAATATATGCTGGGTCCTCTCACAAACTACACCATAGAAAACAAGTCTTGATGTAACAAAGCAACAGCAGATCTCCTTGCAAAAACAGTTATTAAAGAGGGATGTTGGATGTTGGCATAAGTTAGGTATAACTCTAACAAACTGCAGGATCTTGACTCCATTTAAAAGCTAATGCAAGCATAAAGGGAATGGAATCTCAACTGTGGGTTTTAAACTAGAACGATCTCATCTCACAGTATATAGGAAGGGATTCTATAATCCATGTATACAAAAGAACAACCAATCCAAGTTTCTAATCATAGTTATCAGACATGCTGGCTTCCCAGCAAGACCCCACAAATCCAAGATTGAACATAAAGAGGCCTACAAACCAATTTCGGTCTACAAAGACATTCCTTACCTAGATAAAAATCTCACATCCCATGAATTGTACAATCCAACGAAGCAGAAATCTTCAAAAAAAGAGTGATTTTAATTATCATTTCTCAGACAGACTCCTGATTTCTTCCTGAAAAAGTGTGATTCTTCAATTTAGCGATCAACCACACTTTTGGCCAATTTACTCACAATAATTGTAATTTTCACTGATTAATCATATATTTATCTGCACAATACCCCCTTTCTGAGAATTTTTCTTTCGTTTTAGTCTTAAGTTTTTCCTGTGTTCAACTTAGTTTTTTTCAATCTTTCTGAGGAGATTTTCCAGTATTTTCTTTGGATTTGATGGCACATTGAAGCATTGTTATTTGATTTGGATGAACTAACCACAATCAAATTTGGCACCCAGATTATTCAAGTCTCTAGGTAAGGAATTTTTAAATTTATATATTCATTTGTAACAATGTTGCAGGATATGCTTGGTTAAAACCCTTGGTACACTTACCACAGCACCAAGTACAGATATGGGTACAGTAAAAACCAGTTATTGTAATTTGTATCCAACCATACTGACAACGCAAGCCATCTTTTTGTCGTGCCAGATATGTAGGGCTACAAACACCCATGTCAGACATGTTAAAAACCCTAATCTTTATGTGGTGGTTAGAAATGTAAAATTTCTAGCTGCAGAGTGGAAAAATAATCAAAGTTTGTAGTGATTTCAAAGGCAGAGTAGAGGCAGCTAGGGTTTCAATTTTCAACTTTTATTTTCTCTAAGTTCCTTTTTTCTTCTGTGAATGTTTCCATTCACGTAAATCCCATACTTCGCTAAAAAGGTTCCAAGAAAAGTTTAACATATTTCTCCATTATGGATGTTTTAAAATAAATTATGAAGACCTCTCAACCTCCGTGCACAAATCTCTTGCAAATATCTCCCTACACAATTCTATAACAAGAAAATGCAACAATTCCTAGTTGATCCAATCAAGAGAACAAGAAAGGAAAAAGAGGAAGATGAACAAGTTACACGATCAATAAAATATAGTTATACCTTAGGAAAACCCTCATAAGGGAAAAACCCTTCCTCCAAAGCCCACACCCAAGGTATTATCAGCAACATTGTGTCATAATACAAAATCAAAACCCTTGCACTTCAATGAGATCTAGTGGGGAAAAAAGCTGGGATGTGTAAGGATCAAAGACATATATGGACACTTGGCGGATGAAAGGAAAAAGAGACATAACAAAGGCACAATTTTAGTGGCAGTGCCAAGCCTAAATTGCGCCCAAGGTTGTTAATCCTCTTAAGTGATCCACACCCAAATACAGTGCTTTAAAACATGAAAAATGGCACACATTTTAAGTGGCACATGCTACGGCCAATGATAAAATGCACCTTAGTGGTGGCAAGAACATTGATAAATGGTGCCTTATTTAGGAAATGTTTTCATCACTAGCTTGTTCCACTTTTTGAGTGGCACTACCAAGACAAAACTCCGACCTCCTAAACTTAGTTGGCCAGCTTGTAATTTCCAATGAAGAATTAAAGCAAAACACAATCTAAATGCATGCAATTCAGCTCCTATAAAAGAAATTTGTTTGGAGAATGCCAATCACAGCTGAAACAAGGTTCTTGTCCCTCCATTATTGTGGGCATATCAAGCAAATTTGATCTTCGGTGACAAGTGTTTCAGTCTATCCAAGCAGCGTATAGGCCAGCTTTCATGAATGGCAGATAAGGATTTTCATTGCATAAAAGAAATCAACAGATTTAGCACATTTTGATATTTATGTTACAGTTTTCTTTCAAGGCCTAAGGCATGATCATGTACTATTTTCTAGGTATTGTTTCAAGTCGACACAGTGTTCACCACAACATTAAATTGAAGAAAACACCGAGGGTGAAGTTTTCAATTTCAAATCATTAGGATTGGCATAGGAAGAGTGTTCATCAAGTGTATGTTCATGGGGTTTCAATAACATTTGCAGGCTCCAGATAAAGTTTCCCATGTTTTAGAGGATTTGACAAAGTTTTCTAAGTTACTAGAGGTTTCTGAAAATCATTCTAGTGACAAAGTTTCTATTTTTCCAACACAACCACATCTAGCAGCTGATTGGACCTTTATTTTGTTAATCATTTTAGAAGTTTGTTTTAAAGCAAAGTTGCATGGTCACGGATACGGTATCAGATACAGATACAGCCATTTTTTAAGACCCCCAATATGGATACGGCTGGATACAACATTCATAAAAAACACATACACATATATTTAACACAATTTTTTAAGTTATTAGGGGAGATTTTTCATTACTTCAAAAGCAATATAAACACATAATTGCTACAGAAATAGTTATAAGTTGATTTAACAATTTACAATATGCAAAATAGTAGAGTTGCATTGGAAGATAGCCCAAAAAAATGGGTTTCTGAAATAGAAAAACATTTCACATGTCTTTCTTATTCGGTGTTAAAAAAAATTGCATGAATGAAGTTTTTTTAAATTAAATTTAAGAAGATTTACATCAAATTTTGAAAGAATCAAATAAAATAGTATTTGGCTCAATTGGAAATCAAGGTTTCTTGGGCATGCATGGGTATAGTATTTGACATGTATCCAGGCTGTATCAGATAGTATCCGTCTCAGATACAGGGATACGCATGCCCAGGGAGGGACACAGGAGTGATAGGATTGTTTTACAGCAGTACTTTTTGCAATATTAATTGATATTATTAAATCCTTATAAAGTTTGTACCCGTTGGTGGCCAATCTATTTTCAATGTCCATCCGAAGACCTGGAACCACAAATTCTACAGGGACCACGGTCTCCTTCCTGTACATAAGAAAAAGAAGAAGAATAAAGATTTTGAAGGCTGCGGCCTTCCACACAGGGTTCGAGTCATCTCCGGCAAGGATGACCTTGGGATCATTTGCCTTTCCCAGATTTGTCTCCTTCAAATTCAAATTTACCTCATGATACTTGATGGGTTCTTCCTGGTGTGCGGTGGTGTCACTCACACGAGCTTCCCCCTCCTTATATTCTCTCTATACGGTAGGGAAGACCTCCGGATCGATGGGCTCCTCTATCTGCAACATGTTGCAGTGAAAAAGTTCGTAGTCCTCCATTTGCCAATGGAAGAGCCCGTTAAGTGAGCATACCTCATCTTCAGAACATCCCTCCAATTCGAGCACCCCTTCACTGTTCGGCTCCATCGCGTTCTTGCCCTTGCTTTCATCGGGACCCCCTTCCCCTTTATTAGAGTCCTCTGAGTCCGAGTCAAAAGAGGCGAGCTCTTCGCTGACATCTTGGGTGTGTAGGCCAATGGTATATTTCCGCCCTCCCTTCTCCATGGAAATTGTATTTTTCTTCCAGTTGTGGTTTACCCTCGCGGTGATCAACCACGCTCTCCCCAGGATGGCGTCATAGCCCTTCTTTTTCAAGGGAATAACTACAAAATCTAACAGGAAAGGCTGCGTACCAATTGTCACTTGCTAAGCCATCAATATGCCAAGTGGCTTGATGCCGTTTTGGTCGGCTCCTACAGATTAAATGTGGATGGCCACAGGGTGGTTTTCCCTAACCTCTTCCATGTCTCTTCTGGTAGTACATTCACCCCAGCACCTCCGTCCACAATGGTGTCCTTTAGAACAGTTCCCAGGATGCCCATTTCTACCACAGCTAGGTGTCTACCACTGCTCAAGGCTAGTAACATCGGGTCAGTCAAAGGGCTGACGGAAACCTCCACCTGTGGTGTACTCTTCGAAGCGGTGGCAGGAACCCCTACCTATGGTGCACTCTTCGAAGCGATGGCGGGAACCCCTACCTGTGGTGCACTCGACGATGCGGTGCTTTGCACATTGGTGAGGATGGCAGTCCTCAATTGTGGCATAGAGTCTAGAAGGTCTTTTACCTTTATCGACACCTCCATCTGCAAGATTTGCCCAATGATGTTATTTTCCACTTCCGTACGGGATGATGTACTCGCCACCTCGTTGTCCCATCGTTCGGCCATCATCTCACGTTCAATATTGGCCTTTGCCTCCCATAATCTCTCCTTCTCCGTACGGGGGTCGGGATAAGTGGCTTTTTTCGTCTGGGCGCGGGTGATTGCCAGTACTTCTTTCTCACCAATCTTCTCAATGTTGAGGAGATTAACCCTTGCCTGTGGGCAATTTGCGTCCTCATGGTCGCCTGGCCCACACCATCGGGAGAGGTGCTGAGTGGTGGCTTCCTGTGTGCAATCACGGGCGAAGTGCCCCCACTGATTACAGGCCCTACATTGGATAATTGGCCGGCCCTTGGCGTCATACTGGATACGGCTTCCGTTATTGTTATTGTTGCTATTCCTTCCGCCACCGTGTCTGTTGTCCCCGTAACCTCCAGATGATGTCGTTGTGTTGGTTTGCGAAGTTCCGATAGCCAGCTGCTCTTGCGTGAAGAGAACTTGTTGGCTCCTGGTTTTCATATTGTAGGGACATTCCTTTGTCAAATGTCCCGTAATCTGACAAATGTCGCAGAAAGCCTTCTTGGGACAGGACCCCTTGGTGTGTCCGTCACTCCTACAGTCGGTACACCACACGTCATTTTCTTCCATCTTACTTGTACTCCCTTTCATGGCTTTGAATTCTTTCAGCATTCGTTCCATGTCCTTTTGGAGAGCGTGCACCTTTTTACTCGATTCGCCACCGCTACTACTTTCCCCATCAGAATCTTCATCATCGTCAGATGAATATTTATTACTTTTCTTCTTCTTTGATGTTTTGTATTCGCTCTCTAGGTCCATCACCCTATTATAGGCGTCGTCATATGATGTAGGTGGAACGATTTTCATCTTCCTTCAGAGGGAATGCTTTAGTCCCTCCACGAACCATCGCTTTTTCAACCCATCTGCTGGTTGACTCTCCATTTTTCCCAGCAATTCCTTCAGCCTCCTGCTGTATGCCCGTACTGTCTCCTTGGTACCTTGTTTGGTACTGTATATCTCCATTACAAATTCATTGTCATCAGGGAGCAACCGAAACTCCTCCGTGGATTCCTTCTGTAGATTGGCCCACGTGGCCACTTTTTGCTTGTCCACATCGGAGTACCAATCTATGGCAACTCCACGTAACGTGGCTGGGAACTGCTGTACCCAGTCATCCTGGTTTGTCACTCCATTGGCGGACCAAATGGTTTCACATGTACGGCAGTGCCGTAAGGGGTCTTCCTTGCCGTCCCCTGTGAACTTTGGCAATTTTTGTTTACTCGCCATCCCGGGTCGTCTTCTTGGTGGCGGCTATGCCTGTGTCTGTGACCCTGCGCTGCTTCCTCCGGTGGTGCCGGTGGTGTGTCTTGCGTGGGCGACTGGAGGTACGGTGTTTTGCCTGTCGTGTGTGGCACCTACACCAATACGGTTGCCCTCCCCTTCGCTCCCACCCACGCCCACTCTTGGTTCCCGTTGGTGAACTTCACTCCGTGGTGTAAGGGATAAGTTTCTAAACTGATCCCGGGTCTCTTTGACTAGATCTCTCCTTAACCTTGTTTCCGCCAGAAACTCTTTGTGGCTCCGTGCCCTACGGTGTTCTGGCGACGCGTAGAAACTTCCCTCGGCTTCTGCACCCTCCGTGACACCTCCATGGTTCCCTTCGGACCACCCTTCGGCAGGTCGTCCTTCGGCAAGTTGCCTCAACCTCCGTCTCCGTTCTACTTGCTACTCCAGAATCAAGGCCCTCTGCGGGGCCTTCCACTCGTCCGTTTCTGCTGTCTTTATTTAATATATTTGGCATAAATCACCTCCGTACATAGCAAGCACACACCATGTACACAATTCTTTTATTTTTTTATTTTCCCTTTCGACCACAATTTATATCAACATTGTGCCGAGATTATTACAGGGTTCAATTTCCCCTTCGCCTCTTGTTCCGTGTGCGCGTCGTCGGTCTCTGGGTTCATCTCACCAACGGGTAGGCCCATCGCGTCCATGCGCCATCCGCGTCTTCCGTTCCCGAGTACGTCTAGGCAACGGCACCAAATGTTTGCCCTCTCGAGTAAATAACTTAAAGCACACAGATAAAACACGTAGCGCAGAATAATAATGCCATAGATATCAGGTGCAATATATCAGATGTTATTCCATTCATCATTGTTGTCTTTCCACAAGTTACATTCGGAAGTATATAAAGATGCTGAGGGGGTGCGAGCGCCAACCGTCGCACCGCAACTGCCACCCCTCGGTTGCCAACTAACCAACACAATTACAACTTAATTAACTAGTTTTATTTCCGTGTACAATATTGCCGCCATCAAAGTTACCCCTGAGAGCATATAAAGAAGTGCTTTAAGCACATAATTTGTTAATGACAGTTGAAGTCAAACTTATGCTACAAAGATTATTGTTCAAATACTTAAGTTGGATTATTGAGTTTTTTGTGTAAGAATTTGATTAGTGACTTATAGCAAAGATTTCTGTTGAACTTTGCACTAGCACTCATCTTCACTCTCAAAGTAGTTTTGTAAGCTTCTAAGCTATGTCACAAGGTTCAAGTTTGTGTTTGATGACAATAAAATTCGGACGAAGTTCGACAAAGGAAAAAATATTTGTCATTAAATCAACCTTTAAATTTGATTTTTTTTTTAAATATAAATGATAAAATGATAAATATAAAACAAGATTATGTTAATTCTGAATACATTATAGTAAATTCTAAAAGCATTATATTATTAGAATATAAATATATTTAAAATGTAATTTGAATCATGTTAATATATAAATAAAAAATATATTAAATTTTATATTAATAGATAATATATTATAATTAAAATCTAATTTAAACACTTTAAAATACTGAATACAAAAGAAAACTAAAAAACAACTTGACATTATTTAAACTAGGGAAAGGAATCGAGTATCTACCAAACGTACTTTCACAGCAACACATCTATCCACCCGAACCCATCTCGGCATTCATTCTATGTCCTCGGAAGAACATCGGTGGTTAAGTTTTATTTTTTCTTAAAATAACATAAAGCAATCACAACCCTAAGAATGGAACTTCATCGCAAACCTGTGGGCAGATACAAGGCCCGCAACTAGAAATCATAGGTGGCACATATTGAAAGGGATATCATCGGTGGCACAAATTATAAACACCCAAATTTTCCACCCAGTGACTCAATTTTTAAAAAATATAATTTAATAGAAAAATTTAAGCCTTTTTTCATATGAATGTTTTGGTGAACTAGAACAAATTTTTCAGGTTTTCTTTTTAAGTTTGCCGAATTTCAAACCTCATGGCCAAAATTCGGCAAACCCTATGACTTAGCTTCTAAGTGATTTCTTCTCAATCTTGCACTTTATTTCTTCTTGATAGTAGATTATTCCCTTTGCTTAATTAATCCTGTTGTCATTATTAATTTGCTGGTCTTTGCTTTAACCAGTGGAAAGTCTTTTTCCAATTCATGTTACTGTTTAGCTGCATTAAAAAATTTCAAGTCTTGTGTTCAAGCCTCTGAGATCAAAAATATGGGTCAAATTTGCTTTCAAATTATTTGTTTTTATGCAAAATTTGTAGAGGGTGCATAGTTGTAAGCTTGTTTATTGTTTTAGGTTTTAGGAGTGACTTGGAATCTACATCTTAGGGGGCTTCTCCTACAGATTCAAAGAGAGGTTTTACCTCACATACTATTCCATTTTCAGCTGTCTTTAAAAAGAGAAATTAAAACAATAACGCATAGAATGACCAACAAAAAAGGCTATTGCTGCAAAACTGATATGCTACAGTCAAGTAAGCAGACGAACATTATTTCTGCAACCCAGACACTACTGACATTACAACCCTCACTACTACAATTACTGAATGCCTTTCCTTCAGCTATGGAAAGTAGATGTTAATATTACAACAGACATTATCACAGCTATAGATCACAACCAACAGCTACTTGTGCAAATGGCCCTTTGGTCAAGTATCTGTCTCTAGCCTGATTAATCTCCCCTTTTCCATCCTTCTCCCCCCTGCCAAAATGATTCCAAAAACCGATCTAATGATGGGGCATTTAGTGTTGGACATGACTCTTCACCTTCCATGTTAACCCTCCGTATCCTGCTGAATTCTAATCTTCCTTCATCAATTTTAGATTGTGCATGCTGTGAAACTCTCCACTTAAGCAGTCATAGCAAATCAAACTATAGGTATATTTCTTTTGTCATTTCTATATCAGCATCATACGGTCCACATCTATACACTACTCCCCTTTTTTAAGAGTTCATTTCTGCTAAAATAGACTTAATTAATATAATTGGTTATTTTGCCTTTGAACAGTTCCCCACTGAGATCACCACAAAACTATATAACCTGGTTTTTTTAACTGCATGTAACTACCAGAACATGTTTCCATAGCAATCATGTACATGTGGATGCCATATCTACATAGCAGTTGTTTAGTTGTTGTGAATGTCTTTCTGTAGAAGCTGTGTAGCTGCTGCAAATGTCTTTCCATAGCAATTGAGTTACTGTTGCCACGTCTTTCCATAGCAGTTGTTTAGCTGCGGCAAATGTCTTTCTGTAGCAGCTGAGTAGCTGCTGCAAAAGTTTGTCAATGCATGTGCCTAAGATTCATCAATTTTTTGGGTAATGCAAGATTACCATTTGGCCTTAGAATGCTCCTGCATGAGCTGTCCATTGCACAAGGATAATAAGCTGTGGATTTCTAATACTTAAATCCCAACTTCTCCAGCAATTCTCTGATAATCTCAATCAAAAATGTATTCCTTATGCACTGGTAAAACTTACAGGACGTCCCAACCCAATCTCTCTCTGTTTGTAAATAAAACTGGCTGTTTTATTGACTGTACTACTCTGGTAAATTACTGGAACCCATTTAGTAAAATATTTTGCAGGTACAATAGTTACTGGCAGCTCCATTTCTAAATGCAGTTTGGAATTGGAAATGGATGCTTGAAAAAGAATGCTAACTTAAGGGGAAACGCCTTTCTAAGGAGAGGCACTGGCCTCGAGGATAAAGTGCCATGATAAAGTATGTTCAGCAAGAACAGTTTCTCAGTGAATCAATTTTTCAGTTACATGGCTGGGAGGTACATCCTATTTTGTAAGTAACTTAAGAGCCAAACTAGTGAATGGAAGGCAAAGCAAAAGAAAACCATGGAAACCTTCAACGAAATTCTCCAGTAAATCCATGACTGCAGAACATCAGTTTAAGGTAGTTGGAAAATTTATTTTACAGCCTTTTACACCTCTGAGATGCATCTGGCCTTCAACTAGCAAAAATTTGATTTGCTTTAGTAGCTTTGAATACCTTGTTTGTTTTCCCTTAATATGAATATTAATCTACAAGACTTGTGAGCACAACTTAGTTGTTTTATTAGTCTATGATATTCATTATTTCTAGAATTCACTACTTATCAGAAGTGTTTTAGGTCCTAGAGAGTTTAAATATGATATTTCCTGGTAGATAGGTTAAGTTTTGTCTCAATATTATCTTCTCCAACAGTCTATTATAATGGCTCAATGAAAAGGATTTTTTTCTTTTCACAAAGAAAAACAAGTACATACATTTTTTGTATTTCTAACCCCTAGAAACATATCATACAAGTTCATTTTCTTGAAAAGTACAATCCTCACAGAATTGATAAAAGTTGCAACTAGATTTTATGGAGATTTTACAATTTATAGAGAAAAAGAAAACATTTATAATATTTCTACAAAGAATAATATCCCATGGAGATTTTTGCATCTCTTAAAGGAAGTTATTAACTACCTGAATTTTTGTTTGGAGAGCGTACTATAACAAGCATTGTGATGACCCCAACTGGAAGCTCGCCCATAGGTATCCATGATTCTGTAAGAGTCTTATTGTTCTCCAAAACTTTCCCAGCCGTGATAAGCATTATATCATCTATTCTTTTTGGAGCATTTCCCTTGTCTGAAATGCATAAACACATTCACTATTTGGGATTGCACACAGAATAGAATGAGAAAGACAATTGTTTGACTAAAAAAATAAAGAGGTCAAAAATTAAAGCACCTTGTGCAGAAAGAATGCCATCATTGCCAAACTATATTTTTTGGTGAGTGATGAAATGAAAATACTGTTTTAACAAGAAAAAAAATCTGATGAAGAATTCACAGCATATAATTCAAGGTAGCAGATTATTGAAAATTTACAACATAGAGGCATGAGAGGCCCCCAACACTATTCACATACAAAGTTATACCTATTTGCTTACTGTGGTGTCATGTACATAGGAATTATGAGCAAGTGTTTAATGGGTATATGCAGATACAAGGTGTCACAAAGTAAAGCATATTATCATAAGAAACAAAAGATGAATAGGAAAACAAGAAATTGGAAATTAGATGCAAGGCTTCAAGATAAGATGTGCATTACATGTTTCAAAAAGGATTACCCATACAAAACTAATGCAAGACATATGTGTGAGAATCTGCAAGATCAATTGGATCGGTGCTTGTACCAGTTTGAGCCACATGACTCGAGCTCACACACACTCTTGCTGCAAGTAAATAAAAAAAATAGAATGTAATGGCTAAATAATGAATGAATGAATGAATTAACTTACAATATTTAGTACATATATAGGCTAATAGTCATCTAAATTTAGTGGAGCCAAAATAGGCATGTCCACTTAATAAAGACTCACTACAAATAGCATGAGACTTAAAGATAAGACTCCTACTCAACTAGTACTAATAAGTTAATAACTTCTAAACAAGCGTAACTCCTATGTGTAATTATCCATGTGCATGTAAATGCAAGAGATAATATACACTAACAGCCCCCTTAAGAACAGCTTAGGTGGGTAAAGAAACTACGTTTGAGCAACTAGGCCCAATGTGGTACCTGTTGACGTGTATTTTGTACACTGCCTAACACAGAATAAAATACCCAAGGGTACCTTATCCTCTCTTGAATAAAGCCTCTGATTGCTGAAGATATCGCGAAAAAGGATCAATCAGGATGACTCCAAGGTTCTTGTATGTAGGGTCTCTACGTGTGGATAAGCTCTCTGTGGTATGATGTGATTTGCTGGAATCACAAGGGGACTTACATTCGATGATTGAATGTCTGATCTGCTTTGAATATTGCTGGAACACAGGATTTCACTAGCTTTGATTTGCAAAAAAAGGAAAAAAGACGAGGGCAAGGAGAGAATCTAATCCTAATACTAAGGAATGTGGAAGCAATGATTGATCTTTGATGAAATTCTAACTAAGTCTTGTTTTGACATCATAGGAACATCTCCACAAGGTTAGTGCGATCTTCGAAGGAAAGCTTTATGATGTTCAAATCATCACTGCAGGCATAGACACCATCAGGTTGATGCATATCGATGAAGAAGCGACAATTGAAGTTAAGCTTAAGCTGAATGATTCCAGTTGACTACGCAAGGCAAGTCTGTAATCAACAAACTGCTAGTAGTATGGATATACGAATTTCACCATGAATCAAGCACATTTCTGCCACTCGTCTAATCATAAAATCAAACATGAGAAGTATAAAGACCATGCAAATTGTCGAATCGACCCATAAATTTCACCATTTCTTCAATGAAGTTACAAGTCTTTTACAACAACATCTTGGCAACAATCTTTGCCTTCTCTCTCTACTCTACTCTAATTGCTATTCTCTCTCTATCTTCTAACTGCTTCCAACTATTCCTAACTATTCTAACTATTGCTAATTAGCCTTTACAAAATGAAATGCCAAGGCTTATATAGTGCCCTCAATACAATTCGATGGCTTAGATCCATTCGAGATCAATGGCCAAGATTTTACAATGAAAACCCTAATTAGGGTTTGCTACAACCATTACATAACATTTAATGCTCAACCAATGATAAAATTGCATTGCTTGGACACATGTCCTCTCTGGAAAAATCGACCAATGGATAGTCGAGGTAGGTACATCGGAGTTTGTGCCACCTTCCATGAGTTAGGTACATTGAATCTGGAAATGCTGAGGTGGACCACACTGACTGGATGAGCGATGACTGGGATGCCACCTTGTCTGACACTTGTAATTTGGTAGATATTCAACTTAATGTTGTTGAGAAGCTAGCTTTAATTAATTCATCTAGAACTATTTGCTTCCTCAACGAACCCTTGTTCTAACTTCTTGTGTCCTTGATTTGCAGGATGATGATGTACCTCGCCTTGGAATGCTGGATTGGAAGAGGTCACCCTTGATGACGTTAGTCCAAAGAAGGCCGTCCTTGTCGATGCTAGGCTGGATCGAAGAAGGTCGTCCTTGTCCTCGCTTGATCGTCCTTGTCCTTGCTTGATCGTCCTTGATGAGAGCCTTCCGACTTGTAGATCCTTCGAGTTTGGGAGTCGCCATCTTGATACCTACACAACATTTCAAAATTAGTAACATATCTTGAAATCTAAAAATTAAACTTTAAAAGGAAGATTCAAGATTTTAATTAGGAAACTTCATGATAAATCTGGAGTTATCATTTCCTAATTTAGGATTTTCAAAGCAAAATTTAAATCTTCAAAAATGGTGCCAAGGTGATTACGCCATACCTCCACTTGGGAATTAATTCTAAAAAAAGATGCAAAAATAGGAGAATTCGCTAGGCAAAATGTAGATCAAGACCTCCCTTGGATAAAATGCACCTCCTTTAGCTTGGAAAAGAACTCCACCTTCCTCTTCAAAAATCTGGAAATTCGCCTTCAAATGTCTTCAAAAATCTGGAAATTATCCTCCAAACTAGCAAGAAATTCTCCTCTCCAATAGCCTTCAAGATGAATTTCGCCCTCCTCAAATTGCTCTTCAAGTTCGCATGAGAGATAATGCAAGAATGATTTGAATTATGAAAAACACACCCCAAATATATAGAGCGCTCACCATTTCACCTCCCATGAGGCCGACCTTGCAAGATAAGCCAAAAAAAATAAAATTTAATAAAAGGAGAGGCCGACCTTTATAAAATATTAAAATAATATCCCAAGCGCTCTCTTTTTAAATTTAATTTAATAATAATTAATTTAAAATGCCTTTACAATTAAAAAAATTCGATTTTTAAAAGGCTAAATTAATTAATTAAATGCCTTGTGCGCACCCCTTAAATGCCAATTTTAATTAAAAATATCAAGGCTCATCGAAATTTAGCATTTAATGCAATTTGAAAATGATGTTGGCGCCTAGACATGGGAAGAATAATGAATATTAACCTCATCGCTCTGGTCCCTGGCAGAGGGACAGGAGCGCCTAGGACAAAATAGGCTTCACTGGCGTCTTGCACTCTTCAAAATTATATTCAATAGACTCGTTATGCCTCCTTTTACTTGCCTCAAACTTAAAAAACTCATTTCACTTCGCCAAAACTTGTCTTATAAGAAAATCGCTCTGGTCCCTGAGAGAGGGACGGGAGCTATCATTGAAATTCGCCTTGGTCCCTGGCAGAGGGACAGGAGCGATTTTGCTTCTAGGGCCAATTTTCTCCTTCGAGGTGCAACCAAATTATATTCAATGAGTAAAATGTACCTCCCTCGTTCTTCTCAAATCGCGAAATCGTTCAAATCTTTCAAGGACAAGGCAATTTTGGATTTCAAGCTCCGGTCCTTCAGTGAGGGACAGGAGCGATTTTTGCTCTCAGGGCCAAATCTTTTTACTCTTCACTTCAAATTTCCTTCGCTGAGGAAAATATCACCTCTTTACACGCCATGAATAAAAGTTCGAGTCGAAACAAGGTCTAAAAATGTGCATATGAATAAAATCGCTCTGGTCCCTTGGTGAGGGACAGGAGCAATTCGCCTTGGACCCTTGGAGAGGGACATGAGCGCTTTTCGCTCTGGACCCTCAGTGAAGGTCAGGAGCGAAATTTGACTTTTCGAACTCTCTATCAGGACAATTTTAATGGAATATAACATTTCCTTCTATGTTTCTTCTTTCTTATACTTTAAGTTATATTCCATATATACTTTCAGGATGTTTGAGAGTGGTTTCAGACCTCCAGGAGTTATATTGCAAAATCTAGTTTTTTGAGGTTTTTCAGTTTCCAGACTTAGTCAAATTTCAGGATCAGGACATTCCAGACTTAGCCAAATTTCAGGATCAGGACTTTCAGACTTAGCCAAATTTTCAGGATCAAGACAGACTTAGCCAAATTTCAGAATCAAGACATCACTCAAGCCGGACTTGCTTATCCATGTGATCACCTGGGCGACACTCAAAATGCAAAGGCTAGCTTACAAAACCCTAAAAGACCAAAAAAAAAAAACCCTAAAAAGCAAAAAACATGGGTCCCCATTTGCAATGGGGCGATGTGTGAAAACGTCACAACAGTACCCCAGTACAATGCAATCTCTCATAAAGTGGAGAAAGGGAGGAAACCCGGGGAAAATAACTCCCCCCCTCCCCGCCCAAAAAAAGAGAGAAAATACAAGAAATCTCTCTAGAAGATGAGAAGAACAAAACCCCATGTGAGAAAAAAGTCCCCCCATAGGAGAGAAGAAGAGAGACCACGCAACCCCCCCTCAATGTAGAATCTCTTGTAGCGATGGTTGATAGCTTGATACCCAACAATGAATGCTGAAAATGATCCAAGCCCATCAAACAACATTCCTCCCCTTAGGAAGAAATAAAACCATAAAAGTATGCAAATATTTTTCCCATTCCAAAAAGGAATATGAGGGAAGAAAAATCAAGATGAATGAAGTCTCTAAACTCTACTCAAGTGTCCCCATGTTGATGCTGAAAGGTGCAAAATCCAGAAACAATGATGATCCCTCCAAATGCTTCTCAAAGGTCTCCACACCAATGCCAAACTGTGACTGATGATGATATAGCGAAGGAATCAGAGGGACTGAAGATGCCATCAAAACATTTGAAGAGATGATGCAACTCCATATGAGCTAACATTAAAATGAATATGAACATCCTCAACAGTGTCCTCCAAGTCTACAAGATAGTGCTCACAAAACAAACCTGCAATACCTGTCAGGTACTCATCCCATGTAGTTGTATCTGGAAGACAATGAATAGCTTTCTGCACTAAATCATTGGAAGCTCTCAGAGAAGCAATACTAAATTCTGTAAATGCAATAGCAAATGGAGGAGATGGAATGCATGGCTCAAAAACTAGATCATATGTGTGAATACCTAGATTCAAGTAACCAAAATTCTCCTCAGAATCGTAATCCGCAGTAGAAGTGTGATCAACAGCCAAAGGGTCAAAGCCATCATCAAAAGAAAAATTTGAAAATTTGTATAGCTGAGATGCGTGATCAACCATCCCAGTAGCAATAATCTCTATGCTCTACAAATCTCTAATGATAACTTAATCAAGTGTAAATTCCAAAGACTTCCCTACTCCACCATGAGTAATCTGATAAATGGAAAGAAGATTATTGGACAAATGAGGTACACACAATACTCATTGAAAGTGCCATGCATGATAACAACGGATACCCTTCCTAATTACATTCATTTGTGAATTGTTACCCATCAAAATGGGTGGCATAACACAAGACTCAAAAGAAGAGAACATAAACTATGAGGGTCCATAAGATGTGAAGCTCCAAAATCAACAAGCCATCTCCTTAATCCAATACTTGTAGTAGCACAAAGAGCTTTTCCTTTTGATGATGTAGAAGCATAACCAACATGGCCTTTTAGCTTTCTCTTAGTAGATTCTTAGTTTGATGAAGATGGAGATTCAATGATCCCTTTGTTGTTCTCCTCAAGAAGATCTGTGAGGCCGATCTACTTCTTCATACATTTGTGCTCACCATACCCAAGTTTCTTGCAATAGGCACACTTAAGTTTCTCTTTCTTAGGTTTCCATTGTCCTTGTTTTCCAATGTTGGTTTTGGAGGCCTCAAATTTTTGTTCTTTGGTCTCATTGTCCTAAGTGTTTTGTGTCTTCCCTTGATTGTTTGAACCCTGTTGTTTCCCAATCCCACCAAAGAGTGTTAGTCAAGTCAACAATGAAGTTATCTAGAGAAGGCATACTCAAGCAGTTCCAAGAGCCCTTTTGGTGGAGTAGAAGGCAGATACAAACACAAAATAATCAGGGCCTAGTTTGGAGAGTATTGAAAGAACAAGTTGATCATCCCTTTTGTCTATTTCACATTCTTTTAACTGCAACCTTAATGATTTGAACTTAGTGAAGAAGTCCTCTAGAGTGTCAATAAAACTTGGATTCAAACTTAGAAGCTCAGTTTTTGACACATGACCTTTCATTTCATCTACCTTCTCAAAGACTTTTTCTAATGCAATCCAAACTTAATTCTCTACATGAAAGAGAAGTTCAAGAGATACATTCAAACACAGAAATCCAAAGGCTTGATCACACTTATTAAACTGCTTTTCTTTAGCTTCCTCAACATGTTCTTTCTCAGTGCCCACAGAACATTTAGTTTCTAGTCGTGAAAGTTAAAGGGTGTTAAAGGCGTGAAGGACTGAAGTCTGATTTGAATCCATTCTTGAAGAAAAATGTTGCAAAAGAAAAGAAAAATCGAAAGAAATGTTGTGGAAGTGACAAAGCACAACACAAGAACCCCCTCTTGATTCAATTTGAAAACCCTTAAATTGGCCTCTCCTTCACTACTTCTAATGATTCAAATCACAAATTCATGATCTCTGCACAAGGCTTTGCTAGAACAAAATATGACGACAAAAATATGTACCCATATACAAAGCAAGAATTTACATGCAAATAGTGTTTTTTAGAAAATACCAAACCAACAAACTAAACCAATCCCACCCTAATACCATATGAGAATTTGCAAGATCAACTGGATCAATGCTTGTACCGGTTTGAGCCACACGAGTCAAGCTCACATACACTCTTGCTGCAAGTAAACAAAAAACACAGATTGGAATCGCTAAATGCTGAATGAAAGGATGAATTGGCTGACAATAATAAGTACATAAATTGGCCAATAGTCCTCTAAATTTAGTGGAGCCAAAATAGGCATGTCAATTTAATTAAGACTCCCTAAAAATATTGCAACCAAAAATAGCATGAGACTAAAGATAAACTCCTACTCAACTAGTACTCCTAAGCAAGCTTAACTCCTTGTGTAATTATCCATGTGCATGTACATGCAAGAGATTATATACACTAACAATATGAAATATACATTATTGTATGTACACTTACTCCTCACATTTTTTGTAAATGGAAACACTCTCTTTCACACACTAAAGCTGTATTTGCAAAAAATATAACAGCTCTATAGAACATTATTTTATGACCAACAAAATACTTCAACTCGAAGAATTACTATTGCAACATTTATCCTTCATACTCATCATTGTTAAATCACAAGTTTTTCTCAATTTTTTAATTTTTTCTCAGGAGAGTGCCTTTGTTGAAATTAATATTGCAGTGCTACAGCTTAACAAAGTCTTTTGCACCAGCTCTCCGATAAGTACGGAATTAGTTTATAATTCTCCTGATTAACTTGGAGATCTTTCAAACTCCTTCCAAACCATATTCCTTCCAGTCTGCCAATGCTGCTGCCTTATGTCACACTTTTGTTGAAGAGAGAATCTGTTCAATGCTGTTTACTACACTAGGAGACTACTGCAGTGAGTCCCTTTAAAGATTGAAAGTATGCCGTATTTTTTTTGCCATCAGTATCAAACCGATCAAAATTTGTCACAATCAGATTATGACTATTTAGACTATAAACAGAGTTGGGTCTGATTTGCTTCTCTTGAAATTTCTTTTCTTCACGCATAAATCACTACTTAACACTCTTAAGGTCTTCCGTGGACTCAACCTCAATACTTCTCTAGATCACTGATCAAATCTAGTAGATCTTAAAGATTTAAACTTCCTGAGCAACAAGGGAGACGAAATCATGGCTTACTTCTTACTCTAACCAATGCCATAGCAAATTTATCCTCTGCATTAGTTCATCATTAAAACTTGAAGCATCCTTGCCCATGATTCTTGACCTAGTTGTCTCTTGTCATTGTTGGTATTTTGGATGTGTTGCACTGGTTTTGTCATTGATGTCAACACTTGTCAACACCTATCAGCACTGGAGATCTTTGGTTATGTTCACCGGCATGTTCAGTGACTTATGCACAGTCACCGGTATTTGGTTCACCAGCAGGTTATATTGTCAACCGGCACTGAGGATGACTTGGAGATTACTTGGTTATGTCGAAGACATTGTTTGGACACTTGGTTTTGGTGATTTGGTTATTGGTCTAATCAAGTTTGCATATTTGTTGTTACCGGCAAATAGGTCTAGGTTATGGACCGGCAAGCATCATCTATTCCAGATCAGCGCGGCACGTTATGGAGATGATTTGTTATTATTGTAAATGCATTGAGCCGACATAATGCATCACATATTGACTCATATGTAATTGATTTTATTGTAATATTCTTAGTGAGTCGACCTACACAATTGGTCTTAGGTTTTGGTATAAATGTAAGATCTCATTTGTGAGATTGATATGGGAATGTAAGAAGGATTGTAATAAGGTATATGCGAATATAAGCAAAGCTATACATGCAGACATCAGTTGAAGAATGAAGGAAGGTTTTTGAGAAGGCAATCAGAGCTTAACCGGTACTGAATCCAGCATATGAAGATGCTATTTTGAGCAGTACATTATCATTGGATCTAACCATCCAATTGTAGTCAATGTGACTTTCATCTTGTGATTGAGCAGTGAGCTCTAGGCAGTTGGCCTTTCTGCATGTGCAGACCCTATATTGTACACATGTACTATCTGCAGTAGTATTATTTGATTGTGGGTAAGGTTTCCCACCGTGGTTTTTCCCCTTACAGGGTTTCCATGTACAAATATCTGTGTTATGTGTGTGGATGTTATTTGTCTTTCTGTTTCATGCATTAAATTTTACCGATACTGTAATTAACTATTCAACTGTCAACCAGCATCAAGTTTGGTTTACCGATATTATGCATTAAGTTTGGTTAAGTGTAAATTGGATTGAAATTAATAGACAACTGATTCCCCCCCCCCCCACTCTCAATTGCCTCCGGGTCCTAACAATTGGTATCAGAGCTAAGTCCTCTTTTTGCAGAAGCTTAATAGCTTGAAGAGATTCTATGGTAACTAACTATTTCAGGAAGGACAATCTGAAGCTTGATGGAACTAACTATGATATATGGAAGATCAGAATGGAGACACATCTGAATTGCATTGGAAGAGACATATGGGATGTTACAAAGAATGGCTATGTTGGTCCTACTCAAGGTCAACCTACTCCACCAACCTTGGCTAAAGATGAGGAAAATGATTGCAAAGCAAAAGAAGCACTTTTGAGCGCTTTATCAGATCAGCTAGTCATGGGATTATCAGACAGATCTACTGCTAAAGCTATTTGGGACAAATTGGAGACATTGAATGAAGGTGATACCACAGTCAAAATTGCAAAACTGGAATGCTTCCGGGTCAAGTATGAAAATCTGAAAATGGAAGAAGATGATAGGATTTCCGCTTTTATGGAAAGAGTTAATGATATTGTTTTGGGTATACAATGTTGTGAAGGATCCTTAAGTGAAGATGAGATTGTTTCTAAGGTTTTAAGAGCATTGCCACCCGCATATAAAATGAAAGTAACTGCTATTAATGAATTGAGAACTATGCCTAATGCATCAGTATCTAGAGACACCTTGGTTGGAAAACTTTCAGCTTTTGAACTTGAGGAATTTGGTCCTGTTGCTACTATTAAGACAAATTTAGCATTTAAAGCATCATCATCTACAGCATCATCATCATCATCTGAGAAATCTGATTGGAAAGCACTTTATGCAAGAGAACTTGAAGCACTATTCGCAAGAAGAATGCCTAAAGGTCCAGTTGGAAGTAAGTATGAAGGTAAAGCACCATTTAAATGTTTTAACTGCAATAAAATTGGCCATATGGCATCTAGGTGTCCTGATAGACATGCAAGATTGAGAGAAGAAGCTAAAAGAACATATAAGCCTAACCCTGATTATCAGAAATACAAATTCAAGAAGAATAGAGACAAATCATGTTACCTCGTTGATGAAGGAGTTACTGATGATTCTGATGAGGAACCGATAGACAGTGGATGGGCTTTTGTTGCAATAACCGAAGGTCAACCGGCACCTACTGTACAACCGATAGAGCAAGGCCTGGCTGCTAAAATTGAAAAGGTTGAATGGATCATTGATTTCGGATGTTCACATCATATGACTGGTGATAAGAGTAAATTCTTGACTTTTCAGGAATACAATGGAGGTCTAGTAAGATTTGGGGATGATAAAGCTTGTTTGATCAGAGGAAAAGGAACTATATCTTTTGATGGTAAGCACAATACTGATAATGTTTACTATGTTGAAAGTTTGAAGCATAATCTTTTGAGTGTTGGTCAATTAGTTGAAAAAGGATTTCAATTACAATTCAAGAATGGTAAATGCAAAATCTTGAACAGAACTAGTTTGGAAATTGCAACCGATAATCAAACTAGAGGTAATATCTTTCACCTAAATAACAATGAGAAGACATGCTTGATTGCACATATTGATGAAAATTGGTTATGGCATAAGAGACTTTGTCATGTAAATTTTGATTGCATTGTGAAAATCAGTACAACTAAGGCAGTAAGGGATTTACCTAAGATTGTTAAACCTCACAATCCGGTATGTAAGGAATGTCAATTTGGAAAGCAAGTTATAACAACTTTCAAGAGTATTCCAGAGAAATCTAACAATGTTTTTTATTTAATTCATACTGATTTATGTGGTCCAGCAAGAACTAGAAGTCTACAAGGAGATAGATATTTTATGCTAATCATTGATGACTATTCTAGAATGTGTTGGATTACTTTTCACAGGGAGAAATCAGAAGCTTTTGGGAAATTCAAATTATTCAAAGCAATGGTAGAGAATGAAACCGGCAAAAAAATCAAATGTTTGAGATCAGATCAAGGAGGTGAATTCACATCTAAGGAATTTAATACATTCTGTGAAGTGAATGGAATCAGAAAACAGTTATCAGCACCTCGGACACCCCAGCAAAATGGAGTTGTGGAAAGGAAAAACAAAACTATCTTGGATGCAGCTAGAAGCATGATATCTGAAGCAAACCTACCTCATGTGTATTGGAGAGAAGCAGTCAATACAGCGGTTTACACATTCAACAGAGTTCACATCAAAGGTGAAACCGGTAAGACCCCTCATGAACTTTGGTTTGGTAATACTCCTACTCTTAAATATTTCAGAATATTTGGAAGCAAATGTTATATTAGAAGAGATGAGTATGTTGGCAAATTTGATCCTAGAAGTGATGAAGGAATATTTCTTGGCTATTCATCTAAGAGCAAAGCATATAGATGTTTTAACAAAAGATTGCAGAAAATTGTTGAGAGTGCAAATGTGAAGATTGATGAACAGTTTAGAGGTAATTCAAGGTCTATAGACCCTGAACCGGCAATAGAGATAATCACAAATGAACCTACATTGAGTACACCGGTACAAAATGTTGACCCAGCCACACAGGCATCATCTGAAAATTCCACAGTGACTGAAGAACAGCAGAGAGTGAATACACCCAGGTATGTAAGACCGAATCACTCTGAAAGTCAGATAATTGGAAATAAGTATCAAGGAGTTATGACAAGAGGAAGACTAGCAAATGAAGAGGTATGTTTAATTTCTCAAATTGAACCAGTATCTATTTTTGAGGCATGTGAAGATACACATTGGATTAAAGCTATGGAAGATGAATTGGAACAAATTGAAAAGAATAACACAGGGACATTGGTTCCCCGGCCTAAAAACAAAAATGTAATTGGAACTAAATGGGTTTTCAGGAATAAACTTAATGAAGATGGTAAGGTAATCAAAAACAAAGCAAGATTAGTGTGTAAGGGATATTCACAGAAAGAAGGAATTGATTATAATGAAACCTTTGCACCGGTGGCTAGAATCGAGGCAGTCAAACTATTCTTGGCTTTTGCAGCACACAAGATCTATAAAGTATATCAAATAGATGTTGAATGTGCATTTCTGAATGGTGATCTTGAAGAAGAAGTTTACATTGAACAGCCTGATGGATTTTCTTTGACATGTGACAAAGATATGGTATGCAGGTTAAGGAAAGCTTTATATGGATTGAAGCAAGCTCCAAGAGCTTGGTATGCTAAATTGGATAAATATCTTTTGAAGCTTGGTTACACTAAAGGTAATGCAGACAGCAACTTATATTACAAAGTGACTAATGATGACATCTTGGTTATTGAAGTTTTTGTTAATGATATCATTTTTGGAGGAGAAGATGGATTGTGTAAAGACTTTTCTAATAAGATGCAAGAAGAATTTGAAATGTCTATGATTGGAGAGATAAAATTCTTTTTAGGAGTGCAGATTTCACAGACTGATAAAGGTATATTCATAAGTCAAACAAAGTACTTGAAGGAGTTATTGAAGAAATTTGGCATGGAAAACTCTAAACCGGTAATTACACCTATGACTACAACTGATAAACTATCTTTGAAGGATGAATCAAAACCTGTTAATCCGACAAGATACAAATCTATGATAGGAGGTTTACTGTATTTGACACAAACAAGACCTGATATTATGAATGCAGTATGTATTGTTTCAAGATTTCAGAGTAATCCTAAAGAAAATCATGAATCAGCAATGAAAAGGATTTTCCGATATCTACAAGGCACAACAAATCTTGGTTTATGGTATCCTAGAGATGAAAATTTTGATTTATGTGCATACACAGATGCTAATTGGGCAGGAGATGTAGATGACAGAAAAAGCACCACCGGCGGAGCATTTTTTCTTGGTAGCAGACTTATTTCATGGTTGAGCAAGAAACAAAGTTGCACATCTTTATCAACAGCAGAATCAAAATATGTTACAGCAGCAACTAACTGTACACGGGTATTATGGATTAAGCAAATGTTGAAGGACATAAAGGTAAAATGTAAAGAACCTATAATCATTTACTGTGATAATATGGCAGCAATTGATATATCTAAGAATCTGGTATTTCACTCTAAAACTAAACATGTTTCTATCAAATTCAATTTTTTAAAAGAGAATGTTGAAGCAAAGGAAGTGAAATTGGTTTATGTGAATACTAAAGAGTAAATTGCAGATATCTTTACTAAGCCTTTGCCTAAGGAAACTTTTGAATATCTCAAAGAACAACTTCGGGTAATACCCTCACCGGTAGAGACTTAGACAGATGGAGACTGGCATCAGACCGGCAGATTTGAACAAAAAACTTTTTTCCGGCTTTGATGAGGAGAGCTACTTCTCAGGGGGAGTAGTTGGTAATTGGTAGTTGGTATTTTGTAAACAGTTCTATGGACTTTTGTATCTGGTTTTTGTATTGCTTTGACATTTGATGTCAAAGGGGGAGAGATATCTATGGAAAAACACTTTATCCTTTGGGGAGAGACTATTCATTGGGAGAGATTGTTACTCTCTGTATCTGTATTTTGATTTCTGGTTAATGATCTCTTTGGGAGATTGTTGGTTTTTGGTTTTTGGCATTTCTGTTTTGGCACTTGAATGGTTTTTCCATCTTGTGTTGCCATCAATGCCAAAGGGGGAGATTGTTGGTATTTTGGATGTGTTGCATTGGTTTTGTCATTGATGTCAACACTTGTCAACACCTATCAGCACTGGAGATCTTTGGTTATGTTCATCGGCATGTTCAGTAACTTATGCACAGTCACCGGTAGTTGGTTCACCGGCAGGTTATATTGTTCACCGGCACTGAGGATGACTTGGAGATTACTTGGTTATGTCAAAGACATTGTTTGGACACTTGGTTTTGGTGATTTGGTTATTGGTCTAATCGAGTTTGCATATTTGTTGTTACCGGCAAATAGGTCTAGGTTATGGACCGGCAAGCATCATCTATTCCAGATCAGCACGGCACGTTATGGAGATGATTTGTTATTATTGTAAATGCATTGAGCCGACATAATGCATCGCATAATGACTCATATGTAATTGATTTTATTGTAATATTCTTAGTGAGCCAAGGTTTTGGTATAAATGTAAGATCTCATTTGTGAGATTGATATGGGAATGTAAGAAGGATTGTAATAAGGTATATGCGAATATAAGCAGAGCTATACACGCAGACATCATTTGAAGAATGAAGGAAGGTTTTTGAGAAGGCAATCAGAGCTTAACCGGTACTGAATCCAACATATGAAGATGCTATTTTGAGCAGTACATTATCATTGGATCTAACCATCCAATTGTAGTCAGTGTGACTCCCATCTTGTGATTGAGCAGTGAGCTCTAGGCAGTTGGCCTTTCTGCATGTGCAGACCCCATATTGTACACACATATTATCTGCAGTAGTATTATCTGATTGTGGGTAAGGTTTCCCACCGTGGTTTTTCCCCTTACAGGATTTCCACGTACAAATATCTGTATTATGTGTGTGGATGTTATTTGTCTTTCTGTTTCATGCATTAAACTTTACCAGTACTGTAATTAACTGTTAAACTGTCAACCGGCATTAAGTTTGGTCCTAACAGTCATCAGTAATATCTTCAGACACAACTAGTCCTCAACTTTGCACAATCTCAAGGGTTTTGGATTGCTTGTATAGATCTCATCATGTCAACCAACTCAAGGTCACATTGTCCTCTTTGATTTCTGCCATTTCTCCTATGGATCACCTAGAATGCAACAATGCACAAAAAATTCTAAAATAGGGTTACCACTAACCGTTCAATGACCTGGAAAATTAGTAGTCTCTTGTACCAATTGACGCAATCACAAATAGAACTTCTAATCATTGAAGCCTAAATCCTCAAAAAATCCTGATTTTTGCAATTTTTTAAAAAATCCCCAGCCGATATGATTTTTTCCCCAAAAAATTGCAATTTAATCAGCCACGATTTTCAATGATGTTCAACAATTTTTACAGGTTTAAATCGCAAATAAATCATAAAAATAAATCACCTAGTAAACGCATTTACTGTCCACCAACCTATCATGATAACCTAACTCTGCAAAATCTCTATTTAATTGGGTTTTTTTGTTGATTTTTGGCACAGAACTGATCACTAGCCTTTAGGACGTGGTTCACCATAAGATTCACCAAATTTCATTAAGATGCTGAGGCAAATCGGAGGCAGGCAACCTAAAATAAATATATATTTCTAATAGATGTTAAGGACATTAAAATAGAGACATGTTCTTTGGTATGCTTCTATGTTTGATGTTAAGGACATCAACATGGAATGGTTAAGAGATGAACTGTCTTTTTATTAGTATTCCACACTACTATCATTTGCCTTCAACTCATCGCAATGCTTTCCATGTATATAAATCGAAAGACACAATTTAGTGGAAAATAGTAGACAATATCATAAATACTAAGTAAGGCTTCTATTTGATTTTTTAACATATCTAAACCTTATAATACTTGACAAAAGTAAATATAGAGAGCTAGACTAAACTGAAACAAAACTCTATTGGCTTGATATCAACCTAAAGAGGTTTTTTTTCTTGGAATTCTTGTGATCATGACTATTCAAAAGAATTTGAACATTTCAATTGTCAACAATGATACCAAGATGGTTGTTTAGATTATCAAGGTTAGGTAAGAACAAATTTCCTTTTCAAATGCTAACAAAATGTGATAATTTGGAGCTTCGATTTGACATTGGCCATCAAGTTTTAAAGACTAGTAGGTAGGATAGTGACAATTGTATAATCAAGTGGGAAGTAAAAGTATATACATAATAGCATATAGACATTGTGGAACTGGAAGCAGAATAGTTCCTATCAGAAAGATAAAAATCAGCTTGTAGTGCTGAAAAAAATGAACTGTAGCAACATTTTATATCAAAATGAAGAATTGTTTTGTTTATATTTAAATTTTCTATATATTCTATAGGCTTAGTGTTTTGTTAATTGGTGAAACTCGCTGCTTAAATGCATGCCCTGCAATTGTTAGGGAACTAAACTCCATTTAGGCTCACCATATACATGGAGGTTCAGAAGGACTGCAAGGAGTACAATAGCAATACATGAATGCTTTAGACATGTAGAGTAGCATTCCATGCATGTTAAATAGGTATCAAGCAATCTAATACATGCCTTGAGAGAAGTCATGCCCTAGTCTTGTGGGCTTATTTATCTTAATACCTCCCGAAGCAAGTCTCATATATTTTCTCTTTAACAATCCAAATAGATTTCTGCAGAAACTATCCCATTGAAAGGGACTGTTTCTCATGCTTTAATTTTTCATTGAAACTTGTACGCTAATCTCTCAAATTCTCAACTCAAAGTCCCAATGTTTTTAATTCCATCATCCACTTCTATACAAAATCAAGAAAAATTTACATGCATAATAATAGCTAAAATTGTGGCTCAAACAGTAGCTCTCTTCTTTTGTACTAGCATGTCTTTATTATCTAAAGGAAAAATATTTAACACTTCCTTACTGTTTTACAAATCTGCTAAAATAGTTATCAATGAGAACATTTCAATATCATTTGTGGTCTTTTGAGATGTACGATATTGTTTCAAGAGCGTTTTCTATTACTCTATCCTTAGCTATTTGATTCAAAATCTATTAAGTTGAACTTTGCAATTACTTCCTTTGTCATATAATTTCCCTTTCACACTCTTAATATAGTTCCCTTTCACACTATTCTAGAAATTGCAAGTATTATTAAATCATAAACATGAACCACTTGATTCCTGTTTTGTAATTTATGTCTGCTCAGCAAAAGAAACTGTCTTTATAATGACTTTCTTGAGCCTGAGGATTTTGAGATCTTGGAGGCCAACCTGGATGGTCACGAGGTTGAACGATTTAGGAGAGGCTTTGAACTAGTAGCTTCATCAAAAAGACCTGCAGCCATCTAGCATAGCTCTGTTTGTAGTAGCAAGAGTCATTGGCTACATTTAATTTTTTAGAACTTTGTACTTTGTAATTGAAATTTTGTCAACTGTAACTGTCTAGTTATTACTTATGCACTATGAAGTATGCTCTATGCAATGCAATGTAATCAGCAATGTGAATATAAACAACTAAATCTTATTTTCTACAATCATGGGTTAAACTCTATATTATTTACTCTCAATATCTCTATGCTATGGAAATGCCCTTAAATTTCAAAAAACAGTAGTTTTCATCTTCGATTTCTACAATTTTTTACGTTTTTTAGTTCAATCCAAGATATGCAATTCATTTTTGGTTTAGGAATCAATAAAAAAACACCAAGAGATTGTTTCATCAACATTGTTACCGCTCCACTTGTGACTCTACTGCAGCAATTATTGCCTTTAGTTTTTGAAAAAGGAACATTTTGTCAAGAAAATCCAACAAACTTGCCCTCATTCAAAATTATCTGCCTCATAATCATTAGTTATTGTGATTTAAACTTTCTATCTATGGAAAGGGAAAATGTCAAAACATTATCCACGCTAAAATAGTAGCAGCATATACTACAATAACAAAAGCAAGTAATCAAGTTTCAGCTCTCCCAATAAAAAGGATGATCTTCTTGCTATTGTAGTGTTGTTTATATTCTATAAATTGTCTAAATAAATTAGAGTCTTATGTTATCAAAAATTAAATGAAAAGACAAGTACCAGTGCTCTCCATACAAAGGATTATCTTCTTGCTATTGGAGCACTACTTAACTTGTATGGACTGCCTAAATAAATTTAATTCCTATGTACCAGAAACTGAATGGAAAGGGTTTCTCACATTGAATATCCTACTGCTTTATAAATCAAGTTTCCTTAGATCATTTCTGGCCTAAAACAAATGGCTGGCAAAATTAGCAACAAAAAAACTAACCATTAATCATTCAATTATAATCCATAATAACTCAACCTTTTGACCTGTTGCCTGCATATCTCTATTAAGACGGACTTCCTTTCCTCATCTCCTAATGAAATGTTTGCAGATTCTCTATTGTACACATTTTATTTCCAGGTATCCTCTAATTGTTTCTGATAGTTATGTGACATTTTCCAGTCATCTCAAAGAATTTAAAGAACCTACTTGTGTTAGGAAAAGTCCTAGAGTACATCTTGATCTGTTCAAGATATAGCTGTGTGTTCATAAAATATTGAATGATTTTTTACTTTTTTGTATGGAGACACTTAAATTTTATTAATTTCTGAATATGTACTCAAAAGCCAAAAACATTTCAAGTGCCTGAGATCTTAAAACCATTTTTTCTCAGCCCAACCCATATTCCTTTTGTTTCCCATTTCTGGCAAAATATTTGAATTTTCTACTGATCACTCAATTATATAAATGACTCCAGCAGATGTCAACAGGATATGTCAATTACTTGACATCAACAAATGGTTTTTCCTATCAATGACTACCTCGATAAAAAGCTTTGGCATGGACTTCATAATAACACACTATTTTATGTCTTTGAGACTTTGACTGATATCACAACTTGCCCTACAACCACCCTGTAATGTACGGACATAATCAAACATTCCTTAACATTTGTTGGACATGGTTTTATTTTCATCTGCAAATCAGTTCATCATGTATCCTGAGAGGACCAAGGATGTGGAAAGTATTTTAAGTTTATGGACCTGCAGTTTTCATTGCCTTCAACCCTTAATTTTAGTTCTGTTGGTGATCATGGTCAAGTACATATTTTAATTTTCTTTTATGGGGTGGTAATATCCTTTGTCTGTTTTATGTAAAACATTTCATGTTCATTTGCAGACATTATGGTTGAAGTATGATTTATCCAGTCATGTACCAGTGTATATTTCTACAAAAAAATTCACACTGAGATTAAAAGTCACATACGCTTCTTCTATCTGGGAATACTCATGGAAACTTGTATTACTATGAACCGCTTTGAATTTATTCTATCATGGAAATTTCTATTACCATGAACCGCCTAAATACATCCCTTGTAATTACTAAGAAAAAAACAGTTCATCCTTCACATTGGTTTGTGTGTGCCAAATTTAAAATGAGATTGACAAAATTTTAGGAGTGGAAAAACAACCTGCACAAAGAATGAATTTGGTTTGATTTAATTATTTACAATAAATCAATTTAATTATTTCATGCCCGACAGCTAATAGTGTAATAATAATGAGGGCATTTGTAAGAGGCGCCCTAAAATAAATTCCCATCACTCCAAAAAGGTAGCCCACAAACCCTACAGAAATGTGATGAGATTGTGTTGTAACAAACATGATTTCATTAGAGAAGTTTATGTTTAGAATCTTAAGAATGCCATCCAATCGTATCCTACATTGCAATAAAAGTGGTCAACCACCATTTGGTGAGGTTCATCACAAAAAAAGTGGTCAATCTTACCAAGTGGTTGGGATGTTGTGTAACAAGTATGTTTAAAACAGAATGTAACCTAAGCTTAACCCAATTAGCCAAGTGACCAGGTTGTGATGAGACAGAAAAGGGTTTATTCAAGTGTAACTCAGGTTTAGAATCTTAAGAATGTCATCAGAGCTTATTCTAAATCACAGTAAAGACGGTCAACCAACATATGGTGAGATACACTACACTAAATATGACTGATATTACCAATTGATCAGGATGTGATGTGGCAAATATGTTTGTAACAGAAGGTGAATTAAGCTTAGCCCAAGTAGCCAAGTGATCAGGTTGTAATGAGACAACTATGGATTTGTTCATCTGTAACTCAGGTTAAAAATCTTAAGAGTGTCATCCAAACTTGTCCCTAATCACAATAAAAGTGGGCAACCACCATGTGGTCAGGTTCACCACACTAAACATGACCAATGTTACCAAGTGATCAGGATGTGGTGTAACAAACATGTTTAAAACAGAAGGTGAATTAGGCTTGTACCAAATAGAAATAAAGGTACACCATACTCGCCAAATAATGAGTTTCCGTTGTGTATCTTAAGAGTGTCATCCGAGCTTGTCCCTTATCACAATAAAAGTGGGCAACCAACATGTGGTGAGGTTCACCACACTAAACATGACCAACGTTACCAAGTGATCAGGAACATGTTTAAAATTAAAACAGAATGTGAACTAAGCTTGTCCCAAATAGAAATAAAGGTGTCCTATACTCACCAAGTAATGTGTTTCCATGCAATAGTGAATAAAGATTGTCCATTCACTACCAAGTGATGAGTTTGTGGTGGTGTACCAAAATCAGGTACATTCTAGTGTTAACAAGATATGTAATCTTAAGAATGAGACCCAAGCTTATTTCAATCCCTAACAAAGGCAAAGCATAACCTTGCCCATGATTTACCCCAAAAAGTTAAAATGCTCATGGTGTAATGGTCTGTACAGGTTTAGAAGCAGGGGGGAAATGAAGCCATTGTGACACAAGATATTAAAGTTGTAACAATAAATGTCTACGAAGAAATAGCGTGACAAAATATTCTCATCCCTAACCTTGTGGCCACTGACCAATTATGCTTTCCTTAACTGTAGAAATGGTACTGGCTGAATCATATTTGTGAGGTCCAATATCTGTGCCATCATGAAGACGGAACTTGAGTTCCAGCAAGTCCACATCTGCCATTGCAATTCTCCCTACAATAAATCTGCATCAACATGCAAAATCAATTTATTGTCATGCCCATTGTGTAGTATTGTAATCCTTCTCAGGGTCTTACAGATTAACACAAGAAAAAACAAGATGAAAGCTAGAGGTGCTAGTGTGCTCTGTGCTCTGTGCTCTGTGATCTGTAGGTCCACTTGTCTTGTGATTATTACAAATGTTATGACAGAAAAGTCATACAAGAATGGTTAATCTGAATCATACGAATAGGTCATCCAAAGAGGACTCAAATACGTAAATATTTTAGAAGTTCAATTTATTTATATTATATAAGCATGAAATTGTAGCGGAAAATGTCTACTTCCAAAAATAAGATACAAGTGCTTTATAGATTAATGATGATAGAAACAACAGAACTTACTATGTGGAAATATATTTTGATGAATCCAATTACTTTATGTACATTTTATACCCCTGTGAAAATTTGTTAAAATGGCAAAATTTGAATTTTTATAACCTTCTACTGATATTCTGGCCAAGTATTCAATGCTTCAACAAATTGCATGATTTGTAAGCCACAAGGTGACAGTTCAAGTCTCCCCAGCCTAGTACCATTAAAAAAAAGAGTATTCAATACTACACGAAATTAAAAATCCCACAAAAATCAAAATGTCTCCCTAATTATGCTTCCCTAATGATGAGTGACATGTCGTATGAAAACTTCAACACAGGTTATGCACAATAAATATCGGCAAATATTTTTGTAAAATCTGTCGTCTAATCTTCTCTTTTTTAATAAAAACAAGAGAATTGGCTAAAAAAAAAAAAAAAGAAGAAGATATCCCATAAAATAGTAATACATTTATCGTATATAAAACACTGATGATGTGTGAGATAGCTCTCTGAGAAAGCATGTACAGAAAACATGAAACTTTGTAAGACCTATATATTTTGACCAATCTCGTAATCTTATATACATTTTATACGAAAACATGGCAAGTTCTTAGGTGATCAATTGATAACTGAAAACTTAACTTATTTATTTTTATTTATGGAAATTTAGCCAACTGGGGCAGAGAAAATAGCCCTACAAAAGCACCCTATTCGAGCCCTGAATACTAAACCCGAAATTAAAATTTCACAAAAAAATTACATAAATTTTAAATTAAGAGACAAAAACACTGAAACAAAAAGAAAATACCTGAATGAAGTAAAATTTCGTTTCGAACATCCGAGCCTGCCTCGCAACCTCAAACCAAAAAAGCCCTTCAATATGACAAATTGTGAAACCCTATATACAGTCCTGCGATTGTAGACTATATTAGTGCAATTTACGTGCACTGCAGTTTAAATCAGAATAACACATGATAGTCTAAAAATCTGATGATATACTAACGTGCATTCAATTGTGCTTATATCTCGGTACTTTCTTGAAGCAGTGTATATGATCAACTCAAATTTTGAAATAGAAAGTGAAGAAATTTTTAATATTACTAATACTGCAAGCTGTATTCACTGCAGTTTGTGAACGAATCTCCTCAATTACACCAAACGTGTTACAGAACATTTGAAAACGAAATTTTTTGGCTTTTTTTGTTTCGTTTTTGTTTTCTTTTCAAATGCGTCCAGATTACCTCCATAAACTCCACCGGCAGCTCCAGCTTGCTCTTCGGAATTGTCCGACTGCGATGTAATCAAGGAAAATTCGGGCGATGTAAAATTCAAACAAGAAATTTGAAGGAAATTTTATGCACAAAAGCTGGCAAATAAGAAAAAAAAATCTGTATACAATTTTAGGGATTGAAACATCGGCGAGCATGGAAAAAACAAATATTTCCGGAGGACTGTGTACGTTTTACGCGCTTTGGTGGGCAAATCAGTTGATCGGCTTCTGGTTATGGTTGCCACGTGGACGCTTTAGAACTCCTGGATGGTCACCCACCGATTCCGTCCCTTTCCCTTTCTTAATCACCACCTAAATTAGTTAACTTGAAGGGCAGAGGAATTGTTGTTTATTTTACACGCCTAGTAAAAGGTATTTAACTAGCCTATTGTGTTTTGGTAAGGAGAATTATACAGATGAAAAGGATGTGACATGATTTACATCATAATAATAATAATTATAATAATAAGTTTTAATATAGTCAATGAATTAATAGGTTATTAAATAGTTTTAATATAGTTAATAAATTTATAGGTTATTATATTTAGGTTGGATTTTTGGTTTTGAAGGAAATTGATTTTGTCAAATTTGTTTATAAATAATTGAAGTTTTTAAATTAAAGGTCAAGGATTGTGGGGTATATGTTTAGTTGAGTTCACTCATAAATAATTAAAAAATTTAATTTAATGTGAAGAGTCTCAAATTTGTTTAGAGACGATTAAATTTTTTATTAAAAATTGAGGATTAATGGGTGTCTACTAAGTTCAATTTGTCTACAAATAGACTTCTTTAACTAGAAGTGGAAATCTTAAAGGCATCCACTACCAAATTCATGTATGTATAATAGAGCTTATTTAATGAAAACTTAACCATTGAGAAATATCTAGTCTATTAAATTTACCAAGATATGTTCGCAACCTCATTCTTTACAATATCAAATTAATTAAATTAATAAGACTTAATCTTTGATAATCTTTTAAAAATCAAACTACTTCCCAAATTGACCAGCAACAACTTCATTGTGGTGTGCATTTTATACTTGTAATATATAGAAGAATTGTGTATTGGTTGGAACAAACAAATAGCTTAAGTTTTATTTAATGGATTTGACTATTGTTGTTTTTTATATTATGATGTATAAGTTGTTAATGAATTATATATGTGATACTAAATATAAATTATAAAAATTATATATAATTATCTTTTAAATTTTTATTATATTATAGATTATGAAATTGTAATTTTGTAGTAAGATATTTTGTATTCTTTGAGTGGCATGGATTTAATAGGATAGGTAGAAGAATTTTTTTATTAATTTTGTTTTATTAGAAGGATGTGTTGCACTCAAAATTATAGAACCTCTCTTCTAGTACAATTATTCAAACGAAGACAAAAATATTTTTTATTACTTTATAGATTATGAAATTGTAATTTGGTAGTAAAGATAATTTGTGTTCTTTGAGTGACATGGATTTAATTGGATGGGTGGAAGATATGTTTTATTAATTTTGTTTTATTAGAAGGATTTGTTGCACTCAAAATTATAAAACCTCTCTTCTAGTACAATTATTCAAACTAAGACAAAAGGAGGATAAAATATCTCAAACATGGAGAGAAAATTTTGGGCTAATGCATAGAATTAGGATAATTTCATATTTTTATTTAAGCTCTACAAAACCTAGGAGGGTGATCCTTGAGGCCTTAACATAAGAGAATCAAGGGGAAATTAAGATATGAGAGCATGGCTTTGATTACCATGCCTTAATTATAACCGGTAACAAGCCTACTAAACCATGTGTTTGTTGAAAACCTGAGTTCTTGTGTTGTGTTGATATTGATGTCAACCTATCGTGTGTTGTCATTGATGTCATTATGTGTTGAAGATGGTCCAGAAGTGAGTGTCCTGATATTTTTGTATGGTCTGGTGAAGATGTTGAGATATTTTTGTTGTCACAAAAGTTTGCACCCTTGGTGATCAAGCTTGATCACCAACCTTGTGAAACATTGAAATAACCTCTCAAGTGTGGGACTTGCAGAAGTGAGGTTGAGTGTCCAGAGAAGGTCGGCTTCCTCTTCAATCTGATGCAAAGTGATGGACCAACCCGACACATGAAAGCCTAATCTACTGATCTTAACAAGGGAAAGGGAGAAAGAGAAGGGTTACTAAAAGAGGGGAAAGGAGGGTTTGCACCCAGACTGAAATGATGATCTCCCCTACTTGTAACTGCATAGAAAATGAATAAGACAACCCAAGCATGCACAAGTTCCTATCTTAATCAACCCCTAAAATGCAAAGTGATGGTTGGAATTTGTAAGATAGCAGGAAGAACTGATCTAGTTCATAGATGATATCCACAAGGAATCAACACAGTCATATATAATCAGAAAACAAATTAAAATGCACTCAGACAAAGAGGTAAAAGAGATACACGGATTGTTAGAACTAAAAGAAGGCAAAACAGGTGAATTCTATTCATATAAGGGAAAGGAAAAACTTTACAAGTGCAGAAAAAATTAAGAGTTCTGCAAAAGGAAAAGAAAGAAGAGATCCTAAGAAAATGACAAAAATTGCCTTTATAGTTCAGGCATAACTGAGATGGTTTCCTTTGAGAAAACCCTAACCCTACCTAGGTTAGGTTACAATAAATCTGTAGAGGGGAGAAGAAGATCAAATCGAGGATCTGATAGCATGTTGCATTTGGCCTCCTTACGTCCTCTACCTTTAGAAGAGTGAAAATAACCCTCGGTGAAGAAAACTCTGTCAACAAGCATGGTCGAGCACACTTGCAGGGACAAAGTCTATGAACTGCATTGAAGAGGGCATGGTGGCATCTGAAATCGGCCTGCGGAGTCCAATCTAAAGTAATGGCAAGCAAATCTAGTGGTTGGAGTGAGATTGAGTCTGAAAAAGGGCATTGAATGAGCACAAAAGATGTCCTCGACCATCGGATCAACAACGACCCTTGACATAGCATTCAAACCTCAACGACCACCGAGAAATTAACTATGAGTCATTGATCTGAGAGATTCACGCGAAGATGGACGTGTGAGATCTCTCCCTAAGAGCGTCCATTGGGCCCAAACAGATATTAAAACATGGTCATTGGATCGGGCATTTATGAAGATCTGACAGCCGCAATTGGTCATCGTGGCTACCCGGGTCCACGTTTCATTGGTTGTATTTGACCATCAAGCTGCAATGAGTTCTTATCCCGCAGGGCTGTTGGATTGTTGAGGAGATTGTTGGATTTGGTTGTTGTCATTGATGTCAACATATTCTTGTGATTTGTTCCAGTGAGTTTGGGAAGATCTTCTGATCTAGTTTTGAAGTTTGGTTTTGTTGATCACTATTTTTGTGGAATCTGGTATTTCCTCTGGTATATTTCGGTGTGATCAGATCTTGCATTGAGACTTTGGGATATTGTTTGGGATGATCTTGTGTATCTTCATTTGAGATGGTTCATGATTTAGTGCTCCACAAGTTATCTTTCTTTGGGACAGTTGTTGATTGGTTGTGTTCTTAAGCTTTGAGATGTTGATCAATGGAGATTTGAAAAGTGGTGTTGGTGCAACTATTTCGGATGGTTCTAACATGTTTGTTGGTGTTTCCTAGTCGTGTCCTATTTGTTTTGGTGATCACATTGATCCTTGTGTGATTTTTTGGTGATTTCTATGAATCAGTGATGATTTTCATGTTATGCGGTCGTTCTGGTGGTGTAGCGTGTTGCGGTTGATCTTGGCGTGATTTTCGGTGGATGTGATCAGTTGTGAATTTTAATTAGGCCCATGTTATGTAATGTAAATCATTATATTGGTTTGGTGGTCGATCTTTGTATCGTGTAATGTAGTTTTTGTAATTATAAGTTGAGGGTTGAGGGTTTAGCCAACCTTGTTATCAAGGTTGATGATTTGTATCTATAGGTGAGATACTTATGTAATTTAGGTGTCGGTATTGTGTCTACATTATCAGAGAGAGGTGATTGTGTGAAAAAGAGACTTATCACTCAATGTAGTGTTGAGGTGAGATTGGTGTTGTAGAGCAGACAATTGTGCTTAACCAGAACTATCATCAAGCATTTGTAGATGCTATCATTACAGTTCATTTCTTCCAGATTGTAGTCTGAATCATATTGTAAGTCAGTGAGACTTCCCTGAGGTTTGTAGCCTTCCAAGCATACATCTTTTGAGTAGTGATCTCTAGGCAATGTGCCTAAATGCATGTGCATTCCCCATTGTAATATTTTCACATACTACTGCAGAGTATCATCTTACTGTGGGTAGGTTCCCATCGTGGTTTTTCCCTTAACCGGGTTTTCCACGTCAAAATCTTTGTGTTGTGTGTTGTGTTCTTAATTTGCTTATCTGATTCATTGTTGCAGTTTATCAGTTTATGTTTTGAAGTTTAATTTATTGTGATCTGGTGAAGACTGATTCACCCCCCCTCTCAGTCTTCCTGCTTGATTGTTGCTAACGATTGGTATCACAACTAAATCCTCTAGTAGAAGCTTAATCGCTTGAGGAGATTCGGGATGGCAGCTCAAGGTATTCTTTTCAAGGATAGTTTGAGGTTTGATGGGAGTAACTATACTATATGGAAGAGCTAGATGGAGGTGCATTTGAGATGTCTTGGAGAAGATTACTAGAAGATTACTAAGAATGTCTATGTTGTTCCTCATAATGGACCATCCACTCCCGATGAGGTTAAGGAAGAAGAACATAACATCAAAGTGAAGGAAGCATCACTTAGTGCCCTGACTGATTTTGAAATGACAAATATTATGGGACTTTGAACCGCACATGAGATCTGGGAGAAGCTTGAGATCCTATATGAAGGTGATACCCAAGTGAAAGTTGCTAAGTTGCAGAGTTTGAAAGGAAAGTATGAGACATTGAAGATGGGAGATGATGAGAACATACATTCATACATGGCTAAATTGAATGAACTTGTCCTTAGTATCAGGTTTTCTAGTGGAAAGATTGAGGAAGATGAGATTGTTGATAAGGTGTTGATATATTTGCCTCCTTATAAACATAAGGTTGTTGCTATTGATGAGATCTAGAGTGTGACTACAGTGACAAGAGATGTGTTGGTTAGAAAACTTGCTGCATTTGAGCTGAGCGAATCTGGAGAATCACATGGAAATTTTGAGACTACATTTAGAGCATCAACATCTGTATCTAGTAAGAAGAAGTATGATCTTGATCAATGCACGATATCCACATATGAAAGAGAAAGAAGAGAGATAGAAGAGCAAAAAAAAGAGCTTGATGAGCTTGAAGCACTGATTGCTCAAAGATTGCCTAAAGGTATCGGTAATTATGATGGAAAGTTGCCCTTGAAATGTTTTTCTTGTAATAAGATAGGACACTTTGCTTCTAGATGTCCAGAGAGAATGACTAAGTATGACAAACATGATAAGTTTGATAAGTATGATAGCAATGATAGATATGAGAAGCATGAAAAGTATGATAAGTCTTACAAGTCTAACCGGGAGTTTAGGAACCAAAAGAATTATTATTATGCTACAGATGAAGGTGCTACAGTTGATGAATCAAAAGGAGATGAAGTTGTGTTTATTGTCATTAAAGAAGATAGACATGTACCTATTGATTTCACAAGTTGTTATGTTGAGGAGAAAGATTTGTCTGCTAAGGTAGAAGAAAAGGGTGTATGGGTGATTGACAGTAGTTGTTCACATCATATGACCGGTGAAAAAAGAAAATTTGTAAGCATGGAAAGGTGTGATGGTGGAATAGTTAGATTAGGAGACGATTAAGCCTGTGTGATCTATGGAAGAGGTTCTATTTCTTTTGATGGTAAGCATAACACTGATGATGTCTTGTATGTTGAAGGTTTGAAGCATAATCTTTTGAGTGCTGGATAGATGGTTGATAAGGGTTATGACCTACAATTTAAGGATTCTAAATGTAAGATCTTGAATGCCTCTAGTATAGAGATGGCATCTAGGATTAAGACTAAAGGTAACATTTTTCATTTTAAAGCGGGTGAGAAAAGTAGTTTGATTGCTAAGATAGATGAGAGCTGGTTGTGGCATAGTAGGATGTGTCATGTAAACTTTGATTCATTGATTAAGATCAATTCTACACAAGTTGTTAGAGGTCTACCTAAAATTGTTAAACCTATTAATGTGGTATGCAAGGAGTGTCAGTTGGGTAAGCAAACAAGGATTTCTTTCAAGAGAAAACATTATACATCTGATGGATTGCTGGATCTTATGCATACTGAACTATGTGGACCTACAAATGTTAGAAGTGTGCAGGGTGATATATACTTTATGCTGCTAATTGATGATTATTCCAGAATGATGTGGGTTGTCTTTTTGAAGGAAAAATCAGAAGCATTTGACAAATTTAAGATATTTAAAGCTAAAGTTGAAACTGAGTTTGGATTGAAGCTAAAGTGCCTGAGATCTGATAGAGGTGGAGAATTTTGTTCCTGCTACTAACAATTGGTATCAAACTTTATGGATTGAAACAAGCTCCGAGAGCCTAGTATGCTGGATTAGACAAATATTTGTTGAAATTGGGATTTACCAAAGGTGTTGCTGATAGTAATCTGTACATTAAAATTGAAAATGATAACATTTTGATTGTTGAAGTCTTTTTTGATGATATTATCTTTGGTGGTGATGATGATGATATGAGTATGAAGTTTGTTGGTGATATGCAAAAAGAATTTGAGATGTCTATGATTGGTGAGATGAAGTTTTTCTTAGGTTTGTAGATTGCACAGATAGGAAAAGGTATCTTTATATCTCAAAATAAGTATGTGAAGGAACTATTCAAGAAGTTTGGACTAGATGATTTGGTTGGAACTCCTATGGTGACTGGTTGTAAACTGTCCGAAAATGATGAATCTCCTAAAGCTAATAAGAGTTTGTACATATCTATGGTTGGTGGACTACTGTATCTTACTCAAACTAGGCCTGACATTATGCATGATGTGTGTATGGCTTCTAGATATCAAGTTGATCCGAAGGAGAGTCATATCACTATTGTTCAAAGAATATTCAGATATCTAAATGGAACTATGGATTATGGTTTATGGTATCTGAATAATGATGACTTCATGTTATGTGCTTACATTGATGCAGATTAGGCTGGTGATGTTGATGACCGGAAGAGTACTATCGGTGGAGCATTATTTTTAGGTAAGAAGTTGGTTTCATGGGCTAGCAAGAAACAAGATTCAATATATGTATCTACTGCTGAAGTTGAGTACATTGTTGCTGCTAGTAATTGCACTCAGATAGTTTGGATGAAGCAAATGTTGAAAGATATCAGAGTTATTCATGATGAGCCTATAGTTATATACTGTGATAATTCCAGTGCTATAAACATGTCAAAGAATCTAGTGTAACATTCAAAGTCTAAGCATATATCGATCAAATATAACTACTTGAGAGAGCAAGTCAGTGAAGGGAAGGTGAAGTTGGAGTATGTATCTACAGAGGAACAAATTGCTGATATTTTCACTAAATCTTTGCCTACATATACATTTGTCTATTTGAGAGACAAGTTAGGGGTAGCCACCCCTCCTGATGAGAATTAGATGCATTGAGTTGCATCGATCTGATGGAATTCAAAGCCTTATTCTTTTATTCGGATTGATGAGTTGATGTTGCTCCTCTGCTAGAGTAGTCTGTTGATTTGGTTGTGTATCCCAAGGGGACAGAGATTCATGATTCTGTATTGGGAGTGAGTTTGAGTTTTTGTTTTGGAGATCTTTGGCATTGTTGTCAAAGGGGGAGAGAGATCATGTGAAAAACCTTCTTTATCTATTTTGATATTAGGGGGAGTTTTATGATGATATCTTCTTTCTTTGCATTGATTGTTTTTCACATTCATATGTTGCCATCAATGCCAAAGGGGGAGATTGTTAGATTGTTGAGGAGATTGTTGGATTTTGTTGTTGTCATTGTTTCTGCTAGGATATGTTGTTGTCATTGATGTCAATATATTCCTGTGATTTATTCTGGAGAGTTTGGGAAGCTCTTCTGATCCAGTTTTGAATTTTGGTTTTGCTAATCATTGTTTTGTGGAATCCC
This sequence comes from Cryptomeria japonica, assembly GCF_030272615.1. Classification (NCBI taxonomy): domain Eukaryota; kingdom Viridiplantae; phylum Streptophyta; class Pinopsida; order Cupressales; family Cupressaceae; genus Cryptomeria; species Cryptomeria japonica. Next base: position 633,727,579 of record NC_081413.1, read on the forward strand.
GTATTTCCTCTAGTATATTCCAGGGTGATCAGATCTTGTGCTGAGACTTTGGGATATTGTTTGGGATGATCTTGTGTATCTTTGTTTCAGATGGTTCATGATTTGGTGCTCATCAAGTTATCTGTCTTCATGACAATTGTTGATTGGTTGTGTTCTTGAGCTTTGAGATGTTGATCAATGAAGGTTTGAAAAGTGGTGTTGGTGCAACTGTTTCGGATGGTTCTAATGCATTTGCCAATGTTTCCTAGTTGTGTCTTGTTTGTTTTGGTGATACACATTGATCGTTGTGCAAATTTCTGGTGATTTCTATGAACCGGTGATGATTTTTGTGTTATGCGGTATTTCTGGTGGTGTAGCGTGTTGTGGTTGGTCTTGGCGTGATTTCCGTTGGATGTGATCGGTTGCGAATTTGAATTAGGTCCATGTTATATAATGTAACTCATTATATTGGTCCAATGGTCAATCTTTATGGGTTAAGGGTTTAGTCGACCTTGTTATCAAGGTTGATGATTTGTATTTATAGGTGAGATACTTATGTAATTTAGGTGTCGGTATTGTATTTGCATTATCAGAGAGACTTGTGATTGTGTGAAAAAGAGACTTATCATTTAGTGTAGTGTTGAGGTGAGATTGGTGTTGCAGAGCAAACAATTGTGCTTAACCAAAATTTTCATTAGGCATTTGTAGATGCTATCATTGCAGTTCATGTCTTCCAGATTATAGTCTGAATCATATTGTAAGTCAATGAGACTTTCCTGAGGGTTCTAGCCTTCCACGCATATATCTTTTGAGCAGTAATCTCTAGGCAGTGTTCTTGAATGCATGTGCATTCCCCATTGTAATATTTTCACATACTACTACAGAGTATCATCTTACTATGGGTAGGTTCCCACCGTGGTTTTTCCCTTAACTGGGTTTTCCACATCAAAATCTTGGTGGTGTGTGGTGTGTTGTCAATTTTCTTATCTAATTTATTGTTGTAGTTTATCAATTTATATTTTGAAGTTTAATTTTTTGTGATCCGGTGAAGACTGATTCACCCCCCCTCTCAGTCTTCCTTCTTGATTGCTGCTAACAAGGGCCTCTGTGGGCCTAACCTTATCTCACAAGATAAGCAGTGTTTTGATTCTACCTTGTTTCTTATCCTGAGGCACTTTTCCACTCTCTTGTCTACCTCGCAGGATAAGACCTCAATGTCTTTGCCTGCTTTGTTCTTATCTCGTGGGCCATTTGCATCCTTGAATTTACCCCGTGGGATAAGAAAATTGCTTTGTCACTTCTATTTCCTCCTTATCCATGGGATATTTCTACCATTGAATGGTAACTATGGGATAAGAGATCCTTGTTTGCTTGATGATGGTTTTTGTATTTGATGACTTCATGTGTTGTCATTGATGGCACATTTGTTTTGATTGTCATAGTCATCTTTGTATACCAGTTAAGATAAACCAATATATATTTTGAGTCATTGTATTATTAATCGATATTATATGTATAGTGGAAGTCTAACTAGTATGAAGATGTCTAAACCAGTATATGTAGATAAGTCAATTGGTTTTGATCAGTTCCAAAGTTACTAGTTTTGAGATGCAACAAATAAAGTCAAGGAGGGACGTGGAGACAATCACCCAGTATGAATTCAAAGTGAATCGGTCTATGAGTTAATATTTTATTTGAAGTGGTCAACGTTGGACTAGTATTGGTGTTCTAACTAGTTTTCCTAGTTTGTGTGGTGAGTTACCACCGACTGTGATGTGTTACCATTGATCGACACTATGGCAGTGATTTTGTGTTATGTTAAGCAAGATTGTCTTGATTCATTGAACCTAGGAAATTATGTCAAGGTTCAGGGGCCGACATGAAATATAATATCTATATAAAGACATTGCGATGAGTTATTTCATATAGAAAATATAAGTTATGATATGAGTTGTAGAAGAGGCGATTTGTTGAAGGAATTGCAGAGTATGTCGGTGATACAGTAATGTATGCGTAGAAAAGGATCTAAACTAGCAAAAGGTGTTATTCTTAGATCAATCCAATGGTTGTTCTCTAACCACTACAACAGTAAAATCCCTTAAGCGAGTAAGCTCTAACAAGCTTCTTTGTATAAATCCTCTAACAAGGTGATTCATTAGTTTGGATCTAAATCCTCCACTAAGGTTACCTTTAACCAGGTATAGCTCCTAACAGGGCTTGAGATCTCTAATAGGATCTTCTCCTAACAGAGCATTTGTAGACCTTAACCAGTTAGTTATCTATATTATAGATAGTTAACTTGTGAGTTCCATCTCACCGTGGTTTTTCCCAGTTGGGTTTTCCATGTATAAATCTTTGTGTTATGGTGAATGTTTTGTTTGTGGTGAATACTTTTATAACACTTTGGATTATATGCAAAGTCATTGGTAAATTGGTTAAATGTTTTTACCGGTCTGCAATTAAAGTGTTTCTATTTTTGCTTTCATTGATTCACCCCCCCTCTCAGCGATTTATAAGTTTATCAATCCCTTTGTTACCCTATATTTGAAACCCCATCATAGATCCTTCTCCACACTAGTGAATCGAACTGTCCATAATAGTCAATCTGACATTGACTTCCACGTTAGCACAAGAATTCTCCTTTGGCCACTAAGAACATTTTGCGTCGGTCTGCCATACAACTCATCCCCATGGCCCCACCTTCAGCTTTGTCCCCCTGGCGTGGACACGTGGCATCATCTCGCAATGCCGCAATGGTTAAAATCCTCGCATTCTTTGATCCCGGGATGGTGGGGACCATCCGATCAGAGCTATCTTTAACCCTTTCACCCAGACAACCACTTAACCTAGGTCGCTAACATTTAAGCACCTTTTGATCAGCCTTTAAAAGATCTTCATCCATCTCTAGCACATGCAAGGTAAGGAATATCTATGCAATTTCTTTGATGTCTTATCCCGCAAGACTATGTTTTCACTAATCCCTGCAAGGTTGGCACAAAAATTGCCAACATTTGTGGTGACTCGGAGGGGATGGCAAGTCTGCTTGGCACATTGATCAGTAGCCTTTGGGTATCCATTGGGCGCAAAGTCAAAACTTGAAACAAAATTAATCTCTGCCCCTGCAATGTCAAAAAAAATTACCACATTGAAAGAGCAGACTGTGCTCAAGCACTTCTTGGAAAGCAGAATGACATAAATTACAAATATATGCAAAATTGAATTCGCCTCAAGCACATGCTTTAAGATGAATCCCATTCACTACAATGGGAAGTTCTTCGCCACTCAGTCTAGCCAAATTAAAAGCATTAGCCTCCTTTTAGCTTGTGATCACATAGGGACCACTCCATATTGCATCAAATTTTGAATGTCTCCCAGGATTTTCTCTATCATCATCCCACTTTAGGACAAGGTCTCCAACCATGAAATTCCTGAAAGTGGCCTTCTTGTCAAAGTATCTCTTTACCTACCCTTGGTGGACATTTAAAGCTTGCTTGTCTTTCTTCCTAACCTCTTCAAGCTCTGTAAGTTTAGCATACCTCACTGATAAGGCATCATTTTCTAGGAGCTCCAATTGATGTGTCAGGTCCAGGGATGTCAACTCAAGGGATAGGGGAAGCCTAGCTTCCCTCCCATGTACCAACATGAAAGGTGATTTTCCCAAAGCTCTCTTGGGAGTAATCCTATCAGCCCATAGGGCTATTCCCAATTTGAGGTGCCACAACCTTTGATTCTCTTCAAAGGTCCTCTTGATGATTCTAATGAGATTTTTGTTGGAGGACTCGGCTAAGCCATTGCCCTAGGGATAATAGTAACACATCATGTTGGACTACCCATAGACTGATCTAAGATCCCACACAGGCCTTGGCATTGTCTGATATGATGGTGGAAGGGGCTTCAAATCTGGTTGCAATCCCCTCAAGGAATTGAACCACTTAATTCTTAGTTGCTTCCTTCAAAGCAACAACCTCTATACACCTTGTGAAATAGTCTATGGCAACCAAAATCCACTTGTGGCCTGCACTTGAAATTGGATTGATAGGCCAATGAAATCAAGGCCCCATTGTACAAAAGGTTGATCAACAAAGATGGGATGAAGCGACAGAGTTGCTAATCTTTGCTTCCCTGCAAAAAGTGCACATTCCTTGCACTGCCTAACCCATTTGTGAGTATCATTGAATAGAGAAGGCCAATAATAGCCTACTCTCATGATCTTCATAGTTGTAGTTTTCGCTAAGAAATGGCCATCAAAGGGCACATTATGGAATTCCTATAATAGCCTGTCAGTCTGATCTCCATGGATGTACCTCAACAAGACACCATCCAGGCCTCTTTTGAATAATATACCATCCACTAAGGCATAGGGGATGGACTGCAATCTGAGATGCCTTCTCTTGGTTCTATCAAAGTAAGGAGGATAAATGCCATCCCTTAGGAAGGCAGACATAATTTCTAAACAATCGATTTGTGCATCTCCCTGATTATCAACTGGTTCTTCTTCCTGTTGCAAGAAGGAGGTCTCTGGCTCTTTCCCAAAAGATGGATTGAACTGCTCACAGAGTCCTCTCCCCCTCACTAACCTGGTAATTTTGATGTCAAGGTCATACTCCATGACCTTAGTGATCCATCCAGCTCTCTTCTCACCAATATCCTTGTTGACAAGGAAATCCTTAACGTTGGCATGTGGGACTAGGAGTTGAATCCTGTTGTTTGAGAGCATGTGTTTGAAATTTTTTAGTGCTCTCACAACTGTGATGACTTGTTTTTCCACATAGCTATACTTGAGTTCAAATTCCTTTAGGCCTTCACTAAAAAAAGCTATGAGCTGCTCCAAATCATTTTGGTTTAATTGTGTTAGGACACCAGATATACTTCAATCTCCTCCCAAGGTGTAAAGGATGAAATCCTTCCCATAGTTAGGATTTACTAAGGTAGGAGCCTGATCAATGGCCTACTTGATCTGGTCAAAGCCCACCTTCTCTTTACTAGTCCATTTGAAGGGTAAATCCTTCTTCAGCATGGCTATGAGAGGCTTAACCAAAGCTGCAAGGTTTGGGATAAACCTTCTGACAAAGTTGAGTCTTCCAAGGAAGCTTTAAAGTCCTTTCTTGTGATGTGGAAGTGGAAGAGACATAAGGGCTTCCACTCTCTCTGGAAAAATGGCCAGGCCATCTTTGGATACAATGTGTCCAAGTAATTTGCCCTAATCAGTGGCAAATACACACTTGTTGGGGTTCAAGGACACACCATATTCCCTGCACCTTCTGACAACCTGCTCAAGATGAGAAAAGTGGTATGCCACATGCTTGGAGTCTACAGTAATATCACCAAGATATACTAGTACAAATTCTGCTAATACTCCCTAAAAGCCATATCCATGGCCCTTTGAAAAGTTGCACCTGCATTTGTTAGCCCAAAAGGCATCTTACAATAAGCATAAGTGCCCCATTTAGTAGTGAATGCAGTCTTGTATTGGTCAGATTCTTGGACTAAGATTTGGTTATAACCTGAGTATCCATCCAAGAATGGAAATCTTTTAGAGCCACTAACTTTGGCTAAAATGTGCTCCATGGAAGGGAGGGGATAATGGTCCTTAAGGGAGGCTCTAGTGAGATCTCTAAAGTCTACACACAGTGTGATTTCCCCATTCTTCTTCCTAACAGGAACAAGATTGGCTACCCAAGAAGAATGCTTAATTGAAAAAATAATGCTAGATTCTATAAGCTTGGATAGTTATTTCCTCATCCAAGGCTTGATTTTGGGATTTATAGGCCTTTGCTTTTGTTTGGCTGGTTTAGTATTAGGGTCTAACTCTATGGTATGTTGAGCTATACCAGGATCAAATCCTTTTAGATCCCCATAGGTGAAAGCAAAAATATCATTATACTCTTGACAAAGATTAACAAAAGTATCCTGATTAGATTGGGAACATACCTTTCCCAAGTTGAGAGCTCTGCCATCAGATATGGAGACTGATTTTTAGTCTCCCTTCCTTATGGATAGGTTCATTGCTCTCCCTTTCATTTGATCATCAGTGTTGAAGATCCCCTCTAAGGTGATCAATCCCTTGGGCAACTTGTTTGAGCTTAGCTGCATGATTTGATCCCCATACTGGTCTTGCATCATGCTCCGCTTCTTATGTGAGAACTCTGCTTCATCTTGTAGGAAGTTCACAATATACTGATCAGAACCAAAGACCTGCCAATTTACTTGGCTATCAGGCACTATAGGTCTCACCACAAGTGTGATATGTTGTTCTTTCTTTGTTGCGGCATGAGATAGAATGTCATGTTGGGCGCCAATTTCTGCTAATCAGATAACATGTTTATTTTGATTTCTAGGGACATTAGAAATATTCAAGGCATCAAATCCTTCAATTAGGTCCCATGCTCTATGTTTGTAGGACTTGAGAAGGTTGTTCTTGGTGATATTCTGAGCTCTGATCTAATTTACAACCAGCTCATTGTCTCCATGTACCTTCAAAGATTTGATCCATCTCCTCTATGTTGTTTGGAGACCCAAAATTAGGACTTCATACTTAGCTACATTGTTAGTGCAACTAAATTGAAGTCTGAAAGAAAAGAAATATTTCTCCCCTTTGGGAGATATCAACAATACACCGACCCCTGCAACATTTTTGTTCCTTGAACCATCAAAGAACATGTCCCTTATCCCCTACATATCATTGTCTTCCTTTGAAAGATTGGGAATGGGGGTGTCTTTTTCATGTATACAATATGTACCCAGACCGGTATTGTTGACCTCATCAATGGGGTCAAACTGAAATGCATTTGCCCACTCATCAAGTAGGCAGTCAAGAACCTCATCCAACTAAGTTGCATGCTCTCTTACTAAAATTTCTTCCTTCTCCTCATGGAGAGTATAATTCATGTTGATAGGACTCGGGGTATAGGGCTCTATATGATCATTAGCAACAGGTTCAACCCTAATGGTGACTTTGGTACCATATATTGTCCTAGAAAATATGTGAGACCAATCAGAAGATAGGTAGCCACCTATCTTGGCAGTGAATTCCCTAGATAAACAAATGACAAAATAAGCAGGGAAGTTAATCACTGAGATATATTGCAACACACTACAACTCGGGCAGGCATGCAAGGTTAGATTTAAATCTTTAATTACTCCCATAGTCAAGTGATGTGCCATCAAGTTGCACCACCCCTCTTGTTATAGGTTCATACTTGATACCTAGATGGTGAACTATCCCCTTTGGCATAACTGAACTACTAACCCCAGTATCTATCATGCAATTATGAACAAGTTTATCTCCTATGATTAATGACAGATCAAAGGGAGGAGGCTTGTTGATTTACTTTGAATTCTCTACCTCTTGAGGTTGAACCAATCTTGTGGAAGTTGAAGAATTGCAACCCTGACTAGTATTTTCTACAACATACATCCCCTTTGAGATGGGATAGCATAAGCATCCCACATAGATACATTGAGGCTAGCCCTCTTCAACTATTCAATAATATTAAAGGGGATGGCAACCTTAGTGGGGACCTTTGCAACCTAAAGGTCCAATTTTGATATTATAGGAGCCTTAGTTGGCTATCCTTGCATGACCTTTTGAGTCAAATCCTGCCCCTTGTTTGGAGAAGCCACCTTGTCAAGGGAATTTGGCATTGTAGTCTGTAGGACAGTTTGTGACGCTTGAGCTACAAATGGAGCCTAAGTTGCTGCTATAGGACTTACACTAGGATCTATGGCCCTTCTTTTTGATCTTGTGTTGTTGGCCACATTGTCCCCACTCATCTGGTTCATTCCATAAAAATCAGCCTCCTGCCAATTCATGAAAGTTGTATCTCCCTATGTATGACTGGATCAATCATCAAATTGTTGTTGCCCTGATGTTGTTGGCTCCTCTTGTGCTACTAGGGCCTGAGAAAACTCACCACTTTGACATGAGGCCTGGTTATGCGGCTGGTTGCATGGCACACACCAATCATGTTCCTGAGCAAGGTTGTTTTGAATTGGCACTATAGCCTTTGAGGTGCTTGCAGTTATGTGATTCAAATTATTCAAAGGCCTAGCATTTCTCCATTGGTTCCGCCCTTGAAAATTAGATCTTTGCTATTGATAATTATAGTTTTGGGGTTGTTAAGGCCTATTGTTAGCCTACGATAACTGTCTCTTGAGTGAGACCAAATCATTCCCAAACCCCTGCATCTGTTGGCTAATATTTTGCACTAAAACCTTGAGCTCTTGAATCTTAGAAGGTGGAGGAGGTGCAGGTGTAAGAATTTGACTTGCAGACACCATTGGTCTTGGTGCTAAAACAAGTTGTTGGGTAGGAGCCTCTGGAAATAAGGGCATCAAGAGCCTAGGAGACAACTTTCCTTCCTGTATTAAGCAATTTTCTACCCTTATGGAAGTCTCATAAGCTAATGGGATATTATATCCTCCCATAGATTGAATCATGGCTATAATATCATTGTTCAAAGCCTTAAGATAATATAGAAAAGCATGGTTTGATGAAGGCTTCACCAATGATGGGATCCTATCCCATGTTTTTTGGAATCTATATGTAAAATCACACATGAACTCATGGGGTACTCTTTTAATTGTGGTCATTTGTTCCATGAGTGATAGATGGTCCCTTTTGTCTTTGAAACGCTTGCATAGTTTTTCTCCTAACTCATCCCAATTGTGAATGGAGTTAGGAGCTCTCCCTCTATACCATTGGAGGGATTTTCCATTGAAAGAGGAGGCAAGAAACCTCACTGCAACATTGTCTTCAATGACATCAAACATTGTGCAAATACTTTCCACATCTTGGACATGTTCTTCAGGGGAGGTAGATGTCTCTCCAGTAAAAAATGGTATAGCATTCAAGGTTTCTACTGGAATGTCATTTTTTGAGGCTAATAACAAGGGGCTACCACCATTAAAGGTGACAAAAGTATGTGCTATAGGGATTTCCATATGAAACAAGGGCATGTTGATGTGGATGGCAGGGCCTCTAAATTATGCTAATCTCATAAAAGGAGCGGTAGACTGAGACCTTAAGGGTGTAGATTTTTCTCCTTGAATTCCCCTTGTCGGTGACAATGAAATCCTACCTCTAGTTCTTTTAGAATTTGAATATGAAAGTTTAGATTATTGGAAATTACCTCTAGAAGATGCTCTAGTTTGAATTCTTGGCATCCAAGAGTCTGAGTTTTGTCCTTAGAGTCACCAAGTGCTTGATTGATTGACTCCAAAGGCTGAATTGATCAGGGAAAGCATTGAATCCTTAGCAAGTATGTTGAAATTACATCCTAGTGGGCATGCCAAAACTGTTGTCACAAAATTTTGTACCCTTGGTGATTAGTCTTGATCACCAACCTTGTGAAACATTAAAACAACTTTTGAAGTGTGGGACTTGCAAAAGTAAGGTTGAGTCTCTAGAGAAGGCCGACTTCCTCTTCAATTTGATGCAAAGTGTTGGACCAACCCAACACAGGAAAGCCTAATCTACTGATCTGGACAGGGGAAAGGGAGAAAGAGAATGGTTGCTTAAAGAGGGGAAAGAAGGGTTTGCACCCATACTGAAATGATGATATCCCCTGCCTGTAACTGCATAAAAAATGAATAAGATTACCCAAGCATGCATGATTTCCTATCTTAATTAGTCCCTAAAATGCAGAGTGAACGTTGGAATTCACAAGATAGCAGGAGGAACTAATCCAATTCGTAGATGATATCCATGAGGAATCAACATAGTCATCTATACTCAGAAAACAAATTAAAATGTACTCAAACAAAGAGGTAAAAAAGATACATAGATTGTAGAACTGAAAGAAGGAAAAAACATGCAAATTCTATTCATGTAAGGGCAACGCAAAACTTTACAAGTGCAGAAAAATATAAGTTTTGTAGAAGGAAAAGAAAGAAGAGATCACAAGAAAATTAAAAAAATTGCCTTTATAGTTCAGGCATAACTCAGATGGTTTCCATTGAGAAAAACCTAACCCTATTAGGGTTAGCTTACATTAAATCTATAGAGGGGAGAAGAAGATCAGATCAAGGATAAAATACTGCATTCTGCCTCCTTGCGTCCTCTAACTCCTTGCGTCCTCTAACTCCTTGCGTCCTCTGTCTCTAGAAGAGCGAAAATAACCCTCGGTGAAGAAAACTTTGTCAACAAGCATGGCCGAGCACACTTGCAGGGACAAAGTCTTTGAAGTACATTGAAGAGGGCATGGTGGCATCTGAAATCACCCTACAGACTCCAATATGAAGTAATGGCAAGCAAATTTGGTGGTTGGAGTGAGATCGAGTCTGAAAATGGGCTTCAATTAAGCACAAAAGACGTCCTCGACCATCAAGTCAATAACCACCCTTGACAGAGCATTTCAAACCTCAATGACCACCAAGAAATTGAATATTAGTCTTTGATCTGAGAGACTAGCGTGAGATTTCTCCCTGAGACCATCCATCGGGCCCAAACTGAGATTAAAACATGGTCGTTGAATTCGGCCTTTATAAAGATCCGACGATCGCAATTGGTCGACGTGGCACCTCGGGTCCATGTTTTATTAGCTGTATTTGACCGTCGAGCTGCACTGAGTTCTTATCCTGCAGGGCCTCTGCGGGCCTCACTTTACCTCGTGGGATAAGCATTTCTTTGATTTTGCCTTGTTTCTTATCTCATGACACTTTTGCACTCTTCTGTCTACCTCGCGGAATAAGACCTCAATGTCTTTTCCTGCTTTGTTCTTATCTCGCGGGCCATTTGCGTCGTCAAATTTACCCCGCGGGATAAACAAAATGCTTTGTCACTTGTGTTTGCTCCTTATCTGTGGGATCTCTCTGCCACTAAATGGTAACTACGAGATAAGAGATCCCTTTGTTACCCTGTATTTGAAACTCCACCATAGATCTTCCTCCACGCTAGCGGATCGAACAGTCCACAATAGTCAATCTGACTTTGACCTCCGCATTGGCACAAGACTTCTCCTTCGACCACTAAGAACATTTTACATCGGTCTGCCATACAACTCATCCTCGTAGCCCCACCTTCAGCTCTGTCCCCTTGGCGTGGACATGTGGCATCATCCCGCAATGCCACAATGGTTAAAACCCTCGCATTCTCCAATCACGAGAAAGCGGGGACCATCTGATCAGAGCGATCTTTAACCCTTTTGCCCAGGCAACCACTTAGCCTAGGCCGCTAACATTTGAGCACCTTTTGATCGGCCTTTAAAAGATCTTTGTCCATCTCCAGCATGTGTAGGATAAGGAATATCCATGTGCTTTCTTTTATGTCTTATCCTACGAGACCTTATCCCCCGAGACTATGTTTTCACTGCTCCCTGCAAGGTTGGCACGAAAACTGCCAACAGTTTCCAAAAGGTTGGTGTAGTAGAGTTTCAATATGCAAGAAACAATATTTATGCAGAAAAGAGTTTTAATATCCTAGCGGAAGAATGCTTTGTATTCCTTTGGTGTGTGAAGATTATTCAGTGTGGTTCTAGATATAATATTTATAATTTTTGTATGTTGTATTATCAAGTTTATAGGTCCTTTGTTGCTAAGATGGCATAAATGGTTGTTATTTCTAAGAATGATTGTCTATTAGAAATGGTCCAGAGTATACTTGGTGGTTCTTTGATATGTGGAGTCAAGAGTTGTGGTTTGGAGGACATGTTCATTTGGTTCGAGTAGTGTTCCAATTCAATTCTTAGGTGTTAAGTTGACTGGCAAGTGAAGTTATGTTGGTATGTGTTCAACATACTCTATTGTGTTGTGTTCAGGTTGGTCTGGTTGGCTTATCTTACTTGGATCATATTCTTTTTCTTTGGATTTTCTTTGGAGAATGAGTTTGGTTAGTGTTTTGGGTTTCATCGTGGTGTGTGGAGATCAACATTATGTAATTTGCATTGGAGGATAGTTTTGAGATGACTGGTTAACATACTTTAATGTTTATCTACATATTTTATTTGATGTTAACTAGCATGCGTGGTTCATTGAAATTGACCTAGATGGATGCAGTGTGGTGTAGTTGGGTCCTGTTTATCTCTTGGAGTGGACCAAAATGGTATTTATTGGTCCAGATGGTTGAATTTATGTGATAATGTATATTTTGTCTATGGTTGACATAGTCAAGGGTTTTAATGAATAATATTATATATAAAGGAGTGTAGATGTGTGAGTGAAGGCAAAGGATGTGTGTGAATTGATAAGCAGTGAATGTGAATGGTTTGCAAACAAAATTAGTGTTGGATACATGTGAAAATCATTTGTGAAGAGCTTTGATGATGATATCTTCAATGTCCTGAGATAGTGTTTGAAATCAAATGTGTTTGCCATGATATTGGTCACTTGACATGGTGGTTAAAGGAAAATTTGATGATCAGGATATCTTGTTCATTTCAATTCAACCAACCCTTTCTCTGTCAAAAGGAAGTGTGTCTATTGGGAGCTTTTTGTATCTTGCCTTAGTACAATGTGTGTCAATTGTACAAGTCATTTGTATCTTGTCCTAAGGTTGTGTGCCTTAGTTTTGCAAGTCCTCTCAAGGATAGTAAGTATTGGAGGCAACATTATAATAGATTATATTCATATTGAATGTGATTCTCACTATGGTTTTTCCCTAGTTAGGGCTTTTCATGTAAATTTGGTATTCATGTGTTTGTTGTGTTTTGTGCTTTCATGATTTATTACTGCAGTAATTATGTATTTGTGGTTTGAAATTTAAAAGATCAGATATTGGAAACTTGATTTGTTGTGTTATGTTGTCATTTATATCACTATGTGTTATAGATGGTTCGAAAGTGGGTGTCTTGGTATTGTTGTGTGGTCTAGTGAAGATGGTGAGGTGTTTTTTAAAGGTTGGTGTAGTGGAAGTTTCAATATGCAGGAAAGTATTTATGTGGGAAATAGTTTTTAATGTCCCAACAGAAGAATGTTTTGCCTTCCTCCAATATGTGAAGATTATGGAGTCTGGTAATTGTACTATCAATTTTATAGGTCATTTGTTGCCTAGATGGTAGATGTGGTTATTGTTTGTTGTTTTTGATAGTGGATTTCTATCAGGAATGGTCTAGAGAATGCTTGGTGGCTTCCAAATATGTGGATTCAAGTGTTGCAGTTTTGAGGACATGTTCATTTGGTTTATGTAGTGTTCTAATTAAATTTTTTGGGTGTTAAGTTGACTAGCAAGTGAAGTTATGTTGTTCTATGTTCAACATGCTCAGTTGTGTTGTGTTCAGGCTAGTCCAATAAGCTTATCTTACTTGGATCATATTCTTTTCGTCTAGGTTTGCTTTGGAGAACGAGTTTGGTTAGTTTTTCAGGGCTCACCATGGTGTGTGGAGATCCACATTGTGTAATTTGCACTAAAAGATGTTTTGGGGCCGAGTGGTTGGCGTACTACATTTTCTATCTACACGTTTCATTCCATGTCAGCCTTGGAGGATGTGTTAGCATGTGTGGTTCATTGAAATCATTTGGAAATGATGTGTTGTGATGTATTTGGGTCCTCTATATTTCCTAGAGTGGACCAGAATGGATATTTTTTGTATGGGTAGCTAAATTTATGTAATGTTGTTTACTATATTTGTGGCCAACCTGGTATACAGTTTTAATGAATAATATTATATATAAAAGAGTGTGGATATGTGAGTGAAGTTATGTGAAAATGAATGTGAATGATTTGCAAGCAAATCTAGTGCTATAGATGTGTGAAAGCTAGTTGTGAATATTTTTGATAATGATGTTTTCAATGTGATAGTGTTCTAAGATAATGTTTGAAGTCAGATGTGTTTGCAATGATGTTGGTCATTGAAGACTACACTACATGCAAAAGTGGAACCAAAAGTATGGATCATTGACTCTAGATGTTCAAACCATATGATCGCTAATAAAGGTAAGTTTATTGACCTTGAGAAGTATAATGGTGGATCAGTTAAGTTTGCTAGAAAGAAAGTTGTACCTATATGTGGGAAAGAAAGCATCTATATTGATGGTAAGAATAAAATTGACGATGTTTATTATGTTAATGGTCTAATAAATAACCTATTGAGTGTGAGTCAAATGTGTAGTAAAGGTTATAAGGTCATATTTCACGAGGCTAGATGTGAAATTAGAAAAAGATTGTCCAAAAGACTAGTTGTAGAAGGTATTATGACTAATGTAAATGCTTACTATGTGAAGGATAATAGTGGAACTAGCTATTTGTTGGCATAGAGCAAGTTGGTTGTGGCACAAAAGAATGGAACATATCAACTTTGATAATATGGTGAAGATTAGTTCTAATCATGTTGTAAGAGATTTATCAAAAATCATCAAACCTGTTGATACTGTGTGTAGGGAAAGCTAGTTGGGAAAGCAAACAAAGAGGAGATTTAAAAACAAGGAATATGCTACCTCACAACCTTTGGAGTTGTTTAATAAAAATCTATGTGGACCTACAAGGACACAAGGACTAAAAGGAGAAAGGTATTTTATGTTACTTATTGATGATTACTCTAAAATGACATGAGTTACTTTTTTGAGAGAAAAGTCTAAAGCATTAGATAGATTTAAAGTATTCAAGTCAATGGTTGAGAATCAAATATCTGGAAGAATCAAATGCTTGAGGCCTGATAGAGGATGAGAGTTTTCATCAAATGAATTCAATAAATTTTGTGAAGAACGTGGTATTAGGAAGCAATTTTTTGCTCTTAGGACTCCTCAATAAAGTGATGTAGTTGATAGGAAAATTAGGAAGTTATTATTGAGATGGTTAGAACTATGTTGAAATATGCTAACCTACCTAATGTGTATTGGAAAGAGTTTGTGCATATTGTTGTTTACCTTCTTAACAAGATATAAATAAAAGTGAATCACACAAAGATGCCTTATGAACTTTGGAATGGAAGACCTCCTATTGTTAAGTACTTCAGAATATTTGGAAGCAAGCGCTACATAAAGAGAGATGGAGAAGAAATAGGCAAGTTTGATGCAAGAGAAGATGAAGGAATATTTTTGGGATATTCTACAACTAGCAAGACTTAGCAGTATTTATAATAAGAGGTTGCAGAAGACTGTGGAAAGTATAAATGTGAAAGTTTTTGAACAATGGAATCACACTAAGATTGCATTTGAACCTAAGATTGAGATAGAAATTATATTGGTTGCTTCAAAAGACAAAGTTGATGTTGAAGAGGAAGAGACTAATATAGAAGAAGAAGAACTTGAACAAGTTCCTAAAATTCTAGCAAAGTATGTGTGAAAGAATCACTTGGAAGATTTGTGTAGCATCATAAATTGTAACCAGTACAATTTACACCTCATGTTTCTACTCCTACTTTAGCGTGTCCTATTTTCATTCCCCCTGGGCCCACTTTTGCCCCTTTTTTACCCCAACCCTGATGTCACTTACTGACACTACTTGGTGGGCCCCATCCCAAAGGATGCCTCTTCTATTTCACGTTTGACTAGTCTTATTTTTGGAGGACCAAGGTGCCCCAAAATGTGTTGATCCCCCTTAAGCAAGCCCTAATTTGAAATGGGACGGGGCTTTTCCCTCCTTGATGACATTTGGTCCTCGTGGCTACACTTGACTGTTGGAGGTTAGCCTAATTGGTAATTTTCCTAGGGAACCCTATATAAAGACATCGTATCATTCATTTTAGACATAGAGAATCAACCACATACCCTATCATTTGTGCATCCATGAAGTATTCATCAAGCATTTTCATATATTCAAGGATACATTTCATCCTTCATGCATTGTGGAGCAAAGTTACATCAATCTTCATGCAAGCATGTATGTGATTAGGCATTTTTATGTCCATGTGTTTTCCATGCCATTACATTCAACATTTGTGATTACATTCAAATAACATTGCATCATCAATCCTTTCATCAACAATTGCAAATATGAGGTATATCTCCTTAACATTTACTTCAGTATTTACATTATTTCATTCAAGGTTAATTCTTAAACTAGGGTTTGACCTAAGGCAAACCCCTATCTACAATATTCTCTCTCTCTCATTATGTGTGTAGGAAAAAGGTTCAAGACTTTTACTCCAAAATTTTAGCAGAGTCAACAACGATGAACGGGTTCATCTTTTGATGAAGCATTTTTTGGAGGACCAAGCTGAATCTTTACTACTTGATCCCAAAAAATAAGACCAAACTTCTAGGAATGGGTTTTAAATATCTTGCCTTGGCTAGATCTTAGTTGGTGGCTCTACGGGATATCTGTAACCATTTGTTTTTGTCAATTTACTTTAATAATTCATTTTTTTACCCTAATTTCACAATTATCAGCCAATTTCAACTAAAAAAGAAGGAGACAAACAAATCCCTTAGTGAATCTAATAGAAATTTTAACCCTTTCTCCATTTGGATTGTGGCTAGATTTATTGGGTTCACCCTTCTTTCAAATGTATGGTTAATTTGGATATTTAGTGGTTTTATCATCTTAAAACCCTAATTCCCAAATTCCACCCTCTATAATCTGATCATTGGAAATAAGAGCAAAGGTGTTTAGACAAGGAGAAGACTTGCAAAATCTAGTGAATAAGCAAATTATTGTTTCCTATTTCAAGTAGAGCCAAAGACCTATGCAGAAGCCAGTAAAGATAAGAGTTGGGTAAAGGCATTGGAAGAATATCTAAATTAGATAGAAAAAATCATACATGGGAATTGGTACCAAGACCCGTGGACAAAAATGTGATAGGAACCAAGTGGGTGTTCCAAAACAAGTTGAATGAAGATGTATTTATCACCAGAAATAAGGAAGGTTTGTCTACATAGGTTATTCACAAGTTGAAGGCATAGATTTTGAGGAGACGTTTGCTCCTATGGTAAGGATGGAAGCTATAAGGACGTTTCTTGAATTTGTAGCTCATAAGAACTTTAAGGTATATCATATGGATGTCAAGTGAACCTTTTTGAATGGTGAACTTGAAGAAGAAGTATACATTGAACAACTAGATGGGTTCAAGTTTTTTGAAGATTTGGATGTGATTTGTAGACTTAAGAATGTGCTTTATGGACTCAAGCAAAATCCTAGAGTTTGGTATGCAAGATTGGATAGGTATTTGTTGTAACAAAATTTCAGAAAAAGTACTACATAAATCAATCTTTATTTCAAAATTGAAGGTGATAAATTGTTGATTGTTGTTGTGTATGTTGATAACATCGTATTTGGAGGAGATGATAGTTTATGTCGGAAGTTTGCAAAAGAGATGTAAAAGGAATTTGAGATGTCTATGATAGGTGCACTATCATTTTTCCATGGTCTTCAAGTTACTCAATCATAAAAATGTATTTTTATTTCTCAGACTGAGTATATCAAAGTGATGTTGAAGAAGTTTGAGATGGAGAATTCTAAACCAATTACCACCCTTATGGCTATTGGTTGTAAGTTAAGCAAGGATGATGGATCTCTAGAGTTTGCAAAAGAGATGCAAAAGGAATTTGAGATGTCTATGATAGGTGCAATATCATGTTTCCTTCGTCTTCAAGTTACTCAATCATAAAAGGCATTTTTATTTCTCAGACCAAGTATGTCAAAGTGATGTTGAAGAAGTTTGAGATGAAGAATTCTAAACTTGTTGCCACCCTTATGGCTATTGGTTGTAAGTTAAGGAAGGATGATGGATCTCTGGATGTTGATAAAAAAGGTATGGATCTATCATTAGAGGATTGTTGTATTTGATTTCTTCAAGGCTAGATATTATGGAGGCTATTTGTTTGGTGGCTAGATATCAGGCTAGTCCTAAGAAATATTATGATCAAGTAATGAAAAAGATATTAAAATATTTGAAAGGGACTCTCGATTATGGGTTATGGTATAAGGATGATGATTTCATGTTGAAAGCATATACATATGTTGATTGGGTTAGATGTGCAGATGACAAAAGAAGTATGAGTGGTGATGCATTTTCCTTGGGAGAAAAATTGGTCTCTTAAATGAGTAAGAAATAAGATTTAGTATCATTATCTACTAAAGAGACACAATACATTGCAACAACTTTTTGTTGCAATCTGATCATGTGTATGAAACAAGCACTAAAAAATATCAAGGTAGTGTCTAATGAAGAAATTCTTATTTTGCGTGATAATACAAATGTTATTAATATTTTAAAGAATTTGGCAATGCATTTAAGGACTAAACATATTGCAATTTGGTATTATTTGTTAAGAGAGAAGGTTGTAGAGAAGGAAGTCAGATTAAAGTATGTACCTACTAAAGAATAGATTGTAGATATCTTCACTAAGGCAAATGATACCTTTGAGTATCTCCAGCAAAATTTGGAGATAATTGCACCTCCTTTAAACTAGATGCATTTAGGTGGTGCATACATCCAAGGACAATCCTAGATTTCATATTTTTCTCTTGGATTGATGTAGTGGATACTCTCAAGGGGAGCAATGAGTATTGCATTATCTGAGTTTGTTAGTAAGGGGGAGAGAGAGTTTAGCATATTTTTCTTTGTCCTCGATGTCAAATGGGGAGAGAGATACATATTGGGAGAGAGATCAACAAAATGTTCTCTTTTTTATTGGTGGTATTTCCATCAACAACAGAGGGGGAGAATGTTGGAAACTTGAGTTGTCATTGATGTAAATATATCTTATGTTGTCATTGATGTCACTATATGTTGCAGATGGTCTAGAAGTGAGTATCATACTATTGTTGTGTGGTCTAGTGAAGATGTTGAGGTGTTTTCGAAAGGTTGGTGTAGTGGAAGTTTCAATATGCAGGAAAGAGTTTTTAATGTCCTAGTCGAAGAATGCTTTGTATTCCTTTGGTATGTGAATATTATGGAGTGTGGTTATGGAAATAATTTTTATGATCTATATATGTTGTACAATCAAATGTATAGGTCCTTTGTTTCTTAAATGGTAGAGATGGTTGTTGTTGTTTTTTACAGTGGTTGTCTATCAAAACTGGTTTGGAGAATGCTTGGTGGTTCTCTAATATGTGGGATTCAAGTTTTTTCATTTTTAGGACATGTTCATTTGGTTTGTGCAGTGATCCAATTTAGTTTTTGGGTGTTGAGTTGACTGGCAAGTGAAGTTATATTGTTTTGTGTTTGACATGCTTAGTTGTGTTGTGTTCAAGTTGGTTCGATTGACTTATCTTACTTGGATCATATTTTTTTCATCTAATTTTTTTGGAGAATGAGTCTGGTTAGTGTTTTGGGTCTCACCATGGAATGTAGAGATTCATATTATGTAATTTGCTTTGGAGGATAGTTTTGGGTCGACTAGTTAACGTGCTTTAATGTTTATCTACAAGTTTCATTTTATGCCAACTTTAGAGGATGTGTTAGCGTGTGTGGTTTGTTGGAATTGACTTAGATGGATGTGGTGTGATGTATTTGTGTCCTCTCTATCTTTTAGAGTGGATTAGAATGGTTGTTATTGGTCCATATGGTTGAATTTATATAATAATGTATATTATGTCTATGGCCGACCTAGTCAAGGGTTTTAATGAATAATCTTTTTTATAAAGGAGTGTGAATGTGTGAGTGAAGGCATGGGATGTATGTCAATTGATAAGAAATAGATGTTAATGATTTGCAAGTAAGTTTATTTTTGGAGATGTGCAAAATTTATTTGTGAAGAGATTTGATGATGATATCTTCAATGTGACAGTTTTCTGAGATATTGCTTGAAGTCAGATGTGTTTTCCATGATATTAGTTGCTTAACATAATGGTTCAAGGACAATTTCGCAATTAGGATATCTTTTTCATTTTAATTAAGCTATTCCTTTCTCTGTCGAAAGATAGTGTGTCTCTTGACAAATTTTTGTATCTTTCCCTAAGGTTGTGTGCCTTAGTTTTACAAGTACTCTTAAGGGAAGTGAGTTCTAGAGGCAACTTTCTAATAGATTATATTCATATTGTGAGTGTGATTCTCATTGTGGTTTTTCCCTGCATAAGGTTTTCCATGTAAATCTAGTGTTCATGTGTTTTTTGTGCTTTATGCTTTCATGATATATTATTGTAGTAATTATATAGTTGTGTTTTGAAGTTTATATAATCAAAAATTAAGTATTTTGAGGTCTGGACTGATTCACTCCCCCTCCCTTCTCAATCATATGATGTGTTCAACAATGTTAACAATAGATACAATTAAATATGCAAGTGTACCATGTATGAAGCAAGTTTTATTTACCAAAGATTAATTCCCTTACATTTTATATACATTTACACCTTATGAACTCACCAATACAACACCATAGCTTTTATCAAACATAATTTCACTAAAGACATGTTTCAAAAATATATGGCTATTAGGTGGGAAGGAATCCTACATGCGCACATATCTACATATTTCATTCAAGATTGGATCCCTTAAGATATGAAAAAAGTTACAAAGTTAATTTATGCATGTAAGCATGGAAATGAAGTAACCTAATATAAAAAGGAAATATATTTTTAAATAAGAATATTAATCCAAAGCCAACCAAACTACTATCGAATCCATTGGAAAATATAGTCATAACATGTAAGAGAGAAAGATAGCCATATGAGACTGCAATAGAATCATAAAAACTAAGAAATGTTGCACACTTTATATACTCAGTAATCCATCTCAAATTAGCAATACCCCACATGCAACAAATAGATAGATCATTAGAAAATATTTTGTGATGCATTATACAATGCTACAATATTAATCACCTCCTCATTGCATCTAGCTAGAAAATATAGCAAGAGAGAACTAACAAGTAGGTTTGATGATTCCCCTACAATATTATATCTCGCCATAGAGACATGTGATCATGCAACTATGTGTTATAACTACACCTTCCTACAACCCATATAAGCAATAACAATCACTTATAACATTACATGCACCTCAATTAATCCCCTATAATATACTTAAGAAACAAGGGTAGCTTAGAGACCAACCTTCACAATAATTTACAAACATGTATATATATTAATTACATTTAATCTTGTTGTTTTGGTAAGAATGTAGGAGTATTTACTAAATTTGTAGGCTGACAATGCTTGTTTGCACCATCTTCACATGGGTAAGTGCATGAAACCATGTATGGACTGCACCAAAGACCATGTCAAGCATAATTTATATACATTATAGTTTTCTATGGATAGAATGAAAATCTTCATTATGAAAATGAATAGTAATATATTAATATACAAAATAAGGAAAAAAAAAGAAAAAAAATAATAAAAAAAAAATAAAATATATATATATATATATATATATATATATATATATATATATATATATATACGAAGATATACATCCCCCTCCTAAGCATCTCATTCCCTCTCCTACAAAAATAATTTGTCTTTGAGGGATCATAGGTGTTGAAAGGTATTTAATTTTTTCCCTATAAGACATAATTGTTCATTTGAAACCATTTATCACTTTCTAGGTTATGTAGGGAGGTAGGTGAAGCTTTACGCTTGAATATATTTTTTTTGAAATAAAAGTGTTTGAAGGATTTATAAGTTTTAAATAGGGATATAAATTCTATAGGAGGAATATATAATGAACTATGAGACGTGAAAATAAGCAAGTGATTTTAAAGTTGTAAACAAGCAAGAGAAGTTGGCAAGACAAGGCTATAGAATTTAGGAACTTAAGAGAAAAGAAGCAACTTGTACATTACAAGAAGAAATGAGAAGTATATGAGAGAGAAATAATATATAATCATAAAATGCAAGAGCAAGTGTACAAGTATGTGTAGAGGGAGAAAATTCATGCAAAATTAGGGTGCAAAGTTGTTGGGATGTAAGACGTAGAAGCAAGACTTGTAAGGGATGTTAGAACGTTCATAATTTAAAGGAAAGTCTATAAGGAAAGCATTTATAAAAATATTTGGGGTTCAAAATTAGGAGGCATGCAATATATTTAAAGTAAAAGGTAATGCAAGAGAATCATAGTAAACCTTACACTTGATGAAATAGGGCAGACAACTGAGGGTGGGGGCGAATTAGTTGTCACAAAAACTTACACAACTTTAAATTATTCTTATATCTGACAATTAAACATGAAAGCTTGAATCAACAAAATAACATGAACACAAATAACACCAAGATTTTTGATGTGGAAACCCGGTTAAGGGAAAAACCATGGTGGGGACGAACCCAGAAAATAAGTATACCCTGTTAGAAATATTGTAATGGGGAATGCACGTGCATTCAGGCACACTGTCTAGAGCTCACTGCTCAAAACAAAGAAGGCTCATTGCGTAGAGAAGGCTCATTACGTATACAAGAAATCACATATCACATCCAAAAATTATGACCTGTGAATTAACATCTCCTTAATGCTCGGTTCAGTTCCATTGAAGCACAAAACACCTTTCTTCTTCTCACCCTTCTCTACCTTAATAAGTTGTATAAATTGACCATGCATACACACTCACTCTCATCCACATTCTACTTGCATACCAAATACAAAGATATTACAATTATTTATACATGACATCAACCTTGTAGAAATCATCAAGGTCGTCTCAAAGCTCATCACCTAATTACAAAAATATAACCACAATCAATACAATATCATATGTGGACCAAGAAATGTCGGTCAAGACATAGCACAGACCCAAGTTAATCCCCTCCAACACGAAACACCTCCAAGAATTATGCCTTGAACATCTACAACATGCTACAAGCATTCGGTCAGCCAAGAACATGAATAACATGTTGGCAAGAGACACTATTCTGGTGAAGATTGTTGCATGATTGATGCTTAAGAGTTGTCATTGATGGAAAACTAGTTAGGAATTATATCCAGTGTACATAGATTTGATTTAAGTCATATTGTAACTGGTAGAGTATGAGTACAATTTGCATATCTTGATTTTGGTTATGGTGATAGAGGCAGTTGATTCAAGGTTCAGGGCAGATTATTACATAATCCTAATATCTGGTGTTGATTCATGAGTGAGATTGAAGGTCTGGTATCTGGTAATTCAGTTAGAATAGAGCTATTTTGGTGTAACAGGTGATGCAAAAGCTTTGGGTTGTTCATGTTTGAGGTGATTGGGCCGACTTCTGTGAAGCTTTTTATCATTCTATTTAGGTCCACATATGTATTTGTGGGTGGATTGAGCCGACTTAAGGTTACACGTTTCATGTTGCGTGTTATGCGTTTTTGGAAGTCAACATGAGAAATGATTCATTTTGTTGATGTAGATATATAAGAATGATTCATTTGAGCATTTTGATGTATCAGAAGAGTGTGAGAAGTTTGTATGAGCGAATATGCAAAGTCTGGTGACTGTTATTGAAAATTTTGGTGCTCCGATGTATGACAGAGCAAGAAAATAGAGCAGATAAGCAGAACAGTTGCTGAAGTCAATTTGAGTCTAACTGTAACTACTTTTTGGCATATATAGATGCTATAGTTCAGTACATTCATTATTGTAATCAATTGTAATCATCTGTAAGGCAGTGAGCCTTCCTTCGGGTTGTAGCCCTATTTTGTATTTGAGTAGTAAGTTCTAGGCAGTGTGTGTGAATGCAAGTACATTCCCTTCATGTAATATTATCATACTCATGGCCATAGTATAAAAATATTATGGGTTCAAATCCCATTGTGGTTTTTCCCTTCTTGAGTTTCCACGTAAAAATCTTGGTGTTATTGTTGTGTGGTTGAGTGGCTTATGTTTCTGCACTTTAATTTCATTCTTATGCATTTGATGGTTTGTGAATTAGCTTAATAAGTTTGTAAATTATAACTCACTGATTCACCCCCCCTCTCAGTGTTCATTGATTCCAACAATTGGTATTAGATCTTAGTTCATCGAAAGAAACCTAATAGTTTGAGGAAGATCTGGAAGATTGAATCAATGGACTCTGGTTTGTAGAAGCAAATTACAATGACACTTGAAGATCTTGATGCAACTATGAAAGACAAGAGTAGCCTGAGAAGAATTCTGGATGCAGCTAAAAATTTCATTTAATCTCCGAAAGAACAAGTCAACACATCTAGAGAGAAGAGAAAGGAACTGATAGATAAACTCAAGGAGAAATAAGAAAAAAGCATTGACAATAAAGCCCTACAAGACAAGATAGATGAATGTGAGAAGCTTTCCAGAGATAATACAGTCCTGAAGAATGAAATACAATCCATTGTGATGAAGTTGACAAAGGAGATTTAAGACAGAAAGAAGAATGTGGAAAATCTGACTCAGTCATTGAAGGATAGATCTAATGAATTTTGCAGAATGAACTATGAGAATGATTAGTTGAAACTTGAATTGGTGCAATCCAATAATGATAGACAAGAACTTGAAAGGAAGATCATAATTCTAAGAGATGAGCTTTCTACTAATAGTGAGTACAAAGGAAAATTCAAAGCTAGCTCAGCCCAGTTAGATGAGATGCTGGAAAGTCAAAGACATGCGAGGTGTTGGGATCCAAGAACACTGAGAGGGGGGGGGGGGGGGTGAATCAGTGTTCTGTTGGTTAGAATATTTTTAGCCTTATTAACAAATCCACTTATTAACCGGTATGCATAAAAGAAGGTAACAACAAGTAATATCAATGCAACCACAAGAATCAACACCATAACACATATATTTATATGTGGAAAACCTCAAAGAGGAAAAACCACGGTGGGATTGGTGACCCACAATATCTATCCACTGGCCAAATGAATAAATATTACAAGAGGGTCTTGAACATGCATGAAGGAACACTGCCTAGAGCACAATGCTCATCACAAAAGGAGCCTCACTGACTACAAATCAAAATACTGAATTACAAACAAAAGCTGGACTCTGAATATGCATCTGACATGCTGAATGAGTTTCAGTTTATACAGTAACCTCCCTTACCGGTAATTTAGATCGCTTCCCAATCCTCTACACAAATAACCAAGACCAACTACAAATCTTTACATTCACATTATGTCTATCAATATTTCGATTACATAACCTATCGCATCTCTGTCATATCCAAAATGACCTAACCAGACTGACTTATATACCCATTTACATGTATAAACATAAATTCCTTATGTCGGCTTACAATAATATTCCAAAAGATAAGAGACATGTCGGCCCAGATAAAATATAAACATGATCATTGCTATTTCCACGATTGTTGGATCAATCTCCTATGTCGGTCTTAGAATATTGGTTCCAAGTTTGTCGGTTTACATGCTTGTCGGTTCCCTGAATGCTAGTGATGTGAATTCTGGTTACCTTGATTGCCGGATTTCCCATGAAGTGTGTTACCATCAATGATAACACCTAGAACCCGGATGAGTGTCAATTGCCAACACGAGGAATTGGAATCCTCCAGTTCTAGACAAAGCAATCATTAGAAGAACAAGAAACCTCTAGTAAGACAACCTAATGCCTATAAATTCAATGGTAAATGTTTTGTTTGTTTGTCATTGATGTCAAATGGTATAGCATGATTGGTATGGGAGATTGAAGTATATTGGTGACATTGATGTCAGCTAGTATTGCAGGTCACCGGTACACAAGTCAGTGTTGGCATGTGTTGTAGACATGCACTAGAGATCGATATGGTATGATGACCGGTAAGTAATTTATTGGCATTGAGTGGTTGCCAACCAGTAAGCATGTGCCGAGTAAGAGAGAAACATGTTGGGATGTTGATTGTGATGAAGAGGTAGAATGTTACAAGATTCACATCAACACCAAAGGTGAAGCATGTGTAGGCCACCAATAAGAGTTGGACATTATACAAAAGGACTCCCACTAGATGAAGAGAAGATTGACAGAGAATGTGTTGCTTAAGTAAGCAAGGATGGTATATGGGAAATCTACCAGGTCATATGTCAAGTTGAAGATGCATCTACTTCTCAGGGATGTCACATTAATACCAGCAGGTGACATAGATACCTCCCCACCGGTAAGTGGTAATACCTTGCTTATCCTATAGTATACATGACATACATTATGACTCCCTAGGATAAGACAACCAGAGTAAGCCAAGCCAGGTGATTGGATGCATAAACCAGATGACCAAAGTTGAAGATGAGGAAGCCTCTCTAGTTTGAGATCATAGATGAGCACTAGATCTACAAAGAAGGAAGAGGTAAGATGGTGATTTTGTCTCCTTGGCAAACCGGCTAAGAAAAGAACCAGTCAAATGAAGATAAGGATCTGAAGTTGCACCCATGAAGTTACCAATATACAGATGGAAAGCGGTGTTGCCACAAATGTATAATAGTTGGAGATGGATGGCATGAAGATATCATGCACATTACCAATATGAAGACATAAACATGCCAATTGGTAAATAAGAAGGATATCGACATACAACCAAGTGGACAGAGAGACAAAAGTGAAGTGCTCTCAGTCTGATGAAAGATGCACATGATGAGTCATCCTAGATTGTTGTTGAGGACCGACATGGTTGATGTTCGGGCTAACAAGATCCACCGACATAAGGAAGGAGAAGGAAAGAAGGTTATGGTTGATGTTCGGGCTAACAAGATCCACTGACACAAGGAAGGAGAAGGAAAGAAGGTTAACTGGTAAGGGAAGACGTAACAATAGGGTTAGAGAACCAGTAGGGTTAGATGTCTAGTAGGTGTGCACCGATTGAGTGTTTGGTCAGTGATCTTGTCTAAACTGACACATAGGTCCAAGCTAGGACGGATATCAACATGGATGTCACATGGAGTTGAAGTGGCAAGCTTGCAGAGGTCAATGAAGTGTTGTGTTGGTGAGGTTGTTGGTATTTGGTCGACATTTATTGTTGACTATGAAAATCATCGGAGACGTTGCAGAGGTGTGCAACTCGAGGAAGGTCGAACAGAGGTGATTGATGGGATACATCGATCGATGCAGAGTGACCAGGTACAAAATGAGGTTGGTGATGCAATCTGCATAACTATTTATGGTGATTGATCTTGTGCCTTGCCGATTGACTATCCATGTTTGCCAAGTTTAGCAAACGTGCCTTGGATGGAAGAAGATATGGTAGGTGATGCCTGATTGCTTGCATGTTGCTTATTTTCATGGAGAAGGAGATCAGATAAGATCTGATATGCCTAGTGATTGGTGAAGAAAACCTAGCACGCAAGAGATTTGAATATTGATCATGGTGGGAAAACTCAGTTATATATATGTCGATTAAAGATCAAAGATGATGGATGCTGCCAAAAGATCAGGTGTCGAGTGTTGAAGAATGCAGTTTGAAAAAGAAGGAGAGAGCCAACCAATCAAAGAATTCATTGAAGATCATAGAGAATGAGTGTTGGAGGTGCAACCGGTGAGAGGGTTTAGCAGAGGCTTAATCGACAAGGTCAGAGTGATCGATAAACTGCAAAGAGAGTTGTGGTGGTGTAAACCAGTGGTTCTAGAACCTGCAGAAAAGCAAAGAAGGTGTTGCAGTGCAGTGGGAGTGTTGGCAAAGATACAAACAAGGCAAGATCTGAGTAGAGCTTGATCGGTAAGGAAAAAATCGACAGAGATCAGAGATTAGAGTATCGGTGGTAGCAAGCAGCAGTGCATCTGGCAAAACGAAGTACTGAGAGAGAAGAGGTGGAGGCTGAACTGGTAAGGTTGAAACAGAGAGTGAAGGAGAGGAAGATCTAAGTGAGAAGAGAACCAACAAAGAGCAGAGTAGAGGAAGACCGGTTGAGAAGAGTAGAACTAGAAGAAAGATTGCAGAGGTTACATAACACATTTGTAACTGGGTATTATATTTTGTATTTGAAATATGATATTGTAATCACTGAGTTGGAGCTCGGTGCAAGGGTTGGTGCCCTAAATGTTGTAATCAAAGGTTTTCATTGTGAGGTTGGATTGGAGAAGTAGACTCTAGCAGCACTTCTCACTGGCATTTTTCCCATCTCGGGTTTTCCTCGTATATACTGGTGTTATGTGATGTGCCCTTTGTATGGTTGATTTGTGTTGTCTAGCTTTTTCTTACAGGTAGGTTTGCTTGGTAATTGGTAATCTCTCTTGGAGGTAAAAGGACTAAAGGATTTAGAAACCACTGATTCACCCCCCCTCTCAGTGGCATCTTGTGTTCAACATGATCTGTGCAGAGTACTTCTCAGTGAGCTAATGAGCAACCTGAAGAAGATAAAACAAGATAAGAAACATCTTTTCAAGTTTGGTTCTCTGATTGCCTGTTTAACACTTTACTTCTTGAATGAAATTCCTGAAATAGGAAAAGTTCAGTGGGCTTATGATAAACTGATGACAATCCAAATCAAGGAAGGTTTTTAGGGTTTGGGTCATACTGTAGCTTAGAAATCTGCTTTGTGGGGATACTTTAAATCATTTCAAGCCATGATGTAAAGTAGAGAGAGGATCCCAAAAGATATTGTTGAGAAATATGAGAATACAATGTGCTTTATGGTAGGCAAAGATCAATGTCACATGGAGGCAGTTGAACCTAGAACCATTTGGATCACGCCCTTGGGGTATGAGGTAGATATAAATACACTTGATGCATATTCTCATCATCTGTTAAGTAAACTGATAGATGAGAAGGAAGAGAGTTTCGATACTTACAAGGAGAAAGACTTAAATTTGCAAAAAAAATTTATTGAGCTGACAAGGAAGAGGAAAGTCAGAAAGGAAGTTGAAGAGATTGCCGAATAAATGGGAACATCAAAAGAAGTTGTGTAAAGGGCTAGGGAGAAAAATATACTGAAGGAGGAGGACATGGTGAAGCCCAAAAAGATAAAACCGCTCTCCACTCCTCCCAAGAAATCCAAGCAAAGACAATCCCAGTCTGCACCTACCTTCGGTGTTCGAAAGCCTATCCCTTCACCCAAGCCACAAGCCAAGTCATCAAGTGGAGTTGAGAAGAGCAAGAAGGAGAAGCCACAAAGAGAAAATGTTGCAACCATTGCTGAGGATATAGAAACTAAATCCGATGAAGCAGTGAAAGAGGTAAATAAGACAACTACCTATGCTAGGGTAGTGAGGAAGCCTCAATCTAGTGGAGCCCAGCTATCCAAGAAGTCAAAATCAAAATTTGAGCCATCTGGTAGAGCCAGAGCGAGCCAGAAGTAGAAGTCTAAATTGGATGAATCTCTAAGGTTTGGAAAGTTGAAGGTACTTATGATGTTGTGCCCCCAATGACACTGAATGAAATAATTGATGAAGTGCTTAAGGGTGGGAATTTGACTAATGTGCCTATATATTATAGGAATTTTGATGATAAAGATGAAAGAGATATAGAGGAAGTAGTTGTACAGTACATGGATGTTTATAGTAAAGCATTAATAGAATTATCATCCATGATACCCAAGAGTCTATATGACATTTTGGATATAAGGAGGCATACAACAAGTTTAGAGGATGAAAGAATAAAGGAATATGTATTAGTGAATTTGTCTTTTGTCATTTCTAAAGTTGAAGTTGTTAGACTGCTAAAGCTTGCAAAGGAAAGATTCTGAAGCAAGAAGAGAGAAAATAATCATGCTCGGTAAAATAGATGAAATAACCAAAGAAATTGAAGCAATTCTGAGACAATTTTTGATAGATCACATGTATGATGTGAATTTGGCACATGATGACACTCAATCGAGAGAGAAATTACAAGATACATCTATTTCAGAAGTTCATGCAACCATTCCTAATGTGTAGAAAGATCAAACATCTAAGAAGGTCATTCCAACAAAGCAAACCAATGTGTATGCATCACTTGATGTTGATCAGAAGCTTGATAAATATGGTGAAGTTGAATAGGATCCTATGGTGATAGATTTTTTTTTAAAAGGAAGTTGAGGAGACAGTTGATGTTGAAAAGGGTGAAGATGATGGTAAAGATGCGAGTGCAGAGGTAGCAGGAAAGGGGAAAGGAGAGGAGAAGGATGATTAGGTCTAGTGACAGTGGAAAGAGACACTATAGCTGATAAAGGAAAATAGGTTTCTATTGATTCAGATGATTTTTCTCAAGGGCCTATTGATATGAGTTCTTTATCTCCGATTCAAGCATTGAAGCTAGGAAATCTTGCATAAGCAAAAGCCAGTGAGTACCTACTCAAGTCCCATACCGTAGATAAAGAGTTAATAACATTGGTAGGAGATGTATTGGAGAAAATTTTGCCATCTTTTATACTGGACACAATTGATAATCCCTTCGATAAGCTTAGAAGTATGTTGAACGCTATAGAACCTCATTTTGTGCCTTTGGAGAAGGCAAAAAATACTAGATTTTTGAATGAGTTTAATGCCATGAGACTGAAAACATTTTTGAAGATGATTGAGAGTGATAGGGTTAGTTTAATAACCATTATGAAGGGCATTCAAGATGCACTAGATGAGGGTGGTCAAATATACAAGTCATGTCTAATTTTGCTAAAGTTTACTATGGATATTAACAAGAAAATAAAAGAATGTGAAGGCCAACTTGCTAGATATTCATCTCAGTTAGTCTCGGCTAGTAGTTTTGAACCACAATTTTTGAGCATATTGGATAAGATTAAGAGTTTAAATTAGGAAAAGGATAGAATTTTGGGTAGAGTGGGAGAAGTGAGGAGTCTTATCACTCCCCAGATAGTTTCTCTAATGAGCAATATGCAAGATGCAAAGGATGCTCTGAATAAGAGTGTTCTGGCAGACAAAAAGATAGCAGAGATGCACACATATCTTTTTAGTGGGATGATCAGTATTTTGGAGAGTTTGAAGAAGGCATGGGATAACCACTCGTTGTCCCTAAGGACAATTTTTGTAGATATTTTCAAGTTTTTGTAAGCAACTGTACATATCCCTATATATAAATTTTGGCGGATTCCTATCTTTGGAATTGTTGTCAAAGGGGGAGAAAGCAAAGTGAAAAAAGGTGAAAATCCTTAGGGGGAGATTGTAGAGTCTTGGAGAATTTTGGGAGCGTTTGAAATTTTGAAGTTTTGCAACTTTTAGTGTACAGTTCATTTTTCATAGAGTTGCCATCAATGCCAAAGGGGGAGATTGTTGGCAAGGGATACTATTCCAATGAAGATTGGTGCATTATTGATGCTTAGGAGTTGTCATTGATGGCAGCCCAATTAAGAAATCATATTTGGTGTACATAGATATGATTTACCGGAAGTCATATTGTAACCTGTAGAGTATGAGTACAGTTTGCATATCTTGATTTTGGTTGCAATGATAGAAGTAGTTGATTCAAGGTTCGTGGTAGAATATTTAGTAATCCTAATATCCGGTGTTGATTCATGAGCAAGATTAAAGGTCCGATATCTGGTAATTCAGTTAGAATAGAGCTATTTTGGTGTAACGTATGATGCATAATCTTTGGGTTGATTTTGGTGATTGGTTTCATGTTCAAGGTGATTGGGCCGACTTGTGTGAAGCTTTTTATTATTTTGTTTAGCTCCACATATGTATTTGTGGAGGATTGAGCTTACTTAAGGTTACACATTTCATGTTGCGTGTTATACGATTTTTGGAAGCCGACATGAGAAATGATTCATTTCGTTGATGCAGAAATATAAGAATGATTCATTTGAGCATTTTAATGTATGAGATGAGTGTGAGAAGTCTGTATGAGAGAATGTGCAAAGTTTGGTGACTGTTATTGAATATTTTGGTGCTCCAGTGTATGACAGTGCAAGCAAACAAATCAAATAAGTAGAATAGTTGCTGAAGTCAATTTGAGCCTAATTGAAACTACTTTTTTGGCATATATAGATGCTATAATTTATCTCATTCATTATTGTAACCAATTGTAATCACCTGTAAGGTAGTGAGCCTTCCTTCAAGTTGTAGCCCTATTTTGTATTTGAGTAGTGAGCTCTAGGAAGTGTGCTTGAATGCAAGTGCATTCCCTTCATGTAATATTATCATACTCCTGGCCATAGTATAATAATATTGTGGGTTCAAATCCCACTGTAGTTTTTCCCTTTTCGTATTTCCATGTAAAAATCTTGGTTTTATGGTTGTGTGGTTGAGTGGCTTATTTTTCTACACTTTACTTTCATTCTTATGCATCCGGTGGTTTATGAATTAGCTTAATAAGTTTGGAAATTATAAAACACTGATTCACCCTCCTCTAGGTGTTCATTGATTCCAACATAACACCACTGAACCGAAGAAAATCATCAATTATGAGCTCAACAATCAATTCAGACCACCAACACAAAAGGCACATGATCCAAAAACATTCACAAGTATCATGAATTGCCATAGCAACAT
The DNA here is from genome assembly GCF_030272615.1 of Cryptomeria japonica. Taxonomy (NCBI): domain Eukaryota; kingdom Viridiplantae; phylum Streptophyta; class Pinopsida; order Cupressales; family Cupressaceae; genus Cryptomeria; species Cryptomeria japonica. The sequence goes on from NC_081413.1 coordinate 633,759,640, forward strand.
CCGCACCAACACAAATTACTAGAATCATCAACATCTTCATACCGCACCTCAAGAACACTAACTACAATGACTATCAACCTAAAAAATCACTTGTGGACCTCCAAATCATGAGCCACTTGAATTGAGGACACACACCAACATCCCAAACACTCCTCCAAATCCGCAAATCAATATATTACAATATAGAGTAATGCAGATCAAAATACTAACACTTTGTCACCACTAAACAGCCAAAAAACTGGCCACAACATAGATACTCATAACTCAATCAAATATTCATGCAAACCTTGGAAACATGAATTGAATCAATTAGAGATAATCTTCTACAAACCCTTTAATCCGCAAACTCTCATCTTCATCATACTTGCTATACTGGACAAACTAACTCATTGAACTTTACTGCAGTGCACTGTCATAGACAGAGAAATATGTTGACATCAATGACAACAAATCTCTCAAATATCTCTCAAGCACATATTTGCTATATTATTCAAACAACTCTATTTCACTATATAATCCCACTTGGTCACATAGAAAAGGACCAGAATCTAATAGCTTCTTATCCATAACATATCTAGATTCACAAGGGCTTATGGGCATCACTTTGTGTTGCTCAACCACTTTCGCCATGGTGACAAGGTTAGTCTGCCTTACTATATTTCCTGCTCTATGGATCATACTATTCATGAAATGCAAAAAGATTCTCAAAGAGATCACGCCCTCCACCAGGGTTTAATGGTTTTAGTTTATAAGATGTTGAAGGGGAAAATTATTGAGAAACCCATTAGTAAAGGCAAACAAATTAGGGATGATGATACTGAAAGTGAGAATAGTGGGTTCTGTGTAGGGGAAAAAGCGAGACTAGGTTAACATGCCCTAATCCTACCTTTTGACACACATTACGGAATACGAAAGAGCCTAGAGATATCGCACAATTGGCTACTTCTTTTTGTGAAAGAGAGAGCCACGGGATATCTATTAGGATTTCTATTCCTTTGTTGAAATTGGAAGATCAAATGATGCAAGTTCAGTCCCTAACCCCAAAGTGCAAGTATGAACTAATAACAAGATTGCAGAATTGAATTTAAACAATGGAAAGCTGTAAATACAAGGATGAAATAAGAATGAAAATGCGTACCCGGAGTTAAAATCTGACTGAAAATGTTCGGGACGGGGGCGCGGGCGCCACTGTCCTAATTCTGCCCCTGAAACTGCTCCAGAAACTGTTGTTTTTGCACTTTGGAAAAAGCTGTCAAAAATGCTGAAAATGCTGTCGGACCAGGGCGCCCAGTGCCCCTGTCCCAGGGACCAGGGCACCCAGAAGGGACCAAGGCGCCCAGCGCCCCTGTCCTGGCAGGACCAGGGCGCCCAGCGCCCCTGTCCCTGTCTTTTGAGCTGCAATTACACAAAGAGTTCTGTCTCAGTCTCCTCTTTTCGGATCTGTGTCCCGCGACGTCGTCCGAATCCTGAAACCTACAATAATATCTGAAAAGGGGGAAGGGCGGCTATATAGGGTTTTGCCTTAGTCAAACCCCCGCTTTGGTGATTTCCACCTCCACGAATAGCCAAGTTGTTTTGTAAAATGTATTGTGTGTGCAGACCTAGTGTGTGTGCAAGGTCCAAAATGCAAGAAAGCAAACTAGAGTAACCTAGAAAGTAAACCCTAATTGCTTGTAAATGATAATGTAAATGCTCTAAATCAAGATGCAAAGTGATCTAAAGCATGAATAAATGATATATTGAAGCCTATGCAAAGACATGAAAACAACATGAAATCATACCCAACCCTCAAGGGAGGAGTACAAGCCAATCTTCAGTCGGTAATCTCCTATTGTTCTTCAATGTCTTCCAAGCCCTAAATGAATGAATGAAATTGATGAATGCTTGATGGATGGATGTTGAATGTTGTTGAAGTCTTCAAAGATCTGCTCTTTCGCTGCATATGAAGTTCCTGGAAACAAAAATCGGATCCCTTCCAATGAGGAAAGAGAGCTTTTATGTATGAAACCCTAGGTTGTAAATTCGTATTTTGGCCGACCTAGAGATTGAATGTCTCGCCAATTTCTTGGGGTTAAGCTTTATTTTATGATTGGATCGTGCTCCCAAAATTTCGGGAAAAATGTCCGGGACCATGTTGCACGGGCGCTATGGTCCCGACAACTTTTCACCAAATTTTCAGGGCCGTCAGATATGATGATTTTAGAGAGAATCCCGAAGTTACAGGTGATTTCGAGATGTTTTGACCCCCGAAATCAAGCCCCCAAGTTCAAAATAGGACCTAATTAGGGTTTTTGATTAAATGATGTATTGGAAGAATAAAATGAAAGGGGCACACTTTAATGAAAGGGCCCAACTTTATGATATGGGAGATGATAAAATAGGACCTTAGACCTAATTAATTTAATTAATTAAGTGCTAAAGGGGAAATGCAATGCAAAATGCAAAGTGCGCCAAGGCAGGTGCTAAACTAGGTGTGAAATTGTACCACCCTAGCAAGTGCGTACAATTTACGACGCTACAGGTTCAATCTCTATTCGGAAACTAAGGGTGTGTCTGAGGATTTTGCCAACAAGGGGAAGACCAAGGGAAAGAGCAAGGGGACTGTTGTGGATTCTGACCTTTCAGACTCTGAGGATGAGTTTTTTGATGATAAAATCATAAAAAGCAAGAAGAGAAAGGGAATGGATAAGCAAACCCAAAGGACCAAGAAGACCAGTAAGTGGATAAATAAGGTAAAAAGGAAGATTATTATTTATTCAGATGAGGATTCTGAGGTTGAAAAAATAAATAATAATAAGGGTAAGGAGGAAGATGAAATGTTGGATGGTGACCATGGGGAGAACCTAAACACACAGAGAATGCAGAATGAGGGTCAGGAGAACAACATGGACAATCAAAATGTCTGTCATGGTGCCATTGGTAATGACATCATCAAGGGTTTCTATGAGGTCATTAGCAAAATGGCGAAAGAAATTGGTGACTTGAAGATTGATCTCAATATGATAAAAAAGACAACTATGGGTGAGAAGCCTCTCTCTGAGAATGTTAAAGAATTAATGGTTGCCATTAACAAGGCTGAAGCAATTCAGGAAATGGTTAGTAAAATTTTGGAAATGGAAAAGAAGGTGAAGGATATGGAAGGGATCAGAGATGATAAAGGTCTGGAAACTAACCTGAACAATTTGGTCAATAGAGTGGATAAGATGGAGCTTACTGTGAAGAGGATTGCTGAGAAAAACTTCCAGATCCTTAAGGCCACTATTGTCCATGTTAACATGCTGATAAATAAATTTGAATAGATTAAAGGCAAGGAGGATGAGAAGGATCAGACTGAGAAGAAGGGTCGTGAAAAAAGAACAAGGGCCAACACTCGAAAGCAGGTTGGTATCGAGGAACAAGAGTTGGATGATATGAAAAACTTTGTGGTTAATATGAAGAAGATGGTGGTTCATGGGGAATAACTCATAAAAAACATCTAGTTGTCCTTGTCCTTGTGCCATCTCGGTGTGGTCTTTGTGTTGTCCTTAGGCTATCTAGCGTTGTTCTCTTTGACTTGGGGCCCCTTTTTGTTTTAACTAGGATTTGTTCTTAGTATGGGTGTCCAAGCACTATTTTTCTTGCCTCTTTAATGCTTTATATTTCTCCTATTTTGTAACAAGGTTCCGGGTTCCTTTCAAAAACCTGTTTTTAATTAATCAAAACATATCTAGATCATAGAAACATTAAATCAGTTTACCAGAAATTGTTAGCAAAAGTTCACAATAGATAATAGCCAATGCTAAGTTCATTAGGTGAAGTATGTGAAACATTATTATACCTTGCAACATCAAACCCACCATATCACAAGATAATATGGGACCAAGAAGACCTTCAATTGGAATTGCATAAAATTTTATTAACTCTTGGAGCTTCACCATCAAATTTAGGCTAATCTACATGTTTTATAAGACATCAAGCATTGAGACACCTTACGGTCGACACAAATCATTCCTAAGTTTTGAAGCTAATACAAAAATAACTCTTGCATTCATTGAGAGTTAATTTTGGAAGTTGACAGTTGGCAAGATAATGAGTTAGTGGTGAAAGCAAGGAAATGGACAATGTTAGTTGTATGTGCTAAATTCATATAACAACATGAAAACCCCTTTAAAACAATTAATCTTACACCTTCCCAAGCTCCTCGAATTGAGCTAGAAGTGGATGTGCCCAGGCTCCACTTGATTTGATCCTTTTGATGAGTTGATGTGGAGTGCTCTCTAATTACTACACAACAATAATGGATGGATGGAGAGAATAGTTGGACTAGGCTAATATGGATGAATATGAGTAAAATTGGGCATTATAGGGATACTATGGATGAGTTGTGGGATGAAATTGGCATGATAAGGGTGCCATAGTTGGATTTGGAACATAAATTAGCATCATAAGATTATGAATGAAGTGGAAGATTTGCTGAAGGGAGGAGACTCCAATTTATAGACTTAAGATTTCAAAATGGATGGTTGAGATTGAAGGATAATGGAGGGCTAAGATTGAGTGAGAGAAGGTGAGATAGCTTGAGTTCTTATCCTTGTGACAAGTGTCACAAGGTGAAGTGTCTTGGGAAGAACACTTGGCATGAGGAAGAGGGCAAGGTGTGCTCACACATGTGTGAGAACATCTTGGGAAGAACATGGAGATGACAAGTGGAAGCAATTTTGGCAAAGTGTAAGAGTCCTAGGTTTGAGGAAGATGACATGTGGCTGGAAGAGGAAAGTATAGGGTGACTATCATGGGGAAGAACATTCCTACACATGTGTGAGCACCCTTGGGTCAACAACGAGGTGGAGGAGAAAGTGGCCCTTGAATACAAGATCATTTATGAGGGGGAGTCACATGTGGACCTAGGTAGGTGGGATGAATTTAAAATTGGAGAAAATGTTAATGATGATTAGGCTTGGGTTAATTAATCTTAATGAAGGAGATTAAATGGAGGATTTGTAGGAACTCTAGGATATTAGTTAATTAACTGTGCATTGATTAACTAATTAGGATTTGAAGAAATATTGAAGCAAATGGCTAAGGTTGGGAATTAATTTGATTTTTAGAAGAATTAGAGATTTATATAATTAATTAATAAATTAATTAATGGTTGCAGGATAAGATTAATTAAATATAAAATTTGATTAATTTTGAGAAGAATGAGGACTAACATAATTAATACAATTAATTATGCAGGGAGGGATAAATTAATTAAATATTAATTTAATTAATTTTGGGTGTCTAGAAGTGGTTGATGGTGGTGGTAGAGTTAGCAAGTCTTAGAACTAGTTAGTTTCTTAGAACTATGAATTCCTAAGTTGAATATTGCATGTTAGCTTGTAATAAGTTTGTGGTAGCCTACGAGCAATATGTAATTTGCATGTATTATGCTAATGCACATGTTGTAATCATTGTGTTATGTTGGATCAATTAGATATTATTTTCTATTATATGATATTTACATTATGTTAATTCTGTAATAACCTAAACCATGGGCCCTTAATCTCGGCTACATCACCAAGGTCCCAACCAAAGGTAATTAAATCAATCATGAGCACCTAGTTAATTAATTCTCAATCATCAATGTCACATGGCAAATAAATCATTCTATATTAATTAAATATTTAATTAGTTAATTAATCATTCCAAGTAAATCATTTCAATCAATTATCCTAGCATATTTAATTAATAAATCATTTTTCCATTAAATCATTGAAAAGGAATTAATTTTAAAAAATAATTAAATTTGGAAAAAAAAATCAAAAGGAATTAAATTGAAAAATCTCAAAAAAGTAATTAAATCAATTAAATCAATTAAATATCAAAATTGAATAAAAATAAGAAATAAATCAGCTTTTCTAATTTTATCTTAAATTTAGTTCAATTTCCTTTAAAGCTAAGAAAAACAACCAATCACATCAATTCACCTGGATTGTGCTTCCTCTTGGAGAATCTCGACCGCTCATCATTAATCAATCTTGACCGTTGGTCTCTCTCTGGATTTTCTATAAATTCAAGCTCTCATCTCTCATTCAGATTACCCTAGAGATTTATTGTTATTATGCAGTTTTTGCTCTAGAGTCATTGAGAATATTGTGCTTTGAGATTATTGCATCTTAGCTTTTTGTATATTTAGTTTAATCATTCATAGCTTAATCTTGCATATTTAGTTTAATCATTCATAGCTTAATCTTGCATCAATCTGGCTTAATCTTGCATCCATTTAGCTCAATTTTGTGCTCATATAGATTGAATCCTTTGTCTTGGTGTAGTCTAGTCACTGGTATTGCTTAGACAAATCTAAGAGCAAGTCTATACTAGCATCTTTTACAAGGCAATAGGTCGATTTGTTATGGTTTTTATATTCATGATTATATCTATCTAACCATGCATACAATGATTTATTGAAGTGTTTTTGCCTTATAGTTTGCAGATTACCACTTTTCACACACACATTTTTGGTGCCCACCGCGGGGCTTGAGAATTCAATTTTTCGGCTTTGCAATCATTTCCTTTTATTTTCCAGATTTCATTTGTACAGTCTGTGCAAACTGTCGTACGAGCTTTGGTATCACACAGTACAAGTTCTAAGTTTTATCGTATGGTTATGTGGGAATCCTCGTACGACATTTTGCTTCTGTCATTTTTATTCAATATTTACTCGTCTGGTTCACTGCAAATACTCATCTGGTTCTATGAGAATTGTTGTACGGATTTTTTATTTTCTCATTTCAAGAAACATTATACTTTTTAGGGTTTTGAATTTGATTTACTAATGCTAACTCTGATTTGTCTTCTGTTTGTCTGAGATATTTTCACAACCTAACTAGTTTTTTGCAGAACACTTGTCAAAGAATCCACCAATCAAACTGATGCTTGTCAAAGAATCCATTGATATAAAACAACATGACTACTGATGTGTTGTTTTTGTAGGTTGCTTAAGGTGAATCAACTAAACATTGTGTATTCTTTAATTCATTTCTAGGCATTTAAATTGCGATATGGTTAATGAACAAGTTTGCTTTTCATGTTTGGGAAGAGTCTAAAAGGTAGAAGAGTATGCTCTTGTCTACATAGACAATAAGAAATCCAAACCCTTGAAGCTTTTCTAGTTTTGAGATTTGTGTTCCTTTAGTGGGCCTGTCATAGTGGGAAAAAATAATCACCTTGTGAGAATGACCCAAGTGAGTACAGCTAAACCCAAGCATTCCAACTTACTATAATAAATAGGCCTTTTGGGATTAAAGTCTCGGAGGACGTGATTATTTGAGTTTTCTCTTTGAGATCTCTCATATCGGGCATTTTGTAGGGCCTCATGGTCTCAATCATGCTTGTGTGACTACAACTTGTTTCAGTACCTTGTCAGGCTATAGGCCTCAATCTCCCTTGTGCGACTTCAAGGGGTAATTTCAAATGGAAATCCTTACTGTAAACTTTAAAATAGCAGCTACCCAGTTCACCTCCAAAAGGGGGATATTCTTTGTGTAAGAGAGAGTAACTCTCCCAAGATACTTACCATTTCGTGCCCCAATCAACATTTGGAGTCGGCTAATACGACGTTGAGAATCCATTGCGTGAGATTCAACGACCGTATTTTGATTAGCTATTGGGTGTGTACCCGAGTCTGCAAGAAAAGGTTTTCTCTCACAACCAACTTCATTAGAATTAGTGTGCTATGTTTGAAGTCACTTTGGATCTTGCATATTTGCTATGTCTTTGTCTTGGAAACTATAAAATGGAACTCTGAAACTAGAAAATAATAAAAAAAATTAAAAACTCAATGGTCAAAACTTTGTCCTTGTCAGAAACACGTCCCTGTCCAGTCCTATGTCGTACGAGTCTTCTACTTTGTTGTCCTGGTCTGTGAGAATTATTGTCTGGTTAACATCAAACTGTCATACAAGTCTTAACACCTAGGGTTTATCTTTTCTAGTTTGTCGTACTACTCAGTGGGAATTATCGTTTGGTTAACTGTCAACTGTCGTACGAGTCATCATCATCTTTAATAGTTTGTCATCTGAGAAGCATTAAATTATCGTTCAAAAATAGGCAGCAACTAGTACGAATTTCCCAATTTGTCATTTGGAAGTCCTTAAATTGTCATCTGATAAGTAATCTTTTGTCGTATGAACCTCTGATTCTGTCAGTCTAGAAGCCTGTCCTTTTGTGTACTTTTCCAGATCTGTCATACTTGCCTAATCAGTCTGTAGTGAGTGTATATCTGGTCATTTTAACCTTGATCATAAACAATCTTGATAGTGTACCCCTACCATTGTGTTACACAACTTTGTTGATTATATCTCAGCTAGTTCAATCAAACCCTCATCAATCTAATCTACTTAGATCACATCTTATACATGATAGATCGTTCCTGAAACTAGAATTGGTCTTCATCTCCTTAATCAAACCTCAAACGAACAACTAGCTTCTATTTAATCTTGACTTTTGTATCACTCCTAGCTCTTGGTCACGTCAATTGTAAATGCCACTTCAAACCAAAAGTTTTCGTAAGACAACTGCCAAAGGTAAGGGACAACTCTTTTCATCACAGGCTAATCCATTCTTTATAGAAGATCCCATCTCTGACAAACCTTCATCATCAAGTATACCAATTTTTGATCAACCCTTATCTCCCACCATGTCTGGAGAAAGGCAAGAAAGAGAAGTTGCTAAACATAATACTCATGATAATATTAGCACCCATGCTACTGACAATGACTCCTCATCTAGTGAGTCTGAAACTTCTGAACCTACAGAAGCTGTTATAAATAATTGTCAAAATGATAAGGATTTCCGAAAAATGATGAAAATTATCATGGCCAGAAAAAAAGAAGAGCATTTTCTAGAGCTGGAATAATAAGGTGCTAAACTTCCCATTGATTATAACATTGAAAGCCTTATCACTTAAGAAGAAGATACTCCATTAATGATGGTAAACAAACAATTGCAAGCATTGCAAACTGAAATCAAAGAGCTGAAAAATAAGGATAAATCATCTACAAAGTATTCTTTGGACAGGATTTGCCCGTTCCCATTTGACAAGAACCTCTACATGCCTCCATTTCCTTCAAGAGTGGAAATTCCTAAGTTTGACAAATATGGTGATAACTCAGATCCTCAAGACAATGTCTGAGAATTTTGTGCTTTATGTATGGAGTTCATGCATGAATAGACATATCTCATGCACCTCTTTCCAAGAAGTTTAGGAGGACAAGCTTTGGAATGGTTTTCAAGCCTACCTGTGGGAATTAAATCTCTTAAAGAACTGGTTGAATTATTTCTACAACAATACTCCTATAACATTCATCATCTGATCACAATGATCAAGCTTTGTAATACCAAACAGAAGACAGGAGAACCTTTTCTCACTTTCCTTCAACGATGGAGAAAGATGTTCTCTAGATATTCATGACCCATTCTTGATTCTGAGAAGATGGACATCTTTGTTAATAATCTGATTCCTGAGTTGAAATATAATATCCAAATGCAAGTATACCCTTCATTGAACAAGATGGTGGATATTTCTCTCAAAATGGAAGACATGCTTGTAAGGAAAGGAGATAGATCACTTTATAAAGAAACACATCAAGGCTCTAGTTCCAAAGAGAAGAACAAATACTAGAAATACGACAAATATAATAACAAAAATGTTGTTAATGACGGAGTGGTTGATAATGTCAAACCAAAATCAAAACCCGTAGTATTCAATCTGACTAGTGGCACACAAGCCCTCAAAGTAACTGAAAGCACTACAAAAAACCCGCCTAAGAAATCAAAAGAGTGGTTTAAAGAGAAGCCTTGGGTTTCAAAACCTAAGTGTGATTTTACTCCTCTGAGAGAATCCTATGAGTCATCTCTTAAGACTTTATTGGCAAACGAACTGATCACATTGCCTGACAACTCCAAGCCATATGATCTTGAGGTCAAACCCAAATGGTGGAGGGAAAATGAGAACTATGAATTTCATCGAAACAAGGGTCATACAACAAATAATTGCATGAAACTCAAACACGAGATTCAAGACCTTATCGATGCTGGCAAAATTATTGTTGGAAATCATGCAACCAATGATGATCACAGAGCTTTCAAAGATCCCTTACCTGCTTATGAGAAGGGTGATTCCTCGAAATCCAAGGGAGGTGCCAAAGTCAATTACACCTATGCTAACAATGATGATGTGATCAACATGCTTGAACCTTCCCAATTTGAATATTGCAATGTGATCATAGTCAAAGATCAACAAAACAAAATGTGAACTACGAATGTCATGACTTTCACTCAAAAAAGGTTACTCTTAAAAGAGCTAGTTCTTCCTCTCCTAATCAGACATCATCAAATCCATTGACAATATCAAAACTATCAACTTCTTCAAACAAACAACCTGATACGATCACGGCTAAATCTAAACAACTGGCTTCATCATCTTTTTTTGGTTATAGCATTGTTGAACAATTAAAACAAACTATCGCTCAAATATCTATTCTTAAACTGCTTAAAATCTCTTCTACTCATAAAGAGATTCTGGACAAAGCTTTGCTCACTACTAACGTCCCCAAAGACTTAGATTTAGATCGGTTTTAATCTATGGTGGGTCACTTGACTTCACCTCACTACATTTCCTTCTCTGAAGAAGATGAAAATTCCCTAAATCATCCACATAACCACCCATTACACATTGAAGCTATGATCCATAAACACCGAGTCAAGCGTGTTTTGATAGATGGAGGCGCTAGGTTGAATATTTGTACCTATAATTTACTGATGTAGTTGGGATTTTATGATAATGTCATTGATCCAACAAAGAAAATAACAATTAAAGCTTATGATGAAGAAGAAAGAACCTCTAAAGGTCTGGTACTATTACCGATCAGGGTAGGACCTGTGGAAATAGATGTTATTTGTCAGGTGCTTGATCTTCCTCTATCCTACAACATCTTGCTGGGTTGACCATGGATTCACGAAATGCAAGTAGTGCCAGCTACATACCATCATTGCTTGAAATTTCTCTACAATGGAGTTGAATTAAATGTTCCTGCTGATACAACCTACACCTGTAATGCTTTAAAACAGTGTATTGATACCTTTGTTCCTCATAATAGAGCAACCTCTGCAACTAAAAGTTTAGAAACTTTGATGAAAGACTGAGAAAAGAAATTGAAAATCATAGGTACTAGCATGGATGGGTCGAAGATAGAACCTGTTCTCTCACTAATGTCTCTTCCACCATCACCAAGATAGTCTGGAAAACCATCTGAGGCTATGAAGCCACAAACTTCAACTACAAACATCATCTATGATGGTATTTTTGTACAGTTCTCTACGTCCCTTGTAGATGAAATAGAAGAGGTGGTTATTCTCAAATGGCTTTTCAAAGAAGAGAGTGAAAATAGAGAAGGGAAACATAGTGATATTTACCCTAAATAATATGATCCAGGCTATAAGATGATTCAACAAATGGGATATTCAGGTATCGGTCCTCTAGGAAAGTGCCAAGAAGGAATCATTGAACCTACCAAGCTGCAAACTAAGTCTACAAATGATAAAACTGGACTCGAATACCATCTAGAAGAGTCATAAAATCAAAAACACAATTCTCATAAACAACCTAAGTGGAGGAAAAAGATACTACATCAAACATCACAAGAAGTGAATACTCAACAAACTCAAGAAGAGTATGAGAAAGAATAAGAAGAACTGGCAATAAAGAGAGAAGAAGCAACTTGTAGTCAAGTTCCAACTGTATCAACAGTAACACTACAAGAAGTAGATATTCTAGAAGAAATAAGAGAAGAGGTGGAAGGAATTAAAGACATGTTTGCACCACTAAACATTCATGTCACATATACGAGAAGAATGCAATAAGAGGATTCAGAAATAGACTTGTATGAGTATGAATGGGGTCCAGAGCCTCTATCGGATGCATCTACCAAAGAAACTCTTGAAGAACCTAATGATATCATAGACGAAATACAAGAGATAATACACTTGAAGCTACAATGAGAAATAGAGGAAATCAGACTAAAAAGACAAGAAGATTATGAACAACAACTGAAAGAAGGAAAAGCATAGGAAAATTCCTCACCTACTATATCTCCCTCTAATGAGATAGAGCAAATTAGATATGGGAATACAAATGAAAAACTAGAGGCTAGACAAGAAGGACCGATCATCAGTCCAGAGGAAGTTGAATGGGAAAGAAGACAAAGACTAACATAGTCATCAAGGTTATGTCAACAATTATGTCAACTACAATTGATCATTGAACCAAATCATGAAGGAACTTGCAACATAAAAGATGTTGATATTGATACTATACATTCTTTCACTAAGCCACTTGAAGAGGAGTCAGATACTTCATATTCTTACTTTGATCACTTTGAAATAAGATCTATTTATGATAATACCTATTCAACACCAAACTATGACTACTTTGTCATGAATGTTGAAACTCTATTTGAAGAACCTGTTACCATTGAACCACAACACGTAGTACAGTTTGAAGTAGAAGAAGGTGCTAGTGGTAGGTCTGCTGGGTTAGATCCTCTAAATGGTAACGTAAACTTTGATAATCATGTTATTACTCTTCTTGGTCTTGAAATGCTTACACAAGGTAGTCTTCTATAACTCAACTTGTCGGTCTGAGGTTGTGATGACAATACCGTGAATTCCCTTGAACTCATTGAATCTTTATCCCTGGTACATCCTAAGCTTATTGACCATACTCTCCAAGATCAACCCTTGAATATCCCTACCTTTTCCAATGAGTATACATTAGCCTGTTATCTTAATTCAGTCGAACAAATGAACTCTTCCACTAGTGAACAAAGTGAGAACATGACAGAAGTAGATGTCAAGTATCTTAGTCTCAAAAATAAAAAAAGTAAAAAAAAGTGTTTTGATGGCGAAAACCACACTGTGGCGGTGTCAGAATAAAAAATACTAAAAATAAAGGATGCACCTAATAGTGAAAACCTCTCTGAGGCACCTAAAGGTGAGATACTTGATATTTTTCCTATTCACTTTCAAGAGTGATTAACAGTGCTGATTGAACCTACATAACCAATGAACATCAGAACAAAAAACACTCAACATATTATACATGTAGCTCAACCCCTATCAGTAGAAGAACTGAAAGAATTTGCTAATTTCTTCACGAAGAAAAAGATCATTTTTGCATGGACATATGTTGATATGCGGGTCTGGATCTTGACCTCATAATGTATCATCTTTATATCGCTCCCGGAGTTACACCTGTCAAGCAAAAGCTCCAAAAAAATATATCCTCATGTTGCATTACTTGTTAAGGTTGAGCTAGAAAAATTACTAAAAGATGGCTTCATCAGAGCAATTGATTATGCTAAGTGGATATCTAATATTGTACCTGTTTCCAATCTTGACAAATCAATACGTGTTTGCACAAATTTCAAAGATTTAAACAAAGCATGTCCAAAAGATGATTTTCCATTGCCTAACATAGACATGATAGTGGACACGATTATTGGCTATGAAATGTACTCTCTGATAGATAGTTTTTCCAGATACAATCAGATCAAAATTACACCTAAGGATCAAGAGAAAACAATATTCACCTGTGCATGGGGAATTTTCTGCTGGAATGTGTTGCCCTTTGGCTTAAAGAATGCAGGTGCCACTTATCAAAGAGTTGTAACAACAATCTTTCATGACATGATGCATAAAAACATCGAGGACTATGTCGAAGATACCCTACTCAAATCTATGAAAAGGTCAACACATCTCTCAGAACTGGGTCTAATCTTAGACAAGATGGAAAAATTTAAACTCAAACTAAATCCTAATAAATGTGCATTTGGAGTTACATCTGGCAAGCTGCTAGGATACATTGTTTCAGTGAAAGGAATTGAAGTGGACCCAGAAAAAGTTAAAGCTATAATGGAAATGCCACCTCCAAAGAATGTTAGTTAAATGAGGGCTTTAGAAGGGAGGTTCCAATCAATAAGACGATTTATTTCTCAGCTAGCAGATAAAGCTCAACCATTCACAAATTTTTTATGGAAAGTAGTTAAATACAACTGGGATGAAGACTGTGAACATCACCTAAAGTAGATCAAGGAATATATTTCTAATCCACCTATCTTAATGTCACCAATTCAAGACAAAACCTTGATTCTCTACATATCAGCTACTGATACATCACTGGGGCCACTTTTGGCTCAACGAGATGAGAATAAAAAGGAAAGAGCTATTTATTATATTAGCAGGACATTGGTGTCCTATGAGATGAACTACATTATCATTGAGAAAGCTTGTCTAGCATTGGTCTTTACATCACAGAAACTAAGACATTACATGCTAGCACATTCTATAAAATGGGTGGCTAAGATTGATTTGCTCAAATATATTCTAAGCAAGGCAACACTTACGTGAAGATTAGCTAAATGGGTTATGATACTCACATAATTTAACATTGAGTATGTAGAATGCAAAGCTATCAAATCACAAGTCATTGGAGATCAACTTGTTGATGCTCCGCTTGAAGACAATCAACCTTTGCACATAGAATTTCTAGATGAATCCAATGCATCTTACTCAATGGTCTTGGAAAATGTTCTTTGATGGATAGTTTACTCAACAAGGTTCTGGTGCTGGAATTCTTTATATCACTCCTCAAAGATACTCAATCTCAAAGGTGTACAAGATCCTCTTTCCTTGTATAAATAATATTGTAGAATATGAAGCCTTGGTAAATGGAATCAAGCTAGCTATTGAATGGAAAGTTGTTGAGTTATACATCTATGGTGACTCTCAGCTGATAATCAACCAGATCAATGATATATATCAAACTCAGGATAAAAAATTGATTACTTGTAAAAGAATGGTTGATGACTTTAAGAAATACTTTACCTTTGTATCATTTCAGTAGATTCCTTTATCAACAAACAAAGCAGCAAATGCTATGGCTACATTGGCATCTATACCACAACTACAAGAATTTGAGTTCTGGTATGAATTCTTGGTGGAAGAGCTTCATTGTCCTACTTATGATTCCCCTGAGTCCTAGATGGTTTGTTCTATCATTGGACATGACTCATCTCACTAAAGTCATATCTACTCTTACTTACGTGACCAAATTATCCCTGATAACCTTACTCGTAATGAGAAAAGAAACCTGATCTTAAATGCTTCACGATATGTCATCATCACTAACGACTTATATAGGGAAGGTTTAGATAGTACTTTGCTCAGGTGTCTAGAATTTGAAGAGTCTCAACGTGCATTATCTGGAGTCCATGAAGATATTTGTGGATCTCACTCAAATGGTCAAACTTTAGCTCAGAAACTGCTAAGGGCTAGCTACCATTGTCTAGATATGAAAAAAGATGCTATAAAATTTGCTAAAACTTGTGAGAAATGCCAGCTACATGGGAATCTCATACATGCTCCAGCAAGAGAGCTAATACCTTTTATTACACATTGGCCTTTTCAACAATGGGCATTTGATCTCATCGGCCAAATCTATCTTGCATCATCTAATGGACATAAGTTTATCATAACTACCACTAAATACTTCACCAAGTGGGTTGAAGCGGTTTCGCTAATCAAAGCAACTGACAAATAGGTGGCTATAATCATTCTTAACTATATCATCCGCAAGTATGGAATACCTTCTTCGATTATGACTAACAATAGAGGGCAGTTCAAAAACAAGGATCTATATGAGCTTTGAGAAAAGTTCAAAATCAAACAACATTGGTCTTCTATATACTACCCTCAAGGTAACAAACAAGCTAAAGCATCTAATAAAAATCTGCTGACTATCTTGCACAAAACGGTCAACAAATTTGGAAAGGATTGGCATTTGCAGCTCAATCCGACACTGTGGGCTTATAGAACAAGTATCAAAACACCTACGGGGGCTACACCTTTTGTTTTTGTGTATGGGACCAAAGCATTATTGCTTATTGAAGTGGAAATTCCTTCTTTGAGAGTTTCTTTGCAAGGTCTTATTACTGATGAAGATCACAAAATATCTAGATTGCAAGAACTAGAATTGTTGGATGAACATCGACAACTGGCATTTGATCATCTGAGAGCTTACTAGAAGATAATGTCTAGAGGTTATAACAAGAAAGTTCGACATAGAGAATTTCAGGTTGGTGACCTTGTTTTAAGAGAGAATCCTAAAAATCAATAGTTTTGAGAACAAAAAGGGAAGTTTGAACCCAATTGGATGGATCCCTACATCGTTACTGCAATCTTTGGCTTTGGTGCCTACTGACTCTCAACACCAGAAGGAGAATAGCTCCGCGAACCAATCAACACCATCCGTTTGAAGAAATTCTACACTTAGCATTCTCTACCCCAACAATCTGTACAACTAAAAAGTCCTGAGAAAAAAATCAAAAAAATCATAAAAAGTCCCGAAGAGAGAAAAAAAAAGAACAAAAGAGAAAACAACAAAAAAATCAAAATATGAAGAAAAAAATCAAATGCCTTGGTGAAAACCTAGTAAACAGGCACCTTGGTAGTAAAAAAAAGAGAATATCTGCCAAGAATTTGAAAACCTGGTAAACAGGCGCCTCTTGTATTGAAGTGCTCCATCTATCAATGCAAATTTGGCATTTCCTATTTTCTTTCCTGATTTCCTGCATCTTTGCTTTATCTTGTACATATCCTTCAGTCGCTTTTGTGACACCTTGGTTCTTCTTGGAACCCTCATGGCTTAAAATTGATCAACGTCATAGTCTTAGGGTAATCAACTGATCAATCTAAATGTCCTAAGTAGTTTAACCAAGTCCATTTTCTATCAGTAATACCAGGTCATCCAATCTGAGTCAGTCGCTTGTCTCTTATCCACTTCAGAGTTTTACCACTGAGTAAACAAGCAAAACAAGAACAATGAAAACAATCACTAAAATTGTTTGAGATTTGATTGAATTTTTTTTTGTGTTGTCTTTTAAATTGGTTTTTAATTATTATTCCCTTTGAGTAACTCGAGGAAGTCTATCTTGACTAAGAGGAGCAAGGACTAGGGGCATAATACTTTTCTTTGTTTTCTGCTTGTAGGAATAATTCCGATGATCTGAAAACACCTCATAAGCTGGGTGTCTGTGATAAGTGCCTTCACATCAAGGTGAAATCACCACACATACCTCAACTCTATTTATTTGTATGCTACAGGGAGGTTGGCATCATTTCCTTGTCTGTTTCGAGTAAATGTCTTTATCATGCAATCTGGATACATGCTTAATCTGTCCTAGGATATGAATGATACAAGGGTAATTGTGGACACGATAATCAATATTGCATATGACAAGGAAGGAACTCTGATTTTTCTGGTGTGTTTGCATGCAAGCCACATTCAGGTCATCCTGGCTCTTTATGCCTTGATGCTTATGTTTGCTTGCTATATTAAAAAGGATGTGACATTTAGGTCATCATGGCTTTTTGTGCATTGGTGCTTATGCTTATTCCTACATTTCCGCTTAGTGATGATAAAAAAAAATTAAAATCCAATGACTCAGTCCTAGTTTGCATACATGAGCATATCATATAGATCCATAAGTCCATTACGCATTCATACTATTGCGTAAATAACAAAAAAAAACAAAAACATTTGCATTATTAGATCATCATTTTCACTCATTAAATCATGTATCGCATATGAAAAGAAACAAATGCATTCATATTCATCTGCATTACATACATACATACTGAAAAGAAATGCATTCATATAGAACAACAACATAAAGAAATACATCTCATAGATTTTCTCCTATCAATAACACAAGTACGAATGAGCTCAAATCACGAATATATATATATATATATATATATATATCATCAAATATCAATGTCAAAGAGTACAAATGATATCAACAATCATAAATACTGTCAATTGGGGCAAGAATCATATAAACTACAAAATGGGGTATACAACAAAATGACAAAGAACACCAAAATCTAGCTATGGTCCTCTCCCTCATCGCGTGTTGGAGGAGGTGGTGCCTGTTGAACATCAACCTATCTGGGTGCCTGTTCTCCCTTAGATCGAGCCCTGTACTGGGAATATGGAACCACCTGTTTGTCTATCGACACTGCTGCACTATAAGCTGCTATATAATATGTTGATCGACTATACTGGTGAAGAAACTCACGCTGAGAGATAGCTAGCTCTACTCTCAATCTCTGAATCTCCTGGTCTTTCTCTACCCTCAATCTCTGCATCTCTTGGTCCTACTTTGTCCTCAAGGTTTGCAGTTGTCGCTCACGCTCTGTGATTTGCACCTGCATCACTATCGTTTGTGTCTGCAAGCCTCGCACTCTACCCCTCAAGGTACAAATGATATCCACAGGTGTCTGACCGCTTGCTCCTCCTTCCTCACCTCCACCACCCTGCTCCTCTCTCCTCTGTCGCACATGTCTCAAAGAATCCTCACCACCAAGGTTCCCTGCCTCACCCATCTCAACATCTACTATGGCCTCTCCTCCCCTGTCCCCTCCCGTGTCTCCACCAAATGCTCCTAATGATCCTCCCTCTCCCCTTCATCATTGTCATCCTGCTATTGGTGCTCTGCTAGTACTCGCACCTAGATCTCCTCCACCCCTCCTAGGTGTCACCTCTCTCTGAGCTTGGGCTGACACATCGTCACCCTCAACTATGTGCGGAGCATGCTCTCCAGGATCCGTGAATCGAGGAAAGGGATATCTCTGAAACCAATCTCTATACTGGGGAAATACTCTTGCATCTGCAACATCCTCAAGGTACTCCCATCTTTGCGACTTTAAACCTGCTAACTCCTGCATGGTCAAGGCATATGACAATATAGGCCCCCATCCTTGTCTCTCCTCATCTATAAATCTAGCATAAGTTGTAAACTCTTGGGAGATACTCTATGGCCTCCCATACTGCCTTAAAACCCTACTAACTACAAAACACTCAATAATAAGTGAAGATCTACCCAAAAGTGGTTGCATCATAAACATATCTCTCCGCTACCTCCTCCAGTCATCCCACTGCTCTAGACCCCTTACGGTCTCCAGACTACTGCTATTAGGTCAACTAACTGTCTCCTCCAAAAATTGGTCTTGCCTAGGTGGGGCTATGTGATATAACCTAAATATCTATACACAATAGGCTGACCCTCCTCTCATGCATCATCCACAATCGGTCTACAAACTGGGATGTGCTCCCATGCCCAAATCTACAAAACTAGAACATTCACCGACATACTCTTCACCCCTCTATAGGCAATCTCATGCATCTCATGGTACATATGCGTGAGTAAGCATGAACCCCAACCTAATCTGACTGGATGAATAAGCAATCTCTCCAGCATCCTACCCCATCCACATAAGAATCCTTGTTATCCCCTATCAGACATCACGAACCAACCAATAATGCCAACCAAAACACACACCAGAGGGGACTGTGCTCCATACCTACTCAACAGATTGTCCCAAGTGATAGACCAATCCAAGATAGTCTTATCATGAAATACACGTCTCAGTGCCTCAATGCCATGTCGTGGAGTCGCATCATAATCTACCTTATCTCCAGCAAATGGTATCCTCAGGATCCTGTATACATCCTCAGGAGTGATAGTCATCTCTCCAGTCGGCAGGTGGAAGGTGTTATGCTCGCTACAAAATCTCTCAACTAACGTAGTCAACAATTTGTGATTCACACGGATATCAGACATTTGCAACAAATATCAAAATCCACACAATCCGATGTGATCTCTCTATGCATATGATAAGTCTCGCACTAATCTCATAATAGGCGGATATGTATATCTGAACTGAATATCAGGCAACTGAACTTGCAAAATTGAACACAAAATCGTTAGTACGCAATATAAATTAAGTTAGAAAGGTGTAAAAAGTGCTCACAAATTCAACTTATCAATCACGACAATCAAAAAATCATGTTTATGCCTTAAAAAATATACACTATTTTTCATACGAGTTTTCACAGTAGGGCAAAAACTGGTATGAGTAAACTCTACAAGCTGTACGAGTAAACTATCCAACACAAGTTTCTATTCCACACAAGATGACAAAATGGTATGTGATGAAATAACTCGTACAATTCAAGGGTATACACCATACGACAAAACTAATGACTTAATACGAGCAAAGAAAAATAGGCATTTACTCGTACGACAAATCCTATTTGACCATACGACTAAATGACTCCACACAAACTTGAACGAAGTTTAGAATGAACAATTCAATAAAAAATTCAAGAAATTTTGAATGAAAGAGGCTTAAGATCGATCACTTACCACTGCTAGGTAGTTTCGAGCTCGATTATGTTGTCTCTGGCGCTCGAATCGGTGACTTGGAACGAGAATTGTCATTTTGCTCCAAGGAAGGTTTTTGAAATTTTGAACTTTGAGGTAAAACTGAATTGAAAATGACCCCTTCAACCCCTTATATAGGCAAAACCCTAATTTTTAAACTTGCTCTGATTGACACAAAATTTATACTCTTAACTAAAATCAACCATCGAGTCCATTTTCAAAAACGAAATCGAAATCTAACGTCAATTTTCTAGTCAAATTTTCACAACGTTGACCACTTGACACTTTCATCTTCGCGTCATTCTTCGCATCACTTTGCGCTCAAATATTTTCTAAATCAATTCTAATCTCAAATTAATTCTCCAATTAACCGTCGTGCTCAGATTATCATCGATATATCATTTTATTAAATAAAATTGCCTAACATCACTTCAATCTCGCTATCTTTCAATTTCTCTCTCGAGGGGGCACACTCATTACATCATCATTATCAGTGATTACATCATCAAAAGGTCGAGAAATTTTTCAAATCTTCATCTAAAGTTGAGTAGAAAATCTTTTCAATCAAAGATTAATCGAACTTCAGTCAATCTCTAGGGGCATATCAAGTTTGTCCTCATTTGAATCAACCTTCAAATTGGTGTTCAGTTTGATCACATCAAATCAAGCTGGACATTCTATTTCGCTAATCAGTTCTTGTTCAATCAAGTTCGGAATCGGTTTTATCTCTTTGCTCAACCAATTATAGTTCAATCAAGTTCTAGATCGGTGCTCGTTTCTTCATCCATCAAGTTCAAGAACGATATCTCGCTCTTCATCTATCCTAGTTCAATCAAGTTCAGGGTCGGTATTGCTTTGATCAACTTGTTCAACTTCAACGCTTCAAATCAAGTTGAACATCTCGCTCTTCGTCAGTTTGTGATCCATCAAGTTCAAAACTGATATCTCTTCGATATCAACTATTCTTTGAATCAATGCGCTTCTTGCACATCAATTTAAAGAGGGGTAAATGTAATACCCTAAAAATGGCCACCTATACCATGGGCCCCTAATCTCGGCTACATCACCAAGGTCCTAACCAAAGGTAATTAAATCAATCATGAGCACTTAATTAATTAATTCTCAATCATCAATGTCACATGGCAAATAAATCATTCCATGTTAATTAAATATTTATTTAATTAATTAATCATTCCAAGTAAATCATTTTAATCAATTATCCTAATTATTTAATTAAATATCCTAGCATATTTAATTAATAAATCAATTTGCCATTAAATCATTAAAAAGGAATTAATTTGAAAAAATAATTAAATTTTGAAAAAGAAATAAAAAGGAATTAAATTGAAAAATCTCAGAAAAGCAATTAAATCAATTAATTATCAAAATTGAATAAAAATATGAAATAAATTTTTTTTTCTGATTTTATCTTAAATTTAGTTCAATTTCCCTTAATTTGAGAAAAGCAGCCAATTACATCAATTCACCTGGATTGTGCTTCCTCTTGGAGAATCTCGTCCGCTCATCATTAATCAATCTTGATCGTTGGTCTCTCTCTAGATTTTCTATAAATTCAAGCTCTCATCTCTCATTCAGATTACCCTGAAGATTTATTGTTATTATGCAGTTTTCTCTCTAGAGTCATTGAGAATATTGTGCTTTGAGATTATTGCATCTTAGCTTTTTGCTTATTTAGTTTAATCATTCATAGCTTAATCTTGCATCCATCTAGTTTAATCTTGCATCCATTTAGCTCAATTTTGTGCTCATATAGATTAAATCCTTCGTCTTGGTGTAGTCTAGTCACTGTTTTGCTTAGACAAATCTAAGAGCAAGTCTATACTCGCATCTTTTAGAAGGCAATAGGTCGATTTGTTATTGTTTTTATATTCATGATTATATCTGTCTAACCATGCATGCAATGATTTATTGAAGTGTTTGTGCCTTACAGCTTGCAGATTACCACTTTGCACACACAAACTCTCATTTGCCCAATTTTACAATCCTCTCTTTGGACCCTCCATCTATTGTTTGTATGAATTGAATGTAGGAGCAAGGTGTAGTTGATAAAATTACTCGAGGAGACAAAATGTCCATATGGGAAAAAGGTAAAATAAAGAAAAGCACACGACCAAAATCATGATATTCAAGAATTATAAATTTGTAAGGGAATCCTAAAACTCTACATGAAGTAAAGGAGGCAGACTTAACAAATGTAGAGATAAAGGAGAAATTTGCGAGTACTTGAACAATTGTAGATAGCCTCCACATAAACAAAAACCATTATAAGCATAGAGAATGAAAACCTAACCATTAGGGACATAAATATGGTCATTGACAAGATAAGATAAGTTTGACAAAGCAACAACACCACTAAATAAAGGGCATCCAATAATGATAATGAATGGAGAAGCTAATGCAGGAGGTGAGAAATCTTATTTGGCAAGTAAACACCACCACATGAAGTCATGAAGATAAAAAGGGAAGCCATTGCAACGCAAGATTAACTTGTAATAACATATGTGACCACAACAAACCTATAGATGCCACTACAAAAGGACCAAAATTTTACCAAACAAGAATAAGTTCACAACAAAAGAGAGTAAGCTAGGCAATTAGAGTATCTCACCTTAGTAGTAAAAACAATGAGATTAAATGCATATGTGGTACTAGTAGCAAGTGAAGACAAGAGATATGAAACCACTATGAAATATAGGCAACAAGTGCCATAATACCATATAGAGTGCCAGAACACCAAAAGCTACAAACAAAGGCAAATTTTTTTTTTTACTAGGAAACACTACAAGTGAGAGATAACACATTACACGAGTTATGATAAACATATACACAAAATTGACATCTAGAAGACATTTGGGAACTCAATATGTCAAAAAAGAAAATAAAAACACTAAATTTAATAATCAAATTGGGTGTAGGAAAACAACATATAGAACAAGAATAAAAAAATGAAGCAAACAATACCAAACTCATTTTAAATAGATGTTTTACCAAATTTTATATTGAACTCTAATTTGGTTGATCACGATCCACTTGTTACTAGCCTTTTAGCTGTTATTGTTTAGCTTTTTTTATTTAGAAAATGATAATGCAACATTTTGAGTGGTTGGTATTTTGAACCATCTAGTGAAGTATTTATTTTCATGGACTTAACCTAATTTACAAGACTTTGGGTCATGATTTTGTACTACCCATGTTTTTTGTAAATAGTGTTCATATTATTTTTGTATGTAATCTATAGAACAATTTATTTTTATTGAATAATAAAGGTTTTATAGGGACTCTTGCCTAAGAAAATACATAGCAACAAGGTATAATAAATAATGAACATCACATTTCATACCAAGACAACAAGACTATAGGCCAAAATCTATAAGAGACCAAGAGAATAAACCCCTCATAATAAAGGAGGAAAACAAGCTATGAAAAAAGAAAAGAAAAGAAAAAACCATGAGATGTAAGAACAGTATGGATAAATCAAATTAGTTAATATTCATTAGTCTAAGACTTGAAGCAACCTAATTCTTATTATGAGATATGATAAATATCTTTTTAAGAGATTTCTTCCTAAATAAATTGTAGTATGCCCTTCTAAACAATCTTCTACTAAGAAATTAGGGATTAAATCTAGAAAAACCTAGATTCAAAGGGACAATATTTGGGTTAAAGGTAGGAGAAAAACCCAAAGGGATCCAACTTTGGCTCGATATCTAATGTTAGTAAAAGATAAGAGAATCCATAACATGATCATGAAGGAGAAACATCCTTCATTGGAGAATAATACAAGCAAAAAATTGTAGAAGAATCATGGAACACCCAGTAGGAGTATTCAATGCAAGTGGTACAAGTTATGAATGATCAAGACCAAGAATGACCAAATCTTAAGATCAAGGAGATAAAAAAAGAAAGAAAAAATCAACCAAAGCTTATTGATGTTGAGGGCTAGTCACCTTCTACCAGTAATCCTCCTTCGAGCTCCTATTTTTTATGTAGATAATTATGTTCACTAAATAGCCATGTAAAAGACAACATATACAATAGAAGGAAAACCTTTCCTAACCCAAATAATGCTTCCAAATATGATCATTTAATTTAAGAAAAATATCCTCTAGTAATCCCCCAATAAATTCATCTCAACAAGAAGGCAAGAAAATGTGGGATGAAAAAATGATAAAGTATCCTAAGAGATATAACTAAGACTCTTTGAGGATTTAACAACAACCAAAAAATCATAGGGCACTAAAACTACAACAAAATATTTGTCACGCTCACCCAAACCAAAAGAGTATTAAGGAAGTTTTAGAAGAGGGTAAAGATTATATGAACTCAAACAAAAAGTAGATATTTCCCTAGCCTAGTGGGGATCTCAAGGATAAATTCCTGATTAACTCCATCTCTATAGTTAAAAAATAAATAAAAATTCTCATGTGTAAGGATAAGTGATGAGACTCGAGGAGAGAAAAAGAGTTTAACTACTTAGAAATCCAAGGATGAAGCTCAATGATAGGTAGAAAATAATGATAATGCAAGATAATTCAATATTTTCATAGTGCTTCACTTCTCGTAGAAAATTTGAACGTAGAAAATTTGAACCCAACTCAAGCAAAGAGTTATGATTAAACTATGGAATTACACATGGAATTGGAATTATAGATCAATAAAAAAACATAGTCAATAATATCGAAATTTTAATTTGGAAATGATATCAACCAACAAAGAAGAAATTTGAACACAACTAAAATAAGCCATTTTCACTTGTACGAAAAATTTCTAAAGGTTGGAATACACTACTAATGAGAAGATAGAGAAGACAATCATAAAGAGATTGGCCAAAGAGAAGCATGGTATGTTGTTGTGTAATTATTAAGAAAAATGAATAGATAATCTAATTTAGGAATTTAATTGGTATTGTAAATCATACTAACATTAAACTTATAATCAATGTAAAATAAAAATAATTTATAAATTATAAACAATGAAAATAGAAGCAATCACGTGCATAGAGTTCACATAACACCAAATTGCCTTGAGAAAAACCTCGTGGGTAAAAAATCAACATAAAATTAATAAAACTCATTATAGTATCAATCAATTCCTACTAATTATAAAATAGGTAATAGCACTCATCAACAAAATCAAGGTAACATTCTAGTAGCACCTCCTTTTCTCCAAAAATAACAGACTATTTTTCAACCACTTTTTCAAGTGTCTATATGTCTAGGCAAGACAAAAAAAAAACTAGTCCTTCAATAAAAAATAATATTTTTTCCTAAGTTGGCTACATTAAGAAAACTTACTAAGTTTTTCTAGTGAATTAAGTAAAATGTTTCCATGCAAGACTCTACCAACCTAATAATCATTCTAATTTCCAAGGAAACCTCTACATTAAATGCATTCATGTGACCTCCAAAACTATATTCATCTCCAATGTTATATACAACAAATTTCAAAGTGGTCCCAGGATTTTCTATCCTATGCACAACATCTAGCACAAAATAATCTTATAATATTTTTACATTAAGGTATATAAAACCTAATCCAACAATATTCCATTAATTTAATGAAATGCATAAGGGGTTAATAACTATGATCAAACACAATCTAGTTCATGTTGGGAAAAGTTGCACATATCCTTCCTACACCAATCGAAAAAATTGAAGTAGCTAGTTTGGAAAGAGAATCTACAATACTTTCCAATCTACCATTTTTTGCCAATTACACCTTATTTTCTATCATGTCATTAAAAAGTGAAATTAAGCATCCATGAAATTATTCCTAGCATGAAATGTAGGATTCTTTCCTAAATAGATGACACTTTAACTATTACAACCATTACTCAATAATCTTCAAAAGGAGAGATTAGATTTCCACAGTCCATGCTAATTCATATCTTTTGCTTTTGGATTCAACTGTGTAGATTTTTTTGCATCAAATTTGTATCTCTCTCATCTTAATGATTAATCATAGAGTGTGATTCAAAAGGTTGATGCAAAAAAGTTCTACACAGTTGAATCTAGAAGTAAAAGATATGAATCTTCAAATGAGTACAACAACTATGTATAATACATGTAACCAAACTAATTCCTTACAAGCCCATGTGCTTGACCATATACTCAACCTATGTGCTTAAAACAAAAATAATCGGTTGCCTCTTATTTATCCAATTGATAGCCCCACCAAACAAAGTGAAGATTTAGCCACTTGTGAACTTTAATTATGCACAACGCTTGCCTAATTTACATCTAGAAACATCTCTCTCTCTCTCTCTCTATATATATATATATATATATATATATATTTCCTAATAGATCTTAATCTAATAAAGAGTAGAATCTAAAGATTCATGAATATCCTAGATATTTTTTTTTACCATAGTCTAATATTCTTTACATATTAAACTTTAACAAGTTTAGAATCTTGCATATTAAACATTTACAACAAAACCAACATACATTGTTTGAAATTTCATGCAATTTCAACTTTCCCGCTCTGCAACTTTCTTGCTCTCTTGACTTTTGAATTTCTTCAATGGTTGTCATTTCTGCAAGGGAGGGCCTGTCCTCCATAGAACCTGACCCCCCTGCTAACCTACAGATGCGTCCGGATTTGGCTCTGGTGCTGCGCTCCCAGAGTGTTGGGTGGGCTCCCTTGGTTGGTGTCATTGACGCTTGTAATGTGGTGCTGCACTAGGCCCCCCTCCCATGTGAAGATTCCACATGAGACCTCCAACTTGGATTCTCTTAAGAAGGTTCCCAAGACTGATGTCGTGGGGCCTTTGCCTGGGGAAGCTCAAGTGAGTACCTAGAAAGGTTCCCTTGTTGGAAATACTAAGTTAGGGTCATCGACACTGTTGCCAAAGGTAACTACTAAAGAGGATGGTCCCAAGATTTGTCTCCCTGATAGTATTATGGATAATATCGCTTCCTCCCTACACCTCTTCTTGGTGGGGAGATTCTTAGCCTTCAGACCCACTATAGATATGGTCAGAAGATGGGCTGGTTCTAGATGGAAACTAAAAGGTAGTGCCTCTGTCTCTAATATGCCTAGGGGGCTCTTTTTTATTCAAATTCACTGCAGAAGAAGACTTTATTTACATTATGTTCGGTTCATGGTCTTACAAAAAACAATGCTTAACTCTCTCTAAGTGGAAGCCGAGGTTTGACCCTAGTGCAGACCTCCTCAAACTGGCACCGGTATGGATCAGACTCCCTGGCCTCCCTTTGGAGTTCTAGGATGACACCATCTTTAGATGGATTGGTAACTCTTTTGGTCAGTTCGTTGTTGCTGACAATGTGACGATGCAGAAGTCTAGACTAGTTTATGCTCGCCTATGTGTGAATGTGGCTATTAACAACCCCCTCCCTAACTTTATAGCTCTTAAATCCAAATGGGGTAAATGGATGCAGGCTATTGTCTACGAGAACACCTCCCTTTATTGTCAAAGGTATGGAAAACATGGTCATGTTATAGTTGATTGCCCGACCCCTCCGCCTCTAGAGGAAAAGCTGAAGGAGAAGCTGTCATCCCCGGCTGGGTATTGTCAATGTGGATACAAATCAAAATGTTACCCCCTCCCAAACCCCCCGGTTACTGACAATATTGAGGTTCAGACCAAGGACTTGAAGGAAAAGGAGGGTCCTCAAGATACTATTGAGGAGGGCTACCCCTTCTTGGAAGGTATTCTTAATATGATGAAAACCCCTAACCCCAAGGTGACACCTCCCTCCTCGGGGAGATGCTTGGGTCCGGACTTAGAAGAGGAAGAGATCTCCTAGACGAAGGTAAAACAAGAAGGACTGAAAGCGGAAGTGTGTTTCAGAGAGAAGAAAGGGTACAACGAGACCAATCCGTCTGTGCTGAAGCAACTGAATCCCAACACTATGGGAGATAGCGAGAGAAGCATATGGTACACTGGGGCTGGGCCCACGCCTTCCAAAGGGAATGTCCTCGATCCGACCTCCTCTTCTTCTACTACTAGATCTATTGGGGAGATCACTATTCTCTCTCATGGAAGTCGTTTTGCCCCTTAATCGCCTGTGGATGAAGAGAAAGAGGAATGGCAGGAACCGAAAAGAAAAACTAGAGGAAATAAGAAGGCAGATGTAGGAAATGACTCTAAACCAAGTAGACCCTCTGAGAGGACCCTCAGAACTAAGGTAATGGCCAGAGAAATTTATAGTGGACAACAATTAACTCTCGAGACATCTCAAAAAGGAAAGAAATGAAGTTTCTTTCATGGAACTTAAGGGGTTTAAACAACCCTCAGAAGCAGTGTGCTCTTAAGCAATGCATAGTTACCAATAAGGTTGATATTATTCTAATCTAGGAGGTGAAAATGACTTATCAAAATTTTGCTACGCTTGTGGACAGTATATGGTTAGGTGCCACCTTCTATTATAGGGAGGCAAAAGGTTCTTCAGGGGGGATTGCTACTCTTTGGAATAAGATCAAGTTGGATGGGTATGATGTTGGCCTTTCTCATAACTTTCTTACAACCAGGTTCACTATGAACAACTTCTCATGGTACTTCTTCAACATTTACGCTCCTAATACTAGATATGGTCGGGCTCTGGTCTAGGAGGAAATCACTACCTTCATGACTAATAATAGGGAGGCAATGTTCATGTTAGCCGGTGATTTTAACACCCCCCTTTTTCCCTCAGAGAAGTTAGGAGGTCTAACTGATTACAGTGATAGCAGGCTTGACTTTGCTAACTTCATTAGAAATAATGAGTTACTTGATCTTGACCTTCAAGGGAATCCTTTCACCTGGTCTAACAACAAAAAAGGCTCCAATCTGATTCAGGTCAGGTTGGATAGGTTTCTGATCTCTGCTAAGTGGGACCTTGACAACAATTCCTCGCTTTTGTCTCTCCCGCGTACTATCTCTGACCATTCTCCGATCCTCCTTTCTTGGGTTGACAAGCCGGCCTCAGGTCCCATACCCTTTAGGTATGAGATTATGTGGCACTCTCACCTAGACTTCAAACAGTGTATCCAAAATTGGTGGAACTCCCTTGTTCAAGGTTTTTCTATGTTTAGAATCGCTAAAAAGATGGAGATAATCAAAAGGGAGGTCAAAGCTTGGAGAAAATCTTCCTTTGAGGATATCTTCAAGAGAGAGAAGGAGGTTGAAACCAATTTGGACCACCTCTAGAGAACCATTACGGAGGGGATCACCTCAATAGATATCCACAAAGAGGAGGAAGGTTGGAGACAAAAATGGAAAGAAATCATGAGCCTTGAAGAAATATACTGGAAGCAAAGATCCAAAATCCAGTGGTTAACTAAGGGGGATAGGAACACCTCCTTCTTTCACATATATGCTTCAAAGCACAAAAGGAGGAACACTATCTGATCCATTTTCAATAACAAAAAGGAGGAATTGGTGGGGAATAGTGAGATTGTTCAATGGGCTTATCTATACTTTGCTAATGCTTACACGAATGAGAGGGCCAATGAACCTACTGAGGTTAGTGATAAGCTTCTCAATCTTATCCCTCAAGTCCTGAATGATGTTGATAATGAGTTGCTGATGAGCCGTGTGTCTGATGAGGTGGTTTTTGCGATGGCTTCCTTTAAGACCCCTGGACCTGACGGCTTCCCTTCGACTTTCTTTCAAGTGTTTTGGGAAACTGTGAAGTATGACCTAATAAAAGCTACCAGGGATTTCATTCGCACTGGGAACCTTTTGAAGAAATTGAGTAACACTTTCATTGTTTTGGTTCCCAAAGTTCTTGACCCGTAGTTAATGATTGATTATCACCCTATCAGCCTGTGTAATTCGGTCTATAAGATCTTCTCTAAAGTTGTTGTCAATAGAATGAAACCCCTTCTAGATAGATGCATCAACCCCTCTCAGAGGGGTTTTATTCTAGGCAGGCAGATTCTCGATGCGTTCATAACTACCCATGAGGTCATCCACTCCATGGAGAGAAGTCACAACTCTAGTATGGCTCTTAAACATGACATCTCTAAGGCTTATGATAAAGTTAATTGGAAGTTCCTGTATGTTTTTCTTTCCAAGATGAGATTCCGGGGAAGATTCCTCAATATTATCAAGGTGGCGGTGGAAAGTGTTCATTATTCAGTGATTGCCAACAAAACCCCTTAGGGATTGTTTAAGGTTGGGAAGGGACTAAGGCATGGGGACCCTCTCTCACCTTATTTGTTTATTATGGTGGCAGAAGTTTTGAGCAAGAACTTCTCCCAATTAATCAGGACTAGAAAAATCTCGGGGGTGAAAGCTGCTTCTACCATTCCTTTGATGGTTATGTAACAATTTGTTGATGACACCTTCCTGTTTGGCCAATCGTCTGTTATAGAAGCAAAAGAATGGAAACACATGTTGGAGGATTACGCCCTTGCCTCAGGACAACTTATCAACTATAACGAGAGAAAAATTTATTTTTTCAACATTGATAGAAATCTCCAAGGTAAACTTATGCAAATCCTTGGATGTTGTGATGTCGATCTTCCTGATTCCTACTTGGGTCTTCCCCTCATAATTAAGGAGGTCACCCCCCAATTCTGGGAGTCTATCTTAGAAATAATGCAGAAGAAACTTGCTGGATAGACTGGAAAAACTCTAAGTAGTGCTAGTAAACTCCAGCTTCTGTTGACCTCTCTACAAGGTGTCCCGGTCTATTTTCTTTCACTATTCAAGATATCCATTGCTATGGCTGAGAAACTTGAGAAAATACAAAGAAGTTTTTTGTGGACGGGGATGGAGGAAAAGTCCAGACTTTGCTTAGTCAATTGGGAGGTGGTGTGCAAACCTAAGTACATGGGAGGCCTAGGGATCAGACAAATTTTTGACCTGAACAAGGCTTTGCTGACTAAAATTGGTTGGAATCTTATGAAGGACAAAACTGATTGGAGAAAGATTATGTGGGAAAAGTATTTTAATCACACCCCCTTCTCTTCCCTTCTTTCTTCTAATGAGCTTCCACCTGGTTCTAAGATATTGAACAACATTGTTAAAAACAGGAAGTTGCTTTAAGAGGGCCTAAAATGGTAGGTGGGCAATGGTGAGAAAATCAGATTTTGGGAGGACAACTAGATTGGTGATAGACCCCTGGCCTCTTCTTGCTTCAGTTGCATCATGGGAACTCTCAAGGATTCAATGGGTCCTCTTGTGATGAATAAAATTTCTCCCTCTCGTTGTTGGTTGAGGCTTGTTGATGGTATGGGAAATAATACTCTTTGGGACCATTTGGTGAGAGAGTTACAATCTCTTCTTGAGGAGGTCAGGATCCCCCGATTTACCCATGCTGATAATTTTGTTTGGGCTATGAATCCCTCAGGGTCTTTCAGTGTTAAGTCAGCCTACAATCTCCTGTTCGCCCCTATGAATGATTTCTACAACTGGAGAGAAGTTTGGAATTCTCATCTTATCCCTAAAATAAACTTCTTCTGGTGGATGACTCTGAATGGGAAGATCCTTACTATTGATAACCTTAAAAAGAGAGGCTTCATGTTAGCCAATCAATGTGTATTGTGTAATTGTGCTGAGGAAAGCATAAATCATCTTTTTATCCATTGCCCCTTCACTTCTATGGTCTGGCACAAAGTTTTAAAAAAATTCAATATTGCGTAGACCTTCTTGGAAGACTTGCAACAATTTATCAGCAACTGGAAGTGCCCCTTCGCCCACCCTCCGATTAGATAGTTTTGGAAACTCATCCCTCCCCATATCTATTGGCATATCTGGAAGGAAAGGAACACCAGATCTTCCATGAAACTAATAAATCTATTGACACGGTGGTTGGCATAACAGAAAATCTCCTCAAGGAGAACGCTTTGGTCTGCAAATGGAAAACCCTGCAATCTGCCCCTCTGGTGATGGATTGCAATTGGATTAGGACATGGAATTTGCTTGGCAACTTCCTCCGATATGACAACTCAAAAAAAATGGAGAGGCTTAACACCATATAGTCGGCCCCACCCCTCTCATGGCTCAAACTTAACTTTGATGGTGCCCCTCGCAATGGAGTTGCGGCGGAAGGTGGAATTATTAGGGATAGCTTGGGCAACTTGATTCTGGCCTATGCAGCGAATTTTGGCTCTGTCTCGAGTAACATGGCTGAAGCCCTTGCACTCTTCTGGGGGCTTAAATTGGCTGTCAATATCAATGCTAAAATACAGATCATTGAAGGGGATTCTAAGTTGATTATTGAGGCGACTAAAGGAGTTTCAGGGATTAGCTGGTTGATTAGGAACATAATCAAGGACATATGGTCTATGATAGTCTGGCTTGAGGAATTTCAAATTCAATACATTTATAGAGAGGGAAATTCAGTGGCAGACTCTCTAGTTGCGAAGGGCCTTGAGATAAAAGGTATGAGGTGCTGGACACACCTAGATTCACTTTTTGACATACAAAAGTCCCTAATCGGGAGAGACCAAAATTTCTCTACTTGCCAATGATGTGCTATGTCCTTTTTTAAGGGTGGATGTTTTGGCCCGTCTATGATGTCAAGTTGCAAGAGGGAAATTCAAATTTAAATTGGGCGGGCTATGCCAAGGTGGCTTCCGGTGGTCCCCATTTTCTCCACCGCACTAGTTCGGTGATGACGTGGCTAGCCACCGATAATTGTGTTACCGAAGGATTGAAGCGTCAACTTTTAATAACTTGATAGACCATATCAAGTACATCACTTATTGCTATAACTAGAACTTAATATTTCTCCATAATAAAGATCTTTGCCAGTTGGTGGATGAATTAAGAGGTGTCCCTTCGCATGCTTATCGGAGTTGGCAGACGCATGCCTTGGGAAACACCATAAAAGATAATTATTGTAGCTCTCACCATACTTTGGCTAAATCTCTGTCAATTTTTCTTATCTTTCACTCTGGTTTTTCCTCTGCACAACCATTTTTAGTTCCACGCTGCTTACCAACTTCACTTTGGAGGAAGCTATTATGGGGGGGATTTAGTCTGGGTTGAGCCGGACATCATTAACGACTGCTTTTGCAATGACCCATGCATTTGGATGTATGCCAAGGAAGGGGGCATCATCCCGTTCATGGAAGCCATGACTGGGTTTGATGAAATCCTCTCCATGCAGTTTGTCAGCAACTGGAATGACAGGAGAGTTTTTATGGGGGATATTTCGTTTGAAATCAATGAGGACGTCATTGCCTAGGCTACGAGTCTTTCAACTGAGGGAAGGAAGTGGAAGAAAACTAGTAGGGTCATGGATGAGACCAGTATGAACTGCTTCTACAAAAAGGGTGAGGAACTGGTTAATATGCGTGGGGGTTTCAACAGAGAATGCCTACCTTACCCGTGGGACCAGGTGTGCAAAATTGTTATGAAATACTTTACCCTTGAGGAAAGGTATGGTGTTTTCTATTATTACCATTTCTCGTTGCTCAATCATTTTCGCAACCATGATACTATTTCTTTTCCGTTCTTTTTACTGCATGCCTTAGAGTCTACTATTAAAGAAGTCCACCATTGCATGAGTCAAGACAATAATTACACCATCCTTCACCAGAGTTTGATGTTTCAGCTCTACAATTTCCATAGGGCCCTGTGTGCTCCTAAACCCATCTCTGTTCAACCTGCTCCCTCCCTCCATGCCCCCCTGCTGGTACTAAAAAAAGTAACAAAAAGACCTCTAAAAAGCCTATTACGCCTTGTCAATCCCCGGACCACTCCCCTCTCATTTCCCCCAAAATTGGGGAGAAAAACAAAAGCAACCCTTTTGCTGCTAAACCTACCTCCAAGAAACCCAGGAAAAAACCTAAGATCCCGTTAGTTGAGTCTGACGCAGAGGACGATGTGAACCCACATAGGTCCAACAGATTTGCTAGCAAACCCCGTATGAAACAAACTATTGTGAGGAAGAACTATGTCAATGAGGGTGATGAAGACTCTGAGAAGGAAAAAAGTGATAAGGTTGAGGATGATATGGAGGCCATGGAGGGCTCGGAGTCCTCAGAGCCGGATACTAATGCCCCTAAATTTGAGACTATTAAGGACGATAATAAGAATGCCTCCCTTTGTTCTGCCACTTCCCCCCCCCCCGCATATCTCTGAGGAGGACGGGAGAAAGTCTGAGGGTGGGCAAACTGCTGCTAAAGGTGGTGAGAAGGAGGAGGTGGGGCACTGTGCGGGTTGTAATGCTATCTCTGAGGACCTGAATGGAGTGAAGAAGAAGTTGGACTATCTGGATTCCCATGTCAACAAAATTGCAAAATTTTCCATTAAAGTCATGCACTCCTCAACCACTTCAATGTGCTTGTTGCACCAGGAAAAAAATGAAACAAGGTGGGCTGGATGGTGACACCACAAAGGAATTGTTTGAGTTCCTAGCTGAAGATTGGACTGGGCTTCTGCTCTCCCAGCATATGGGAGTTGGAAAACATGATTAATGGTGGAAGCTTTTCTTTTTTGTTATAGTCTTAATTTTAGGATCGGCTGGATCCCTGTTAAGTTTAATTTCTTTATCAACCATATGAGGCTTGCCAAGACTCTTGCTACTTTCTTTAGTTTTTATGAACAATATGCTTATCTCTAAAGATAGTTGGTTTAAGGTTAGTATCTTTTTTATTATCTGTTGTTTAAGTTGCTATATGGACGAGATTGTTATCAATCTTGGGTTTTCCTATAGTTGTAGGTGGTTTTTGTTTTTGATGATTAAGATAGGGATTCGTTGACTGTCATTTGGCAGCTGTGTTTGTGCTGGTTATGCTCTCTCTGACGCTTACTGTGTATTCCGGGTCAGCTCCCT
Source organism: Cryptomeria japonica (assembly GCF_030272615.1). Taxonomy (NCBI): domain Eukaryota; kingdom Viridiplantae; phylum Streptophyta; class Pinopsida; order Cupressales; family Cupressaceae; genus Cryptomeria; species Cryptomeria japonica. Next base: position 633,794,705 of record NC_081413.1, read on the forward strand.
TGTTTTGGTTGCTTTATTATAAAATATACATTGTTTGACTTAAGTAAAGCTTTATATAAAGCTTTCCTCTCTTTGTTATATCCCTAAAATGAACTTTGTGGCCCTAGAAGAGTTATATCAAACAACAAAAAAAAAATAGTATTCAATTATTTTATCAATCCTAATTATTTCAAGTAATATGTCATCCACACACAAAACATGACAATAAAGTGGTCATTGACATGCTTTTAATAATACCCAATAAATACAATGATCAACTTTTTCACGTATTTTAAAACACAAAGGACCTTTTCAAAAAATTGTGTTGTACCACATAGACATCCTCGTCTAGATCCAATGCAAAAATATTGTTATGACATCAATCTATTCTATTTATAGATTAAAAATTGAAGTAATTGATATATATTTATCTTAGAAGAAAATATCCTAGCATCATATATATATTATCTCTATTTGGAATAACCCTTTTTTCATCAATGTTATTTTTATAAGACTATAAATTATAATTTTATAATTCCCACCTTGCATTCTTGTGCTTACTTTGGTGCCTATTATATTATATGTGTTTTGAGACTCACTTTCCTATAGATGCCACTATAATGATTTGAAAGCATCCATAAGCTCTCCTAGACATCCCAAACCTACCCCATATATTTTAAACCTTAACTCATGTTGGTTCCCAAATCAATAGATTCCAAGTTCTAGAGGAAAAGCCACTAACTCATCAACAAACTTGGAATAGGATTTGGCCAATGAACAAGATTCAATCACAAGACTGAGATCTCCTGCACTTCTAGCTCTGCGAGACCAAAGCGGGTTAACCTATGTAATGTCCAAATAACTCCAGCTTCCTACACTCTTGACATTACAAAATACAGCAGATCATCCTAATGAAAATGTATTAAGGGAGATGAATAAACTCCTGGTTTTGGCTATAACCTTAGTCTATAATCATCTATTGACTCATTGAAGTTGGTTTTCTATACTAATCCTACTCCTAATGTAGAAAATAAAAGAGATTTTAATAAAGGAATGATTCAGAAAATTGAAAACAAGAAACATGACCAGTGCCTTATTAGGGCAACGGAGTCAACCCACAACAAATAGATATTAAACCCAATAGTGTAACATATAACCAATCATTCCTAAGCATTAATGCATTGCATTAGCACCCTCTGTTAGAGCTTTACCATAGCCATACTTGAAAACCCTGCATGTACATAACATCACCTCTCATTTTATCATAACTAGTTTAATCTCTTCCTAGAAGAGAAGCCGAAGATAAAACAACACCAAAACTTGCTGAGACAAAATAAAAGGATCCTTGATCTTTTATTTCATAAAATGATAGCGATACATATAGGAGACAACTACAGAAACTCAATGAAACTTGATAGCATAATGGTTATAAACTATTTGAAAGAAAAACATTACATGTTGTTAGAGGGAAACTCAAAACTACTCTAAGTTTGGATTGTGCATGGAAGTTTTGCTTCTAGCACTTACAAAAAGTTACATTCAGAATTCTCAAAACTAAAAAGAAAAGAGAAGATATACATCCAAGCAGAAAACCCTAATGAGAACCCTAAAGGCATCTTGAGAAATGACATGTCTTCATCTTGAGATCTGCAACTTTGAAATCTTCTCTTCTTCCCCTTCAAAATTTTGCCTTAATCTGCACTTGCACTTGCTAGAAATTTGAAAAATTTGAAAAAATGCCACCTTGGTCACTTATCAATTCAACTTCCTGCACTTTGGCCAAAATTTCTATTTTTAGTTCCTATCACATTGACTACAGAAGCTCACTTTTCCTCCATGTCTGAAAACTGAAAATTACCCCCTTTAGTGAAAGGAAAAGCTGACTTTTAGCCTACACCTTTTGCACATACTTTTTCTCTGCTCAAAAAATGGCGAAAAGCCCCCTGCTAGAAATGACATGTTATTTGCATTTTCCGCACTTTTCACCCTTTATAAAAAGGTAATTTTCAAATTCAATGAAAATACCTCCTTCATGTAAATAACCCCCACAGTTGTTGAAAATGCCAAACTTGGTACAAATTGCACCTAGGTGAAAAATAACCCTTTCGCTGGAAAATGCTCCCCCTTTCTGCATGAATTTCATTTTACTGTTGAGCAAAAATCTCACCCAATATTTTCTCTTCTGGAACATTTTTAGTGGCCCTTTTCCATGAGAGAGTAACCATTTTTTACCTTATTACATTGTGCCCTTTCATTTCTTGACTCAAAGTAGCAACTTTTGAGTAAAATAATTCATACTCCCAATTATCTATTTTACTTGTGCCATGGCTAGGCTATGTAGCAGACCTTTTGCATGGATTATGTCAATTAGTTGACAATGAAGGAAAACTTCAAACATCAAAAATAACAATCCACCACTAGGGGAGAGGACCTAATAGTTGTGCACCCTAACTTTGCGCTTCTCAAAATCCTACGTGGAAATTCCAAATCACTCCAAATTTTTTACAGTAGCTTACTTGGCAAGTCTCTTGCTTATAACTAAGGTTTTAGGGCCACCACATCAAATGTGATGCCATATCAACATGCTTTTTGCCAAGTTGTCCAAAACAACCCCAAAAAAAATGAGACCAATAGGTGTGCAAAAGGGCCTCAATACTTGTGCAGCTGATGTGGCATCACATGATTGGTTACTTTTCACAACAAATGGTATATTTCATTCAATTATTGATACTTATCACACAACTATTGGTGCAATGTTGTACAAAAGTTGGACATTAAATCAACAAGTATTAAGGTATTAAATCAACAACTTCTATCACAAGAACCCAAAAGCACTCAACTGCTGGTTCCTTTTGTTAATTTTAGTACTTTCAGATTGAATAAAACTTAGAAAATAAGAATTTGTTTTAACTAGGTTAATTAAATTTATTGTTTTCCAGATTTAAGCATAGTAAAGGAAATGAATGCATAAAGACAAAGCACAGTTACCCTGGGAAAACCTCCTAGGAGGAAAAACCCAGCCAGAAAAGATCCTCTGATCTGATTATGGTTTTGAATTCAACTGATAATTACACACTTATCTGGAGTATAGATGTTGCAGTCACAAGGAAGATGAGATAGAAGTATTCACAATTAGTTCGCTAATGGAGATCATGAGTTGCAGTCCTCCTAATCAGACTTGCTATGTGTAAAAAGGGTAGCAGCACCTTTCAAGTAATTTGCAGTCCTTCTATAGGGTTTGTTTGAGCCTTCAATGGAGTTCTCTATCTCTTGGTGGTGATCTGTTGCCTTTGATGAAGTTCGCTGTCTTCCATTAGTGATCTGCTGCACTTTAATGTAGTTCGCTGCTATCAACTGCCTTGAATATATATTTCGCTTCCTTAGTATATATTTCGCACCTTCTTGCAAAACTTAATGAATGATGTTATGTGAAGTATATGCTTTATTTATAGGAGTAGTGATACTTCTTAATCATGTCGTCCTTTTTTGCAAATTAAACATATTAATTTAATTTAATTCCTTTTAAGCGAATTGGATAGTGTCAGCCCTATCATGGAGGCGAGTTGGGTTTGAATGTAGCGTGGAGACCTTTTAGGTGGAGCCGAGAGGTATTGGGCCTGGCCCTATATGTTGGAGGTGGATTCCAATGTTGCCCAAGGCAATTGGAATCCGCCAGTCCTAATTACAAACAACACTCCCTCTTAATTAGGGAAGAGAATCATAACCATAATCTCCCATCTTGCACACAAGCAAGTATGGAACTACATAATCATAATCTTCCAGCTTGCACACAAGCATAGACTGGATCCACCTTACATTGCCCGCAAAGGGTGGAGAGGATCTTTTCTACCATCTTACATTGCCCGCAGAGGATGGTCAACAATTACACTAATACAATCTTACATTGCCTGCAGAGGATGGTTTAACAATTACACTTCTCCCTAAGAAGTTTTATAATACCATCTTACATTGCCTGCAGAGGATGGTTAATAATTACACTTCTCCTTGAAAAGTTTACAATACCACCTTACATTGCCGGCAGAGGGTGGTTTAACATTTACAATACCATCTTACATTGCCTGTAGAGGATGGTTATAATTATACTTCTCCCTGAGAAGTTTTGTAATACCACCTTACATTGCCCGCAGAGGGTGGTTTGATACAACACATAGTATTACTGAGATTGAGACTCCCTTTCAATTAGGGTTTCATTTTCCATAATACCAAGTCTATCCCTGAAGTACGCAAACTTCACTTTGGATAGAGGCTTGGTAAGAATATCTGCAACTTGCTCATCAGTGTTGACATACTTCAGCTGAATAGCACCTCTTTGCACCATGTCTCAAATGAAATGATAGTGAGTTTCCACATGTTTTGACCTGTCATAAAACACTGGGTTGATGGACATCTTAATACAACTTTGGTTATCACAGTGAATAACTGTAGGATCCCAAGCTTGACGAAATAGCCCTGCAAGAAGCTTGCGAAGCCACACTGCTTCTCTAGAAGCTACACTTGCTGCAATATACTCAGCTTCAGTAGTACTCAATGCCACTAAGGATTGTTTCCTGCAAGCCCAAGAGATTACTATGGATCCCAAGCTAAAACAAATATCGGAGGTGCTTTTCCTGTCTTTGACGCTTCCAGCCCAGTCTGCATCAGAATAACCTTCCAAGGTTATTGGAGTGTTAAGTGGATACATCAGCCCAAAACCAACTATGCCTCGCAAGTATCTTAGGATATGCTTGGCTGCACCAAGATGAACATGTTTGGGCAAGCTCATGAACTGGCTGAGAGCATTCATGGCAAAACATATATCTGGTCTAGTGTTAACCAGATACATCAGAGAACCAATCAACTACCGGTACTCGGATGGATCTGCAAATTCAGAGTTAGCTGCAGAAACACTTAACTTCTTTAAGTTAGATTCCATAGGAGTAGACATGAGTTTACAATCCATCATTCTAAATCTTTTCAAAATGTCAATAGTATACTTTCCTTGACTTAGAAAAATTTCATTAGATCTTTGCCATACTTCTAGACCTAGGAAATAATGCATTAGACCTAAATCTTTCATTTCAAATTCTAAAGCTAGTTCTTTCTTGCATCTAATAATAAGTTCATCTTTACCAGTAAGAAATAAGTCATCCACATAAAGAACTAGAATTAGCATTTCATCATTGGCTACCTTAAAGTATATGTTAGAGTTAGCATCATTTTTACAAAACCCTAGACTTAGCAAGTATTTATCAATTCTTTCATACCAAGCACGAGGAGCTTGTTTAAGACCATACAGAGCTTTCTTTAACCTGTACACATGGGTTAATCTATCCTGAATCTCATAACCCTCAGGTTGCTCAATATAGACTTCTTCCTCAATGACACCATTGAGGAAGACAGTCTTAACATCCATCTGAAGTAGTTTCCAACCCCTAGCAGCAACAATGGCTATTATAGTTCTAATAGAAGTATATCTAGCAACAGGAGCAAATGTTTCTTCATAGTCTATGCCTTCCTTTTGAGAAAAACCACGAGCTACAAATCTAGCCTTATATTTTTCAATACTACCATCAGCTTTATGTTTAATTTTAAATAACCATTTAGAGGAAACAACATATTTACCTTTGGGTTTGGGCACAATGTCCCACACATAATTCTTGATGATTGACTGATATTCTTCATCCATAGCAAGCTTCCAGGCGTGATGACTTAAGGCTTCTTCAACGCTGCAAGGTTTAGTTTCAATGAGATTACACATCAAAGAAACGTAGTTGGAGAATACCTGAGGTCTCTTAGCTTCACAGAAGGTACCTCTGGGAGTAGCAAATCTTTCAGCTTCTTGAATGGTGTTCCTTACCCAGAGAGGCCTCTTTTTGGTAATGACAATGTCAATAGGAATATCAGTGGGATTCATGGGTTCTGGAGGGTCATCATGATCACCTTGAGGAGGAGGTTCAACTTGCTCCCTCTGAATCTCAGGGTTAGAATCAACATTTATATTTTGATTGTCATTAGCTTCATCATTAACACAAGAACCTTTCGATTTCTTAAAAGCAATGTCTTCTTCAAATGTAACATCCCTACTTACCTCAACGCACCTTTGACCTGGGATGAGAATCCTGAATGCCTTGGAGGATTCATTGTATCCAACTAGCATGCCTTTCTTTTCGGAGGGTTCCAACTTTGATCGCTTTTCTTTGGGCACATGAACATACACGAGACTTCCAAATATTCTGAGGTGACTGATGTCTGGTTTGGATCCTGTGAAGGCTTCTTCCGGGGTCATGTTCTTTAGGACACGATGAGGACATCTATTCTGGATATACACTGCTGTTCTAGAAGCCTCAGCCATAGAAAGGTCTGCAAGTCTTGATTGTGGAACATAGCCTTTGCAGCTTCCATAATAGTCCTATTCTTTCTTTCAGCAACACCATTTTGTTAAGGGTTGTATGGTACACAAAACTCCCTCTTAATTCCCGACTAAACACAAAAATCATAAAAGCTACCAGAGGTGTACTCACCTCCATTGTCAGATCTTAAGCATTTAATTCTTTTACCAGAGGAGTTTTCAGTTGATGGTTTAAACTCTTTAAATTTACTTAAGACTTCATCAGATTCTTTAGATTTCAAGAAGTAGATCCAAGTTTTCCTAGAAAAATCATCTATGAAGATTACGTAATACAGAAATCCACTAGGAGATGCTATAGACATAGGACCACATAAATCAGAGTGAACAAGTTCTAGTTTGTCTTTAACTCTATTTTCACTTTTATGAAATGAATTTTTAACATTTTTGCCTATAGCACAACCTTTACAAGTGTTATCATGAATTTGACTAAGTTTAGGCATACCTTTGGCTAATCTTTCAAGAGATGGAAGAGATTGATAATGCAAATTTCCAAGTCTTCTATGCTCGTATAATTGGTCATTAATAAAGACTATCATATCTATGACCAATTATACGAGCAGATTTAAAATTAGCTTTCTTAGGCCAAGCAAGGACTTTTCCCTCAGAAAATGCAATTTGATAACCTTTATCTTCTAAAGCAGAAATGGAAATTAGATTTCTTTTAATTCCAGGAACAAACAAGATATCACTGAGGTGCAAGGAAATACTAGAATCTAAATTCAGGGAAGTAGAGCCAGAACCTCTTATCGAATAATGAGCGTCATCACCAATTACCACGTGAAGGCTAGTATCTTTTTCAACTAAGCCTGAAAGGTGATCACAGTAACCTGTAATGTGTTTGGAGGCACCACTGTCAATCAACCATGTATTGCTATTTGAAGGAACACTGCTAGATAAAGCGGAGATGAATAGGAAGTCATCATTTTGTTCTAAGACTTCATTTAGGTTGGCTTCACTTTGGTTAGGGTTATTCTGACATTCTTTAGCATAGTGACCAAATTTGTCACATCTAAAGCATCAGACACGTGAGGTATCTCTTGGTTTCTTCCAAGGGTTTTGGGAACTAAATGATCTGAAATCCCTATTTCTTTTTGGATAAGGTTTCTTCCAATTTCCCCCTTTCTTGCATTGAGCTGCAAGCATGAGGTGATCATCTACATGGGGACTTTCAGTTTGCCCCCTTGTGATGAGGCGAGACTCTTCTTGAATGCAATCATTCTTAAGGCGATCAAGGGAAGGTAACTCAGTCCTGCCACTGATAGTTTGGATAAATGACTCCCATGAGTGAGGTAGGCCATTTAGGGCAATCATGACAAGGTCTTTGTCTTCCAGGTTATGGCCAATTAAACCTAGTTGATTCTTTAATTCTGAAATTCTCATGAAGTAGGAAATAACAGAATCTTCTTTAGCCATTTTGATATTAAGTAGTTGTTGTCTTAAAGTAATTGCCCTACTGAGATTGTTAATTTCATATGTACCTTGTAAATGGTTGAACATTTGCCTTGCAGTGGTAAATGAGGCAATAGAGGTGACTAGGTGGTCTTTGACTGAATCAATGAGAATCTTCCTGGCCTTGACAACATCCTTTTTGAATTGTTTTAGTTCAGCAACATCCGTAGGCTCAGTTAGCTCTTTCACTTCTATGAATTGGAGAAGATCTTCTTCCTCTAGGACCAACTTGATTCGAACTTTCCATGCAGTGAAATTGATATTCCCATCAAGCCTATCTTCAACTTTCAGCCCCATTGACCTGATCTGCAAAAGCTACAACAATCTGGAAATAAAGGTGTACCGAATTTTAAATCTGAAGATTGATCTAACCTATAGCTCTGATACCATGTTAATTTTAGTACTTTTAGATTGAATAAAACTCAAAAAATCAGAATTTGTTTTAACTAGGTTAATTAAATTTATTGTTTTTCAGATTTAAGCATAGTAAAGGAAATGAATGCATAAAGACAAAGCACATTTACCCTGGGAAAACCTCCCAGGAGGAAAAACCCAGCTAGAAAAGATCCTCAGATCTGATTATGGTTTTGAATTCAACTGATAATTACACACTTATCTGGAGTATAGATGTTGCAGTCACAAGGAAGATGAGATAGAAGTCTTCACAATTAGTTCACTAATGGAGATCATGATTTGCAGTCCTCCTAATCAGACTTGCTGTGTGTAACAAGGGTAGCAACACCTTTCAAGTAATTCGCAGTCCTTCTATAGGGTTTGTTTGAGCCTTCAATGGAGTTCTCTATCTCTTGGTGGTGATCTACTACCTTTGATGAAGTTCATTGTCTTCTATTAGTGATCTGCGACACTTTAATGTAGTTCGCTGCTATCAACTACCTTGAATATATATTTCGCTTCCTTAGTATATATTTCGCACCTTCTTGCAAAACTTAATGAATGATGTTATGTGAAGTATATGCTTTATTTATAGGAGTAGTGATACTTCTTAATCATGTCAGCCTTCTTTGCAAATTAAACATATTAATTTAATTTAATTCCTTTTAAGCAAATTGGATAGAGTCGGCCCTATCATGGAGGCGAGTTGGGTTTGAATGTAGCGTGGAGACCTTTTAGGTGGAGCCGAAAGATATTGGGCCTGGCCCTATATGTTGAAGGCGGATTCCAATATTACCCAAGATAATTGGAATCCGCCAGCCCTAATTACAAACAAAACCTTTCCCCTAGTTAATGCTAAAAGAGTACTGAAAATTATTCACGATGATCTATGTTGCCTTAAATCCATTGTATTTCTTTTAATGCATGAATTTGAAAAAGGTTATGATCGTTTGGCATAACAACGGTCTGCAGCGTGAAACAAATGATTCCCAAATCTACAGTCTCCCAGGTTCACTGGTATTGACTGAACATTTTGAAAATTATGGAACTGCGTGTTCCTAGGCTCTTTGCATTTATCAGTCAACAAATGTTTTAGATCAAAGCATATCGTGTCCCTTAATTAGGTTACTACATGCTTTGTTTGTTCCTCGGCATTCTGCATCATTAATCTCTTATCGACTACCTGTGAACTTTTCTAAGGTGTTCATGGAAGCACCCTTCATGCCGGGCTTTGACTCAGAAATCTAATATTTTCCCCACATGGCTCCCCTCAATCAATCACGCCCACGCAATCTCGCCCATAACACTTCTGCACTTAGGCAAAACAGCTTGGGTACCTCGATGCACAATGGTCTTCAATGCCAGTTGGGGCGAGGTGTGAATTCGATGAGTCAGCGCCTTACCAAACCGAGACAACGAATACAATGTTGCCCTGACCAGCAACAACCACAACCTTCAGCATGAATCAACATTTAAATAGCATGTCTTGCAGTCATAACAAAATAGCACTTGCAACTATGGTACCCCCACTTAACACTCATTCTCTGTCGTGTGTTATGCATAGGCATCGAGAGAAAATTGCTTGTGTAGCCGTTGAATCATTAGATGGTACTATTGACGTACCATTCTAAGCATTTTGTTTTTGGTTTTGAGCATTTCCCTTACAATCTTCATCGCATGACACTCACAATCTGGAATCGGCCTGTCATACAAGATCGAAACAAACTTCCCCTCCCTTGTCATCAAACTAGCACAATAGTCTTACTGTGCTGCTTTGTGCATGGCTCGGATCTACCATGAGGGTGTCTGCAACTACAGTGTCTAGCTGAATTTCTCCACGCCCACACAAAACACTACACAACCCTCTCCAATCAACCACGAACGTGTGAGGAGGAGATGCAGCTTCAAAAGGTCTCAGTGTTACGTTGCAGGTGGACGAAAACCCACGAACAATCAGCCGACAAGGGAACCCTAATGCACGCCTGATCTCTCACTTGGCCCTAATCTCTTTGTTTACCCCTGCTTCATCTTCTTCCCACTCACAGCTATCCTGCACTTTGCCTTATATTCTGCAAATGCTTCCACACTCAACATACGACGTCTACCTGGATGTTGCATTGGCGGCATTGTCTTTAAAATTTTCCATTGAATACTTATTGTGCATGTCCCATAACTATCGACACAACTGGAGAACATGATATTGAGTGATTTATTTGCACGAGCCCACTGCTATTGCCATCGAGCAGCTCATTGACAAGGAGTTCATCTATCGTTTTAGGGCTTTGATCACCTTTTGCTGTATACAGGCACCATTGGGGAAGCACTGCCCCGATACTTACGCGTTTCCAGAGCGATACAACCTGCACAAGTCCAAAAATTTAACCCTAAACGCCGCCCATTGTAATGTACATGCCTTCCTTTGAAACTTTTCACAGGCATATTAATATCCATCATCTGGCATCGTCTTCTGATATTCCTTGAGCTTGGTGCATTTCCACAGGACCGTGAGAGTACATTTAGAACCCTAACTTGCGTCTTCCATCATTCGCGAGTGTTGCTTTTTCCTTGCAACCCTAATCTTATTTCATTATGCCTCCGCATTCGCTTTTACCTTTATTCTACACCCATATCTTGCCGCATACATTTACCTTGCGGGGTAAGTGGAAGACGTGAGGCTTTGAAAAGTTATTTAACCAAATTTTATCCTTTTCTCACTCTCACGGGATACCTTCATGGGCCCATCGATGATTTTGTAAGGTAAGAAATATTGACTTGAATTTTAAATCATTGCTAGGATGATTTTAAGAGTTGAAGCTTGGGTCATTTAAGTATTTCATTCTACAATCTCCACGGGCCCGCACGTTTTAAATCATTTTAAAAATGATTCAAATAAAATTTTGGCATTAAAATAACAAAATTCATTTTAAACGGCCCCTCTTCATAAATCATTATGAAATGATTTTTATCTTCACCTTTTACATGAGCAAATCAAGGAAATGCAATAATACTATTTAAACCCAAAATGATTTAAATAATATACCTTTTTGTCATTGAGCCCCATCTAGCCTTATTGGTCTTCATCATTAGTCAGGCCCCAAAGTGAGCCCGACTAAAGTTTTTTTCGTTTCTGTGCAACTAACCAGAGGAGAATGTTCTGAAACACTGAGTGGAAATGCTCGAGGTGTGAAAAATTGAATTTGGGATCTTCAACTTTGACATTTTGCAACTTTGAAATTTGGACAGAAACACTTGAGTAGCCTTCGGAACAACCTTTAAAAACTAACCAAACATCTGATCAAGGCCTGTAACCTGACACACTGAAAGATTGTAATATGAAGAATTCAAGGCATTAGGCGGATCGTCATTATGACATCCGAGGCTAAAGATATTAATCATCAAAGTTGCTTCCTCAGAAGAACTAGAAAGTGCTGCTTGTGAACCTTCAAAAAGTTTGTTTGGAATGAGCTTTGAAAACTGATCAAATGAGGAGCTGGGAGGCTACAAACTGGGAATATGGTGGATAATTTTATAGAGAATCATAGGGTACAACCCTTTTGAATTGCAGGTCTACTAGGTGTGAAATACAAATTCATGAAGAGGGCTATAAACTACTATTTGACACTCTCCAGTTTGCAAAACTGAACTTTTTGCAAATGGATTTAACTTTGAAAACTTGTCAAAAGAATTCATGGGGCTTCAAAAAATAGCAAAGAATCACGGAAAACTCTTCGTTTGGCTTGACAATCAAGTGGCATAAAGCTACACCCTAACTTCTGGACTTCCAAAGAAGACATCACAAACTTGTCAAAAATGATCCAAGGAAGCTGTGAATGAACATATGGTATCTCCAATAGGTGCTTAACACCTCCTCGAAGGGATTTCTCATGAAACTCAATAGGTGCAAAAATATGAGCTCACAAACCGAGCTACTTAGGCCTGTTCTTACAAGGCGATTTTGAATGCAATATACAAAATTTTGAACCTGGGTCCTCAAATTTATGCAAAATTTGGAGGTCCCAACAACTCCAAAACTACACTTTGATACTAATGTTTGTCTCAGTTTTTGAAATTTTAAAACTACACAAGGTTGTAACCTTAAACTTAATGTTTCCCTAATGCATTTCCTAATGACTATTTTACATTGATTCTGAAATAAAGATATCGTAACTCTCATTTAGAATGGTTCCACATTCTAGTAATTTTTCTCTATATCCATTATATTGTTGCAAGATTATTGATTCTGCATAGTTGATTTTTAGCTACAAAGATTGTCCTTTTGTCAATCCACCTCTCTACTATTGAAGGCTTCTTTTAGATAATACATTCTATAGATTAATTACTTCTCATCAACCTCTCCTCATCATATTTCTTGTCTTTTATCGTAATATTATTTCTTCAAAATATTTTTCTATGGCTTTCAAATTTTGTAAACCCTAAAATATTCATTTCTCGTTATCCCTTTTTATGAATTAGACCTTTAATTCCTTAATTTTCCCAAGTTCCCATGTTATATTAAAAAATAATTAATGCCACCCAAAAACATAGTTCAAGAAGTATATCAAATAACATTATCCTAGAAGTGATATGAAATTAAAATAGAATAATGAAGTTAGTTCTCACAAGAGTAATGCAAATTCTCAAGAAGTATAATATCTTGAATTGAATAACAAGATATAGGAGTGGATACATATATATTAGAGCATAGAGGAAAGTCCCATCAATGATGAAAGTAACTCCTACTACCCAAAAATAGGTTGAAGTGGCACTCATAAAAGATTCTATCTACCCTTCTTATGATCCAATCACTACAACTAAGCAAATAAAATAAAATGTGTATGAAAATACATAATATCAACTAAGAAAAATAAAATACATACTAATAACCCCCCATTATATGTAGCTTAGGTGGGTGAAAATATGGGTCTTGACAATTAAATCTTATGAGGTGCTCATGAACAATTAGAGCCCCCCAAAGAGAAGTTCACCCCCAAGAAGAGAGACATAAGCCCCTATTAATAGAGATATAAAACAATCAAAGTAAAGAGAGAATAAAATTAATAAATACCTCCCTAAATAAGTAGTATCTTACACCCTTAACAAAGATTCTAAATAAATAAAATTTCTTTCTATGAAGGGTTTGGTGAAGATACTAGCATTTTGCTTAGAATTTGAGTAGTATCAAAGGTTAGTGATTTGTCTATGGATAAGATCCTAAGTGTAGTAAACCTTTATGTGTTTAGTTCATTGATAAGGGACCAAATTCAATGAAATATGTATGGAAAACTAGGTCTCACAAAATATGGGTCACGACTATCTAATTTTGACACCAAAATAAATGATAATATGTTGAAGCCAAATGTGTTTAGTGGCAACATTAATAGCCCCTAATACTCGGTCTTAATAGAAGATACAAAAATATCAAACTACTTCTTTCTCAACCAAAAAATAAGGTACAAACCAAGCAAGAAGTTATAAATTAAAGTGGACATACAATCTCAAGAATCTACTACTTAGTATAAATTTAAATACTCCACCAAGTCAATATCAATTCTCATTGCATATTGAATCTCAAAATTATGAGTACTAAAAAGATAATGTAGAATAATGTAGCTCATGGGGCTCTTGCATAATGGTGCAGGAGCACCAGGATATGTGTCTACTTCATTTTGGCATGTGTCTACATCATTTTGATTTATGGTTATGTTGGGAATAGAATGTGTGTGTGTGTGTGTGTGTGTGTTTGAAGGCCTATTAATTAGGCCTAGGCAATGTAATAAGCTCTGAGGTTCCAAGGTGTGTCAACCTGGTCAAAGGCCTTGTATGAGCATTTTATTGGTATTTTTGATGTTTAGGGGTCTGAAATGTGTAGTATGTTCATTCTTGACCTTTGCTGTGAAGGCATGACCAACTTGTAAAAAGTTGTCAAAAGTTCCAAAGTTGCAATTGTTGTCTTAAGCAACTTTTCTTGCAACATTTTCAAATATGGTTAATCCAACGGTTGGTTGGTTGGTTTTATACATTGGAGGAAGTTGGAGGAGTTCCTTGGCATGATATAAGCCTAGAAGAACAATGACTACGGTTAGAGATAATTTTGAATGAAATTCTTGTCTTCAAACAAAACGGTTACTGTGATTTTTTTGCATTTTCCTTGAGTTTCCTGTTCTTGCGTGATTCCTAGCGAATGGTGGGCATGACTTAAGCATCTGGCAAGTTGTATCAGAGGTTCGCCGACCATTTGGAGTTGATCAGAGGTCTTGAAACATTCAGTTTTGAGAGAAAGAAATTTTTCCATCCCACTGGCCTGGTAAAACCCTTAAACCAATGGTTTGAATGCAAATAGTGGCACAAATCAACATCTCTCTATGGGATCGATCTAAAACCTGGGAGTATGTTGATTTTACATGTATATTAAATGTTCCTGGTGGTTGTGAATATAGGAAGTGTCAATTGACTATCCTAAGATGATGCCCTAGGCTTGACATTAGTCATGTGGCAAGCCTGTGCAGTAGGAAAAGAAGGTAGAAACCCTAAACAACATATTGGTGGATGCTCAAACTAGGCATGAGAAGGACCCTTGGGTAGGTTCAGACCCTTGGAAAGTGACATTATTTCATTCCTTTATGATTGGTGAAGCTTTTGAGAGCTTAAACCCCAATACCGGCTAGAAGAGGCAAAATGGGGTCAGTATGGTTTGACCATCCATACTCAAAACCCAGATGCATGAGTTTGGAATCTTGTAGAATGACCAAAAGGGTTGCAAATATCAAATTTATTCAAGGGGTTGTTCAGGTAGATTGTGAGACAAAACAAGAAAAGTCCGAATGGAGGGCTAATTGCTTCTAGCCCTATTTCCTAGGTCAAGTAGAGGAAATGACACAAAAGGCTAATAAACACCCATCTGAGGGGTCAAGATCTATGCAAATTCCATATAACACATGTGTAAACATTCACATAGGCCAAATTCCACCTTGTAAGTAAAGATCTTGTTGCTTGGGGTGTGGGGTTGTTAGGTGTCTTTGGTTGAAGGGTTGGAACCTAAGGGGTAGGAGACTCCTTTTCAGTTGTGAGTTGTCCTGAGTGAAGAGATACTTGGGAAGGATCTAGGGAAGACTCTAATAACCTTGAGAAGGTTAAGGACATTGGTCCATTGGGTGACACCTACTGGAGACCCTTATTGAGCAAGAACCTAAGGAAGTGATTGAACATCCCATACCCCTCTGCATCATATTGGTATCAGAGCTATACCAAGGGTGGAATAGTGTATGTCAGACTCAGAATTTGGAGGAGAGGCTGCTACAATGCCTCCTAAGGCAATGAACCCAGAGGCCATCAAGAAGATGGTAGAGGAGTTGCTCAAAGAGAAACTCAAAGAGACCGAACAATCCAAGGGAAATGACCGAATTGGTGATGATGAATTAGAAGAGGAGAATGAAGAGCAGGAGGCCAGTCCTCATAATATGGCACTTGATCAAAAGATGTTTTTAGATGCCCTGAAATCAGTAAATAGGGATAATGTGGAAAGTCTACCCATCTATAGCCGTAGCCTGAATGGAGAAGAGGTGCTTGAATGGATAGAATCACTCACTAATCACTTTGAGTACAAAGAGGTCCCAAAGGAGAAAAGAGTGAGTTTGGAAAAGTCTAGACTCAAAGGGTCTACCTTGTTGTGGTGGACAGTGCTGCAGGAAGAAAGGATGAACATAGGGAAGAAGAAGATATCCTCTTGGGAGAGGATGAAGAACAAAATCAAAGACCAATTCCTACCAATAGACTATGAGGTTCAGATGAATAAGAAGCTGCAAAACCTTAGACATAGGGAGTTGTATGTAAATGCATATACTGAAGAATTTCACAAGCTAAGTCTTAGGTCCAAGAAGGATGAAGAAGAGGTGGAGAAGGTGGCTATATACTTGAATGGATTAAGGCAAAACATCCAAGATGAGATCAGCATCATGGCTCCCGACACCATACACAAATGCTTTCAATTGGCATTGAGGGTGGAAGATAAGATAAGAAGGAGAGGAGAACACAATAATAGAGGAAGAGGTGGTAGAAATTTTAGAGGTAGAGGTGGCTTTGGAGGAAGGAATACTCCTTTTAAAAATGTTGACTCTAACCAGCAAGAGTCCAATGGAGAGTTAAATAATAATAATGGAGGATTTAGAGGAGAAAGAAGACCTTTTGGTAGGGGTAGGCAAGGAAACCAAGGCAAAGGACGTGGTGTTTTCACTGGTAAATGTTACAATTGCAACCAAGTGGGTCACACTATGAGTAGATGCCCGAAGAAAGCTTCTAGCTCTCACGTGGATCGGAAATAATGACTCGACTTGTGCAAGAAGATGATGGACAAAGTGTCAATTCACCCATGGGAAATTCAGGTTCTACCTTGGATGGAGAAAGCCTTATGCTAAGGAGAACATTGTTGAAGGTACCCCAATGCAAAGAGCCCCCATAAAGAAAGTCACTTTCAAAACTACTTGTAAGTCTCATGGTAAGGTTTGCAAAGTGATTGTTGATTCTGGTTCCACAGAGAATATTGTTGCTTTAGAAATGTTAGAGAAGTTAAAACTGAAAAGGTTGCCTCATGTGAGTCCTTATAGAGTATCTTGGCTTAATAAGGGACAACATGTAGTGGTAGATGAACAAACTTGGGTAGGGTTTGAAATGGGGGACTATAAGGATAGGATCTTGTGTGATATCCTTCCTATGGATGCATGTCACCTATTGTTAGGTCGTCCTTGGCAGTATGATGTCAAAGCACAACATGATGGTGAGAAAAATGTGTATGTTATTACCAAGAATGGTAGGCAGTTTAGAATGGACCCTTTACCTGATCAAGGGGAAGAGAAGATTGTTAGTCCACATGTCATGTTGCTTAGTGGAAAAGAGTTTTTGGAAGTATTCAAACAAGAAAGGACCCAAGGCTATGCTATAGTTTTACACCCAAAAGATGAGTCCAAGCAGGGAAACGACAAGAAAGGAGAGATCCCTAGGGAAGTGCAAGCCATGTTGGATAGATACAAGGGAGTTGTGGCCATATACATGCCTGATAACTTACCTCCCATTAAAGAAATCA
Organism: Cryptomeria japonica; assembly: GCF_030272615.1. Classification (NCBI taxonomy): domain Eukaryota; kingdom Viridiplantae; phylum Streptophyta; class Pinopsida; order Cupressales; family Cupressaceae; genus Cryptomeria; species Cryptomeria japonica. The sequence goes on from NC_081413.1 coordinate 633,812,011, forward strand.
GTCATCAAATTGATTTGATTCCCGGTGTGACCTTGCCTAATAAAGTTGCCTACAAGATGACTCCTAGTCAGAATGAGGAGATAGAAAGACAAGTGCAAGATCTTTTGGATAAGGGGTTGATTAGAAAGAGTTTGAGCCCATGTGCTATACCAATGATGTTGGAACCAAAAAAAGATGGAACATGGAGGATGTGCACTGATTCTAGAGCCATTAACAAGATCACAATTAGGTACCGGTTCCCTATGCCTAAGATTGAGGACCTAATGGACTATCTTGGGAGGTCATGCTACTTTTAAAAGATTGATTTGAAGTTAGGTTACCATCATATCAAAATCAGACCTGGTAATGAGTGGAAGACAACCTTTAAAACCAATGAGGGTTTATATGAGTGGATGGTGATGCCATTTGGCCTCACAAATGCACCTAGTACTTTTATGTGCCTCATGAATGAGGTATTGGCAAAATTTATTGGAAAGTTTGTTATTGTTTATCTTGATGACATCTTGGTGTTTAGCAAGTCCAAGGAGGAGCACTTTAAGAATTTGGATCAGGTTTTGAGGAAGCTTCATGAGGAGAAATTGGTAATCAATCTAGATAAGTGTGAATTCATGAAAGTTAAGTTGGTGTATCTTGGCTTTGTAGTTTTAAATGGATGTTTGAAAATAGATCTTTCTAAGGTTGGTGCTATTGTACATTGGCCTACACCTAGGACAATAGGTGATGTTAGGAGCTTTCATGGATTGGCTACTTTTTATAGGAAGTTCATCAAGGGTTTTAGTCATATTTGTGCTTCCATCCTTAACACTATAAAAGGAGGAATCAAATGCAGGTTTGAATGGATAGAGAAAGCAACCCAAAGATTTGAGATTTTGAAGAGGAAGGTTGCAGAACTTCCCACCTCGAGACTCCCTAGTTTTGACCAACTTTTTATAGTTGAATGTGATGCAAGCAAGCAGGCAATAGGTGCAGTCCTTAGTCAAGAAGGACATCCAATGGCATTTTATCTCAGAGAAGTTGAATGGGGCTAATAAACCTATGATTTGGAGATTTATGCCATGGTGCAAGCACTCAAGAAGTGGCGCCATTACCTTCTTCCAAAAGAGTTTATTGTTTATACTAATAACCATGCATTGAGTTTTCTAAATGGGAAAGAGAAGTTGAACCAAAGACACATCAAGTGGGTTGAACAACTCCAACCTTACACCTTTACTATTAAGCACAAGAAGGGTGTGACTAATAAGGTTGCAGATGCTTTGAGAAGGAGAACCCTTACTGTTCAACAAATTCAGTTACAAAGTGTTGGTGTTGATTCTCTCAAGGCCATGTACAAGTAGGATCATGATTTCAAGGATGCATATGATGTATGTACTAAGTTTGCTGATACTTTTTGATGCTCTACAAAATGGACAAGGTTAGCAAATGACAAACAACACAAGACACAATAAATCGTTAGTGTTAGTTAACCAAAAGCTAATCTAAACAGGCATATCAAAAGAGATACTAAGAACATGAAAGAATATTTAACTAAATAAACAAATATGATGAGGCATCTCCAAATGCCTCCTAACATGCTCTTGGCTCCTTCTCCTTTGTTCCTCTCTTCTCCAAGTTCCAAAATAGTGTAGCTCTCAGTAGCGTTTTGCACTATGGATGCTTATGGAGGATTGAGATTTGAGTATTTTGCTCCAAATGTAAAATGAAAAGCTAAAATACTAGATGCTATTAAAAATGATTGATTTTAATCAAAATAACAAGATATTAGTTTGCTATGCTAAATGCTCTCTAAAATGCCTATAGGTTAAATGCATACAAGTTTTCAGGATTTGGATTATGAAGAAATGGGCTCTATTTATAGGAAAAATGGAGCAATGGATGGTTGAGATTGAGTAATCTCAACAAGGGTCAGGATTGAATGATTTCAAATCCATGTGAGGGCTTTCAACCCAATCCTATGATGACAAGTGTCAATGTGAGATAGGTTGAGAGGAGAGGGAATAAGCATTAAATGCTTGACATGACCTTGGGAGTTAAGGTCAAGGTTAGTTGAATGAATAAACTCTTTATTCAAAGAATAAAGCTTTTATCTAATGGATAAACTCTTGTGCAAAAGGCAAGAGGGATAAACATGGTCAAAGCAATAAATGTTTGGGGAGACAAGTTTGAAATAACCATAAATGGTTATGTAAGAGCCATTAATGGTCATGTAAGAGCCATTAGTGGTTTTGGAAGACTTTGGAGGTTAAATTGTTGAACACACAAAGCATTAAATGCTTTTTAAAGACTTTTGAAGTCTTTAAGAAGTGACTCCATTTTGCTTAGGAATGTGACAATAATTAGGGGATGGATTAGGCTAATTAGGAAGGGGTTAGAAGAATCTAGAAGGGGATTAGATTTGCAAGTGGATTTGGTGGGTGAGGGAAAAATGAGATTTTTATTAAAATAAAATTAGTTTATTTCAATAAATGTGTGCAAGTTGCATTTGTAGGAAAATGCAAGTGGGGGGGATAATGATTTAAATAAATGTTTAATTTAATTTATTTAAAAGAGGAATAGGGGGGTTTAATTAAATAAATAGATTTTATTTATTTAATTGATTTGTGAACTTGGTTTTAATGAATTAATTAAAATAAATTGAATAATTTACTTAATTAATAGGAGAATGTTTGAAGATGAATTAATTAAATATTAATTAATTAACTCCTGGCAAGTGGATTTTTAATCAAATAAATAACAAATATTTATTTAATTAAGCTGGATAGATTTGTGTGACTACATTTGCCCCTCTTTGAGACGGTACGGTTTATCGCGTCGTTTCAAAGAAAGAAAAACTGGTGTGAAGAAATGCCCCATAAAATATTAATTTAATGGGTGGTATGCCCTCTCGAGAGATGGGCCGAGAAATTTCAAAAAATCGGGCGATCTCTCAAAAAAGAATGAAAATTGGCAGGGTGTTAGCAGAGAAGAAGTTAGGAAAATGGGTGAAAAATAGAAGAAATCGGGGGTAAAATGGAGAAATGGGAGGCTCGAGAAGTTTACAGGGACCATGGCGGTAAGCGAGGGGGAAGTTATGGTGACGGCGAAGGGTTTAAATGGGGGGAAAGGGGTGAAAACAAGATCATTTGTGACCGCGACTAGTGTGAAACCAGAGCTCTGATAGTGACATTTTGGAGGAGCGAGCAGCAATCAGGATGCCAGTACTTATTACAGAGCACCGATTTGAGCGAGTCCGTCGGTTCCAGTGGCCAGATGACTACGGACCAGTGGTACGCAAATTTGAAATTTGAATTTTTATGTATTTTTGATACGCTTTTTGCTGAGTCTAAGTTGAGTTGGAGCAATAGCGCTGAAACTATGTTTTGGCGCTATTGCCCAATTAACTAGCGCTACTGTGCTGCAATGGCGCTATTGTCCTATTGTTTGAGCGCTGTTGAAATGTTTTAGCGCTATTGCATGCATGTTTAGGCGCTATTGATTAATAAGCGCTATTGAGTGCTTAATTGAGCGCTATTATTCTGAATTAGCGCTATTATGAGGTTGTTCTAGCGCGTTTGGAGTTTGAGCGCTTTTGGATAGCTGATTGAGCGCTTTTGTTAGGGGTTTAGCGCTATTGTTGATAAACTAGCACTTTTGTTGGTAAAGTAGCGCTTTTATTTTAGGAAAAATAGATGCCCCAGTTTGTATGAATAAAATCTCCTAATGCCAATGATGGATGGATGGCGATGTGAAGTGGGAGTTGTTTTGAACCATAGCAGCCTGATGAGACTTGGGTCATTTCTAGGATAAATGCCTGTTTGAAGTCTAGGTTGCCATGATTGCTTACCTATTGAGACCTGAAGATACTTGATCAAAGTATCTGTTGATAGTCTAGGTTTAAACTTTAAGAAAGTTTGAAACAAAACAACTGATGATGATTGATGGATGCCCATGTGCAGGAGGATCTAGACGTGTTGTAGTTACACGAGAGACATCCGACGACACAGGGGTTGCTGGATCGGTTGACAGAGGCGGAGATCGATTGTATTGCCGCGACTAGATTATATGAGGTGATGCACATGCTTGTGATTCAGATGAATCACAGATTGATTACGGAATTAACAGAGCGGTGGCACAGCAAGACGTGCACCTTTCATCTGGCACAGGGGGAGATGACAGTGACCCTGGAGGATGTGTGGCGCATCCTATGTATTCCGATTCGGGGGGGAGCTGGTGACATATGATAGATCTTGGGGGACCCTTGCAGTACAGAGGTTCTTCGATGAGGATGTGTTTATTGATGATGGCTCCATTGCGTGGGAGGAGATAGCTGCATTATATGAGCCTCTACCAGCAGTTCTATCAGGCATTGTAGGAGGACTTCTGTGGGTGGGGGATTCGGATTCAGCAGAGAGGGAGAGGTGGACTGCCACTACGGATATCACAGGGACCGCTGATACAAGGAGGAGTTAGACTGGGTGGTAGAGGTATGGAGAGGGAGATCCCGATGGACAGAGGGGAGAGAGCTACTGGAGAGGGTGGTACAGGTGAGGCTGCTATGGATATCGGGGAGGGAGCCATTGGAGATCTTAGGGATCATATGATAGCACATTTGCAGACCTGGGTAGAGGATTTGGAGGCAGAGGTGGCGGCTAGAGATGTGCAGCTACTTTCACGGGAGTCAGAGCTGGCTGTAGTGCTGCAGGAGAGGGATAGTGCGGTGGAGAGATTAGCAGAGCTGTAGGAGAGAGTTCGGGTTGGAGTAGGAGCACAGGGGCCTACGGGGGAGGTGATGAGGGAGATGCGGCGAGCACAGTCTGAGATAGACTACTGGTGGGGTTTATATGAGCAGGTGGTGCCAGCTACTCAGCGAGCACTTAGCTATTCACAGATGCGGCAGGCCAGATCAGAGCGATCACAGAGGGTGCAGAGCAGTGGGGGTGTGATGGGTCCTCTATGGAGGGAGAGATCAAGGGATGCAAGAGTGAGTGGGGGTTTGATGGGGCCTCCATGAAGAGATAGATCAGATGGTGCAGGTACCAGTGGGGGAGCAGGTGGCGATGGTGGTACAGCATCTGGCCAAAGTGGCATTTGAGAGAGAATTTTTTGCATATATACATTGTATCATTGTTTATTTTTGGATTGTATCTTAGATGGCTCTGGGTAGCCGATTTTGTAGACTTCATTGTACTCTAATATATGAGATGATATATATGAGGAGATCCCATATTTTGATGATATGCATTTGATATGTATGGATGGTTATGTAGGATGATGAGTTATTGCTTAGATGGATATGTGTACATGTATGCATTTGATGAGATGTTTCTTATATGCATGTTTTTATGATGATTTATGATGTTGGATAATGACATATGAATGCAGGCTTATACATGTGTGCATGTTTTATTTTGATGTAATGCTTTATGTATGTAATGTCATGATGATGATGTATGTTTATGATGAGTTAGGAATAGGATTTTGGTGTTTCCTATTTTGATAAAAGGATGAGATAATTTATGCGATGATGTTAATGCAATGTTTGAATGAATGATGTTATGTATGGATATGTATCTAGATGTTTTTAAATGAATGTAATATGGATAAACAAAATGTAAAGTACAAATGTTTATATGATAATGTCTAAATGAATGCATATGTATAATGGATATATAAATAACATGAACCAATGTGTTTTGGAAACAAATGGTTTTATGATTCTAAATGCTTAAATATGATTTAGTAAAAATGATAATGTGATGATAATGCAACTCATGGTTTTAATAACTGCACCTTAATGCAATTAAAAAAGGATAATGAATGCAATGTGAATGAATCCTAAATATGAACATAATAAGATACTTAGTAATGGATGAATGAAGGCACCTTTTCACTAATGAATAGATAAATGAATGTATGCAATGATAAATGATAAAGGAAAATGAAATGATGATGGATAAATGATACTAAATGAATGCATAGTAAATGGTTTAATATAATCAAGGATAATTTGATCCCAGGAATGAATCTAATTATTTATGATTATGCAATGATGCAAATGTTTAATGAAAACTAATGTCAATAAACCAAATGAACTATATGCAATGTTAATTTAAAAAATGACATGAATGTACTTAATGCAAAATGCAACTAAATGTGACGATGATATGATTATGAGGAATGCAAGGTTTTTGAGACTTTGCATGATGCATTGATGATGTATCAGAGTACTCGGTCATGATTGTATCCAAGACCAACTTAATGGTCACATTTGCATATAAATCCTACATATGAATGAGTGAATGGATGGGTGATATGCAACAGAATGCAATATATAAATAGATGAGATGAAATGACGATCCATAGTGCTCTATTTTCATCATTGAGCTTTAAAATGTTGGAAGAGAATACAAGCATCTTGACATAATGATTCAAGATGACCTGAGTATTTCTTACATGGATTTTATATAGCAAGTTAATACAAACGACTTGATATAAGGGTCAAGTCGACCAGAGTATTACTTGCGGAACAGACAAGGATTATCTCCGTTCATGCATGACTTGGATCGTCCTCCTTGATCTTAGGCTGATCATATCCTGAGACAAATGCATACCGTACTAAGAGATAAAAACCTTTATCCAAATTGGATGAGGAGGAACCAAAGAAGGAGCATTGTTCGTGCAAACAACAGTATATACATAAAGAATAAAGAATAGGGATCCTTGGTAATGGTTCATGCTCATATGGTCAAGGTATACGCTGTAGTTAGCAAGCCGTAATGATCTATGACTGCATTTTGCATAAGATCACATAGCTTGGTGAACTTCCCATGTAGACACCATTAGTACATGCCCTAGGACTTCATCGGAAATAATGCGTAGACGATACAAAATAATGCTGAAAGATCCTAATATAGATAAACGAATGAATTACTCACAAATCAACCAAGTATTTGATAGCTTAAAATAATTTTCTTGTCAAAGAAAACGTCATTTTTGTCTTTGTTTTGGTAAGGAAGGATGCATCCTTGTTGAAGACAGTTTGATTGTTGATGTCGATTGTGTTGGTCAATTTTTGATAAGTGATCATTGTGCGAGTATTTGTCAATGTTTGTTTTGGTGTCTGCTTGGATGAGTATGTACAAGGTGTTGCCATGTTTTTGTGTGATTTCTGATGTTTTCCGTTGTTTTTGGATTTTGTGAGACGTTTTTGAATGTTTTTGGATTTTGTGAGACGTTTTTGAATGTTTTTGGATTTTGTGAGACATTTTTGAATGTTTTTGGATTTTGTGAAACAGTTTTGAATGTTTTTGGATTTTGTGAAACATTTTTGAATGTTTTTGGATTTTGTGAGACAGTTTTGAATGTTTTTGGATTTTGTGAAACAGTTTTGAATGTTTTACCCAATGAATCACCAGTAATGTAGAATCCACTTCCATCAACTAGATTTAAGGGCATTGCCCCCAAGTTTAGACATGACTATGAAAAAGCGGGATGCAAGACGTATGAAGTACTTTCTTTGATTACAGATCAAATAACAAGCCATGGTTTAGATGGATGGATGTGTGTATGCATGAATGTGATTGCAATGAGCCTGAAAGATACTGGAGCCATAGTCTTTTACGAGTGGTGCCTGTTTGCCAGGTTTTCACCATCGCACTTACCCAAGGTGCCACCGGAGTGTTTGTTCACCGTTTGGATGCATGATTTTTCTTTACTATTTTGATGTTTTTATATTTTCTTCAGGACATTTATCTGGATGTTTTTGGTATTTTCGTCGGTATGCAGGGGAGCCTGATGTACAGCTTAGGTATAAAATCGTTTGAGGTGCATGCTGTTGATTGGATCTGCGAGCGGTTCTCCTTATGATGTAGCCAACTGATATGCCCCAGACCCAAATACAGTAGTGACAACATATGGGCCCAGCTAGTTTGATTCAAACTTTCCCTGATGTTCTCTGTTTGGTTGGTTGCGAGGATTCTCTCAGAGAACAAGATCACCTATGTCAAATGTACGAGGTCTAACTCGATAATTATAACTTCTACTCATGTGCTGCTGATAGGCTTTGAGATGGTTGTATGTAGCTTGTCGCTTCTCATCAAGTAACTCTAAGTCCTGAAGACGGGATACTCTATAGGCTTCATCATCAATGAGATTATGCAAGGAAACCCGTAGTGATGGTATCTCGACCTCAATAGGCAAGATAGCTTCTGCACCATAGACCAATGAATAAGGAGTTGCACCTGTAGGGGTTCAAATGCTAGTTCAATATGCCCATAGTGCTGGATTCAGTTGAACATGCCAATCACGGCCAACATCATTGACTGTCTTCTTGAGGATTCTTAATATGTTCTTATTTGATGCTTCGGCCTGACCATTACCTTGTGGGTAATAGGGAGTGGAAAAGCGATGTTGGATATGAAATTTCTCACAAAGTTCATGGACATCTTGATTTTTGAAAGGAAGACCGTTATCTGTGATGATGGACATGGGTACACCATACCGACAGATGATGTAATTGAGGATGAATGAGGCGATCTACTTGCCGGTGACTTGGGTAAGTGGAACAGCTTCGATCCACTTTGTGAAATATTCAGTGGCGGTAATAATGAATTTGTGGCCGTTGGATGAAGATGGATGGATTTTACCCACAAGGTCAAGGCCCCATTGACAAAAAGGCCATGGTGTCATGATTGGTTGCAGTTCCTATGCTGGTGCATGTATCAGGTTACCATGAACTTGACATTTCTTGCATTTTCTGACAAAGTAGTAGGAATCTTTTTCCATAGATGGCCAATAGTATCCATTGCACAGGAGTTTCTTGGCTAGTGACGGACCACTTGAGTGAGTCCCACAAATTCCTTCATGTACCTCTTCCAAGGCCTTTGTTATCTCATCTTGTTCCAGACATCGAAGGAGAGTACCATCAAGACTGCGTCGGTATAGGGTTTCAACAATAATGGTATATCGAGCAGTTTGGCGAATGAAGGTTTTACATTGGTTATTCGATTGGTTGGGAGGAAGGGTGTGATCGCGGAGATAGGTATAGAATTCACTGTACCATGGGGATTCAAAATCGACAAGGTGACATATCATTTTGGATTCGGGGATATCATAAGCGGGAATCCAAAACTGTTCTACCAAGAACTCGTAGCGTGTTGAATTCTGTGGAAGATCTAGGAGAGATGCGATGGTAGCCATAGCGTTAGCAGCTTGATTCTGATCTCTTGGTATTTGCTCAAAGGTAATTGTAGTAAATGATGCTTTTAGTTTATCCACCATTTGCTTATATGGCATGAGTTTATCATCCTTGGTCTGATATTCATCAGTTGCTTGTCAAATGACTAGTTGTGAGTCACCATATACTTGCAGTTCTTGTAATTTCCATTGTACGACTAGCCTGAGTCCTGTGATCAAGGCCTCATACTCTGCTATGTTGTTGGTGCATGGAAATGTGAGCCTGTAAGACTTTGGGATGCTATCACCTTGAGGTGTGATAAACAAAATGCCTGCCCCCGAGCCATGCCTAGTGTATGAACCATCAAAGTATAGTTTCCATGGTTGTGTTGTTGTGATCATGGATATCTCTTCATCTAGAAAATTGGAAATGAGAGGATGATCACCTATGAGGGGTGCATTGGCTAACTGATCTGCAATAACTTCTCCTTTGATAGCTTTACGGTCCACGTACTTGATGTCAAATTCACTCAGAATCATCACCCATTTGGCCAAGCGGCCTGTCAATGCTGCTTTGCTGAGTAAATACTTGAGTGGATCAATCTTTGCAATGAGTTGTACTTTGTGTGTTAACAGATAATGTCTCAGTTTAGTGGCTGCTAAGATTACTGCTAGGCAAGCTCGCTCAATAGGTGTGTAATTGAGTTCATAGCCAACCAGTGTTCGAGAGATGTAGTAAACAACACACTCTTTTCCTTCTGCATTATGCTGTGCCAGTAGTACACCCAATGTTGTACTTGTTGCTGAGATATAGAGTAATAACAGTCTACTTGGATCTGATGGGATCAACAATGGTGTATTCATGAGATAGTCTTTGAGCATCTGGAATGCTTGCTGGCATTTGGCATCCCATTGAAAGCGGATGTTCTTGTGTAGCAGGTGTGTGAATAGGTGACACTTATCAGCCAATTGTGCAATGAATCTTCGGATGGATTGAAGCCACCCTTGTAATGTCCTTAGCTGACTGATATTCTTTGGTGGTGGCATGTCCATGATTGCTTTTACCTTTGCTGGGTCGACCTCAATACCTTTGCTTGAGACAATGTATCCTAGAAGCTTCCCGGAGGTTACTCCAAAGACACATTTCTTTGGGTTGAGTCGAACATGGTATTGTTCCAGTCTATCAAAGATTTTATCCAACATGTGGAGATGCCCTTCTCTGGTGAGTGATTTTGCTAGTAAGTCATCAACATAATCTTCCATCATAGTATGCATCATGTCATGGAAGATGGTGGTCATTGCTCGTTGATAGGTCGCTCCTGCATTCTTGAGACCGAAAGGCATTACATTCCAACAATATGTGCCCCATGGACATGTGAAGGCTGTCTTATGTTGATCTTCTGGTGCGATCTTTATCTGATTGTATCCTGAAAAGCCACCCATGAGTGAAAGCATGGCATGTCTCGCTGTCAGATCCACTATGATGTCGATATTTGGTAGGGGGAAGTCATCCTTAGGACATGCCTTATTCAGATCTCTGAAGTCAGTACAAATGTGGATGCCCCCTTTTGGTTTGCCGACAAGCACAATGTTGGAGATCCATTCTGCATAATCAATTGGTCTAATGAATCCAACATCTAGGAGTTTCTTGAGTTCTGTTTTGACTAGCACTGCAATTTGAGGATGCATCTTACAAAGCTTTTGCTTGACAGGTTTGGCTCCTTCTGCTACGGTGAGGTGATGCATGACTAAATCAAGATCAAGCCCAGGCATGTCTGCATATGACCATGCAAAGTTGATTTGACGCTATTGAAAGAACTCTATAAATTTAGGTTGTTCCTCTGGAGTGAGAAGAGATGCCAGATGTATGAGACGAGGATTTTCAGGAGTCCCCACATTGTATTCTTTGGTTTCCTCGATGAGAATCGTTGATCATTCCTGTTGTGTACTAGCAGGGAGGATGTCAAACCCTTCATCCTCAAGCGCCTCAGAGAGGTTTTCACCGTTGGATACGCTCTTTCTTTTTACTTTTGTTGGATCAAACAGTGCCACAGTGTGGTTTTCACTGGAAGATCCATGTTTTATTGTTATATTTTTGCAGCTGAAAGGTTTGGCATCCACCCTGAAGTATGCTGCGCTATTTAGTTCTATGGCGAATCCAGCTTTGTGATCCTCGCTTGGTAGGTTATCCCTTAATTCCAAAAAGTCAATGATAGCCTCATCATTTTGGAAGAAGTCAAGACATGGGGGATTTGGTTGGTTCCATTCAATGAGTTCAGGGTGAATAATGGGCATTACTTTATCAATTAGGTTAAGTGTGTTTGATGTATCGGAGAGGGTTAAGATGTTGTGGTGAAGGTCGTTGATGGTACTCTCCCTGTTAGAATCAGGCGTAGGATGAGACGTAGGGTCTGTGGAAGATGTTTCCAGCTCAGGAACCCAAGAAGTCTTTATCTGTGCTTCTCCATAAACAGGGATGTCTTTGCGTGGTGGAGGTAGTGATGTGTCTTCCTCATCTGAAGTGTTAAGCTGCACAAAATCAAATTCCCACTCATGTGAGTCGGTCTCTGAGTCACTTTCCAGCATCCGATTGCTATACCATACTGGGATGTCTTTTGAGTTAAATACTGCAGGTGTGATTGGTTGATGTACCTTTGTAGATGAAATGATCGGTGCTGCAGGAAGGTCGATGGGGATTAAGGAATCCAATACGGGGAGTATTGGTAGTGTTGACTCAGTTGCTTCTGCTGGAACTGCTGGTGCCATAGATGCTGCTGCGGGTTCTGATACAGTTGTTGCTGCTAATGGTACTATTGATGTGATGGTTGCTGCAGATGGGATTACTGGTTTCATTGGTGGGATGATTGGTTTTGTAGATGGTGGTGTTGAGATTTTGAGCCTCGATGGGGCAGTTGTGATGGTGCTTGATGCTGCTTTGATAATGAAAGGTGTCCTTTTTACAGTAGGCTGACATAATGGTTTGCTGGGTTTTCCTTTGAATTTGAGTTTAGGAAAGATCTCTTTTTCAAAGCCTAGGCCTGTATTACCTTTGGGCTTGAATTTCGGTGGTAGAGGTTCATGTCGTCCTTGTTTGCAATATTCCAAAGCACTCTGACCATCATACCCCATTCTTTGTATAATGAGGAGACCTTTGCCATATTGATCCATAGGAAGCTTAACTTGCGGTATATCAGTGGTGATGGGATCTTTATAGATCCATTCCGCTAAGTCCTCATCTTGGGTTTCTTCTTCTTGACTCTTTCCAAGGATGAAAGGCATCGAAGCACATGCTGGCGCAATTAGTGGTTGCTGGAGTAACTGCTGTGGTTTACCATGTGTTCTAGGAGAAGTGGGCATTTGTCCCACACAAAAGAGTTGACTCAAGTTGTATTCCCCAGGACCTTCCTCTGCTATTTTCATTTTAAACTTTTCTTGCTTTGGTATAGTGGTGTTTGTACTAGCAAGAGAGGCGGGACTTATATATGATGTGGAGGAAATGGCTTCTCTATTATTAGGAACGGTAATCTCTGGTTGATGGATGATATTATGGCAATATGCAAAGGGATTTGCATCGCCTAGGATTGTGATCTCTACACCGTTATGGGGGTACTTGATACATTGATGGTAGGTAAATGGAACGGCGTGCATGGCATGTATCCAAGGTCTTCCTAACAATAGATTGTATGGCAGAGGAAGGTCCAAAACCTGACAGATGATGTGTTTTACCACAGGGCCCACTCAGATTGGTAGTACCACCGCTCCTTTAGATGAATGCTCCGCATCGTCATAGGCTTTGATTGTGATCTTCTTGCGAGGATCCACTGATTCTATGGCATATCCCAATGCTGTGACCAACTGTAGGGTACAAATATTCAGGACTGCTCCATTATCGATCAAGACTCACTTGATCCTATGCTGGTTGATAAAGCCTTCAATGTGTAGCGAAGCATTATGAGGTTGCTGGAAGGAAGAGTTGTCACTTTCGGAAAAAGTGAGACAAGGTGATGACTTTAGACTTCACACCATGGCTTGAAATTGGTCTGTATTCAGGTTTGTAGGGATTGATGCCTCTTGGAGTGCTTGATCCAAGATTGTTTTATGAGATGGCGATAGGCGCAATAGCTCTAAAATGGATATAAGCGCAGGCATTTTGTCTAATTGTTCCACAAGATTGTACTGCTTTGGGATGGAGGTGGTGCCTTGTGGAGCTGCTTGTATGGTGACCTTGCCAAGTTGTGTAACAACATTGCAATTGGAGTTGGGATTTTTGATGGTTATAGTTGCAACTTGTTCACTGGCATCATACAGATGATTTACAGTGTAATTATATGCAGCCTGCGTATAATATGTGGTATCAGTGCCTCGCTTGGAAGTGGAAGGACCCCTTTGATCTTGTGATGGAAGTGGATTTTTGAACATCAGATGATCATTGTTTGTTGTTGTTTTTGGGTCATGTCCTTTGATTTCAATTTCACCTTGGTCAATAAGATTCTGAATAAGATCTTTCAATCAGTGACAATTACTTGTCTTGTGTCCTCTCCCTTGGTGGAAATCACAGTGTTCAATATCTCACCACCATGCGGGTTTGACCTGAGGCTCATAGTTTGATGTTTTAGGTAAAGTGACCAAATTTTGAGAAATGAGTTGTTGCAATATTGTTTCAATGGGTTCCCCTAAGGGAGTGTATGTTTGTTTTTGTTTTTGCTGACGAGGTCTTGGTTCATCGTGAGATGTGATGTGACCTTGATTGGAAGGAACATTTGTGTTATTCTGAGGTGGAGGATTCTGTCCTGCAAACCGAACCACAAGTTATGCACTTTTTATAGTCCTGGCATCCACAACCCCATCACTGACAATATTCTTGTTTTTGTTCCAGAAGCTTGGTTTATCACTATTGAAGCGTGGGCGAGGACCATCCTTTGGTTCATTATATATTTTGATGAGTCCTTTCTTGATGAGGGCCCGCTCACATTTCAAACCCTTGGTGATCATATCATTAAAAGAGTCAGTGTCTTTGACATCCAGGTGAAATTCCATTTCTTCGTTTAAGTTGGAAATGAATATTTCCACTAGTTCTCATTCAGGTAACTGAAGAGAACGTCTGCTAGACATTTGATGCCATCGTTGCAGGAATACCGAGAATAGTTCACCTGGTTTTTGTTTAGTGTTGCACAGATCAGCCATGGTGATGTCGCGTTCAATGTTATGAGAGTAATGAGCGAGGAATTTCTGGATGAGTTCCTCAAATGTTCTAATGCCACCTGATAGTCGGGAAAACCATGATGTGGTTGTTCCTCCCAAGCTTTGGGGAAAAAGGCGCATTAGGTATGTGTCTTCATATGCCACTTCGAGACAAGCGGAATGAAATTCTCTGACATGATCGTGAGGATCTCCCTTTCTTCTATATTTTTCGAATTTGGGTGTTTCGAATCCTCGTGGAAAGGGTGGCATATAAAGATTTCTATCAAAAGGATAGGGACAAATGTCATTGAGTGAGAATTGGTTAGTTTTGACACCACTATGAAGTTGTTGGGTGAGATTCTCGACTTGTTGCCGCAACATCTCCATTTCATTTGGAGGAGGAGGTGGTGGGTTATCTCGAGGAATGTTATATCTGATGGGATCTCTACCTCTTTCCTCTTCATGGCAACTTTGTCATTTTGATGCTTGTCTTGATTGGGCAAGATCAAAGTTAGAGGGGAGTTTTGCTCCTTCTTGAGCGAGCTTTAAAAAGTGAGCATCCGCATTGCTCCTGAGTATTTCGTCAAAAAGTCTATTAAAGAGAGGGTTATGTTGGGCCCTTTCTATTGTTGTAGGAGTGGGAGTACTTGGGTTTTCGTCATTTGCATTTCCTCCAATTGCTTCTTGAAATTCATTGAGATTTTCCTCTTCTTCTTCTTCCATTTCTATTTTTCGTTGCCTTGACTGTGATAGGGTTTGGGCCATTTTGTTTACAAGCTTTTGTTGAAGTTGTGTGAAAATGATGATGAGTTTTTGATGAAATGAGAGATTGATGGTTGGTGAATTGTGTTGCATGTGGATCTCTAACTCTTAAATGTAGATGTAACTGAAATTCCTTTTTTGAATTGCTTGTTTGTTTTTCATAAGGTTGGATGTGATAAGGTGTAGAGAAATCTGAGATGTGTTACAGATTTAACTACCTAGTAATGAGAGGATTCACTCATGAACTAGTTTTAACTTGCGCAGATGTGTCTCTTAGGATGAGCTTATCCTAGATGTAGAAACAATCTAAAAAGTGATGTGATGCGTTTGATTCAAGCAATATCTAAAAAGAGAACTTGGGGCAAGAACCTCTTAATGTTTTGAGAGTTGGAACGGAGTGATGATGAAATGATGATGTATGAGTAAGATAATGGATGAAAATGTTTTTAACTTAAATAAAAGCTGTGTCACAAATGGGACAAACTTTACCTCTTCCCTTTTGGGTGTTGGTGGTATTTCTTGAGCTATGTTGTATGTGATACAGATGTTTGGGAAAAAGTTGGGATTAATCTTACCTCCTTGGTTTTTGTGATAACTTAGAGCTCTATATTGCATAAAAGCTCTACGGTTCAATGATTCTGAATCAAATTCATTTGTTTTGCCTTGAAGGTAGAGACGCATGTGACACAAAAAAACTCTATGGGAGACAAAGATTTGTCTATTTAGATAGAAGAATTTCCTCCTTTTGATCAAAGCCTTTGAGCTCAATGGTTTTCTTTTCAAGTTGATATTCTGATGACACTTCTTCTTTTGCAAGATGTGAAGAATGGTCATAAAGTTTGATTCTTTGTTGTTTACACTTTGTTTTTGATATGTTTGGTTGTTTTGAAAGATGTTTGGTTGGATGAATACTTTGTTTTTGGAAGTGATTTTTCTTTTGATGTTTCTTTGACAAGAAAACAAAGCAAGCACACAAACACAAGAATGTTGCCTAAAAGGCACAAATGAGTATGGGTCTAAATCAACCCAATCCTTGGACTTTTATATGACCCTTCCTTTAGATGATTTTAAGGTGTATTTCCAAAGCCCGAAGTCAGCTCAATTTGCACTTGGTCTTGACTAAAATGAACACACTTCAAACACTTTTTATCCCTAAGGTCAAATGGCCAGTTGTGATAAATTTAGCCCACATCTTGATATTTCTTCAACTTTGGTACTACATACCTTATAAATCCCGCTGTGGCAGGTAAGGATGTGATATACTAAGTCTTGTACGAGCATAACAAATAGATGATCCCTATGATGGGGGAGTCACCACTTTTATCAAGCCACAAGTGACTTTTCAAAAAGCTATGTTTCTACTCAAGGAAATATGTATGGTGAGTGTCTTGGGAGCAAAACCATCTATGCTCTTGCACTAAATTATATCGCAAATATCCTCAATCAATAGAATGGGTGGGCTACTACTTAAAGGTGTTTAGTCATGTTTAATGTTTTTGGACATAAGTTCATTCTGCAGTGACTCACTTAAGAGCCTTGTAACTAGTGGTGGGGCCCATTTGTCCTTTCGACCAGTTACACTGTAGGAACAACTATACCCAAGGCTACAACTTTCACTCTCACCTGGTTTTTATAGCGGCTTGAAGGATTTACCGCGCGAGGTCGTTCCCAAGAGTGATGTGTCTCTTGGCAGACCTCTCTTAAAAAGATAAATTTTTTTGAGTGTTACTAACACTTTTCTCTTGCACCTAGGACCACGAAAGCCAAGGGAGAGGATAGTGTGTGTTAGAGGTGGGACCACTCGACCAACTTTTTGCACAAGTGTACCAAGCATGAAAAACATTTGATCTTTTTAATTTGCCATTGCAATGTGATCTAACTATTTGGAGATGTTGCTCCAACATTCATGGTGTTCTTTTTAACTTCAAATGCAAAGGTTTTTGAGTAAACTAGAATTTTGGAAATCCTGGTCAACTGAAATTGAAGCACGTATGCATGAAGAAAAATCACTTTGCAAAAGGTTTTAAACAAGTTGATTGTGTATTTTATGTGCACCAAAAATTGAAGTGTGGATTGTAAATTCTTTAGTTTGATGCAAGAAAATGGAATTGTTGATTTTAAGCACCAAATAAAGTGTGTTTCCTAACTTGCAAGAAAACAAATGTTGTTTTGTTCAGTTTTAATGCACCAAAGAAGCAAGTGATCCTAACTGGAAAGCAAGGGAAAGTTTGTTTGTTCAAGTTTTAAAACACCAAAATAAAGTTTTTGATTTTAAAAGGTGAGTTTTTAAACCTGCACAAATAACAACCGGTTAGTAAAATCCATATCTAAGGGGGGCTTCCACAAGCCTAAATTTTTTCACTTTTTTGGTTACAAGGTTTTTTTTACAACGTTCTGTTACAATAGCGCTAGTCTGTGTTTGACCAGAAGTGCTATTTAACACAAACGCGCTAAAAGAAAAAAAAAGACAGAGAAGGCAAAAGTGCTTAAATAGGGTCAATAGCGCCAAAACAGGGTCAAAAGCGCTCAAACCATGTCAATAGCGCTAAACTTGATACAATAGCACTATTGTAAGAACAATAGCGCTAGAACAACAAGTATCAATAGCACTATAACGTGATCAATAGCGCTAAAGCGCAACCTGTGTGACAATTTCAACATTCAAACATGTTATTGGTTAAAAAAAAATGATCTCTTGGGTGTTTGGATTCACGTCGGGTTCACCAAATGATGCTTTGCAAAATGGACAAGGTTAGCAAATGACAAACAACACAAGACACAAGAAATCGTTAGTGTTAGTTAACCAAAAGCTAATCTAAACAGGCATATCAAAAGAGATACTAAGAACATGAAAGAATATTTAACTAAATAAGCAAATATGATGAGGCATCTCCAAATGCCTCCTAACATGCTCTTGGCTCCTTCTCCTTTGTTCCTCTCTTCTCCAAGTTCCAAAATAGTGTAGCTCTCAGCAACTTTTTGCACTATGGATGCTTATGGAGGATTGAGATTTGAGTATTTTGCTCCAAATGTAAAATGAAAAGCTAAAATACTAGATGCTATTAAAAATGATTGATTTTAACCAAAATAACAAGATATTAGTTTGCTATGCTAAATGCTCTCTAAAATGCCTATAGGTTAAATGCATACAAGTTTTTCAGGATCTGGATTATGAAGAAATGGGCTCTATTTATAAGAAAAAGGAGCAATGGATGGTTGAGATTGAGTAATCTCAACAAGGGTCAGGATTGAATGATTTCAAATCCATGTGAGGGCTTTCAACCCAATCCTATGATGACAAGTGTCAATGTGAGATAGGTTGAGAGGAGAGGGAATAAGCATTAAATACTTGACATGACCTTGGGAGTTAAGGTCAAGGTTAGTTGAATGAATAAACTCTTTATTCAAAGATTAAAGCTTTTATCCAATGGATAAACTCTTGTGCAAAAGACAAGAGGGATAAACATGGTCAAAGCAATAAATGTTTGGGGAGACAAGTTTGAAATAACCATAAATGGTTATGTAAGAGCCATTAATGGTCATGTAAGAGCCATTAGTGGTTTTGGAAGACTTTGGAGGTTAAATTGTTGAACACACAAAGCATTAAATGCTTTTTAAAGACTTTTGAAGTCTTTGAGAAGTGACTCCAATTTGCTTAGGAATGTGACAATAATTAAGGGATGGATTAGGCTAATTAGGAAGGGGTTAGAAGAATCTAGAAGGGGATTAGATTTGCAAGTGGATTTGGTGGGTGAGGGAAAAATGGGATTTTTATTAAAATAAAATTAGTTTATTTCAATAAATGTGTGCAAGTTGCATTTGTAGGAAAATGCAAGTGGGGGGGATAATGATTTAAATAAATGTTTAATTTAATTTATTTAAAAGAGGAATAGGGGGATTTAATTGAATAAATAGATTTTATTTATTTAATTGATTTGTGAACTTGGTTTTAATGAATTAATTAAAATAAATTGAATAATTTACTTAATTAATAGGAGAATGTTTGAAGATGAATTAATTAAATATTAATTAATTAACTCCTGGCTAGTGGATTTTTAATCAAATAAATAGCAAATATTTATTTAATTAAGCTAGACAGATTTGTGTGACTACACTTTTCATGTTGAGTTTTCTGATTTTATGTTGTAGGATGGATTTCTCTTCAAGGGGCATCAATTATGCATTCCTCAATGTTCTATGAGGGAGAGTATCATTAGAGAGAAACGCAATGGCAGTCTTGGAGGTCACTTTGGTTTGGACAAAACCTTAGGCCAGGTATCCCGGTTTTATATTTAGCCCAAGATGTAGGCAAAGGTAAGAAGATTTGTGGAACATTGTCCTACTTGTCAGAGGGAAAAAGGTATTTCAACCAATGCTGGTTTGTATCAGCCTTTACCGATTCCTACTAGGCCTTGGGAAAACCTTAGTATGGATTTTGTACTTGGATTGCCCAATACTCCTATGGGGTTTGATAATGTTTTTGTAATTGTTGATAGGTTCAACAAGATGTCTCATTTTGTGCCATGTAAATGCACAAATGATGCATCTCATATTGCAGGTTTGTTTTTCAAAGGAGTTGTAAGGATACATGGATTACCCCTCAATATTGTCACTGATAGAGACTCCAAGTTTGTTGGCCATTTTTGGAGAACTCTTTGGAAGAAATTAGGTACCAATCTGTCATTTTCATTAGCATACCACCCTCAGACTGATGGACAAACTGAGGTGGTTAATAGGTCCCTTGGCAATCTCCTTAAATGCCTTACCAAGCAACATGGACAAAGTTGGGATTTAGTGATTTGACAAGCTGAATATGCATACAATGATTCAGTTAATAGGAGCACAGGGAGAAGTCCATTTGAGGTTGTATATGGCCTACATCCTAGGGGAATACTTAAACTCAGAGATCTTGGAGGCATGGACAAGAGGAGTGCCCAAAGAGAAGATTTTGTTGTCACCATGAAGGAGATTCATGAACATGTTAAGGCTTCCCTTCAACAAAGTGTTGATAAATATAAACTTAGAGCACCTATTAAGATGAGGGATGTTCAGTTCAATGTAGGGGATTTAGTGATGGCTTATCTAAGGAAAGAAAGGTTACCTAAAGGCCAACCTTCTAAACTGGTCATGAAGAAGATAGGTCCTCTCCAGGTGGTTCATAAGTTTGGCAACAATGCATATGAAGTTGAACTTCCAGTAGATTTGGGAATATCTCCCATCTTCAATGTATGTGATTTGACAACCTTCAAAGGATCCTTGCAAGGTGCAGCGCTTGATTCATCTCTTGAGACAAAGGATGTAGAGTGGATGAAGGATCTACCACCTAGAAAACCATTGGAATTGGAGTGCATTCTTGAATCCAAGGTAATCAAATAAAAAAGGAAAGATATTTACAAAGACTATCTAGTCAAATGGAAGGGGCTTCCTAAATCTAAAGCTACTTGGATGAGGCGAAGTGATATCCTCAAGCATGGAACTACAATCAATTGGTTGGCAACTCAAGGGACTTGAGTTTTTCTTGTCCAGGGGAGTATGGTGCAGGAGCACCGAGACATGTGTCTACTTTATTTTGGCATGTCTCTACATCATTTTGATTCATGGTTATGTTGGGAATAAAATGTGTGTGTGTGTGTTTGAAGGCCTATTGATTAGACCTAGGCAATGTAATAAGCTTCGAGGTTCCAAGGTGTGTCAACCTGGTCAAAGGCCTTGTATGAGAATTTTATTGGTATTTTTTATGTTTAGGGGTCTGCAATGTGTAGTATGTTCATTCTTGACCTTTGGTGTGAAGGCTAGACCAACTTGTAAAAAGTTATCAAAAGTTGCAAAGTTGCAATTGTTGTCTTAAGCAACTTTTCTTGCAACATTTTCAAATATGGTTAATCAAACAGTTGGTTGGTTGCTTATATACGTTGGAGGAATTTGGAGGATTTCCTTGGTGTTATATAATCTTGGAGGAATGATGCCTATGGCTAGAGATGATTTTGAATGAAATTCTTGTCTTGAAACAAAATGGTTACTGTGATTTTTCTGCATTTTCCTTGAGTTTCCTGTTCTTGCATGATTCCTAGCGAATGGTGGGCATGAATTAAGCATCTGGAAAGTTGTACTAGAGGTCCATCAACCATTTGGAGTTGATTTGAGGTCTTGAAACATTCGGGTTTGAGAGAAAGAGAATTTTCCATCCCAGTGGCCTGGTAAAACCCTTAAACCAAGGGTTTGAATGCAAATAGTGGCACAAATCAACATCTCTCCATGGGATCAATCTGAAACCTGGAAGTATGTTGATTTGGAATGTATATTAAATTTTCTTGGTGGTTGTGAAGACAGGAAGTGTCATTTGACTATCCTAAGATGATGCCCTGGGCTTGACATTGGTCATGTGGCAAGCCTGTGCAGTAGGAAAAGAAGGTAGAAACCCTGAAAAACATATTGGTGGATGGTCAAAATAGGAATGTGAAGGACCCTTGGATAGGTGTAGACCCTTGGAAAGTTATTTTTTTTTCATTCCTTTATGACTGGTGAAGCTTTTGAGAGCTTAAACCCCAATACCGGCTATAAGAGGCAAAATAGGGTTAGTAGGGTTTGACCATTCGTACTCAAAACCCAGATGCAGGAGTTTGGAATATTGTAGAATGACCAAAAGGGTATCCAAATATAATATTTAGTCAAGGGGTTGTTAAGGTAGATTGTGAGAGAAAACAAGAAAAGTCTGAATGGAGGGCTAATTGCTTATAGCCCTATTTCCTAGGTCAAGTAGAGGAAACGACACAAAAGGCTAATAAAAACCCATCTGAGGGGTCAAGATCTATGAAAAATCCATATAACACATGTGTAAACATTCACATAGGCCAAATT
Organism: Cryptomeria japonica; assembly: GCF_030272615.1. Lineage (NCBI taxonomy): Eukaryota > Viridiplantae > Streptophyta > Pinopsida > Cupressales > Cupressaceae > Cryptomeria > Cryptomeria japonica. The sequence goes on from NC_081413.1 coordinate 633,833,962, forward strand.
CCACCTTGTAATTAAAGATCCTGTTGCTCAGGGTGTGGGGTTGTTAGGTGTCTTTGGTTGAAGGGTTGGAACCTAAGGGGTAGGAGACTCCTTTTCAGTTGTGAGTTGTCCTGAGTGAAGAGATCCTTGGGAAGGATCTAGGGCAGGCTCTAGTAACCTTGAGAAGGCTAAGGACATTGGTCCATTGGGTGACACCTAGTGGAGACCCTTATTGAGCAAGAACCTAAGGAAGTGATTGAACATCCCATACCCCTCTGCATCACATAACCTAAAAGTCCACACACATAACATATAAAATATTGGGCCTAATTTGAATCAAATAAATGAGGTTCCAAAGAATCTGTTAATGCATGATATTGTCAACTAAAGGTGAAGATCACTAAGCCTCAATTTTGACTTTATAAAGAAGGGGAGTTAGAGTACATTTGAAATTAACCATTTAAAACTATGAGAGAAAATAAAGAGCATATTTGGATCATTCAGAATAATCCTAGAAGTACACTAATATCTCTCAATATCGCAGAAGTAATGTAGTAAATCCAAGTTAGTAATAAAAAATCTACTAATGAGGGGGATTTTCTCTACTATAATGGATGAAGAAGAGTCCCTCATTATTAATAGTTCATCAATAGTGTATATAGAGCTAGAATGAGGAGATAAACATCTTATTGTAGAATATAAATGCTCAAATTTGAATGGAAATGAGAAAATCCAACTATGAGGCATAGGGAATCTATCTTGAAATACCAAGCCCAAGAGGTCTATTTAGGACCATTAATAGATATGTTACAAACCAAGGAAGATTCATGTAGAAAACTTTGTAATTATTACATGCATATATCCTCCTCGAGGTTTATATGAAGAAATACACTCTTAATACCCCTATGATGAGCCTCTCAATAATATGTTACAATGATAACAAGTTTTTATTGGATAGAGTTCATCTTTGCCATTGGATTCAAAAGTCTTAAGAGTAATCAACACTAGGAACCTAGGAAAAATCCTTTACAATATTCCTTGAACTTATGAATTATATCCACTTGCATTGAGAAAGTTTTATGTCCTTATTGAACAAAACTTAAGATCGAGAGGGGGGGTGAATGAGTCTAGACTGTTGTAGCGTCCTAAAATTGCGACACTTGCAATTTCGACTGCATTTGGGTCTTCATGATGGCGGCGCAATGTTGAACCTAAATGGAGACCCCGAAACCTGTTTACGACATCAAAAACTGCATCTTTTTGCACCTTGGCCTGATCCTCCTTGCACCCTGTTGTCCCGGGAGGTGGGACCATGGCGCCCAGTGCCCTGGTCCTTCAAGACCATGGCGCCTAGCACCCTGGTCCCTCAGGACCATGGTGCCCAGCGCCCTGGTCCCTGGCCCTATTTTGGGCCCGATCTCTTGTTGGGCATCGGGTCTTTAAGTTTGCAATTTGGAAAATGATGTTCCGAGGTCGGCCTAAGGTCGGAAAAATCAGTCTCCTAACCCTAATTGACAAGTATATAAACTACATTTCCCCTCCCCGAAAAGAGAGAGCGAAATATATGTGTGCAAGAGGCGGAAGCGATGGCAAAACATTCAAACATTCAAGCATTCAAGCATTCCTTCAAGCAATTGAGCATTCTAAGTCTCCATTCAAGGCTAGGTGTTGCATTCAAGACAAGGATTCAACCATTGAAGAGGAGATCACTTACAACATACAACATACAACATCATTACACCTTCACATGTAAGAATACAAACATTCTTACAACAAGGTATCAGTACTTGATTACATTACACACACTTACATTTACAACATTCTCATTTCTTGGTTAATTCCAAAACTGGGGTTTGACCTGAAGGCAAACCCCTAATCCCTAACCCCCCAATCGTCCTCTCTTTTCTGTGTGTAGGTTGCAGGTACACGGCTGTAATTGAAGATCTGGAATCCTTGTGTAGAGACGAACAGATCCCCCTTCGTTTCGCGGATTTTTCGGAGGACCGTGTGCACTCCAGGCGCCATCGTCCCGTCAAATTTCGCTCAAACTTGCAGGACAGCATCATCTCGACATTTTACTACTAAATTCAGGTTTGTAGCTTCATCCCGTGTCCCAATCTCCGTCTACAAGCGAATCTTTCTTACTTTTACATACACTCCTAGTTCAATCCTTCTATCTACATTCTTTACAAAAGAGGGTATCCTTGCTGTCTCAACCCTTGAAACTCGTTTAGAATCCAGTCTTGCATTGTGTGGGATTGGATCTTGTGGGTTTCAACCCCTCTTTTGAATGTAAAGTCTCTCCTAAGTGAAAACCGTCAATCCTAGTGACCTCTTTTCTCTCTCCATGGAGTGGGGGAACACCTAGGGTTCGATTTTCCGCTTTACAACTGTAAAACATTTAACCTTAACTTTATCTTTCCAAACCACAACCAACTTGTCTTTCACTTTATCAACAACAATGAAAAATAAAGAAAAGAAACATAATAGATAAGAGAACTCCAGATTTATGTGGAAACCCAAAAAGGGAAAACTACGGTGAGAGTCAACCCACAATATATAAAATGATTACAAATTTGTTTTAGGTTCACTATCAAGGAAGCACATTGCTACTTAAAAGAATTCCAGACTAAGATGCACTGTCCCAGGGAAAGATACACAAGGACTTGTAGGTTGAAGCTCATTTCTATAGGGAAAGATAAAAAAGGACTTGCAAGCTAAAGCTCACTGCTCCAAGGTAAGATACAAAGACTTGTAGACTAAAGATTTCTTCTCTCGGGTAAGATACAATATCACAACATTTGAACCACTGGGATAAAATGTTCTTTAAATATAAAGTTTTACTTGAACTACTATCACAAGTAGTCAACTCCAACAACAATCACCACCACTCTATCACTGTCTTTGCATCACGCAACTTTGTAAGTGATATGATCATGAAAGCACATTCATACATATTCTGATTTACTCACTTACATCTCAATGACCACACACACACAAATTTGAATTTGTTTTTCTACATATACCATCTGCATCACAAACATTAATTAAGTCAACCAAAACAGAGGATAAGCATAGGCCCTAGTAAGACAATTACCAAACATAATTGTGGTGAATGCAGTCCAATCCATGAGAAGAGAGAGAGAGAGAGAGAGAGAGAGAGAGAGAGAGAGAGAGAGAGAGAGAGAGAGAGAGAGAGAGAGAGAGAGAGAGAGAGAGAGACCAAATAATAGACATGTTGGCACACATCATCCTAGGACAACAACTAGGTAACACATAGATAAACAATGTAGCACATAACTAGTCGGCCCCCAAAAAATAGCATCTAGATGAATAAAATTAATGTGTATCCCTACATGCAAAATATAGGACCCAATTATAACTTAACACACTCTCCTCCAAAGTCAAAAAATAACATTAAGATCATAGCATAAGCTAGAAAAAAACTCTGCTGACCAAACCACAAGAATCACCCAAAACAAATCAGACACAATTTAGCAACAACCTGAACATTCAAAATCATGTAGAGCACAAAAGCACATTCCTAGAACATTCAACGGTATTTCCAAATGCTTATTTCTCACTATCACATCTACACATTCTCACATAACTCAAGCAAATACGAATCATTTCATTGCCAAAATGCCAGGAAATACAATCTTGAACAGAGCATCAATGTCTTCTCACAGAGCACCTCAACACTTGAAATTAGAACTAAGATAACACACAAACATTACAAACATGCACACCAAGTCGTAACAACTGAAAAATAAATGCAGAGAAATCTGGAGCATCTTTCGGACCAATCAAATCCACTTTTGATAGATAGATATACTGTCAGCAAGTAACAATCACTAGCCACATTAGATGCAACACCAAGAACCTAAAAAGACAGTAGTGCAACATCCACAAAGCATAAACATTGTGTCCAAATCCACAAGACAAATTTACCAAATATGGAGGAATGGAGATTATTCTTCTAGCCAGACTTTAAATACTCTTTCTTGTATATCACATCTCCTCATATTAAAAAAATAACTACAACCAACATTAACCTAAATAGAAGTGCCAGGTCCAAGGAAAGCACATTCTCACCATCATCATCACCATGCTAAAAATCCATGGCACATCATCATTAATACATCAACACCTCACATTGAATGGAGACATTAGACACCAAGAAGATGGACATCTACAACCCATAGCAACTGTAATTAGTAATAGCTATATGACATTCAATACAAGTTACAGGTTGACAACAAATAACAAAACTACCTGACAAGAACACAACAACATCAATGGCCATATAAAAATTTCTCATCATCAAGAATAATACATTTTGTCAGACATCAGCTTGACATCATTGACAACACATATTTCCAACAATCCTTAAAAAGGGGGACAAGAGCCAAGTGTAGTTCCTAACCAAGAAGGTATACTCCTCCTACATGCAAAATATTCCTCATTAAATTATGATTCCTACTAAAAATATTATAGGTAAAAGGTAAAATCAGTGTAAGTATATAGAGTCTCTAAAACTAAGAATGTGTCAACCTTATGTTTAATGTGTCCCTAAAACACTCATATATAGCCAATAGGGTCTATCAAGCAACAAAAGTGCTTGAACTCATAGAATTTAGAAGATATTGACGACTAGGAGAGAGAGAAGGTGAATCATCATCACAATACTTAGCATCTAAAGTGGAGGAATAAGATATTTCATCACTAAGAATCTACCTAAGGGGATCTAAATTATCAAAATTAACATCAACTAGCCTAAGTGACTCCAATGTGAATGTAGGATAAAATATTTCAAGAGTGAAACTTTAATATCCCTCTTCCAAGTGAACGTTCCTCTTAATGAATAACTTGTGTGGGGTAGGGTGGAGGATTCAATAACAATTAATATCCAAATAAGGTCTACAAATATGCAAGTCATGCTCTTACATTTTCTATAGGAATGTAACCTCTCCAATATTTTAAAGGAGTAACTCCTTCAAGACTCAATGAGGAATATGATTATAGAAATAAAAAAACACAATTAATGACTTTTACCTGGTACTAAGGTGCAAGTTATTTGGAGTGCATCATATAGTTTGTCATTCCTTTCAATAATATTTTATTGCATTCTATCATACTATTTAGATACTAAGGAATGCAAGAAATAATTTATTATAAATCAGTACCATTTGAGGTACAAAATTTCTCAAATGATGCTTGACATACTGTTGAATCTTCAAAGATTTGATACCATGTTGAATTTTACAACACAAAAGATTGCAACACAAGCCTACAAGATCAAATGGCAAATAAGAACACCTTCCACAAATGAGAGTTGCAAAAAAGAATGTTGTATTACTCAAAAGAAAAGGATGCAGGCCAAATTACAATTGTATAATGAGGTGCTTATAAAGAAAGCACAAAGCTAAAATTAGGAGAGCTAAAGTGAAAGCATGAGGAGTTAAATAAATCTCAACTTTAAATAAACTAGATGCATAAAAGCTAAACTAGGTGCACAACTAAAATAAGCACTCCTAAGTGAACTTAAGCACAAAAGCATAACTAGTTGTAAAAAATCAACTAATAGATAAATATGCTCTAACACCCCCCCTTAAGTGAAACTTAGGATGAGTAGAAAAAATCTAAATTCATGAATGTAGAAATGGGTCCTGACAACAAAATGCTTGATTAGACACCCATGTACAAACCAATGAAGTCTCTCTAAGTAGAGAAAAGGAGAAAAACCACTTGGGAAAAAAACCCTCTCCAAAAGAGAGAAACACAATGAAATGAAAAGGGTACTGCATATGATTAAAATGAAGGACTCCAAGTGCCCCCCCAAGTATTGAATCAATCACATAAGTACAATTGGGATTGCCCCCCATTGGGGAGAAAATAAGAGACAATGTATCCCCCCCATAATCAAGAAGCTCCAATGCTGAAGATGAAGGATTTTAGATTAAGGTTGATGAAGGTCCAAGAGTGGAAAACTATGTGTCTCCCCTTAGGAAGAAACAAATCCACTGGACAAGGCTAAAAAAAATCCATTGACGGAGATGGAAGGAAAAGTCTCATGATGTGTGTCATGGAAGACTTATCAATTGTCCAACTATCTGAATCAAAAGATACCAAATTAACTAAATCAAATCCAAACTGTTGTGAATATACTTGCTCAACAACCTCTGAAGGCATTGAAGATGGGATGACAGGAATTCTCAAACTTCCATCAAGGAGGAACAAAAATATCCTTAGTCATGTCCCCAATATTTGGAGTATGCGATGTACCAAATAACCTTGCAATATTTAGCAAGTACTCATCCCACTCTGCTTAAACTAGAAGGGAATAATCATCTTGATGAACTGAACTGATCTCTGAAGAAGCAAGAGGTGGAGGAGGATCAAAACAAGTATTAGGAACCAGTATGGATGAGTGAAGCACACATAGGTTCAAGTTACTAAAACTCTCCTCAGATTTTTTATGTACTCTCAATGCATGAGAGATAACACTAATCGATGGAACTGCATGCTTAATAGGAGAAAAATGTGATGAATCATATAATCATGCTACATGATCAACACTGCCAACTACAACAATCTATCTACTATGCAGATCTTTGATAAGCACTCAATCAGGGGTGAACTCAATTATCTTGCCCATCCCACTATGAGTAGCCTAGTAGATGGAAAGAATGTTGGAAGATAATTGATGGACACAAATAATATTATTGAACGTGGAGCCATAAACCTTAATAGAACTACTCCCATTAACACTCATATAAGTGTTATTACCTATGAAAATATGTGGAAATGCATGATGCATAAAAGAAGATAACATACCCTCTAATGATGCCATATGATGTGAAGCTCCTGAATAGAGAAGCCACTTAGAGGACTAAGAATGTATCGATGCAAAGAGAGCATGGCCTTTCATTTCATCTTGTTTTCACCACATATCATAGATTAAGACCCAAAATGTATAGGTCTTTAAGTGGTGGAAGAGGATGCACTAGATGAAGGTAGTTAAATATTATCCTTATAAAGAAGTTATTTCAGCTCATCAATCTTCTTTGCACAACACTGATGCTCTCCTGACTTGGTTTAATAAGAAAAAATATGCTTTTCCTTCTTGAATAAATACCTCTTGGAAGAGGTGGAAGAATTTGAATCATGTCCATGAGACTCTGAAGCTAGGGGCAACTAAGTAGACTGTGTACGTCTATTCTTTTGCTTCTTCTTCTTTTGTTTCTTTATAGATGAAGGAGTCTGAGCAACCAAGGCCTAAGATTTGGAACCAAAAATTGAATCAAGTTGTGATAGTGTTAGTCCTCCCTTCTTTTCTTTGAGTTTCAATTCAAAGGCCATCCTTTAATTTTTATTTTCCTTTTCGGTTGTATATTTCCTTCCTTTGAACTTAAGTCATTGAACCTTCCCTTAGTTCAAAGTTTAAGTTCAAAGCACACTTTAAAGATAGTTGCCTTTGTGGCTTTGTTTCACAATAAAGGCGAGTGCTTTGTTGAAATTCATATTGAACTTGAACCTTTGAACCTTTCGGTTCAAGGTTCAAGGTTCAAAGTTGATCGTGCATCATATCTTTGCTCGTTTGTTGTCCTTTTGTTGTTATGTCATGAAGATTGTTTTATGTTTTGTTCTATGTTATTCCTCAAAGTTGAACTTGAACCTTTGAACCTTTCGGTTCTTGGTTCATGGTTCAAAGTTCAAAATTCATAGTCTGAGGCTTCATTTAGAGGTGGTGCGCATATCATGGAGGAAAAATGGAGGTGAGAAAGGGGAATGTTCTAGGTAGTTTGAAATGTTAGTTTCTAATTATGGCAAATAATCATGGTAATTCGTGTGTCATGTAATGGAATGACCCAAAATTAAATGCATGTTGGATATCTATCAAATCAGGTGTCAATTCACACAAGCTTACTTAATTAGTATAGCTAGCTTGGATTTGGGTGAGATTTTATTCATTTTTGTTGCAAAAGCTAGCAATATTTCTAGTACCTTCTCAGTAGCCGTGAAAGCGAAGGAAACCAGAGGTATTGTATTTGCATTTAGAAGGTTTTTGAGAATTTGGTGTTGAGATCAGGTTAGTTGGAATTATCTCTTCTTCTACTGTATTTTCTTGTTTAGAAGCTAGCTATTGTTCATTCCCTTTGCTATGTAGAGGAATTCATTTTATTCCTACAATTATTTGATAGATATGAGAGGGGCCATCATGAGGCCAACTCTACCGAAATTGGGGTGTACTTCCTGTTTGGTTAGCTCACTTCCAGAGATGGGTGACACTTCACTAGCACAAGAAGACCTCTCTGATTTCCTTGAAAGAGTTAAGAATCCAACAGAGAATTCTATGATGGAGAAAATTGTAAGAAGTGGTCTCGTTGAGGCCGCTGCATTTTCTGTTGCTGCACCATGCTCGGAGCTAGTTTTAGAATGTATGAACTGGTATGATGTAGAACACATGTGTATTAGGGCCATCAATGGTGAGGTGATGTTGAAAATTGATAGGGAGATCATAATGGTAGCCATGGGCATTCCTCATAAGGAGTCGTATGAAGATTGGACCATTGGTACTTCATACTCCTTTTATGAGAATAAGAGCACTTACAGAAGCGTAATTGCTAGAAACTGGTTGTTGAAAATTCAAAAAGGAGGTTCCAAGCTACCAAGGCCATTCACCAGAGAGCATTTCATAACAGAAGTACAGGATATTGTTGTTCCGTTGAACAGATTGAAGGGAAATGCTCATGCCTTTTATTGGGAAGACTGAATGTCTTTCTACATTCAAGTCATGTTGAATGGAAGTGCGTACCTATATTGGGGACAAGTTGTTGTAAAGAGACTGCATGAGAGTTTAAACAAATTTGCAAGGATAAGTGGTTTTTTATATGTCCTCGTAGCTATTTTATATGCTTGCTAGGACTCGAGATTTGAATGGCTTACACCATGAACCCTGGATTGATGGGATAAGAGTCTATGAATACTATCCTCACCTGCAGCAACAAAGATATGCTAAAAAATTCATGAGGTGGAATGATATTTTTGCAGGTAGATTGGTTCATGAGTTGCAAGGTAACATAAATAGGAGATTGTCAATAAAAGCAATGGAATTTGTAGGTATCTATGGTAGTTTCTTCATCCAGTTTGCTTAGTTCACCTATATTAGAGTTGGTGGTTTTTAGGGTGAACCTTTCAAGTTACCCAAGTATGCTCTAGATAGCTATATTTTGATTGAAGTCAGTCGACAACTAGCCTATATTGATAAGACAAGTGGAGGAAAGTCTGGAGTTGTCTGTCCAGTAGAGCTGGGATGCTATAGCTGCAGATCCGTTTCAAATGCCTTGAATCTTGAACTTGAATTCAAGAAGTTCAATCTGCAGTTATATGTTGCTAGACATAAATTTGATAGCCGAAGGTTTTCCATAGAGAACTTAAATGTTGATGTTGATTTTTGTCACAAACCTCAACTAGAAGATTACTGGGAGGACTCTGATGATGAATTTGAAGTCAGAAGAAGATTGTGGTCGAGGTTCACAGTTCAACAAATCATGACAATGGGTTTGTCCATGAATATCTCTGATGTACAAGAGGATGAAGGCGAGGAAGTTGTTGATCCCGAGTTCAATGAGAAGATACAGGGGCAACCTATTCCAGAAGTTGATTGGGATAGAAAAGGGGATGACAACATTCAGGATAGAACCTTCAATATGATTAGATGGATAGAAAGATGGCTAAAAGTCTTCGATTTTGGATAACAACCCATGTCTGTACCTAAGAGTAAAAAGGTTGGTCGAACTCATGCAACTTCTCAAGTATCTCTTCCCTCTTCTGACATTTCTATTGATATTGTAGGTAATGAGAAATAGAGGACCAAGAAAATCAAGATTGCAAACTTAGGAGAATCTTCTCTGAGTTCCTCCCTTTCTCATGTCACAAGATCTCGTAGTAAGGAAAGTAGTCAAAAACTCCTTACAAGTCCACTTGTAGTAGATTTGGACTTCGAAGAAGAAACTCAAGGGATGATGGATGCCCAGATGCAGGACAACCTCATTACTGATGCAACTGCTAAGGGAAAAGAAACCTAAGAAGCTAAGGATTATGTAAACACCATGGTCATTGTCATCACTAACTGGTAATCACCTCCACCCAAGGAACATCTACTGTTCCCAATGGGTTAAGTGCTTCACTTACCAAGAAAATAAATGTAATTCCAATCTCAATTCCAATGGAGGACATGGTCAGTAAGTGTTTGGGAAGAACATCAAAGTCCAAGAGACTTAAAACTGAAGCGATGATAGATGTGGATGAACAAACAGGACATTGGATTGCAAAGGTACCCAGACCCCCAACAGATAAAGATGTTGAGAATATCACTGAGAAGGAATTCATTATTGAGAAGATTGATTTAGGGGTGAGCTCTCAAGCTGTGGATGCTAAACACCTAGAGAACTCCACCAAGAGAATTCGGACCAGGACTTGGAAAGATGAAAAGGATACAAATGAAATGAAACAGATCATAATGCAAATAGCCTAGTACATCAATGCCATACAGTATCCTAATCCACAACCATTTTCTCAAGTTCAATTATCATTTGGTCAAAGGTCACCAATGAACCAAAGACTGCTTGATCAAGTTCAGAGCAGTCGGATGGTAGCAGACATCTTTAGTGAGTGGCTGGAATCAATTGCCCAACAAGGTACAAGCTACATTTATGATCATGTTAAGGTATTTGAAAATAGAGAGTTTGTAGGCAAGGAGTTGGAAACATAAATAGTTGCTTGGGAAAAAGAGAAAAGAAAATGGGTGGTTGTACTAAAGCAAATGAGGGATACCTAGAGGTATGGAGTCATGAACTTCCTGGCAGAAAAGCCAGTACATGGTCTTGACGACAATTTCTTTTCGTATGCAAAGAAAATATTGAATGGAAGAACTCAATTATTGAACAGGGACATGAAGAATCAATCAAGCTTTTGAAGGAATGAAAAGAACTGATTAATACTATGCAGAAAGATATGAAGTGCATAGATATTCAACTCCTGAAAGAAGATAAGCAGACGCTTGAAGATTCATCTGATATGACTCAAGCTTTCAAGGATCGAGTTCAACAAATCTAGGAAGAAAAAACCTTAACAATAGAGGATTTCTCAAAAATTGCATGATTTGAATCCATGCTAGTGGTTTGCTTCGATAATCTTGAGAGACATAAGGGTAAGGTTGTGCAGGTGAGCAAAAAGAAGGAAGTGTGGAAGCAGCGAATACTTCATATTGGTCTCCCACATTATCAACTTATTCTCAACTTCTCCTCAGCTCATTTGGAATGGTGTAATTTTTGAAGCACTCCTTAGCCTCAAGATAAACAGGTGGAGGCCACGTCGTCTGCAGGAGCTTGATCGCATTACCGTTGCTCACAACTTATATCACTTTTCCTGTTTAGTAGTTGTTTTCCAGTTTTAAGGATAGACTTCTTTAACTCTCATGAAGAGTTAATCTTTTTACTCTGGTTTAATTGTAACAAACTATCATATCCTGGCGGCTATATATACTTGATTAAAAAGCCTTGCAAAAGGTCTGAAATTTTTTGGGGTTAAGGTAGAACATAAATCTTTATATTTTTGCAATACTATGTACTCTGAAAGAAAGACAATTTAATCTGTGAATGAAATTGCAGCATTTTCCTTTTTATAAATCTGGGTGTTTATGAATTGAAGGGTGAATCTCTGTGAAGATTTGATTCAATTGCGAAATTTGTTATCTTTCTAATACAGTGTATATGAGTGTGCAAAAGGGAATTTTTTGAAATGCATGTCTTGTCGATTAGAAGAATGAATGTCTGTGAGCTTTTAGAAGAAATTTGTTCTTGAAAACATTGCAATGCTCATTTTGTGTTGACATATGAATGCTTAAATACCTTTAATACTTTCTAGTAAAAAATGTGCAAGGAAATTATCGTAACTTAAGCTTATTGAAAATCCTTCTTGGGGAGTTGTACCCGTATACAGAGGTTAACTGTTTAAGCAGTTATCCAACTGTTGGTGTGTTTTTGTCTTTCGTTTATGGGCATGCAAAAGTTAAAGAATTAGAATGTGTAAAAGGCAAATCTATTAACCAACAGATTTCTGGCGACTCTACTGGGGAGTTGAATAAGTATGTTAGATAGAATCATAAGGCACATAGGGTTGTATTTTGATTAGCTTAAGTATTCATCCTGTGAATATTGAAGGGACATTTTATAGACAGGCTGGAGTCAAGAAGATATACAAGGTTCCGAAGGCGAGAAGGAGTGTTTGATTCTATATTTCAAGAGCTATAAAATTTGAAATTTTGTCGTTCCTTTACATCCAGAAGACGAGCAAGAAGTAGACCCCCAATTTCTTCTTCTGTTTTACTTGTATCTTCCATTTGTCACACCCTAACTTTGCATGATGTTGTCCTTCCTACTGTAATCAATCCCACACATTTGAATATTGTATTACCCATGGCTACTAATAACATTTGGGGGCCAGCTGTAGGACCGCTTGCTCTTGGAGAAAATTTAAATCCCTTACCGAAAGGATCAAGAGATCATTTACCCAAGTTTAGTGGTGATGGGAAGGTTATGACTGATGATCATTTAAATACCTTCAATGTGGCTTGTGGCGTATTAGCAATCCAACATGAAGATGTGGCTGTAAGATTATTTGTTCAAACATTGACTGAAGTTGCTGCATATTGGTTTTACCATTTACCTAATGATGATATTACAAATGGCAAGATATCAAGACAAAATTTGAAGCTAAATTCAAATTAGCTGAGGATGAACACTCACTTTTGGCTCATTAGCACAATTGAAAAAGGAGATTCCCAAAACAATGAGGGATTTTGTGGCTAAGTTTGTTAAGATAGTCCATAAGATCTCGACTACTCAAAGACCCTCTGATGATAACTTGAAGTGCTTCTTTATTAACCCAATGCCTTCAGAAACAAGTTTCTTAATCCGTAGGCAAAGAGTGCAAAATTTAGCAGCTGCCAAGACTTTAGTTGTAGAATTGGAGGATGATTTAATCACAGGAGGAAAGTGGAAGAGGGAAATTCAAACTGCTGGTCCGCAAGCATCAACCTCGTCAACTACATCAGACCCAGTGATTCAGAGGCTGATGAATGATGTGATAACACTCAAGAGACAATTGCCTAAATCCAATACAACCTATCCACATACCTATCAAGACATCCTGAGGAGATTTCGAAATCAGTAAGTAGGGACTGGAGGTAAAGCATTACAATTACCTCCTACGCAACAAAGGCTAGCTATTGAAGCGCCTCCACCAAAAGCCAACAAGTGCATTTTTCATCTCACCGATGACCATGATGGAAGTTATTTCCCAGAGATGGAGCTTTATGCCCAGTTGATTGGTTCTAAGGAGGTGCTGAGTGAACCAAGTGAAGAAGAATCTTTTAGGTAGCCTAGCGACTTTGAAATCCACTTCCTAGAGTACGAGTCAGATTCAAAAAAAGGAGGTGATATTTTTGGTTACCTTGGAAGATCCTTCCTGTGTTGTACTGATCATAAATCAATAGAATGTCAAACCTTAGGGTGCTCCCTCATCTTTTGTTGTGAATCTTAAAGGTAAGGAGATTATTTCTTGGTTTTATAATAATGATTTCAGACCTCAAGAACCTCAATTATTGAAATATGTAGAGACTGCAGGTTCGTTTGATGAATTTTGTAAATCCTCTCGAATTCAAATTACACCAGCAGAATACCTTAAATTAAATCCCAAAGAACTTGATAGATTGGTTAAGTTTGTGAAAGGAAATAATGCATATGTGCAAGCTGATGTGATAAAACAATTAGTTAATGCTACATTGTCTTCCCAAGGAGATGTGTTGACTCATCCTGCTACCCATGAAGCTTTCCCTGAAATAATTGCCCATCAAGCTAATGATACGTTGTCTTCTTGAATCAAAACCTGAGCCTTTTTATATATTTTTGTTCATAAATGGTCACAAATTAAGTAACTATATTATAGACTCAGGCGCCTCAGATAACTTCATGCCATTTGCAGTAGCCAAGGCCTTGGGATTATCCTTAACAAAAACCTTTGGTAAGTGTTACTCAGTGGACTCCAAACAAATACCCTTATTAGGATAGATCAAAGATGCTCAAGTGGTCCTTGCTGCTCATTTAGATAAAAGAATTAAGTTAACCATTTTGAAAGTCGATATTCTTGCGAGTTACGATATGTTAAGTCGTACATTTTGTAGGGACCTAGGGGGTGAGATTAAGATGAATTGGTCTTAGGCCACCATTCCCATAGGAAAACAATGAGTCATTTTGTAACCTGAGCCCAAATCCAAGTTAAGGGAGATGCAGAGTTGATTGTGAAACAAGTCAGAGGGTTGTTCAATTTAAAGAATGAGAGGTTCAGGCACTACCGAAATAGAGTCTGGGATGAAATTGAGGGTTTTGATGCATTTTCTATTGAAGCTATTCCTAGAGAACAAAATTCTAAAGCTGATTCTTTGGCACTATTGGCTTCCCTATTGATTCCCCATCCCGAGTTTACAAATGATACCTATCGAGTGGAATTGATATACCGACCTAGTGTACCTGATAATTTAGAATTTTGGTAGGTTTTTGAAAATGACAAGCAAATCAATTTTTTTTGCATTGCACAGAAATATTCACTGCCACTTTCTTTGAAGGATCAAACATTGAATGTAAGGAGTTTCACCAGAACTGGGTCAATAAATGAATGATGGATTAATACAACTAAAGGGAAATAAGATTACTAAAGGGTTGGTCTTTTTAAAATGTCTCTTTGATCATCATGATGCCTTTAAGAAGGAAAAAGATGAGCGAAGTCCTACAATCCAGGATGCTGGTAGTTATGAAAGAGTTAATATTGGAATTGAGGAGGATCCTCAGTATGTTAATCTAGGAAAGTGTTGTACACGTACAGAGAAGGAAAGGTTCATAAGTCTCCTGTTGGAATACAAATACGTCTTTTCCTAGTGCTATGACGACCTGAAGAACTTCAAGGAAGGAAAATTTCAACACCATCTTCCTTTGAAGCCTAGAGCAAGCCCATTCCAAGAGAAACTTAGAAATTTTAACCCCAAAGTTGCTGAAGCTATATTTCAGGAGGTAGACAAAATGTTTAAAGCTAGAATCATATATCCTATTCATCATTCCACTTGGATAGCCAACATCGTCCCAGTTCGTAAGAAAAATGGAGAGATAAGAATTTGTGTGGACTTTAGGAATTTGAATTAGGCCAGCCTTAAAGATAATTATCCATTACTTGCTATGGATCATATTTTGGAGACAGTCTCAATTTCGGAAATGATGTCTATGCTTGATGATTTTTCTGGTTATAACCAGATTAGTGATTCAGAAAGCGACCATCATAAAATAACTTTCATCACTTCCTGGGGCACCTTCGCATATAATAGGATACCATTTGGTCTGATAAACATTGGGGCAACCTTCCAGAGGGATATGGACTTGTCTTTCGGTCATCTGAAAGATAAAATAATTGTTATATACTTTGATGATTTAACTGTCTTCTCAAAGAGAAGAAAACATCACCTAAGAGACTTAAGGCAAGTATTGCAAAGATGTCGGGAACATGGAGTGTCGTTGAATCCAAAGAAGTCAGTGTTTGGGGTTATAGAAGGAAAATTACTTGGTCACATCGTCTCTAAAGAGGGAGTTAGAGTGGATCCCGAAAGGGTAAAGGCAATTCAGCAGTTAAGTTTACCATCAAATAGGAATGCAGTCAGGTCCTTCTTTGGGCAGGTGAATTTTCTAAGAAGATTTGTTCCGGATTTTGCAGAGACCACAAGGTACATTGTGAACCTAATGAGTGAAAAGCAGGTATTCAAGTGGAATGAAGAGGGGAAGAAGGCATTTGAATAGATAAAAGAAGCTATAGCTCAAGCACCTACTCTTGTTAACCCAAATTTTAAGAAAGATTTTAGTATCTATTGTTATGCCTTAGAACATACCGTGTCAGGGATTTTGTTACAAAATAATGAAGAAAATGAAGAAGTTCCAATATCCTTCATGAGTGTTCCTGTCAAGAAACATGAATTGAAATATTCACTGATGGAGAAACACACATTTGCTTTTGTGAAAGTAGTAAAACAATTCAGGTACTATATTATTCATTCTCATGCGATAGTTTATGTGCCACATTCTGTTGTTAAGAGCATTTTAACACAACAGGATATCAGAATGAACAATAGAGCCTCATGATTGTCTAAGATACAAGAGTTTAATCTAGACATTAAGACAACAAAATTGGTGAGAGGACAAGGTTTGTGTAAGTTAATTGCAGAAAACAAGAATGAAGTGAATGGGGAATTGCCTTTAGTCTTATTTGTTGGACTTCAAGATTCTTGGTTTATGGACGTTGCATATTACCCAACTTATGGAGACTGTCCAACGCATCTCTCTCTGAGAGAAAAGTGAAATTGGAGATTAAAGGCTGCTAAATATGTCATTTTTTATGATGTGCTGTACAAAAAGGGGTTGGATGGAACTTTCTTAGGCTATGTAGATAAGCTACTTCAAGAGCCACTGTTGAAATTTTTTCATGATGAAGCCTGTTGTGGTGACTTTTCATCAACAGGAACTGCCTATAAAATCTTGAGAAATTGTTATTATTGGCCAAGTATGTTTAAGAATGCGTATGCTTGGGTAGCTAAGTGTGAAAAGTGTAAGTTATTCACTGGGAAGCCACAACTTGCAGCATTGCCTCTCAGACTGGTAGTTATTAATGAACCATTTAAACATCAGGGTTTAGATTTTATAGGTCCATTGTCACCTACTTCAAGTGCCAGACATGCGCACATACTGATGGCCACAAATTAATTCACCAAATGGGTTGAAGCCATTCCGGTGCAAAAGACAACTTCTATATTGTTTGCAATTTTCATAAAGAAAATATTCTCGTTCGTTTTGGGGTTCCTCAAAAGATTGTGGCTGATAACGCAACCAACTTCTTTTCTACCGAGATTTCATTATTTTGTTATGATCATGGGATATCTCTTTCTCACTCTTCAAATTATTACCCTTAGGGTAACGGCCAGGCAGAGTCAAGCAATAAAAATCTAATAAATATTATGAAGAAGCTGGTGAGTGAAAACTTCGAAGATTGGCACAAAAGATTGTATGAAGCTCTCTGGGCAGATCACATATCTCCAAAAAGAGCCATAGGGATGTCACCTTTTAAACTAGTGTATGGCATGGGAGCTCAAGTATCACTTCCCTTAGAACTTGCAGCTTCAAAGTTACAAACAGTTATTGAAGATGCATATTTTCAAGATTCTCTAGAGAAGAGGATTATGCATTTAATGAGGATTGAAGAAGAAAGAGATAAATTGGTTGATCGGATTGCAGAACATTAGATGTGGGTTAAGAAAATATTTGACAAGAGAGCCAGGCCAAAAAAATTTATGTAAGGTGATTAGGTTTTACTTTGGGACAAAAGAAGAGAACCAAAAGGAGCACATGCGAAGTTCGAGTCATTATGGAAAGGACCATTTTTAATTCAAGAGGTAAAAGGCCCTAATTATTTCAAGCTAGCATACCAGGATGGTATTGTTCTTCCCCTGACCTATAATGGGAAGGATTTGATATTGTATCAATTGTAAGCAGGAGTACCCTGCAGGTCTTATACATAAGTTTTGTCATGTTTGGTTTGTTGTTTCAGTTTTGTTTTGTTTTTGTTTTGGTCCTTTTGGTTTAAGGCTTGTTTGCGAAACCAAAGATCCTAGGGTCCACGTCTTGGTCCCTTGCCGTCCTAGTCCCCAGTCAAAGCCAATGTTAGTCCTCCCTTCTTTTCTTTGAGTTTCAATTCGAAGGTCGTCCTTTAATTTTTATTTTCTTTTTCGGTTGTATATTTCCTTCCTTTGAACTTAAGTCATTGAACCTTCCCTTAGTTCAAAGTTCAAGTTCAAGTTCAAAGCACACTTTAAAGACAGTTGTCTTCGCGAATTTGTTTCATGGTAAAGGCAAGCGCTTTGTTGAAAATTCATATTGAACTTGAGCCTTTGAACCTTTCGGTTCAAGGTTCAAAGTTGATCATGCATCAGTTATGTCTTTGCTCGTTCGTTGTCCTTTTTTTGTTATGTCGTGAAGACTGTTTTATATTTTGTTCTATGTTATTCCTCAAAGTTGAACTTGAACCTTTGAACCTTTGAGTTCTTGGTTCATGGTTCAAAGTTCAAAATTCATAGTCTGAGGCTTCATTTAGAGGTGGTGTGTGTATCATGGAGGGAAAATGGTGGCGAGAAAGGGGAATATTTTGGGTAGTTTGAAATGTTAGTTTTTAATTATGGCAAATAATCATGGTAATTTGTGTGTCATGTAATGGAATGACCCAAAATTAAATGCATGCCGAATATCCATAAAATTAGGTGTCAATTCACATGAGCTTACTTAATTAGTACAACTAGCTAGGATTTGGGTGAGATTTTATTCATTTTTGTTGCAAAAGCTAGCAATATTTCTAGTACCTTCTCAGTAGCCGTGAAACCGAAGGAAACCAGAGGTAATGTATTTGCATTTCGAAGGTTTTTGAGAATTTATTGTCGAGATCAGGTTAGTTGCAATTGTCTCTTATTCTACTGTATTTTCTTGTTCAGAAGCTAGTTGTTGTTCGTTCCCTTTGCTGTGTAGAGGAATTCATTTTATTCCTGAAATTATTTGATAAATATGACAGGGGCCATCATGAGGCCAACTCTGCCAAAATTGGGGTGTACTTCCTGTTTGGTTAGCTCACTTCCAGAGATGGGTGACACTTCACTAGCACAAGCAGACGTCTCTGATTTCCTTGAAAGAGTTAAGAATCTAGCCCAAAATTCCATGATGGAGAAAATTGTAATAAGTGGTCTAGTTGAGGCCACTGCATTTCCTGTTGTTGCACTATGTCCGGAGCTAGTTTTAGAATGTATGAACTGGTATGATGCAAAACACAGGTGTATTAGGGCCATAAATGGTGAGGTGCTATTGAAAATTGATAGGGAGATCGTAATGGAAGCCATGGGCATTCCTCATAAGGAGCCGTATGAAGATTGGACCATTGGTACTTCATACTCCTTTTATGAGAAGAAGAGCACTTACGAGAGTGTAATTGCTAGAAACTGGTTGTTGAAAATTCAAAAAGAAGGTTCCAGGTTACCAAGGCCACTCATCAGAGAGCATTTCATAACAGAAGTATGGGATATTGGTATGTGCACAAAGATGGTGGTAAAAAAAGTGGACACCACCCAAAAAAAATTGAAAAAACAAGCAGCGCATACGCAGTTATAAAATTTGAAATCACTGCGTACGCACTTAGGTCTTTTGTTCTCAAGCCTAAAAAAGGTAGTGTGTACATGATGCTTTTAGGAAAGTGAGCGTGTACATGCTAATAAGCCCTAATGGACCGCATACGCGGTACCTATAAAAAAAAGTAAAAAAAAAACTAGGTCTTATTTTCCTATGACAACCACATTTTTTTCCCCATTTCCTCTACCAAACCGTGAACAGGGTGCCTCATTTCTCCTCCGAACACTATGGATCAAGGTTAGTTTTTGTTAATTTTATCTTTCTTTCCCGTCTGTTCAATTTGTTTTATGTTTTGAATTTAATTTCGTTAATTTTTATTAGGTTTTTTCATTTTTTGTTTCAAAAATTAGATTCTGATAATCCACAAGAAGAACAACAAAATGCACCTCCTGAAAACCCACAAGATTCACCCCCAATTCCTCCTTTTGACCGCACACTTGAAACACAGGAGCAATTAATTAATCAGTTAGGGCAAAATTCATCCAAAATCAATAGACTAATTGATAAATTGAAAACATCCAAACTTGAGCATCATAAATCCCTCACCACTAGCCTAGAAATATTAGCTAGTGGTGCCATAGCTGTTTCCACACAAATTACAAAATGAGGAAATTTTAGGGATAGGTGTTGTCAATACTATGCTGATGGGTTATCATACGAGGGAGTGAAAAACAAAAATATTAGTAAACAACAAATATGTGCCCTTTTTGTTGATCCTAAAACTAGTCAGTTGTTACCTCTTAATGCAAAGAGGTTTCCCATACATTGGTGTACCAATGTGCAGATGAAGAATCTTTTTTGGCAGAGGTGGTGGATGGTCTTGGATGATCAACCTTGTAATAATTATGAGGTTCCATTGTATTTTTTGAGAAAAGTATACTATGAGTTTGTGGAAACTACTAAAGAGGTTTCCCATACATTGGTGTACTAATATCTCATGTTAATTTTGTTTTTTAGGGTACCCCCTCCACATCTAGGCCTCATCCTAAGAAAAAGAGTTCCTCGAAGACGCCAAAATGTGGGAAGAAGGTAATTGAACACATTTTTAGTTGTACAATTATTTGAAAATGTTGAAATCAAGTATTAGCTGGGGTTTGTAGATTGATTCGTGTTTTTTGTCTATTTTACATGTACATCGATCATTGAGCTATGTGGATTTGTTGAATGCACCTAACTTGCCTGTGGATCAAGAGAGGGCAGAGGTATGTATCTCTACTTTATTTTCTTGATTTCATGATTATATGGACACGTACATGTGAACTTGTGATATATTATAATCTTATAATTTTTTCATACATCAAATATCCATAGCTGCTTCATCAATGGCGAGCCCTCCTTCGTGTACTGGAGAAGCATCTCAGGATCCGGTACACTTTTGTTTGATATTACATTAATTGTTTTTAACCTACAATACTTATCATTATATTAATAGTATTTAATCTTTGATCATTTTTTTTATAGGTAATAGCGACAATTTCTCCATCGATAGTGATCTATCCTCATTCCATTGGAGAGGCATCTCAGGCACTGGTACATCATTGTTCTCTATATTATAGCTTTTAAGTGTTTTTGATGTATTTATGTTATTACATTTAATTAATTGTACATTTAATCTACAATAGACCCCTTCGCAGTACGACCATAACGTGGATCCTTTTAAGTATGTCTTCAAGAAAACTCCTAAGAGTGACAAGGAGAGGAGAACAAAGACATTATCTCCTAGATCAGCCGATGAGGTAATCTACATTTCAATTGCAAAGGAATTATAGTTAAATGCATAGTTATGTTGTTAATTGTGAACTATTTTCTACAAAAGAATTCTAACTTGGCTTTTGAATTGTGGTTTTGTAGCCATCTACAGAGCCATGTACTACATCGCAAAGGCTCGATTTTGATGATCCACCACAAGTTTAGGATCATATAGTGTTAGTTTTGGTCATAGAATGGCCAATACATGTAGATATATTCTAGATTTTTATTGTATATCAATTTGGACATGGCATATGCCACATTTTTGTAATACTTGTATTGACTTGGCAGACATGCCTTTTTTTGATATATATAAATGTTGATATTCGATCCAATAAATGTGTACTGAGTTCATTATTTTGTATTCGTTGTATTTCATGGCTATCCTTTTATAAAGTTAATTGATCATTTGTCTATGTAATCAACAATATGAATATAAACAACCAAAAACTATGATATAAAATATTGCAATCGTGGAATATGATTTGATAAAATTTCTAAAATGTTGAATTAACCCTACAAAACTCCTTGTATTCAGTTCATTATTGTGTATTCGTTGTATTTGGTGGCTGTTCTTTTATAAATTTAAATGAATATTTGCCTATGTAATCAACAATATGAATATAAACAACAAAAATCGACAATATGAATATAAACAACAATATGTGTGTGGTGCGAGAGCATCCTCACGCTCGCAATGGTCAAAATTTGGTTGTCGAGTGCATAAACTGACATCACAAGCACGTCTGGGTGGGTAGGTTTACGCTTGGCATGCTTCTCTCGTGCATCCCAAAGCACTAAAATGTCAAGAGTCATACCCTACCGACGCGATCTCTCAAGTGCCCTAAGTCCAAAAAATTGTCAAACTTTGAAGGATTTTCTCTTCTAATCTAGTACACATATGATCGATCTGTTTGAACCTGTGGGCTCGTGTGAGGCTCATCTACAATGGCCTATCTCGGTTTTTGATGACTCGTATCCATTTTCAATTGGTAGCATTTTTTTTCTTGCTGCAAAAACCGTCAATTGCATGCAATGCAAAGTTGCAGGATAGGCTAGAATTGATTCGGTTCTTCGTGTGCACAAACTGACATCATGAGAACATTTGCATGGACATGTTTACGCTAGGTATGCTCATCTCATGCATCCCAAAGCGTCAGAACGCCGAGAGTCATACCCTACCGACGTGATCTCTCAAGTGCCCTGAGTCCAAATAATTGTCAAACTTTGACGGACCGTTTCTTCCAATCTAGGACACATATGATCAATCTGTTTAAACCTGTGGGGTTGCGTGAGGCTCCTTTATAATGGCCTATCTCAGTTTTTTATGACTTGGAGCCATTTTCAATTGGTAGCATTTTTTTGCCTACTGCAAAAACTATCAGTTGCATGCAATGCAAAGTTGCAGGATAGGCTAGAATTGATTCGGTTCATCGTGTGCACAAACCGACGTCATGAGTGCATCTAGGTGGGAAATTTTACGCTAGGAATTCTCCTCTCATGCATCCCAAAGTGCCAGAACATCAAGAGTCATACCCTACCGACGCAATCTCTCAAGTGCCTTGAGTCCAAAAAAATGTCAAACTTTTACAGATTGTTTCTTCCAATCCAGGACACATATGATCGATCCGTTTGAACCTGTGGGGTCGCGTGAGGCTCCTCTATAATGTGCTATCTTAGTTTTTAACGACTCTGAGCCATTTTCAATTGGTAGAATTTTTTCTCCCGCTGCAAAAATTGTCAGTTGCATATAATGCAAAGTTGCAAGATAGGTTAGAATTTATTTGGTTTGTTGTGTGCACAAGTCGACATCACGAGCGCGTCTGGGTGGGAAAATTTATGCTAGGCATTCTCCTCTCGTGCATCCCAAAGTGTCAGAACGTTGAGAGTCATACCCTACCGGCGCGATGTATAAGTTGCTTGACAACTTTTTGGACAATAATGATAATGTTTGCTCAATTTTATCTAGACTCAATCTATGACCCATATGACTCGATAATGACTCAAATAATTCTCCATGATTATACAAGAATCAAGAATGCTCATGATTGACCTTATCAAATCACATAAACTCAAAACATAGTCACAAAACATAGACACAAAAAATAGTCACAAAATATTGTCACATATTATTCAAAAATTTGCCTCTAAATATGGTCAAATCAGCTCTTGGCTATTTGAATATACAAAAAAATGTCTTACAAATCACCTCATGGGATTTTATACAAAATTTGGCATTACAATATGTGTGATTCAACTCATCGCCATTTTAATATACAAAATTTGGCATCTACATATGTACAAATAAGCTCATTGCCATTTAAATATACAAAATTATACCCCTAAACATGTAAAAGTCATCTCATGGGCATTTATATATATAAAAAATGAATATAGAACAATTCATCGACGATATATAAAAAATTCTCAAAATCATTCTACTTTGAACTATAGAATCAATCAAGTGAGCCTTCAAGATCGGCTCTAACCCGTATTGTGTCAAGTATTGCCTCGTGGTCAGATTCATGAACTTTCCATAAAATCTTGTTATGAGGTCTACCACAATACTTCATCAAATGAATATTTGTTGCAACAACAAGGTTAGAGAAATGAAGAATATGCCTATGTGTTTCAAAGTCCTCGAACAACCAAACATTAGAATTATTGATAGGGTATCTCCTAAGCCATATTCCTGTCACAACAACAGACCCTATTGGGTACTCAATACCTTCTTTGTCAATGATTTTGGTTGTCAATTTTCTTTTCTGCTCAACACAACGACACAAATAGTAATATGTTCCTTCTTCATTGTTCTCTTCTGCAACAACTGCATACACATGACCTGCATTTTATAAAGTGTTAATTAATATCAAAAATAAAGTATGATGTACAAAAAAATGAACCAAAAAGAATACTTGCAAAAAAATTAACTCAAAAAATCACCTGAATCCACTAGGTTGGATACATGGTCAAAATCTACTGATGTCTCCATTTGGCTCAATTGTAGTGCTTTGGGAATTTGATATGTATCAATGGGAACCAACGGTCTACAAGACCATTTGTCAACCCACTCTTGTGATTCACATTCTTCCCACAAATAATAAATGCATGAAGAGAAAAAACATACCACTTGTCTCGTATAAATTTCTAGTGAACTTGAATTTGAACTCATAAACGAGTGCATGTCACTCGATCCTGCAACTATACAACAATCTAGATAGTTTTCAATTTTAGATTTAGTGATCAATCCAAAAATATCTATGAACCATTGATGTACCTAGATTACTTGGACCCATCGTAGACTTACAACATCGCACAATTGTTTCTACATCTATCAACTCAGCACCACCTTCATACTTCAATTCTTCTCTAGCTAGGGCTCTTTTTACACATGCTCATGCACCATAGTGCTCTCCCTTACCATATCCAGCCTCGGTGAAATTCCAAAAATGTTGTACACCGCTTATGATATACATCCTTGTCAACCAATAAAACATCCTTGCATTCTTGAATTGTGCGGTGCAATTATCTGACCATATTAAGTGTCAGTTGTATCGTATGTTCCTTTCCCTTAAACTATCATAGAAATATTTAAAATATCCTTGTACAAACTTCGATGAATGAATACGATCATCACTTATGTAGAAGTGATACTCTCTTACAACCTTTCTATCCTCCTCTGTGCTATCATCTGCATTCATGAATGCTATGTGTACAAAAATAGAAACTTGTGTAGAAAGATAATACATAGATTGTACTTCATTTTGAGGTTGTAGTGTATAATTTTCAGCAAAATAAATGATAGAGACAATGGTGCCAAGAGGAAATGTGTCCTTACATAACTTGAATTGCTCATCTAACCATCGAGCTCTATGTGTATGCATTATGTACTCATAAACTAGTTTCTCTTGAAACATTTTCATAAATTCATCTACACATATATCATTTTTCACTAGCTCACATCTCTTCAAATATTTTCCATCTTTAACTCCATATGTGACTGTCTTTTATTTTCCAAAAGAAACTAGTTTCCTACCAATTTCATGTGTGCTCTCCAAATGTACACATCTTGGTAAATGTTGCAAACCACCATATATAGCACAAAAACCTTCCAAACAAGGCATCTTATAATAAATGCAACCATCATGTCTATTACATAGCTAACTTGAAATAAATTCTCTTACCGACTTAAGAGGTGCTTGTATATTGCATTTTTGCAAAACATCGTTAGTGTGCAAAGTAGAACAACCATGACCAAAAATATCATAGTGCATGGGAAATTCAATATGCATCCTACAACAACATGTGGTGTGTACATGAATAATCTTAATATAAAAAGGTTTTGCCATTTCAAAAAATCTTTGAGAAATTCTTATTTGAGGAAACTTTTGAAGGGATCTTTCATTAAATTTAGTTTGAGTCATATCCAAATAGTGTTTGGCATGTGGCTCATGATTTCTAGGCCCGATTCGCCTTCTAGAAACATCTCTTTGGTTGGGCGAAACTCTTGTGTTGTCATGCCAAAAAATTTCAATTAATGTTCTTAGTGCATCAACAACTACCTTGTCTTTGTGTGGTTGTCTACCCGAGAATGCCCAAAGAGAATTATTGTTAGGTTCCTCTATTTTTTCTCGCCTCTATAATGCTTTACTTAATGTTGTTCTACTAACTTTTAATGACTTACTTGTTTTCCTTATTAAATAATCTTTTTTTATTTTCTTGTTCATTATGGTTGATGTAATGACACGTCGAGTAGCATTAGAATCTTTAGTACGTGATTTCGAACCAATAGCTTGATATGCATCAAATAGATTTCTCACAATAGTTCTTTCATTGTTACTTTCAGATGATCTTAGGCCTAGAATTTTCATTGTCTCTCTAAAATTCAAATTTTTAATCATTTGAATAATTAATTGACATCTTATGGTTTGATTCAAGTTTTCAAAATAGTTTTGCCATATTATTTTAACCATTATCCTACAAGTTCTTTCATTCATTTTATCGGGTATTGGCTTCAATATATTCTCATCAATGTCAATTAGATACTTTGGTTTCCTACGAATGATTCTAGGAGGTGTTAACATTGGTGCATTTGTACATTCAATTCATCAAATAGAGAAGGTGTATGTTCATCATTTAATTGATTATTCAATGTGGTATCTTCTTCAATTGCATTAGGTTCATACGGTAAATCAAATGTCTCTTCTTCAATTGCATTAGGTGCATTATGTTCGTTTGGTAAACCGAATTGAGATGTTGATGATGACATACCTTCTTCTCCCATTGTTCTTATGTCACGTAATTTCTTCATATGCTGCCTTTGTCTTTCATTTTCAGCCTCTCATTGTTCCATCGTTCCTCGCTTGTTCTTTCCCATGGTTGATATCGGTTGTCCTAAATAGAATCATATTACATATATATGTAAACAAAAGTTCATAAGCAAACAAATAACCATAAATATGCATCTTATCATTATTTTTTTGAATCAAAACTATTAAACAATCACAATAATATCGACAAAACTAATAAGAACAACAATTCAATCATTTGAAATCATGCAAAAACAAAAAATTCACTTACTTCTATGTATAAAACAGTGATAGAAGTGTAGACACAGATGTAGTGGGGCCTTCAACGACCTCAAAAACTTTTTTTGAAGCCGTTGAGGCTCTTGGAAAAATAAAACTATGTCTAAGTACCCCATACGCGCTATATTAATAACCGCGTGCACGATGTTAGTCCATAAAATGCTGGCAATCCCAACGATATTTTTTTTCCATCCTGTGCTAATAAGTAGCATGTACGCGCTCCTACACCTTAAAAATGCTATGGTAGGGAAACAAACTAATAGGCTCAGTACCCTATACGCGCTTACAAGTAATAAGTAGCACGTACGCACTCCTACGCCTTAAAAATGTTATGGCAAGGCAGTGAACTAATAGGCTCAATACCCCGTACGCGCTATTTGTAGTAAAGAAAATGTGAAGGAAAAGGGAGGGAGGGAGAGAGAGAGAGAGAGAGAGGGAGAGAGGTAGGGAGGGAGAGAGAGGGAGAGAGGGGAGAGAAGGGGGAGGGACAAAGAAGGAGGGGAGGAGGGAGGGAGAGAAGAAGGGGTATGGAGGAAGGGAGAAGGGGAGAGGGAAAGGAAGAGAGAGGGGAGAGAGAGAGAGAGAGAGAGAGAGAGAGAGAGAGAGAGAGAGAGAGAGAGAGAGAGAGAGAGAGAGAGAGAGAGAGAGAGAGAGAAGGGGGGAGAGAGGGAGGGAGGGAAGGAGGGAGAGAAGAACAGATATGGAGAAAGAGAGAAGGGGAGAGAATCAAGTCTCTATTTTACACTTAAGTCTCTCTCTCTCTCTCTCTCCCCCATTCTCTATCTCTTCCTCTCTTCCTATCATCCTATATCTCTCTATCTCACTCTCCCCTTCTCTCAGGTGTATCTCTCTCTCATTCTCTCATTCTCTCATTCTCTCCTCCCCCTCCCTCTCTCCCTTTCTCATTACCTCTCTTTCTCACTCTCTCCCTCTCTCCCTCTCTTCACACCTCTCTCTCTCTAATCTCTTGTACTCTCATTCCATCCCTTCCTCCCTCTCACTCAGACTCTCTCTATCTCTCACCCTCTATCTCCTTCCCTCTCTCTCTCTCTCTCTAAGTCCCCTTTTGTGTCTCTCTCTATCCCTCCCTCTATTTCCCTCTCTCTCTCCATCTCTCTCTCCCCCTCCCTTTCCCTTTCTTTATCTCTGTCTCCCCCCTCTCTCTCTCCATCTCTCTTTGTCTCATTTATCTCTTGTCTCTCCCTCCTAGTCTCTATCTATCTATCTCACTCCCCTCCTCTCTTAGGTGTATCTCTCTCCCATTCCATCCCTCTCCTCCCCCTCTCTCCCTCTCCAGGGTCATATGGTATTCTTAGGGGTCATATGGTATCCTAGGGATCCATGCATGTGTCCTAAGGGGTCATAGGACACCATATGACTCCTTAGGACACCATATGACCCATAATGACACATAAGAGGTCATATAGAGTCCTAAGGGGTCATAGGATACCATGTGATCCCTTAGCACACCATACGACCCATAATGACACCAAATGGTGTCCTAAGGGGTTACAAAACACTATATGACCTTTTAGGATACCATACAATCCATAACGACACCTTATTGAGTCCTAAGGGATCAAATGGTGTCCTAAGGGGTCGTAGGAGGCCATATGACCCCTTAGGACACCATATGACCCCTAATGACACTATATAGTGTCCTAAGGAGTCATAAGGTGTCTTAGGGGTCATAGGACACCATAAGACACATAACGACACCATATGGTGTCCTAAGGGGTCATAGGACACCTAAGGGATCATAAGGTGTCTTAAAGGCCATAAGACACCATAAGACACATAACGACACCATATGGTGTCCTAAGGGGTCATAGGACACCATATGACCCTTAGAACATAATATGACCCCTAACAACATCTAAGGGGTCATAGGGTGTCCTAAGGGGTCATATAACACTGTATGATCCCTTATCACACCATAGGACCTATAACGACACCAAATAGTGTCCTAAGGGGTCATAGAACACCATATGGCCCTTTAGGACACCATATGGTGTTGTTATGGGTCGCATGGTGTCCTGAGGGGTCATATGGCATCCTATGACCCCTTAGGACATCATATGGTGTCGTTATGAGTCGTATGGTGTCTTAAGGGGTCCTATGGTGTCCTAAGGGGTCATAGGACACCATATGACCTCTTAGGAAACAATATGACCTCTAATGACACCTAAGGGGTCATATGGTGGGCTAATAAAATGATATATTTTTAAAGTTATAAATAGAACATCATACAATAGAACATCAGTAGTCTAGTTTTGATATAGTTAAGTTAGACCATTGTCAGCATAAGAGAGACTCCAAGCGAACAAACAATGAGGCTTTGCTAAAAAGCAAGTGTAAGAGCTTGACCTAACCCTAAGAGTATTTCCTTTCTAAAATATATGATGCTCTTAAATTTGCAAGGCTATAGGACTGATCTCGATTGTGACTATAGGAATTACACACTTCATTTCTTTCATGGATATGTACCCTTCCAGGCCTTTTGACAAGTGACGATCATCATATACTACTATGGCCATGCTTACAACAAACTTCAATTTCTTTAGATGATAGGCGTTGTGTAACAACATGGGAAATCTCGCATACTGTTGGGCCCATATAAAAATCTCCATTCCATATGTGTCCTTGTTTGAAGTAATGCCCGTCTAATCCGTTGGTCAAGTCATTTGCTTAATCTTCCTCATGTAACCCAACCATTATTATATCATTTAAGTTTCACTGCATTGAACTTGAACCTTGAAATTGAACCTTTTTGGTTCAAGGTTCAAAGTTCAATGGGCGTTGTTTTGAATTTTTTTGCTTCTGCGCGGTTTTAAGTCTTCACTAGTCCTTGTCGGCGTTTTACATTCTTTGAACCTTGAACTTGAACCTTTTTGGTTCATGGTTCAAATTTCAAGAATTGTCATGTTATTTTTGTGTCGTGATTGTTTCACAATGTTCAGAGTTCGATGTATAGGCTTCTTGGAAGACATGTGACTTGACGCGAGGTGACGACGCAAATTTTAAGATATGATTAACGACTGCAAAAGAGAGGAATATTCTTTCTTTAATGATTTGAAATCTGTCATTTATAGAAAGTATGTGTGAGGATCCGTAGTGTCAGAAGTGAAGTGATTTAGCATTTAAGGCATGCTCCAGTACAATCATTTCAAAGTAAGGTCACACGAACAAAGAGTAAGGGAGACAGTTTATGGTAATAATGGGTAAGATTTTCTTGACTTTAAAACTGAGTAGTTGTCACGTCGAGATTATTATTTTCTTGGGAAATTTTTGAGGAGGAGTTTTTGGAGCAGGAGAAATAGACTGCGATAGGGGTTTGTAGATGACAGAGGAAGGTATGTCCAACAACTTTCTAAATTGTTGCAGTTTGTTTTAAAAGATCTGGGTATTTTGTTAGCTATTTGTTTCCGTTTTCCCTTTCCTTCTTTGCTTGGGTTAATTGGAGAAAATCATGAGCTAAACATGAGGCTTGCTTTACCCAAATTAATAAAATCATCTTCCCTTGTAAGCTCTTTATTGGAACTAGGTGATACAACATTAGTCCAATTGGATTTAGATGATTTTCTAGAAAGAGTATGGAACCCAGCCACAGATCCTATGATGAGAGATATTGCACAGAGCGGGTTATTAGAAGTGGCCGCATTTCCTACAACTACTTCTTACCCTGAATTAGTTTTAGAATGTATGAATCACTATGACAAGGGTAATAGATGCATAAGGAAAAACAATGGTGAGGTTTTGTTATCCATCGATAGACATACAGTAATGGCAGCCATGGGTATCCCACACCGGGAACCCTATGAAGATTGGACGATTGGAAAATCCTATGGAATTTTCTCTAAGAAAAAGTAGTATTACAGAACTGTTATTGCATGGAATTGGCTTCTAAAATTCCAAAAAGGAGGCTCAAGGTTGCCAAGACCTCTAACCCGTGAACATTTAATTCCTGCAATCTGAGACTTGGTAATATTGTTGAGCAGAGTAAAGGGTAATTCGCACTCCTTCTATTGAGAGGACTGGATGTATTTCTTCATTCAAGTCACTCTAGATAAAAATCGGTTCATTGACTGGGGAACTGTTATCGCGGAAAGGTTACACGAAGGTTTGAGTAATTACCCTGGGATGTCAAACTTTCATATGTCTTCATACCTGTTATATATGCTTGCTTGTGTGAGAGAATGGTCTGGATTGTCCCAAGCAAAATGGGTTGAAGGCATAAAAATTTATGAGTATCATCCCAATTTGACTTTAAAAGGGCATGTTGATGATTATCTCCATTGGAATGATATTTTTGCTGGGAGGTTGACCTTTGAATTACAAGGTAACTTGCATAGGAGGATTTCTGCAGAAGCCATTGAACTTGTTAACATCTATGAGAGTTTCTTTACACAGTTTAGTCACTTCACTTACCTAAGGGTTGGAGGATTTAAAGGTGAACCCTTTAGGCTACCCAGCTATGTTTCAGACTCCTGTATTTTGATTGAAGTTTCTAGGCAGCTTGCCTATGTCGCAAAGGATTATGGTGAGGACTCCGACACAAGTGAGATTTTCCCCATTGACTTAGGCCATTACAGTTGTAGGTCTGTCTCTGATGCGTTGAATCTTGAGCTAGAATTTAAGAGATTTCATTTGAAGACCTTTGTGAAAAGGGATAATTTTGATAGTAAAAGTTTCATCGCTCAATATGTGAAGAAGATGGTGCCTGATCAACATGTGTCTCAGTTGGAGGATTATTGGGAGGGTTGCCCAGATGAATTCGAAGTAAGGAAAAGGAATTGGTCCAGGTTAACCTTGAAACAAATTCACGACATGAAATTGCCAATGGACACTTCAGGTGTCATCACTGATGATGAAGATGTACTTGATTCTGAGTTTCTGAAGCGGGTACATAATGAACCTCTTCCAGAGGTGGATTGGAGTAAAAAGATGGAGGATAGTATTCAGACACACACGTTCAACATAATTTGCAGGAACGAAAATTGGCTTAGGAGTTGCCAATTTCATCCGACAAGAGCAACCAGTTCAAGAAGCAAAAGTGGGAAGAGCAATACCGTAAGCAAAACTTCTATTTTAACTAACATTCTCGTTTCTATTGCAGGAAAAAGGCAGGCAAGGATTTGTTGGCATTTTTGATGATTATGTTGTGATTGTCATTGATGGACACACACTTACATTGAGATCACTTTTTATATGTATGAGTTAAAGCTCAACCGGAATTTGTTCCAACCGGTTTGATGCATTATAGTCTTTAGACTATCGATGTTTTGTAGAAAGTGTTTACTTGTCTGAAGCAGTATGTTGACCCCAAGCGGTTCGAAGATCTCAAGCAGTACGAAGGATCAAAGCGACAGAACACATATTTCCCAGTCTTCATTTTTATCAAACCAACAATCGGTATTTTGCTTAAACTGGTATTTTGTTTAAACCGGTAATACTCTGTGATGAGTTACCAACTGAAATTTTGTGATGAGTTACCATCCACCGATTGTTTAGCGGTGCTGACACTCTGGCGGTGCTTTTTGTGTCGTATTACAGAATATGACTAGATGCATTGAACCTAGGAAATTGTATTGTAATCCTATTGGACCGACATGAAATCAGATTCCTTTATAAGGACATCATGTCTAGGGTTTTAGGTTGTTGCAAGGGTTGAAGGTGGTTGAAGAGTTTTTTTTGTAAGTGTGATTATAGAAGAGAAGGTAGAGTGTGAATGTGTTGGAGACTGAAGTAATGCTGGAATGCATTTGGAATGCGCTACAAGGATCTAAACAAGCAATCTGTGCTATTTGCTAGATCACTCACTTGTTGATTACTCACATCTTCGACAAGTCTGAAGCCCTTAACCGGGTAGGCCCAAAAAGCCTTTTGTAAATCCTCTAACAAGGTGGTTCACATCTGTGGATCTAAAATCCTCTAGCAAGGTATTCTTTAATCGGACTTATCTCCTAACAGAGATTGAGATTCCTAATAGGATCTGTTCTGGTAAAGAACATTGTATGACCTTAACCAGTCTAACCTTAACCGGTCTGGTTCCTATTCTGCAGATAGTTACTTGTGAGTTTTATCTCACCGTGGTTTTTCCCATTTGGGTTTCCACATCAAAATATATTGTGTTATAGTGTTTGTGCTTCTGTGGGTGAATGCATTATTTGCTATTTGGTTTGCATGTGTGCTAACCGGTTTGTTTGCTAAGCTACTTTACCGGTTTACAGTTAGAATAGTAAAGTATTTAAGTACAGAGATTTTTAGCATACTAGTTCACCCCCCCTTCTTAGTATTCATCAATTGGTATCAGAGCCAACCTTTCTATAAGTCTAACCACTTGGAAAGAGCTATGGGGGAATACACTGTGAGGGAACTTACTCATCGGCTCACTCAGTCTGAGCAAGCCTATGATGATCTTATGGTCAAATACAAGGCCTCTCAGGCAAAAAGGAGAGAACATACTGAAAAATTGATGGAGCTATCTAAAAATAGTTCTTCTGATGAAGCAGATATGGAAGCCCTAATTCAAGAAGTAGAAAAGTTGAATGAATCAAATTCCAACCTAAGAAAGGAGTTGGAAGGATTGACTATCCAAATGTGTCAAGAGCTTGAGAACTGGAGGAAAACTGAAGATCTAGTTAAGGACAAAGATCATGAGATCTCCAAATTGAAGCAAGAGATCAGTGCACTTACCACTCACCTTCATGAGAACAAAATGGAAAAAGAAGAAGTACAAGGTGAACTAAACATGGCTATATCTGAGAATGCAACCTTGAAGGAATCCAATGCTGCTATTTCCAAAGAACTCTTTGAATCAAAGGAAATACTTGCTAAGTTCAACAAGAGTACTTTTAAGCTAGAGCAAAAGCTTAAATCGGCCAAACCTGTCAAGAATACTGATGGACTTGGTTACTTTGGTCATGAGGTAGGTGAGACCTCTGGTGCATATGCTGAAGCATCGAAGAAGCAACCGACATTCAAAGGTAAAGGTAAGCAAAAGTTCAAACCTGTTTGCTTTAACTGTCTTAAAGAAGGACACGCTGTTAATGTATGTAGAAATAAGGCTTACAATAATTTTCCTTATCTTCTAAATGATAAGCCTAGATCCTATAGATTCAATGGTAACTGTTATGCATGCAACATGTTTGGGCATAGAGCATTTGAATGCAGGTTTGTTATGAACAACACCGGAAGATATCCTCAAAGGACTCAAGGAGGTGTCCCGAAACTCTAACCAATATAATACCTATGGCCAATGGTTTGGTGGCTATCAAGCGGCAATTGGTTGGAGAACAACCTGATTGATCTGTCATGGTAGTGGTCACACTGCTGCAACATGCAAAAGGAAGAATGTAAACATGAACAATGGACCATGGAGAGCACCTGGAACAGTTTGCTATCATTGCAACAAACCGGGTCACATTGCCAGATTCTGTAGAAGTAGAAAGAGTATATTAGATGATATACCGGTCACTCCAGAAGGAAAAAATGATGTTGAAACTATTCAAGCGGATATGAACAAAACCTGGAAGAAGAAACTAGCAATGTTGCAAGAAGAACCAGTTTCTGCACCTAGTGTGGAAATCATGGAACCAACAAACTAAGCATCATAAAAGCTTAGGGGGATCAAACAGTAAAATGCTTCGAACCCCCGGTTGACATCGGTAAAGGACCTTAACTGGTATATGATACCTGTCAGTTGGCAGAAGACCAGAAATGGTAAAAGGCAAATTAGGGTTTACGCCCTAATAGTGGAGCATTTATTATGGTAGGTAGAGAACCTGTTTAAAAGGAATTTTCAAATCATTTCTCACTTATCATTTTTCAAGCAGAGAAGTTTTTCAAGTGCAAAGCGAAGAAAAGCAATTTACACTGCGATTCAAAGAGCTTATCAAAATCGTGAAAGAGAATCTGTAGCAAACATCTGTTGGAAGAGTGAAGAACTCAAAGCGGTGATTCAGCAACCCACGAAGTGTGAGGCGAGGTGGAATTTGCAAGCCCTAAATTCTCAATTTTCGAAAGGTATTTCTTGATTTTTCTATTTTATGATGGCTTCTGGATCACATGCTAGCTCTAGTGCACCTATTGATTCTATGGAATTCATTCAACAAAAGTCAAAATACAATGCCCTAACTCAAGTACCTGTTGGTGTTATAGTAGAAGAGGGAATTTCCGATTACATAGACTGCAAAATCAAAGACCTAGGGTCTCTTGTGATCCATTCCCAGTTGAGCTTATTCTGTGGAAAGGATAAGAAGATTAAACTAGAATTCAACATTCTGGAAAAGAAGAAACTTCATAATGCAGTGTACTTTCTTGAAGAATTCTTGGATGATCACATTTGCATTATTCTAAGCAGGGTACACGGTGATAAGATGTACCTAGAGAGGACACATGATATCACATCGGAAGCAATTCACGCCGTCACCGATTTCTGCAACACAAGGGAAGTGCCAGCCCTATGGAAGGTCAGCAAGACTGAAATGTCCAAGCTCATTGGTTCAGTGAGTGAATCACGAGGAATGATCATCAACTCAATCAAGGATGATCTGGTCAAGTATGCCTGCATGGTGATAGGTTACCAGACGTTCTTGACTAGTAGAATTAACTCTGTCTCTACTGCAGCGGTAAATGCCACTTACAATATGATCAAGGAAGATGCATTGTTTGATTTGTGCACTTGTATGCAAAGACAACTCATGTTGAATCTCAAATCAATCAAATAGGACAATGGATTAAGGTTTAAGTTTGGATAACTGTTGGTTGGATTGTTCTTTTACTTTCAAGGCTACTTTCCAGGAGTAGGTGACATTTAGTGGTCTATCGATCAACTGGTGACAAAACAAATCAAGGAAAGTCTTCAAGCAGTTGGAACCGGCTATCCGGAAGTGCTGAACAAATACTTTGATGAGTTCAGGCGCAAGATGAGCCAAAGGATAAGGATATCCGGTGATATATTCAAAAAGTATGAGGAGGACATATGCTTCACCATTGAAATTGATGTGTGCATAATGGAGGCAGTTGAGCCTAGACAAGAAGAAGTGGAGCCTATGGGCTATGAGGTAATGTATGATATGCTGGACGGGTATGCTTCTACCTTACTTGCCTCGCCCCTTGATCCTAAGGCAAAGAGAACCAACACTTATCTAGAAAGGGTTACACCTGTTAAAGAACCCTCAGCAAAGAAAGGAAAGGCAGTGCCTTCAGTATTGGCACCGATTACTACATCTAGTCCCAAAGTGACCAAGCGGTCACCTGCAAAGAAGAAACCGGAAGCGGCACCTGCCAAAGTCTTTGAGAGGAAGAGGAAGACAAAGACCAATTCACCAGACCCAGAGGAAATTGTGTTTGAAGAACAACCTAAGAAGACTAGGCAAACAAAGAAAAAGACAAAGAATGAACCGACAACTTCGGTACCGGTAAATATTGACATCTCCTCCTACAAACCTTTGACACATTGTCAAAGAACTATTAAAAATATTAGGAGAAAGTTACTGAATGATTTAGTAGATCATTTTGATGATTTCAATAATGAAGAAAAGGAAGAAGTTGAATAGGAAATCATTAAGTATTTATGTGCTAATGACCGGTCGCCTTCAGATATCAAATCTGTGACACCGGATTCTTTGTATAATTCTTTAGACATCAAATGGCGCATTGCCATTGAAAAAGAATAGGAAATAAGAGAGGAAATATTTGCACAATATTTTCTTGATGTATGTAACTCAGAACTATATGAAATCATGGAGAACTTTAAAGGCCTCTTCTTCATGAGAAAAAGAAGACTCATGTTGCTTGAAGGAAAAGCCTCTAAAGTAATAAATGATACCCACTCTCATACCAAAGCCGCTCTGAGATTGCATCAAGTATCTGAGGCAAACCGGAAAGCTGAAAAGGAACCGGAAATCAAGAAACTGGATGAATTATTTGACAATGAAGGAAACCCGGTTACTGAACCAATAGACACTATCAATGTCGATGCTCTAGATGTAGAGGATGTTACTCCAGATGACTCATCTGCAATAGAAGGAAAGAAGAAATAGGAAGAAGACAAGAGAAAATAGGCAGAATGGGAAGAGAAGCATAAGGAAGTAGAGGATAGAAAAGAGGAAGCAAAGAAGCAAGCAGAGGAGAAGAAAAAGGAAGAGGATGAGAAGAAGAAGGAAAAGGAGAAAAAAAAAGAAGAAGATGAGAAGAAAAAGAAAGAGGAGGAAAAGAAAAGCGGAAGAAGAGAAAAAGAAACAAGAAGATGAGAAGAAAAAGAAAGAGGAGGTAAAGAGAAAATAGGAAGAAGAGAAAAAGAAACAAGAAGATGAGAAGAAGAAGAAATAAGAAGAGGATAAGGAAGAGGAGAAGAGAAAAGAAGCAGGGAAGAAGAAAGCAGAGGAAGAAAAGGAAGAGGAGAAGCGGAAAGAAGCAGAGAAGAAGAAAGCAAAGGAGGAAAAGGAAGAGGAGAAGCAGAAAGAAGCGGAGAAGAAGAAAGCAGAGGAGGAAAAGGAAGAGGAAAAGAGAAAAGAAGCGGAGAAGGAAAAGAAGGAAGAAGAGAAAGCAGAAGCGGCAAAAAGCACTCAGATGGAGACTCCAAAGGCAACCGGTAGTCAAGCCAAACCGGCTGACCTCACCAGTCCTATTGACCTCTAGTCTACAAATGAAATGGAGCTACTACAGAGCATTAAGGCTGCTCAAGAACTCCTTGAAGTGATAAGGAGGAAGGAGCAAGATGTGATCCAAGCTACGGTGGACACTCTTACCGGTTTGATACTCGACACTAACCTCCCCAATACTGATTCATCACTGGCACAATTGAAGCTCCTATGCACCATAGTGGATGATTAGGTGCAGACCCTAGAAGAGGTAGCAGAGGAAAATGCCAAGAAAGAGCATCAAAAGGCTCTGAATATTGCTCTGGTGAAAAAGATAAATGAGCTTCGGTCCGATCTACAAAAAGCTCAAAAAGATATAAGGGATGCTCTGGATGAGGGGAATCTACTACTTAGTAAGATTTGCCAACCCCATCTCTTATGTGATGACGTGCTTGTACAGAAGCAAAAGCTACAATCTGACTTGCAGTTATACATGAGCACCTTCAAGCCACCATATGACTCTTTTACAGCTTATGGGCAAACCGTTCACCGGTTTCATATCCAGTCTACAAGAATAGAGCTCGAGATCAGCAACCGGACATGAGATTTGCAGGAACTACAACTAGTTCTACTCCCACTCCTGCAAATACTTCAGAAATGCTATCTCAATCTGGATGCATTAACGGTGACTCAAGAGATGAGCACAATAGACACCATGGAAGAACAGGTCTCCCAGATGCAGACAGAGAAAGAAGTGGCTATCTCCCTACTTGAGTCATGGTCCTTATCCATGAAGCAATTTTTACAGGACTTTAAATCAGTTTTTGACAAGTTTTATTCTTTATTGTCATAAACTCTTATTATTTTAATACCAAATGAAAACAGGGGTTGTTCAGTTGTACTTTGTCATTGTTGGCAAAGGGGGAGAAGTATTCTGGTATTTAAAATTTTGATGTATGCTCTGTATATCTTCATGTCTATCTCTATAAGCAAATAGTTATACATTGTATTGTTTGCAAAAGGGATAGTGTATATGCTTAGGGTGAGCAATTTTGCTTATGGCATGATTTTGTTGTAAAACACTTAGAAGTCAAAAAAGGTTTTTTCCTAAGTGTTGCCATCAATGCCAAAGGGGGAGATTGTTGGCAGTTTTGATGATTATGTTGTGATTGTCATTGATGGACACACACTTACATTGAGATCACTTTTTATATGTATGAGTTAAAGCTCAACTGGAATTTGTTCCAACCGGTATGATGCATTATAGTCTTTAGACTATCAGTGTTTTGCAGAAAGTGTTTACCTGTCTGAAGCGGTATGTTGACCCCAAGCAGTACGAAGATCTCAAGCGGTACGAAGGATCAAAGCGACAGAACATATATTTCCCAGTCTTCATTTTTGTCAAACCGGCAACCGGTATTTTGCTTAAACCGGTATTTTTTTTAAACCAGTAATACTTTGTGATGAGTTACCAACTGGCATTTTGTGATGAGTTACTATCCACCGATTGTTTAGCAGTGCCGACACCCTGGCGGTGCTTTTTGTGTCGTATTACAGAATATGACTAGATGCATTGAACCTAGGAAATTGTATTGTAATCCTATTGGACCGACATGAAATCAGATTCCTTTATAAGGACATCATGTCTAGGGTTTTAGGTTGTTGCAAGGGTTGAAGGTGGTTGAAGATTTTTTTTTGTAAATGTGATTATAGAAGAGAAGGTAGAGTGTGAATGTGTTGGAGACTGAAGTAATGTTGGAATGCATTTGGAATGAGCTACAAGGATCTAAAAAAGCAATCTGTGCTATTTGCTAGATCACTCACTTGTTGATTACTCACATCTTCGACAAGTCTGAAGCCCTTAACCGGGTAGGCCCAAAAAGCCTTTTGTAGATCCTCTAACAAAGTGGTTCACATCTGTGGATCTAAAATCCTCTAGCAAGGTATTCTTTAATCGGACTTATCTCCTAACAAAGATTGAGATTCCTAACAGGATCTGTTCTGGTAAAGAGTATTGTATGACCTTAACCGGTCTGGTTCCTATTCTGTAGATAGTTACTTGTGTGTTTCATCTCACCGTGGTTTTTCCCATTTGGGTTTCCACGTCAAAATATCTTGTGTTATGGTGTTTGTGCTTCTGTGGGTGAATGCATTATTTGCTATTTGGTTTACATGTGTGCTAACCGGTTTGTTTGCTAAGCTGCTTTACTGGTTTACAGTTAGAATAGTAAAGTATTTAAGTATAGAGATTTTTGGCATACTAATTCACCCCCCCTCTTAGTATTCATCAGGATTAAAGAAGAGAAACTTGACACCGAGGTTGAACTTTCTATTGGTGGTCGAGTTACGAGGTCAAGGTCCAAGAAGAGTTTTCAGCTGCTGGCTCCCCATCTCATTCTTGATTTGGATGCAGAGGAAGCACTATGCGACATGGCATCTCTTGTTTCTGATAATGACAAGGTTTCAACCGGTGTAGATACTACTTTCCAGAATATAGGGATGGTTGATATCCAGTCTCATGCAGAGAGTGCCACAGTGCCACCCTCAGCAGGATTTCCACCCATGCCATCTAAGGAATTGACTCTGGCACCCAAGTGGTTAAGTGATTCAATTACCAGGAAAAGGAATGTGGTCCCTATTTCGATATCAATGGAGGATGTTGTAAGTAAATTTCTGGGAAAGTCCACAAAGCCCAAAAGGCTAAAAATGGAGGCTATGATTGGTTTCGACAAAAGCACGAAGCATTGGCCTGCAGTCATTGCCAAACCCGTGTCCGACAGAGATGTTACTGCTTCAAAAGCAGACTATGCTATTGAATGAGTTTATTTGGGGGTCGAAACCAGAGCCATAGATGTGAAACATCTGGAGACTTCAACCAAATGAATTATCTCTCGTACTTGGAAAAACGAAAGAGATAAGGCTGAGTTAAAGCAAAATTTAACGC
The DNA here is from genome assembly GCF_030272615.1 of Cryptomeria japonica. Classification (NCBI taxonomy): domain Eukaryota; kingdom Viridiplantae; phylum Streptophyta; class Pinopsida; order Cupressales; family Cupressaceae; genus Cryptomeria; species Cryptomeria japonica. The sequence goes on from NC_081413.1 coordinate 633,874,130, forward strand.
AAATGGCTCAATATATTCATGCTTTGCAGAATAGCCCATTACTGTTGTCTCAAAGTTTAGGACCATTTAGCCCAAAATCACCTGGTAATCAAAAATTCTTTGATGAGGTTCAATGAAACAAGATGATTGCCGAGGTTTTCTCAGAATGGCTCACCTCGATCATGCATCAAGCGACCAATTACATAATGGATTTAGTCCAGATTTTCAAAGATGCTAATGAAGTCCCCAAAGAATTGGATTTCGACTTAATCTCGTGGCAGAAAGAGAAGACTAAATGGACAGTGATTTCAAAACAGATGCGCGATATTTAGCGTTATGGCCTGATGAATTTTCTTGCTGAAAAGAAAGTGCCAGGTTTAAATGAAGACGTAATGTTTATTTGCAAAGAGAGTATTGAGTGGCACAACCAGATTATTGAATAGGGCCATAGTGAATCAGCCAGTCTGCGTGGCAAATTAACAACCTTAAGGGCGACCATGCAGAAGGATCTGCGCTGCGTGGATGTCCAATTTCTTAAAGAAGATAGTGAAACTCTAGAAGATACTACAGAGATGATTAACTAGTTTAGCAGCCACATTAAACAAATCAAAGTGGAGAAATCCTTGGCTGTGGGAGATTTCACGAGGATTTCCAAAGTAGAATCGATGCTCACAGTTTGTCTCGATCACCTGGACTCACATAGGGACAAAGTGTAGATGGTGAAGAGAAAGAAGGAGCTCTGGAAGCAGAGAGTAATTCACATCAGTTTTCCACATGTAACTGTAATTCAAGAATTTTCAAAGGTGCAATCGAGAGTGGAGTGCGGCAAAGGCGGTGATGGTGTCTGTCTAAAACACCAACTCAAGCAATCACACCGAGACCGAGCAGACGACATGACTAGCACTGTTGGCAGTTGTTGCCAGCGAGTCTAGTCATTTTTTATTTTGGTTATGCAGTTAGGGTAGTTTTCTATTAACTCTTACAAGTTAATTTTACTTTGGTTAAAAAACTATTGGTCTGGCAACCTATATATATGCTTTGCAATGACTTTATAAGGGTTCACTAAGTTTTTGAAAAGACTATCTTTTAAATTGGCTAAAGGCTTTGTGTATGTAGAAGGTGGATGATCATCAATGAATGAAAATCTTGTTAACAATTCTCTTTGATTTCAAATCTGTGTGTTTGATATTTTGGAATTTGATTTTTGTGAAAATCTGTTTCAAAGGAGTCGTTATACTTTCTATGTGTGCAGAAAATTATTAGCAAATTTCATCTTTAAAGGCTTTTGATTTTGTTTTAGTGTACGTGTGAAGTCTGTCGGCTTTATGTAAAGAGTTATATATGAATCAGTGCTTGCATTCATTTCATATTGACTAGTGAATGCAATTACCTTTTAGTGCTTTTTGGTGAAAAGCATTCTATTGATTGTGTGTAATTTGGAGCCGATTGAATATTTATTAAAGGGAGCTATACCTTAATTCAGAGGTTAATCAATATAATGATTTTCCAATTGATTGGTAGAAAATTTGTCTTTCTTTCCTCGAGCCATAATGTATAAAGATTAAATAAATAAAGAGAGACAAATCTGTTTACCAACACATACCCACCACTATCATTCTCTGTGACATCATCTATGTTACACTCCCTCTTTCTCTTCCTACCGGTTGTTTCCTTCTGAAAAAACATATTGCAAGTAGTTTGACTCATCATTTTGCTTTGTTGACACTATTTTCCACATCTTCTCTGCTCATTAAAAACACATTCGAGAAGAATATTGTTGCAGGTTTCCTTGTTTGTCATGGTAATGCACCCATGGTTCAATTTCAAACCTTTCTTCCTCCTATTCAATATACACACACAAATCCATCAGTCAATTTTCTTAGGAGAGCATACATGATAAAAATCAAAGAGGAAGTTGTAGACAAGAAATAAATTCACTTACTTATATAGAAGTGCAGACACAGTTGTAGTGGGGTATGTAGGGAGGGAGGGAGAGAAGAAGAGAGAGGGATGGGGTATGGAGGAAGGGAGAAGGGGAGAGAGGGAGAGGGAGAGGGAGTGGGAGTGGGAGAGGGAGTGGGAGAGGGAGAGGGAGAGAGAGGGGGAGAGAGGGAGAGGGAGGGAGGGAAGGAGAGAGGGAGAGGGAGGGAGGGAGAGAGGGAGAGAAAGAGAGGCACCTTGTATGCGCTTGAGAGGGGGAGACAATACACTTATATGTGTGTATATATATACTTAATATATTATATATATATATCATATATTATATATACAAATTATATATTATATGTTTATACCCATATTATATATACAATATCATATTAACTCCCAAAATTTAAACAAATGTAGCTTGTACACACTGTTTATAGTTAAGATAGACCGTACACGCTTATTACACCATAAGTACCCCATACATGCTTTTTATACCATAAGTATCTCGTACGTGTTTTTGACTATTTAGGCTTGGAAATAGGTCTAGATGACAAAGCTACGGTTTGGAAGTTTGATTTCCTTCCATTTCCATCCTTTTTGACGTGTTTTATTTTATCAACTTGGTTTCTCGACTTTGTCATCATCAAGTTTACACTTCATCAAGTGGGTATTTCTAAAATTGCCACCATATTTTCACCCATCTTTTGAGCTTTCTAACCATACAATTGTTTTAAAATTTGAACAACAATAACATATTATTATTGAATTTCTTTTACCAGTGTCTCCATAGTTCTCATAGACATAGGTGCACCATTTTTTTAATAACTTTTGATATAATTATCCAAATTTTAAAAAATTATATATTATTGTACTACACTTGATTCTTTACAATTTAAAAAAAATAAAATTGTATTTTCGATTTGTTTAGTGCAACTTATTCTTCGCGCACAAACATGTACCTAATTTTCAGGATGTGCTCGATTGGAAAAATCATTAAAAAAAAATACTCAACAAAAAATTACAAAAAAATATACATCTTCTAGTGCTCACTCTTAACTATCTTTCTACCAAAGGATTTGTCAAAATACTAAATCTAACTATAAATTTTTTGATGCACACGTCATACACTATATTATCTTTTTTAGAAAAAACCAAGGTCTATTTTTCGTGTGCGAAGGATTTGACCCCCTTAATCTTATCCAATTTTTAAAAAGTTTAGTAGTTTGGAAATTAGATTCAGAGTAATACAATATTTGTTCTTTGATTATCTTCATATCTTGAATGGATGACTTTCAAACTTTGCCTCCAAGTTCAGGTTCACCTGATTTCAGAAAAAAAAAAGTGTCCACTTATACCCCCCCTTTTTTACCACCATCTTTGTGCACTTATCCATATTGTTGTTCTGTTGAACAAATTGAGGAGAAATGCTCATGCCTTTTATTGGGAAGACTGGATGTATTTCTACATTCAAGTCATGTTGAATGGAAGTGCATACCTAGATTGGAGACAAGTTGTTGCAGAGAGACTGCATGAGAGTTTAAACAAATTTGCGGAGATGAGTGGTTTTTTTATGTCCTCGTACCTATTTTATATGCTTGATTGCACTCGAGATTGGAATGGATTACACCATGAACCCTGGATTGATGGGATAAGAATCTATGAATACTTTCCTCACCTGCAACAACAGAGATATGTTGAAAACTTCATGAGGTGGAATGATACTTTTGTAGGTAGATTGGTTCATGAGTTGTAGGGTAACATAAATAGGAGATTGTCAATAAAAGCAATGGAATTTGTAGGTATCTATGGTAGTTTCTTCATCCAGTTTGCTCAGTTCACCTATATTAGAGTTGGCGACTTTCAGGGTGAAACTTTCAGGTTACCCAGGTATGCTCTGGATAGCTATATTTTGATTGAAGTCAGTTGACAACTAGCCTATATTGATAAGAGAAGTGGAGGAAAGTTTGGAGTTGCCATTCCAGTAGAGCTGGGATACTATAGTTGTAGATCCGTTTCAAATGCCTTGAATCTTGAACTTCAATTCAAGAAGTTCAATCTGCAGTTATATATTGCTTGACATAAATTTGATAGCTGAAGGTCTGCCATAGAGTAATTAAATGTTGATTTTGATTTTTGTCATGAACCTCAGCTAGATGATTATAGGGATAACTGTGATGATGAATTTGAAGTCAGAAGAAGATTGTGGTCGAGGTTCACAGTTCAACAAATCGTGACAATGGGTTTGTCCATGAATATCTCTGATGTACAAGAGGATGAAGGCGAGGAAGTTGTTGATCCTGAGTTCAACGAGAAGATATAGGGGCAACCTATTCCAGAAGTTGATTGGGATAGACAAGGGGATGCCAACATTTAGGCTAGAACCTTCAATGTGATTAGACGGACAGAAAGATGGCTAAAAGATCGTCGTTTTGGACAACAACCCATGTCTGCACCTAAGAGTAGAAAAGTTGGTCGAACTCGTGCAACTTCTCAAGTATCTCTTCCCTCTTCTAACATTGCTATTGATATTGCAGGTAATGAGAAACAAAGGACCGAGAAAATCAAGATTGCAAACTTAGGAGAATCTTCTCTGAGTTCCTCCCTTGCTCATGTCACCAGATCTCGTAGTAAGAAAAGAAGTTAGAAACTCCTTACAAGTCCACTTGTTGTAGATTTAGACTCCAAAGAAGAAACTCAAGGGATGATGGATGCCTAGATGCAGGAAAAGCTCATTACTGATGCAGCTGATAAGGGAAAAGAAACCCAAGAAGCTGAGGATTTTGTAAAGACCATGGTCATTATCATCACTAACCAACAATCACCTCCACCCAGGGAAACATCTATTGTTGCCAAACGGTTAAGTGCTTCAGTTACTAAGAAAAGAAACGTAATTCCAATCTCAATTCCAGTGGAGGACATGGCCAGTAAGTGTTTGGGGAGAACATAAAATTCCAAGAGACATAAAACTGAAGCGATGATAAATGTGGATGACCAAACAAGACATTGGATTGTAGAGGTAGCTAGACCCCCAAGAAATAAAGATGCTGAAAATATCACTAAGAAGGACTTCTTTATTGAGAAGATTGATTTAGGGGTGACCTCTCGAGCTATAGATGCTAAACACCTAGAGACCTCCACCAAGAGAATTCCGACCCAGACTTTGAAAGATGAAAAGGATAAAAATGAAATGAAACAGATCATAATGCAAATCACCCAGTACACCAATGCCATATAGGATCCTAATCCACAACCGCTTTCTCAAGTTCCTTTTTCATTTGATCCAAGGTCACCAATGAACCAAAGACTGCTTGATCAGGTTCAGAGAAGCTGGATGGTAGCAGACGTCTTCAGTGAGTGGCTGGAATCAATTGTCCAACAATGTACAAGCTACATTTTTGATCTGGTTAATGTATTTGAAAATGTAGAGTCTGCAGGCAAGGAGTTGGAAACATAAATAATTTCTTAGGAAAAAGAGAAAAGCAAATGGGTGGCTGTACTAAAGCAAATGAGGGATACCCAGAGATATGGAGTCATGAACTTCCTGGCAGAAAAGCCAGTACATGGTCTTGACGACAATGTGCTTTTTGTATGCAAAGAAAATATTGAATGAAGGAACTCAATTATTGAACAGGGACATGAAGAATCCATCAAGATTTTGAAGGAATTAAAAGAACTGATTAATACTATGCAGAAAGATATGAAGTGCATAGATATTCAGCTCCTGAAAGAAGATAAGCAGGTACTTGAAGATTCATCTGATATGATTCAATCTTTCAAGGATCGAGTTCAACAAATCCAGGAAGCAAAATCCTTAATAGTAGAGGATTTCTCAAAAATTGCACGAATTGAATCCATGCTAGTGGTTTGATTCGATCATCTTGAGATACATAAGGGTGAGGTTGTGCAGATGAGCAAAAAGAAGGACGTGTGGAAGCAACAAATACTTCATATCGGTCTTCCACATTATCATCTTATTCTAAACCTCTCCTCAGCTCATTTGGAATGGCGTAATATTTGAAGCACTCCTTCGCCTCAGGATAAACAGGTGGAGGCGACATCGTCTGCAGGAGCTTGATCGCATTACCATTGCTTGCGGCTTATGCCGCTTTTCCTGTTTAGTAGTTGTTTTTCAATTTGAAGGATAGACTTCTTTAACTTTCATGAAGAGTTAATCTTTTTACTCTGGTTTAATTGCAACAAACTATCATAGCCTAGCGGCTATATATACTTGATTAAAAATCCTTGTAAAAGGTCTGATAATTTTTGGGGTTAAGATAGAACATAAAGCTTTATATTTTTGCAATACTATGTACTCTGAAAGAAAGACAATTTGATCTGTGAATGAAATTGCAACATTTTCCTTTTAATAAATCTGGGTGTTTATGAATTGAAGGGTGAATCTCTGTGAAGATTTGATTCAATTGTAGAATTTGTTATCTTTCTAATACAATCTATATGAGTGTGCAAAAGTAAAACTTTTGAAATGTATGTCTTGCCGATTAGAAGAATGAAAGTCAGTGAGCTTTTAGAAGAAATCTGTGCTTGAAAACGTTGCATTGTTTGTTTTGTGTTGACATATGAATGCTTAAATACCTTTAATGCTTTCTGGTAAAAAGTGGGCATGGAAATTGTCGTAACTTAATCTTATTGAAAATCATTCTTGGGGAGTTGTACCCATATAGAGAGATTAACTGTTTAAGCAGTTATCCAACCGTTGGTGTGTTTTTGTCTTTTGTTTATGGGCATGTAGAAGTTAAAGAATTAGAATGTGTAAAAGGCAAATCTATTAACCAACAGATAGCTTGGCCTGTTCCTGTGTCAAGGGCTCACAAAAAACCTCAAATGAAGGCATAGTGAATGTATTACCCAAATCATCCATGGGGAATCCTTATTAGTCTTTTGCATGCCACAACCTTGTAACTATGATCCAATGGATTTGAACTTCACTAAAAAGTACTCAATGGAATAAAATGAGTCAGGTGTTAATGATGTCGAATTTGTCTCAACCTGAAGTATATGAAACTCATTAATACCCCCAAAAATTTGCTCAAATTTAAGCCACATAGTCCTATTAGTAGTGCTAGAATCAATATGGAACTAGAGACTGTCTCAAACATGTAGGTAAATCAAACCCATGGCCCGATCCATCTTGTCGCTATGCTAAATTTTCTCATACTCACTAGTCAAGTTGGGTTGGGTTTGATCTAAACAAGAACATAAACCCCTAGTCTGAAGTAATTTTATCACTATAGTCTTCCATCTATGATAGGTATGAGGGGTGAGTTTCTCAATAAAAGGATCTACCATTAGGCTAGGGTTAGAAAAGTATAGGAATCTAAAAGATGGTGATTTTGCCCCTTCACAACAAGAAAAACAAACCCTTTTGCACTTGTATAAGTTGAGAAATTAAAATTTAGAAATTAAAAAAAACTGAGATCATTAAGTATCTAGTGAATATTTAATAAAAAATAACTACAGATATTGATAGAGGACTCCGAGAGCTTTCCAATGATATGTGGAAGTCAAAAAGTGAAGTCGATTTGCTCAAGTTAAGGTCTTGAAAGCGCAAAACTAAAGACCAACTCTGGAGGCCTAGTATGGAAAATTAGTATAAAATTTGATCAAACCACTCGCAAAATCAAATAGCTCTTTGAATTATATTTCCAATGATATCTCATTTACTCAATTTTGATTCCGTATGACAAAGGTATTAGAAAAACACTAAAGACCGCTTCTCAAGGCTTGGAAGGCTTGAAGGGACCCCAAAAAATGAAAATTTTCTAAAAATAACAACTCTTCGAAAATAGAATGTCTCCAAAAATAAAAAGTTTCCAAAAATAGAACTTGTTGAAAATATAAAGTTTCTGAAAATAGAAATTTTTTGAAAACATAAACTTGTTGAAAACGAAAACTTGTCAAAAATGAAAACTTTCCAAAAATGGAAACTTTCCGAAAATGAAAAATTTCTAATTTTTTTGCAAAGAATTCTCTTATCTCTGATTTTGATAAATTGAGAAGCAATTATAGGGTTTTTGAGCCTCCTAAGTACGATGGCACCATCCATTTTGCCCCAAGTTGACTAGATTTTCTAGCTACCTCCAGAACTTGCCTCGAAAAATGTACACTCAACCAATTTGGCCCCAAATTTCAACTGCTCAAATTTTGACAAAATGACATTCGATCTTATGGTTTTTTGATACTGGGAACATGATGGTGATGCTCGTTTTGGTCCAAAATTGATAAAAAAATTTCCCACCTCCAAATCCACAAAAAAAAAAAAATGTGACCCTGCAATGATTCTTAGCAAAGAAACCCTCAAAACTTGAGAAGGGGCTTGTCAAATCCACACTTTGATACCATGTTGAATTTTCAAAGCTTTGATATCATGTTGAATTTTACAACACAAAATATTGCAACACCAACCTACAAGATCAAACAACAAACAAGAAGATCTTTCACAAACGAGAGTTGCACAAAAGAATGCTATATTACTCAAAAGCAAAGGATACATGATGAATTACAATTGTACAATGAGGTGCTTATAAAGAAAGTACAAAGCTAAATTTAGGAGAGCTAAAGTACAAGCATGAAGAGCTAAATAAATCTCAACTCTAGCTAAACTAGAAGCATAAAAGTTAAACTAGGTGCACTACTAAAATAAGCACTCCTAAGTGAACTTAAGCAAAAAAGCATAACTGCTTGTAAAAAAGAAACTAATAGCTAAATATGCTCTAACACATACCATTATTGTTCATACACAAAACCTAGGTAAATTTCCCTAATTATTTCTCTATGAAAAATAAATTATTGGAAGAAAGAAAATACTTTAGACTTATATAGGATGAACTACACCCAAGTATACCTAAATAAATGATCAATGAATTACATTAAAAATATGAACTTATTGTTCAGGAAGGATATTTAAATGGAATAAGAAAATCAATGTGAACTAAATTTATAATTTGTAAATCTCTATATGCTTTGATTTTTTCAAACTTCTCTTTAGGATGTTTACCAAGGATTTAGCCTTGATAGGAATTTTCACAAAAGAAAACATAAGGAAACCTTGTAACCCTGTCTTGTTAGTCAATCTATTGCAAGTAGTGGCAATTAATATGGTCAAATCACTCATGTCATAACTTTCTCACTTCATCACAATAAGTGAGTAGGATAATTTAAGGAGGATTAGGAATGACTTTAGAAAAGAGATCAAGATGAGATTAATGATCTACTCTCCCTATTGCAACTATTAAACCATCCTGCACCTTGTTTATCAATATTGAACCAAGAGTGAACTCAATCCACTTGATTAAACTAATGTGAGTGATCTAATTAAATAATAGGAGATTAGATAATAACAAGAGCACAAAAATAACATCTTTAAATGTTCCATCCACCGTATCAATTGATTATATCCCACAAACCTCAATAAGAGTGTCTTCATCCATCAAAATAGTTCACATTGTACAAGAATCCAAAGATGTGAAATCATCCTTAGATGAATGCATATGGTGTAAAGAACCCAAGTGGATGTAGAGATGAAATTAATACCGTTGGCATTGCATGAAGATTGCATTGGAGAAGTATAGTGTTGTCATTGATGTCAATTGCAACTGGTAATGAAGATGTATTGCAACTGGTAATGATGCAGTAAAGAAACCAGTAGTAAAGCAGTGAAGGCAACTGGTATTGAAGTAGAGAGATCAACCAGTAAGCCTAACCATTTGAAAAGAAGAACCCTAACCGATGGATCTTGGAGAATCGGTTGTGATGATCTATGACCGAATGGTGATAGGAGATGAAGATGCCACGTATGCATGTTGTAGGTGATGAGTTTTGAAGTGGATTTGGTGCGTAGAGATAATCATTTATCTTGGAAATGATCAATTGATTAGTATGAAGTGACAAACGCGTGATGAGCTACAAGATCCAATGTGCGATGATCCAGGAGCAGTTGAAGTTGTCTAGAACAATGTGTATTTGATTGCTATGTAATCTAACAGTCAAGAATGAACCGATATGTTTGTAATCTCTATGAGAATTGTAGGTTTTGTGTTGTGTTACTGACCTATTGTGTTTGTTTTTAAGGGCGATGAGTTGTTTGTAACTGTGTTGGCAAATTTGGCTAGGTGTGATAGTTGTTGTTGCCGAACTAGAAGGTGTATCTGCAAAATGTTGTGAAGGCAGATAGGAGTTGGAAAGGATCTAATTAAGAAAAGTAGTGTTATTATCAGATCATCAAATAACCTGTTGTTCTCTAACCATTACAAATGTTAAATCCCTTAACCGGGTAAGATTTAACAAGCTTTTTGTTGAAATCCTCTAACCAGGTGATCCAGTAGCTTGGATTTGAAATCCTCCATCGCGGTTACCTTTATCAGGGTATTACCTTTAACAGGGTATTTGCAGTCAATCCCTTAACTAGATCTGTTCTTAACATGACATTATTGTAAAAGCTTCTAACAAGGCTTGGATCCTAACATGGCAAAATTCAGAAGAGTTCAGAATACTTGTGGGTATTCATCCCCACGTGGTTTTTCCCATTTGGGTTTCCACGTGAAAAATCATTGTGTCAAATGGTGAATGATTTTGTGGATGTGTTTTCGACATGGTTGATATGAATGACTGGTAAATCCACTTATATATGTTTAGATAACTGGAAATGATCTGAAATGTGCTATTACTGATATTAGTGAAGTGATTTAAGGTTTTGGTTAAATGGTATTTGAGTTTCAGATATGTTAAATTGTATCATTGATGTTTTGGTCAATCGGTAAAGTTTGATAGTGCAGTTGCAATTTTTGATACAATGACTAAATCGGTTAGTTTAGCAAGTTGTTTCTAAGTTGAAAGTTTAGTTTATTTTCTATCTACTGATTCACCCCTCCTCTCAGTAGTTGACCGGATCCTTATAGTTTCGTCATATTATCAAATACATGGTCCTTTCCCTTTTCTTTCCCCTTATTAACTTTTTCCTTTGAAGACTCCTCATGTGAAGAACTTTATTTCACTAACTTAGGAACACCGATGTTGTTCTTCACCAAAATATTTGTTAAATGACCAATTTAATTCTTTAAACACTTATATTCATCATGTCTAGGGCTTTTTCAATAGGTACACTTGACCTCCTCTTTCATAGTCTTGTTTCTTTTGGAATATGAGGTCTTTAAAACTATTTACAAGGTAGTATGCATTTGTCCTTATTCTCCTTTTTATCGTTACTTTTTGTCCTTATTTCCCAACCCTTTATGTTTTTTTACATATTTGGTTAGTAACTAGGGTATGTGACTTAAATAATTTGAGAGCACCTATCTAGATGGAATTATCTAACTTATTTTGAGAATGGCAAAAAAGTCATCTCAAGAAGATTATGAATTTAGCTCCTATGGAACTTTTAATGATATAGATGGTAGAAATAAAGACTCAATAGTTCATACCAATTTTATAGAGAATTGTAACAATAAAATATTTGTATTATTTGTCAATTCCACATTTTTAACTATAATCTCAATGATTTCAACTTAGTGGATGAGTCTCTAATGGTGTCAAAATTACTATGACTCAAATTGACGAGTTCATTTTCCAACTGGTGATCTCTAATGACATCTTGAACCCTAAACAAATTGGCCAAATTATTTCAAATATAATTGGGTGAATTAGATAAGAACTCAATATAGAATAGAAGGTTAGAATTCATCATGTTTATTAAACCTTTTGATTTTATCTACATTTGTGGTAAGCTTCGTCCCTCTACCCACAATTATTTTGAATAACCCCTTTCTTCTTAACAAGATTAACATTTTATATTTATAATCTTAAAAGTTGTATATTGTAAGTGTAAAAATTGACAAATTCTCTATATTATAGAAAAATAAGTGAAACAATTAAGAGAATACACCAAAAAAAACCATATTACTAGTTATTATAATGATCCCCTAGCAATTACAATATTTGGTACTTTATGATTTGTACTGGTTACAATATAAAAACTAAATTTATGGTTTTTTTGGGCCCCAAAAACGGGAAAAAAGATAAAAATATAGTTCAAATATAAAATGAGAAGTAGGAAGCACCAATGTAAAGTATGCAAAAAGATACACGCTTTTAAAAATTGGAACCCAAAAGGGAGTTTTTTGCACAAGATATGGACCTTCAAAGGTCTCAAAATAATAATTATATAACAAAACTAATGAAAAACTAAATTTGTGGAAAAAATAAAGTCTTATCACGAAGTGCATGATTGTTTCCCCATTTCAAAGATAATTACACTTAAAATACCACTATATGGCTAACACATGAGCTCTTCAAGTTGCGTTATTTCATTGAAAACTACACTATAGAGAGGTTAGAAGTCCTCATGGTAGGAGAATGGTGATTGGTAATAGGAGGGAGGAATCACTAACACTGGAAGGGCATAATTTTAGCACAAGTTGCAAGTGTGTGGCCAATGGATTAAGCATCATCGAGGTAGTAGACCAATAGTGCAAGGACCATAATAGAAACAAAGTGACGCAATCAAGTGGGATGCCATTTGGGCTTATGTCAACTATAATATATCTAGAATAGGTTAGTAATGGGTTAACTTATGCACAAATAGGGTCTTAGGTCCAATCCCTATGGCCCCAATATAAGGTTGTAGTTACCTTTAAGGGTTGTGACTCTACTCTAAAGGGGCCACAAAGGACCTGTTTGACACAAAAAAATCTTAAAAAGTAGTTATATGCCTAAGGTCATCTCTAAAACCTCTATTGCAATTTTGCTTCTTAAAACATAATTTTGGTGAAATGAAAGACAAACCTATAAAATCTCTACTAATTGTATGCATTTGATGCAAGTTTTATAGGTTGTTTTATAGGTTCATAGGTCCTATCAAAATGATGTCAAATTAAAGAGATAAGTGCATTGTTTAAGTACTCTTGTTCATTGAAGATTAATACATACTTGAGCCTCTCTTTGATAAGGAATCTTTATTGAAAGGGTTTCTCCAATTGTATTTCATTTTATATCCTATAATACTATAGTTTTCTAATTTATTCTTTCTCCATTTCCCTCAACATAGTGGTTAATGCACATACACTAAAATATATACACTTAGTTTGATGCTATTACTGTAACAATAGCCTTTTTTCAACATATCTGTGGAAGAACAAAGATAAAAGTCCAAAAGAAGGATAATAGTAGACCCAAATCCCATGAGAGATTTAGATCTCTTGAAAATTTCAAGGAAAAGTGTTGGAACTATATCAAGCCTAAGAACTTGAAAAGAGATTACAAGGAGAAAATAACAAAAATAACGAGTCCAATCATGATTCATAAATATTTTCAAGGGGATGAAGGAGATTCCTCTGTTGTGATCTTAGAAATCCATACATATGAGAGTGAATGGATGATATATTATGGAGCTTAATTCCACATGATTCCCCCCAAGGAGTGGTTTATAGTGTACAAGAAATAGTGGGAAGGTGTACCTTATTAATAAATCTTAAAAAAATATTATTGTTGGTCAAGTTTTGGTTTGATTCCTTGATGATAGAGTGAAGGGGATCAATGGAGTTCTACACATATTGTGTTTGCCATAGAAATATTTATTAGTGAATAAACTTAATGATGTGGTTATTTAGGTAGTCTTTGTCAATGGAGGATATAAGATGATAAGAGGAGATATGATTCTCACAAATTTATTTTGTGTAAACTCTCTATTTCAAGTTGATACATGAACTACATACTATAATATTTATTCAATTCTTGTAGTGAAGTGATCTACAAAAACTTTACCTTCATTAGTTGAAGTAGCAACAAATAGGATTATTATGTCTATCTCTAATGAATGTTCTTTCTAAGTACCTAAGCACACTCATCTTGGAGATAATGGTTACCTGTTGAGAACTATATGCTATGGTACTAGTAGATAGGCCATATAATCGAGAAGGGTCTTCAACCTTGAAAAGAAAAAATATATTTTTGAGGTATTGATATATTGTACTCTTAAATTTTATTTTTGTAAAAATTGTATATATGGAAAATAGATTTGCATTCAATTTTATTCTAATTCTCATAGTTATTTTAGGTTATTGAACTTGATTTATTTGGTTGTATTTGGTCTTATTAACGATCCTTGATTATCTAAATATATTGTTATTCTAATTCTCATAGTTATTTTAGGTTATTGAACTTGATTTATTTGGATGTATTGGTCTTGTTAACGATCCTTGATTATCTAAATCTTTTAGTGTGTATCATTTATCAAATATTATTCTAGAATGGTATAACTATATTTTCTCATAAGTGAGTTTGGGACCTTTAGTTAGTTTAGGAAGTTTAAGGATCTCTTGAAAAACTATATTGGGGGAAAATTAAGGCATTGAGGACTAATAATGGTGGTGAGTTTTGGTTTGTAGAGTTTGATAGATTCTAAAAGGAAAATAATTCTCAGAGAAATAAGAAAACTCCATAATCCCTAAGTTGTATAAGATAATTATGAATATAATGAGCATGATGTTGATGGAGGGGTCTAGGATTATGGTTAGTTAGTTTAGGGATTTTAAGGATCTCTTGGAAAACTATATTGGTAGAAAAGTTAAGGCGCATACCTGGGTGTGTTCACTTGCTGCTATTCTTCAGTCACCATGGAATTATCTGATGATGCCAGTGTGACTGGATCAACATTTTGTACCAGTGCATTCAATATAGGTTCACTTGTGGAAAACTATATTGGTAGAAAAGTTAAGGCACTAAGAACTAATAATGGTGGTGAGTTTTGGTTTCTAGAGTTTGATAGATTCTAAAAGGAAAATAACACCCAAAGAAATAAGACAACTACATAATGCATCTATATAATATAATTATGAACAAAATGAACATGATGTTGATGGAGAGATCTAGGAGTATGGTTGGTGGAATAGCTTAGACTTCTAGGAAAATATTGTTTCTAAGTTACATGTTTTTTTTTTGTTTTTTGTTTATCGATAAAAGGCTGCGGCCAAAGAATTTTATTAACTAAAAAATAGATAGATTTATATTTACACCTCCATTCGGTGTGGGCACTGGTACGAAAGAATGGAGGAAAGAAAACCTCCACTCTAGCCCAGATCCCTCAAGGATTAGAAAATTAAGAATGCAATACAAAATGAAGATACAAGATCTCAGAATAATGAAGATTGTATGCAGAAATCCTCTGTGTAAAGTTGAACAACGGATTGCCCATCTCTTGGGGTGATGCTGCCATTTGTGGGCGACAGTTCTTGCTATTCCTAAAACACAGGGTTAAGCATGCTCTACTCCTTATGCTGCACAAAATCTTGAGAAAAACTCTCACCAGAATGTTAGGAAAAGGAAAACCGAACAGGTCAACTTATACAATATATCATACATGCTTGGATGGTCAACCTGTTAGGATACACAGCTCAAAATATTAGTCTCAAAAATCTCCAGAAACATAATGCGAGAGTGATTACCTGTTGAAGAGCATAAACTCAATAAATATAAACGAGGCAAATTCCATAAATATTTCATAAGATGGTTGTGAATTCGTATCGAAAGCAGGGTTTCGATGAACCGATGGAGGATTACATCGACACGAACACGTAAGGTAAAGCTTTTGATGAAAATAAGGAGATCGATGAAACCACAAAGCTTATTGATGATAACGATGGTTTCATCAAAACAAAGGTAACATCGATGAAACAAAGGTACACACTAACCTCTCACCGAAATGTCTAGTTTTACCGAAAATGGTACACCTGTTGAATCGAAGAAACCTGTCGATGTTTCATCGAGAAGATGATTTATCGAGAAGACTTAGGCCTCAATGAACTTCAAAAGGCACTTATCGAAAGAACTATTTTCATCGATAGAGGGTATGTCAAAGAAACCAAAGGAGGTTTCATCGATGAAGCAAGGTTGTCAAAGAAACTACGGTATTGGTAGGACATGTAAAGAATTCACCGAAGGAGATAGTTCTACTGAAACACTGAGATCGAAGAACCTGGGGAAGGTTTCATCGATAGGACTTTTTGAGAGAAGAATGGTTTCGAAGAGATACTAAAGTTGTTTCTAAGTTACATGTTACTTGATTAATAGCATTAAATTTTTTTATGAGTATTTTATGAGACAAATCTTTAAAATATTTGTTTCTTCTATGCTAAATTATTATTAATTTCTGTATAACTTTGCTTATATATTTATAACTGCAAGATCTAAGATTTCTTATTTCTTATTTCTGATTGTAAATAAAAGAATTTATTTTATGTCTTTTCATATTTTTTTGTTTTTGTCTTGTCATTGTTGTTTTATCCAATCTAAAACCTACAAAAAAAAATCACAAATGATGTGGCTACCAATGTACAAAAAATAAGTTTTTTATGTATATATCAAAAACCAATGCAATCAATGTTTGGATTTCACCTCTTTGTAGGTATTTTGGATAAAAAATGTCTTCATTGAATTGTCCAGACCAAGACTACTATAACTTGAACCTTTGGGTTTTCCTACAAGCCTATCATGTGCTAAATTTTAGATTGTATACCCACTGGATGTGAATCTATGGGTAGAAGACTAGATCTCTTCTCTTGTGTTGATGTATTTTTTGAAGTTGTTGCATCTGCATGAAGACCTTTCTGATGTTTTCCAACTTCTGTTTGTCTAAAGAAGTACTTAAACTTCCCAACCTCTTTTTGCAAAACCAAAGCGAACTTTACACACATCCTCTCAATATTGCTGACAATTTCAAGGGTGTTTCAAATCAATATAGAGAGGGTAAAAAGGAATAATTAAACATTCCATCATAATCAATTGAAAGGAAACAACTGAAACAAAATAGGATTAAAGGAAAGGTCTAGAAGAATTAATTCATTGTTGCTGAGATCGAGGACACACAGACTGGTCAAATAAAACAATTGGGAAGGAAAAAGCTCTGAGAGTCAATTGTAATTTAGATAAAGGGCTCACAAATTTCTTGATGAATCTAGTTGTAGAGGAGTAAACCCTGTCAGATTATTGTTGCTTAGACCCTTGGTTTGCAGTTTTCTCAAGGAAAACAATTGGGAATGAATAAGACCTGTTTAGTAATTCTTCAAACTAAACACTAAAATTAGGATGTGACTGAAGTATTAGTGTTTTAAAAAAATCCATTTAAAATATTGTAGCAGAAACCAAAGTTTTAGAGGGGAAATATTTTATGAATTAGAGGCAAACCCTAAAAAACTATATAAATAATGAAAAGGGCCTTGGTGAACAAAGGACAATGTAAATACTTAAAAAAAATTAAAAAAAATCACTGTTGTAATAGTCAATAGAGTTTGAAATTTCAGATGTCCTATTTTTCTCACACAACCAAGTTGAAATTTCATACACCACTCCACAGGACGATTGTCTAATTAGGAGAATCTAATAAAATGAGTATAATACTCAGTTTTTCTTAATAATATCTACAATCATTTCAACCCCATAAAAAAAATTAAGATTCTAAAGTGTGTAGGTTTTCATATTTAATGTGATCTTTGAATTATATATTTACATATACTATATTATAAACATTGAGTCCAATGTATCTATTATGTATGTTTTTTAGCATTTGATTTAATAAATGAAATACGAGCACCATTAGATTGTATTAAAAAAATATTGAATTTTTTAGATATCCTTATGGTCAATAGTTGCATTTAGTTCATGGAGTGAATAGTGAATTAAACATAGTTGTTCATACATTTTTTTTACAAGATATGGAACTACTAATGACCTTAATTTTTTTCAAAATGGTCAGAAAAAATAAATGGGAATCACTCGTCGAACTACACGTGCAAGACATTCCCAACCAAGGAAATCACTTCTCAAGTGAAGACCTTGAATGGACACCTATTGGAGATAATAATACTGAGATAGACTTATGTGTTGCAATCCCTCTTGAAAGACTCCCTCATTTTATCAAAGAAGAAGGTTTGTTGGATGGTGCAAAAACACAATTTATACGCAAAAAGCATAGAGAGGACAAATCAACAAACCCTACTAACCACACTACCAAGATATACTCAAGGTTTGTCTAGATTTGATATACCTATTAACTATGTTATTTTTTATATTTTATTTTTGTTGTACCACTTAATATGTTTTTTTTTGTGTGTGTGTATAAATAGATATTGGTGTGCTTTTGGCCTCAAAGACAACATAGGTAAACTCGCAAATGAGAAAATGATACAAAATTTTACCCCAAAAAGGGGTTGTCGAGCCCACTTTCATGTTAAGGTCATGTATGGTAGACTACAAGTTGCAATAATTAGATATAATGAGTGGAGCCATTGTGATGCTAATGGTGAATTTTGTCATGGGAGGAATGACCCTTCTGGTGACCCAAGAAGCAATTTTGCACCAAGGTTGTCAAATGAATGCAAATCATATATTGAATCTTTATTACTAATGGGGGTGGGGATTGACACAATATGTGAACAACAATACTTGGATCAAAGTTTAATCAAGTTGATGAATAAGAGAGATACATTTTTATTGAGAAAAGATGTGTTGAATGCTTGGAAAAGAGTACGCTCTATTTGATCCCAAAAGAATGAAGATGATGCAAAAAGTGTCAGCTTGTGGCATGCACAAGAGAAAGATAATTTTTTCTACTACAAAAGACTAGACAACATAGAAAAAGTTCCTTTTATCATAGGTATTCAAACACCATGGATGCAAGAAATGATAGCGAAACATTCTCACAACTCAATTATTGCAATGGATTTAAAATTCTCAACAAATAAATATGGTGTAAGTAATGTTAGCTATATTTGTATATTTTAGTTTAATCATTTATTTGATTTAATTAAATATCTTAATTTATCAATGGTGTACTTATGTGTAGTATCAGTTATATACCTTGTTGATTTTTTAAGAACAAGAGGCTGGTGTACCTATTGCATGGGCCATATCCTCAAGAAATAAAGTTGAGGATCTAAATGAGTGGCTAACAAAAGTTTACAAACGAGGGAAAAAGTGTAAAGAAGATTGGCATGTCAATGCATTCATGACAGATGATGCCAGTGCTGCGATTGAAGCCATCAGGTTTTGATTACCCTTACTTTCTATATATAAAGTAAATTCAACTTGTGATAATTGATTGATGTTTAGTTTATAATATTATATTTTTTATAGTTGATAACTCGGTAATTTCAATTTAACATTTTATTTTGTTACAATGTAATTTATCAATTTCTATAATTCAACTTGTAGATTATCTTTTGGTTGTCGAGTACTTCTATGTATCTAGCATGTGCGTAGAGCATGGCTAAAAAATGTGTAGAGGTAAGTTAATATTTTAAAAAATTATGTAGAAAATTACACATTTTAACCCTAAAAATTGATATTATTTTTTATAATCTAGGTATGTAAATAGTAAGGATGTTGGAGAAAAAATGTTTGATAGATTGGGTGATATAATGCATGAAATGAGTGATAATGAAGATAACATTGCTCAATTGATTAAAGAATTCATTGAGGAATTCAAAGAAGAGAAGAAAATCATTTATTACTTTCAAAAAACTTGGTGCCATGATGAGGGTCGTATTGGTAAGTTTGTAAAATTATTTATTTTTCTTTCTATATAATTGTATTATTTTTATCATTTTTTGTATTTACTAAGACATCATTAAATTTGTTTGTATAGCAATGTGGGCAAAAAGCTTTCGAAATTTCTCTCATGCAAATCAAGAAACCAATGCTTCCATAGAGTCTTACCACTGCCACATCAAGAGTCATCCATATGATCTCCTCCCTAACACATACAAGATAAAAAGTCAAATCCATTCCAATGAAATGGTATCTTGTAAGAAAATTTGGACCAAATTTGCATGTATGTGATTGTCAGTGGGCACAAAGGGGGAATACATGCAAACATGTGTTGAAGATTTCAGATCTCCTAAAAAGAAAGAAAATGAATGAGTATGAACAAGTTGTTGGTAAGTCTCATTTAACATTGAGGTATTTTATGTATATTTTTTTAATAATTACTATAGTTTTTCTTAAAACTAACTAAAATATTCTTAATGAATTACAGATGTTGCTCCATTTGTTAACGACGATGATAATGTCACGGGGAATTGTAGTCGTGAGAATATTAACATTGGTAATGTTGATGTGGTCTTTATAATAAAATATTGATTGAATTTCATGGTTCTTAAAATTAATTAATTCTTATTCTAATTATAGATTGTTTCATTCCTTTTGCAAATCAAGATATGACTACTGTTGCCACTGGTGAAGACCTAAAAACAGGAATTTCAATATCACCATTGTATTAAGAATTTTTTTTTTCACTTTTTTTTATATTATAATTTTTATGTCTATTATAGATGCTTGGAAATCATCTAATACCTCCAATGATAAGTTCCAAAATTCAGTTAATTATATACATTCACTACTCCAAGATTTACCAAGCAAAGATGATGAAAAACTTATTTTTAGTCTATGTGTGGAGAGATTTAAAAATGATCTCCAAGCATCTCTTGGTTCATCTTCCAAATTTACATCGATCCATGGCTCAGAGAATATGCCTATGAAAAGACTATCAACATGGTTTAGTCCAAACAAAATGCACAAACATCATTCTATTCATCAAAGAAGAAACACAATTCGTCAATGCTTAAATGAAAGAGTTGAGGGGCATGAAAAATTCCAATCTCCCTGTACAAGTGGTAGAAAAAAAAGGATAAAAAGGTCTTCAATCGTTTAGGCATAGCAATAGTCAATGAAACTATTAATATCAAGCAACAACATTGTGAGTACATACTTACAAAATTATTTTAGTACTTTTACAAAGCAATAATTCTTTCTTTTATTTTAAATGTTATTAATATGTCATTATAGCTTTGGATGAAGAAAAAAATGCTCGACGCCAATTGCCCTTCTCTATTGATCTAAATCAAACAACAACAGATGAAGTACAAATTATAGATGGTAGTTTTTGTAACTATTAAAAGTGTTCCTTAATTAAATGGAATATTTATTAGTTCCTATTTTTAACCACTTTTTTTATATATATTTGATCAAATAAATAATAGGTACAATTTGTGAAACTCAACCATCAACACTTAGTGTTATCCCCACTCAAACATTTCAACAAACTATTCCAAGTAATTAAGAACACTAAAGTTTTGATTAAGTAAAAACAGGTTTTTGGAAGGAACCCGAACCTTTTACATAGCAGGAGATCAAAAGAACTAGAAAGACCCGTGCCTGATCACTTCAAAAACTAAAAATGATCTCAACCGAACAAAAAGGGCTCACAACACACATTACATAAAAATCCAAAAAAGGATGGCCTAAGGAAAGCAAAACGACATCAAAAAGATAGAGACCGAGACCACGATCGAGACCGAGACAACTAGATATTTTTCATGATATCTTCAGCGTGGACAACCATCTGCTTCATGTTGTCCGCAGAGGTCTTTAACTCATCCAACTCACGACCTTTGATGTCGCCCTTGTTCATGGTATTGGCTCTGGTCCTCTTCTCGTGACCTTTTTTGTCCGACTACTCCTTGTCGCCATATTTCTCTGTGCTATTCTCAAATCTATTGATCAAGATGTTCATGTTGTCCACCGAAGCTTTGAGGATATGGAAGTTTTGTTCTGCTATCTTCTTAACTATGAGTTCCATCCTATCAATTATGTTGCCCAGATTGTTCATAGCAGTTTCCATCCCTTTCACCTCCTTATTTTCTTCCATCTCTTTAACCTTTTTTTCAGTTGCAATAATTTTACCCACCATGCTTTCAATGGCTTCCGCATTATTAATTGCAACTGCCAATTCTTTAACATTTTCCGACAGGGGTTTCTCGCACATCGTTGCTCTTTTGACAGCATTCATATCTTTCTTCAAGTTGTCTATGTCCTTAACCATTGTACTGACGGTATCACAGAAACCCTCTATACTCTCATTTTCTCCAACATAGTCACTAAACTTACCACTTTTGTCCTCTTGATCCTCTTTCTGCAGACCTTGAGTGTTCAAACCCTCAATGTTGCCCATAACCGGATTCTCCTCCCCCTCCTTATCCTGTCCATCATCATTTTTATTCTCCTCTGCCTCCTCATCGGAGTCAATCAAAATTTGACTAATATCTTTATTACCTCCCTTGCTAATCTTCTTCCTCTGAATTTGCTTTCTCGTACCTTTCCCTTTCTTTGTTTTAATGAATTTACCCTCGAAGGACTCGGCCTCAGACTCCGAAATATCTGAATCCACCACTATCCTTTTCCTCTTAGCCTGTTCCTCCCCTTTTTACTAGTCTCCTTCGAGTCGCCCTCAGTCTCTAAATCAAACTTAAAACCACTGGCTTCACTCTCCATGTTCTCATCTCTTGCATTTTTACCTTTAGTAGGTTTTTTAATGCATCTCCCTTTAAGCACTTTATAAACAAGAGCCATAAGACCCTGGTGAAGGGCATGGTCACCTTTGGGATCTTTCTGTATCTCTTTGATAGTGTGGTCCATGAAACATGCAAGATAATATGGCAGGCTCACCTTTTCCCCATGGTGAAAATGGTTGAGCAAAACAAAGTGGTGTCCATAGGCTCTAGTAAACCTACCATCCAAAGTAATATAGGTGATTGTAGCAAATAAAACAAACCTCCATGGCCTACATATCCGTTTTGGGGAATGATAGGAATTGTCGACTTTCACCATTTTTTTCTTCTCATCATTCGTGACTAGAAATTTGTCCACTACTTTATCAGAGATGTTGCAATCTTTATAAAATTCCATGCCCTTTGTCATCATCACCGTGGCTTCAACAATAATCTCCTCATCCACAGTCATCATCTGGGACCCAACCAGAGTCTTGACATTCTTCCAGTTCTTGATAAAATGTTTGCTAACTGTAGGATCTTTCCCACTAAGCCTCTCCATAAACACACTTAGACCCCCCTCCTGAAGAATATCCCAGATATCCCTGTTCTTCCTCCATTCCGAGCAAGAGGTAGGTTCAAACCTTTTTTAATTTCCTCCCATTTTCCCTTCGCTATAACTGAATTTCCTTCTCTCGACTCCAATTCTTCTTCTCTAGTTTCTGTGGATGCCCTGAAAAAAAGCCCAGAATCCGTGCCAAACAATTATGAAAAGACAAATAAATGCATAGTACCTCTGTAGTAAACCTGCTTCGAAATAAGTGGAAGAGGCATTTAGAAATTATGGTTGATAGTGCCACGTTGCCTCGTCTGGATACGGTCCAGATCGAGCAAGGATTTCACTTCACATTCGAGCTCACTCTCACCATAAATAGTAATGATTTCTTTTGTTTGACAGGCCAGGTTGGCTACCCAATCAACACATGAATTTGCTTCCCTATACACATGTGAAGACACACATTTCAAATGTCTCACTTATTTTCTTAACCGCTTTAATAGCATTGCTTATTGACCAAGATGGCGGGAACTTCTTATTCAAACAATTGATTATATTCAATGAATCTTCTCCACACCAGACTCTGGTGCAGTTGGCTTCCTTAGCAAGGACCATCCCGTGGTATGCTGCCATAGCCTCAGCTACATGATTTGTCTGATTTCCTATAGGAATGCATTTTATAATTTTGCATTTTCCCCATTCGTCCCTAAGTACCACACCACATCCCGCAATACCAGGATTACCAGGATTAAGAACACTAAAGTTATTTAGATTAACTATACATATTTTACTCTTACACTTGACTCTCTATCTATGTCAATTTATCAAATGCATGTATGGTTGTAGCTTTACATGATCAACAAAGCACTGGAGAACATAGGTTGTCATTTTGTATTGATCTTAACCAGACACCAACAATAATGGATGCAATGCAAATTGGAGATGGTAAAAAAAAATATGAAGTGATTTTTTAAAAAATTGAATTTTTGAATTTTGAATTGATTTAATAATTCAATTTTGCAATTTACAGGTTCTGACAAGATTCTAATGGAGGATCATGATCAACACCATTGTAGATAACATGATTGAGACTCTTATGGATAATCAATAAAATTTCTTGCACTTACATATTTTGGTAGTTTGTTAAGTATCTAATGTTAGATTTAATGTTTGGGGATAAAAGGTATTGTTTTAATGTGTGAGTTCAATTACCTTCCCCTTTCACAATGGGATCATGGAGGGAGTTACTTGCATATTCAAGATAGAGACATCATTTATGTAAGATACTTTTGAGTTACATATTATTTGTAAAAATTGGGTTCAACTGTCAATTACACGTTTATATCTATGATACTTTTGAGTTACATATTATGCATAAAAATTTGGTTCAATTGACCAATTATACATAACATAATTTATGTGATATTTGATTAGTATGCAATCAAATTTATGTTATTAACATCCATATTTAGTCCACTAGAAATCTATATAATATTAAGCAGTATTATATTTAATTTTATTAGCTTTATAGAAAAATGGGTAATCTCTATTTTGATAAATTTTATTTTTTCACATATCTTTATATTTAATATTTAAAATTATATCATTTAGTTATATTCTAATAAAATATAAATGAATTAAATTATATTTTATTTATATTAATTTTTCAAGTTCATATTTTAAAATCTTAAATTTTTATTTTTTTTAACTATATGTATAGATATTATATATGCTTAAAAAATTATGTGTAAAATATATATTTTTTAAATAGACTAATTTTTACACTTAAATTTATAGTATTGTATATTTTTTAAGTGTTTTTATTAATTTTATATTTTATATTGTAAATCTAAAATTAACATAAAAATTTATGATTTCTATTTTGTATTAAAATTTGTATTTTATATTTTATTCACTTTTAATTTTATATTTTTTACTTAATATAATAATTAACTATAAAAAATAATATTCTCTCTTATATTTGATATTTGCTTACATTTTAAAAAAAAAAATCTTTGATTTTAAATTTTTTGGTTAAATTTTTTAGGTAATACTTTACATTTCTTTTAAAATAGAAGTTACCAAAAAATTGTATTATAATTTACAATTAATTAATTAAGAGAATGCTTTTTCATAAAAAGAATAAATTTCGTCCGTAAGTTTTTTAAGCGGCAAGTTTGAAATTTTTTAAAGTAAAAGTTTATCTTTTAAATTTCCTTTCTGAAGCGGCAATTTTTAAATTTTATACATGCGTTTTTCCACCAAAAGCAGCTATATATGAGGGCCAAAAAAATAATTAACCTGCAGTTATCCCCCATAAGAAGCTATTTATGAGGGCAAAAATAAATTATTAACCTGCAGTTATCCATGGCATATCATGGCCATCATGTATGATGAGTGCAATTTTGGGGGCTGCGTAGACGTTGCCGTTTGCAACAGGGTAGAATCCCATGTGGATGAATTTCTCAAGATTATTTTTTGAGTCTCGGTCAAACAGTGAATTAGCTTGGATGCTTCAAGCTAAGTTAGCTATAAGACCTGCTCCAGTATGCTAAACCTCCAACAAGTTCTCAATGAATTAAAGATTAATTATATTATTTATTTATTTTTGCATGGATGCAAGAAAGGACTGCAAAACGTGGAAGCTAAAAATAGATAGAATTCACTCAAACAACATAAGAAGATAGCATTTCAAAAATTCTTGAATATTTACGTCCAAGAGTACATGGAATTATGATTAGCCCGTGAATCACCATTCTGAAACTAAAAAGATAGATTTGTGTTAAAAGAATATCAATATGAAAGAAACTCTAAAAGTACATATATTACAAGATTCTAGTTTGAGCTTCACAGTTATGATACAAAAGCAGAGACGAACTTTTGGCTGCAAATAAATTTATATACATTACTATACATTCTAAAGTACTGACATCCTAATCAAATTTCTTTGCTTATTCATTAACTGTGCTGCCGATTACTCAACCTTCCGCAATGCCCATAATGACAGCAATATTACAGCATTCTAAGCATCTGTTGGAGCAATCATCTCAAACGTTATATTTGTCATTTAGTACATTTTATATAAATTAACAAGGAACTAAAATAGTTCAACCATGCAAGGAGGGTAGAGTCCAGATTCAGCTGAAACTTGAGAAACCACAAGCAACTCCTTTTGTACTTTTCTCCGTTCATAGAATACAGGGCAATCAAGGGAAATACATTTGATTGCCTTCTTACCAACCAAATCAGCCCCCCCACAGTGCCTGCATATCTGAATCATGGAGAAAAATTCCCATTATTCAATTTCTCATGGATATCATAAATTAACACAAATCTAATACACATATTAGAGATACACAGAAACATCTAATGGCAAATAAACAAATGCATTAATAAGATCATCTCAAATCAAATGTTTTAGGTTGAATGGAATTACAAGTAACTCGATTAACTCAAACGGACTTTGGAACAAGGTACTGCTCATTTAACTACAATATTATCCTTCTTATATTAATATAAGTGAAATTTCGACATCATCCTATGCCTATGCCAAAACTTAGCACCAAGCCAAAGCTGTACACATAGTATAATCAAATCTGCTTAACAGCACTGAAACAAAAATCTAGAGAATGAGGAAGTAAAGAAATAATAAATTCCTGCAAGTAGAAAACAAAGACAATGTTCTGACGGTCAGTCATCAGGCAGCATGACCAAAGAGTGATCATTTGTAATATTGTGATCATTAAATAGCGATCACTATAAATCAAAATTGCACCTCGACTGGCACGCAAATTTGTATTTCTGAATGGTTATCATCAAAACAGAAGCAGAAAATTAGCCATTTGCCCCTCCTTTGGGCCTTTCGAACGAATTTGCAAGGTGCTCTAGATTCTGATTCTCCATTACAGTGTGCATCTCTTCTAGTCAGGGCAGCAGGAACATACATTGTCCTGTTGGGAGATGGGTTCCAGTTCCCCTCAAACTGTTGCATCACCAACTTTCTGGTTGGACAACTAGTCTTTTATTAAGAGAAGCTTTGTTGCATGACTTTGCCAAGCATTTTCCTCTCTCCATGATAAGAACAAACTTGATCGCTTCAATTCTGCTTAGTAGGTACGTGAAATTGTGACTCTACAGTAGACACTGTTTGATGTTGGATGCACTCTTGCTGAACATCAATGGATTCCTTTTGTTGCTGAATGCTGTTCAACATCAGAACATGGGATGTTTCCATGAAAGGATGTCAATACCTTTTTCATCTGATTTCTCAGATACATTTTAAATACTGAATGTGATGTATTCAAGAGAACAATCAATGCATAACTTTCTTTGCTCTCCTCAGTGACCATTTTTGGGTAAATATAAGTGTCAAGTAGATTAAAAGGAAGCTTACTGCAGAGTGGAGGGAGCTCTAAAGAAGAGGGGGCATTCCAGAAACTCACGTTGAAGAAGAGGAAGCATGATGTCCTCTCCGAGTATTTAAATCTATTCCAGAATTAACTCATGGTATAATTAATTGTTAGAAACAGAGTGCAGCTTACAGCAGGGTGCCTTTATGAAGGGAAACTGCATTAGTCAGTAGTGGAAGAGAATTGGGTGGGTTGAGAAGGCCTTAGGTGGAAAAAAAGACATCCGTGTCTAAGAATATTAAATGCTAAGGGGGTGAATGTCGAGATGTGGAACAACTTGATGTTGGAAAGGTATCTTTGGAAATCATTGTGCTCACATGTGTTGATGTTTATAGTGTCGGTCAGTATTCTTCCCTAAACCGACAGTGCAAATCTAAATGTCTAATTGGCCTTTTGGCTTTAGACATTTCAGGAGATCGATTCATTCTTGCCGACTTTGTATTTGTTATTATAATTAAATGTAATCCCACCATGTTTAGTGAAAAGTCGGGTCAAATATAATATAACCGATGACTATTAAATGAGTCGTGTTGATTGGTTAGAAGCCGACTTTTGGCATAAGTCGTGTTGCTTGATCTCATCGTGGTGGAGTATATAGATCGAAGAACTCCATCTCCTTTGGCAATTGAATAAACACACAAGCAGATCATATCTTTTCTGCAGTTCGTATTCTTCTACAGCAGATCGGCATCTCTCCTTCACATTCAGGCAGATCGTATAGATAACATCTTCTTCAAGATTGGGTTCTATCTCCAGCAATTTGATATCTCCTACAGCTAATTGTGATTCTGATATAAAGCAGATCGAACCTATATTTATTGCTTGATTCTAGAGTGAATCTTCTTGTTGTATAGCTTCAAAGTGTGAAGCATTTGCAAAGACATTTTGTTAATACATTACAAGACATTTGTTGCTGGGTTTTTTCACCTTCAGGAGGAAGGTTTTCCCAGGGTACATCCTGTGTTATTGTGCTTCAATTATTGCTAATCTAATCTGATCATAAAACTTAACAACATGGTCCTCTGCTCCATCTTCTGAATAACAAACTGACGCATGGCTCTTTGCTTCTTTTTGATCCAATTCTACCTTTCTGCCTCTCATAAATTTTCTCAGGGTTATGAGGAGTACACATGTGCATTTGCAATTGGAAAGTCCCTTTTATCAGATATCCTAGGATTCATATTATTATGCAAAGTCATTACTATTGCAGTACACATTGAATGAAGATTGGGCTGAAAAGTGCTTAGAAATAATTACAACTCCTACATATATATCTTTGTGATTTGTTACCCAACCAAGCCATCAAAAAAAGCATGAAGTTAATGATACCCAGATCTTGTAAGTTACCCTGAACAGGGTTGTGAATCTTTAACAGCACAAAGTAAAAAGGCTTGATATTTTGCTCTGAAAGATGCTGCTATACATGGATTTTATAGATGAGGTCATTAGCATTTCTGTCAACTTTTGTCCAACCAGCAATACCAGTACAGTCCACTGGGATTCTGTTTGCACCTTTTTTAATTATATAAATCACAGACCAATGAAATCTGCTGATTATGTGCATTTAAAAGTGGCTGTGATTGAGGCAATACATAATAAAGGCATTTCATATTTCACTCACTGGACTAAATCAGTTACTATAACTTGAGCTCTGATATCATTTAAAAATGTTGCAAAAATTGATTAACCAGTTGTGAAAAATTGTTAATTGAATTATCAGTCAAGGAGCAAAACCAATCCAAAGTATTTTCTTTCAACGATCTAGGCAAAAATTTTGCAAGGGGGGCATCCTCAAGAATAAAAATGCTGCATAAAATGGTAAATGCTGACACATGAAAATTATGATCACCTATCCCACTGTATTTCTCAAAATGTGGTACCTCCATATGGTGTGGGATAGGAGTCTTAATAATCGAAAATGAAAGTGGGCTACTTGTTCAATATGATGAAATAGTTGGTTGGAATTAGGTTTATGTTCTGTTGACCAATCATTATTGTCATGATGACAAATTTTGCCGAATTTTATGTTTATTTTTAAATATATGTATACTTCTAATAAATTTGCATAGAAGGCGAATTTTATCCGAATTTTATGTTCTGTTGACCAATCATTATAAGCATGTAAAAAAATGTGTTGCATTTGAAAAAAAACTTTTTGGTTGCTTACACAAGCCTATGCAATGCCTACATCAGTAGGTAATTGTACTTTGTAATTCTACCAAATTTGGACCATCTAAAAATTTTGTTGACAACCTCTCTACATTTGACATAATATTTGGCAAGCACTTTAAAGTTGGCAGGGCAGCTAAAATTGGCAGAAGTTTATAAAGTTGTGCTACTTCACTTTTCCTTCTAAGCACCTTTCACAAAAATCAGCATAACTTTTGTTTAAATTTTCAGATTTTCAACTTCTTATACGTGTCAAAAAGCTCTTTAAATCTCTATAGTATGATAATATTTTGTTTTGTCTGATTCTAATCACAAAGTGATTGAAATTTCAGTTTGAAACTCTCATTTTCCCACATAAATTGCAATTGCACTCAAATAATGTGCGAAAACTTCGTAATTGCTGGGGGGCTTTAGGCATTGTTTATTTTGTATTTCCATGCACTAATGAGGGGTAGGAGGGTGTGATTTTTTGCATTGTTTTTCTGGTTTGGTCTCTGTTTGATGGATTTGAAGAGTTAATCATGATTAGCAAAAAGCACCTTGCTATTATCAAGTTGAATAGATGGAACCATAAAAACCTGGCAAGATGGTACCCTGAAGCACTTAAAATGGCTTGATATTTTGCTCCATCTCAACGAACTGATTCCTGACCCCACTTCTTTTTGGTAGAAAATTGTATGGAGGGATCATATTGAACATGCATTAAGATTAATTTTGTGTAATGCCAATATTGACAGCATGATGGCCTCCATGCATATCGAGTGTTATGGAGATCCAAATGGACCTCCACTCCTAGAGAATCCTTCTATGGATTGTTTTATACCTCTTGATGTTTTTCAGCCATATGATCCTGATGTACTTAAATCAATTGCTATACAAAGATTTGGAAGGTTGCAATGATAGAGAGAATTCTCCTAATACTTCTCCTCCACATGCGTCATTGGATTTTTTAGTGACTCCTGTTGTAGATTCAAAGGGGTTGATCTTCTTTATCTCCAAGTTAGAATCTTGAGGTTGAGCACTCTTCCATTCCAACACTTGTAGATTTATTCTCTGTTCATAGTCAACCATCTAGTGTGAACACAAAATCGATGGATGAGTGGTGTGGTCCAATGACATGCACCAAGCCTTCACCATTATCTCTTTCCATCACTGAGTTTAGTGTTGCTTTCAATGAGGCTTCTAGTGATTCAGTTCAACAAGAACATATATGCTTTCCAAAGATAGTTCATTGGGACAACTACTTCATAGATTTTGAGAATCTATTTTGTGAGTCCTGCCTTTCAGATCTCGAAGACAATTTTGAGGCTTTGAATTTCCTGTTTGATTACAGTTCACTGTAGTTGTTAGCCCTTCATCTTTGGTTCCTACTCTACATTTGTTTCCAATGCTTTGAGTTGCCACCATCTTTAGATAGGTGTAAGAATCTTGATCTGTTCTTGGCACCTTTCCTCACCAATCTAGGGAATACAGTACAATTACCAAAGATATTCATATTGCATTTTCTTCCCTCTTTTTTGGATTAGGATGAGCTTTGACATGCACCATTAAGTTTACATCTTTGTAAGGGAAAAAAATGTGGTTTTGTGTATATGGACTTTCTTAAACTTCTTGTATCATCCTTCCATCTCCAATGCATGAGGCATCACTTTGGGAGGGGAAGGTGTAAGGGCGCTCCCTAGTATCTCTCTTCGGAGGTTTTATCATTGTACATGGTTACTGTTGTCATTTTATGACACCCTTGGTCCATCAATGAGAACCGATCAGAGATATGTTCCATGGACCAGAGCTGCCCAGTTGATCAAGGAGAAAAGTAGTGAAATCATGGTTTAAAGTGTTGCCTTGTCGGAAGTTCCTTGGCCCTCTCTTTCTCTTCTCTGGAACTCCGGAACCCCGAGGTTCCGAGTTTCTTTGCGAGTTTCTTTGTCTTAGCCTCTTTCTTTCCTGCTCCGGAACTTCGAAACTCCAAGTTTCCGAAGTTCCCTTCCTCCCCTTACCTTTTCTTCTGTTCTCCTCCCCCGGAACAATGGTCTAACCCGAAACTCCGGAACCCCTCGATTCCAAAGTTCCTAGTCTTCAACCCCGGAACTCTGGAACCCTCAAGTTCCGAAGTTCCTAAGTCTTCTACCCCGAAACTCCGGAAACCCCAGGTTCCCAAGTTCCTTGTTCTTCAACTACAGTGACCCCGGTCTCCGAAGTTCCCCAACTACGGTGACCCAGGTCTTCGAAGTTCCCCGGAACTTCGGACCCCCGAGGTTTCGAAGTTCCCTTCCTTGCCTTTCCCAGAACCCCGAGGTTCCCTCCTCCCCCTTCTTCCTTCTTCTCCCCGGAACTCCGGAACCCTGAGGTTCCGAAGTTCCTTCCCCTTTTGCCTTCTCTCTCTAGTTCCTCCGAAACTCTGGAACCCTGAGGTTCCGAAGTTCTTCCCTTGTCTTCCTCACTTCGGGAGTTTGAACTTCCGAAGTCTCTAGGTTTCCTTCCGACTGGCGACACTTCTAGATGGCGTAATCGACAATCAAAGCTTTAAATGCTCCGACAGTTTTGGTGACTTGTGCACTTTTTTTGTGGAGCCATAGGGGTGCATTTAATGTTTTTGGCAGGATTTCCATCAAGGGAGGAACGGGGCCATGCTTGGTGACTTGTGTCATGACTGTAATGCCTGACTTTGGAAGGTTAGTCAATCCACCTTCTCAGGATTGCCCTTTGTGGGTATGGCTAGGTTGCTTGCATGTACAAGTCAAGTGCATGCACTTCCAGACTGACATGCAGGGGTCATGATCACCCTTGTGAACATTTTCTATATAATGGCTTTTAAGCCTCATTGTAAAGGGTTCTCTCCCTGCTGCCTTGAGCTTTCTTATGCTCTTCTCTTCTCTTGAAGACTTGTAATCTTTTGCATTTCTGCAACTGTAAGATTGGCTTTTGGCCTTATGATTAATTGAAAATCTCCATTCTTGCCTTCCTTCAACTTATGTATGATGTGTATGTGTTCTTACCTCCATTATAAGTGTATGTTGTGGTTTCCTTTCACATGTATGTTGTGTTAACTTGTTTTTCTGAGTGTGACTTTGTGGGAATCCTTCTCCCCTCTTGACACTTAGAAAATTCTAACCTCCACACATGCGTTTGGGTCACTCATGCAATTGAAGTTTGTGCATCTCTTGGGCTTTTCAGTTGATTCCTTGTGCCATTTCAGGTGGGGAGAGGAACAATCTCTTCTTGGTACATCACCTCCTTTTATTTCAAGCAATTCCCTCTTCCCTTTACCTCTGCAAAT
Source organism: Cryptomeria japonica (assembly GCF_030272615.1). Classification (NCBI taxonomy): domain Eukaryota; kingdom Viridiplantae; phylum Streptophyta; class Pinopsida; order Cupressales; family Cupressaceae; genus Cryptomeria; species Cryptomeria japonica. The sequence continues at coordinate 633,906,779 of NC_081413.1, forward strand.
CGTTAGGATAGGTTTAGGAGTTAGTTTTGAAGTGTTGAGTTGGTTCGACACCTGCACCTGGAGTGAGAAGGAAGTCGGCCTTCTTCGGAGATTCAACCCCCTCGCGCAAGGTCCCACACTTCGGGGTTGTTTCCATGTTTCACGAGGTTGCTGAGTTGATAGCTTAGCAAGGGTGCAAGCTTTTGTGATAACAAGTACCTAAAGATTATTAATTTATTCCTCTTCCTAATGATGGATCATAGAGTGTGATCCGAAAGGTTGATTCAAAATATTTAATGTCCCCTATTGGAATGCTACATGTTTCCCAATAGTTACACACATCATTTAACATCATTATGTCTTAAATTAGGTTATTGAGATTAGAAGTATATATAATGCAATAACTAACTAGTTAAATTTAGGGTTTGCCCTCACTTCTTTCCTAACCCTACGGAAGATGGTGGAATTACAATGCTAGGGCGCTTGGAAATAGTCTACGAGAAGACTCCCTCAAGGCTTCTTAAGAGCATATGTTTATGCCCACTCAGGACTCTCCCTCGAGGCTTCAGAAATATATGTCCTTACCCATCTAGTGACCAAATTACTCCAACTTTCCCTACACAAACCCCCTATCCCAGCAGAGGCATTAGCAGAAAAGCAAGAATTAGACCATTTATTTTATTAGCTTTCCAAGTATAACAAATGCACAAGGAATTAAGTATTAACCTGATATGCATTTAAAAATATGGTGTCTCAGATTATAGATATTTGATCTTTATTCATAACATTCCATATTGTATAATTTGCAATAGTTGTTTGACAATAAGTAACATACATCATACCAACTGTTTCTGCAGCAGTAATGATCGTTCCCCCTCTTGAGTGTGTAGTTTTCCTAGCATTATTCTTCTGATCCGATTCCTTTCCCTTATATCCCTCAATGTGAGGGAGAGGTCACACCTCTTCATCATGTATGCCCTATGCAAGAGACACGCCCTTTCCACCATTAGAATCCTTTGAATGAGTGCAACTCTTCATTATTTCTGCCCTTTGAAAGGGACACAACCTTTCACAATCAGATCTGCACTTCTGATTCCAAATTATCCCCCCTTCAAATGAGTTCTCTTCTCCCTTTTATACCTCATATTTGGGGGAGTCACAACTTATCATTTCACACTTTTTTACCATTCATTAACTTTAATCAAATTTTAATTATAATTAATTATATTCTTTTATATTTATATTTTATTTTTATTTTTATTCATTTGTATTTTAATGTTATTATTATTATTATTTATTATTAAATTATATTTCAAAGTGGGGACATTACAAAAAAGCTCATACAAATTTTCTATAAGCTATTCAACATATCATACAATGGATTGTGGAAATTCAATGACTCTAAATGGTTTGTTTTGTTGGGATCCATTTCACTTTTGTCCTAAGTTGAACTTAAGGGAAGGTACTGGTGTAATTAATTGTTCACTTTATATTGAGTTCACTTAAGTAGTGAACTTCATTAACTTAGGTAAATTCAGTTTATTTCTTTGATAGGATAGAAGAATGAGTACACCATTCAATTGTTCTTTTGGAATTCAGTTTTATCCTTATCCTCTTTGGATTTGGAAACTTAAAGACTATATATGGTAGCTCTTTCCTTTCATTTACATACACTAAATTGAATGCAACTATTGGCATGCTATAATTCTTGTCTCTTTCATTGCTCTTGAATTTATGTCCTCTTGCTGTTAGTATTCTTAGGACGGATATAATATTGCAAGTTCAATATTAAATCTAGCAATTTTTAATATTGAACTTAATACATTATATGAATGTTTAAACTTATATTTTGATGTCATGATTGTTTGGGTTCAGATTCAACTGTTAGCCTTTTTCTCCTTAGTTCCAGCATGGCTAGGTTTATACACACACAAATTAAATGTACAAAATTAAATACAGAACACAGATTGATATCTACTTTTGCCTGTAAGTTTCTCTTGCTTTCTATTCACACATAGAATGGCATTTTGAGGTAACTTAGGAGGTAACAGTTTCTGTGATTGAAATTCACTTTTTAATCATGTTATAAAAATTTGAGACACAAATGCGTTTGAGAAGCCTTACAGCATCAAGATGTTGAATCTCTTTCTCCAGTCTAGAAGTCCTTCCTGTCATGGTTAGAGCAGAAATGCACTGATTCACAGAGCAGTGATCGCATAAAAATGTTGAAGCTCTAATCAGGTCCCCACATACCACACAGTGCTGAGAAAGATAGTAGTGATCTATTGTCCATCTGTTTGAAGTTCCTTTCTGATATTTCTTGGAATCATGTGTTTCTTCACTATTTCTACTCTTTGATGGAGATGAATTTTGACGACGTTTAGCTAACATTGGCCTTACTGGACGTGGCATTTCTGAATACCACAATTTTAAGTCCACACCAACAAGGCTAAATACTCTTTGCAGTGCAGGAATTATCTGTTTGGTTATGTAATAAATATCATGCAGCCTATGTGACGTATTGATATCTAGAAGTTCTAATGGATCAACAACCATATCCATGAGACGTGCACCAGGTTCCCCATGAACAACTACATATCGTACACGCTCTCCATAATGAGGCTCTGCTCGGGGATCAACTCTCATGGCTTTAGTTGAAACAATAGCTGCTGGGGGAAGAGATGAAGCTTTCGCACTGTATGTGCCTAGGCGGACCTCCTTTGCAAAGATAAAATCCTGAAGTGATACCCTACCGCTTAAGATTTTACTCCACTGGCGATAAAGATATGACTTGACCTGTACAGTAAAATGAAATGCATGATTACTTTCAAAATATGAACAAAATTTTATGATGCAATTAAAATTTGTTTAGAATTCATTTTCTTTTCCATTCATCATCTTTGCACTACTGGGCATGTATATCAAACTGCAACCAAGGTTGTAGTACTTACTTCTGAAAGGTTGGGAGATTCAAAGAGTATTCTTAAAGAGTGCTCTAAGATTTTTGCAACTGCAGGACAGTTATCTCGTCGCACAGTTTCAATGCCTTTAGCATCAAATGTAGGTTTGGACTGTGCAGAGCTCTCATAACTGTAACCAACATATCTCTTCTTGGTAAGCAAAACACACGGATGATAGACTTTCTCCATTTTCAATGTGACAGGCTTAGGATTTATTGCTGTTATTGCAGATGCAATCTGTTGACCAATTCTGAATGCCTCTTCTCGTGTACGGCCTTTAAGTAGTACAAACATGCTGCATAACAAATTACTCAGGCTAACAATTAAATTATCTTTGTCAAATTTCTTTTAAAAAAAGTGTAACTGACTAAATAAAAATATATACCTATCAGTATCTCCATAGACAACTCGTGCATTCCAATCACTATTTGAATTAACAAAATTAATTGCATTTTCAAGTGTTCTCCGGCCACATTGGACGATGCTATCTGCAATCTCTGCACAAGGCATGCGGCCACTAAAGCCAGCAGCTGTGTAACCATAAGTTACATTTGCTATCAGCTTGAGTGCAAGCTGCCTAGCATTAAGCACCTGCATGGATGATGTCAAACATAAGTATCCAGATATATACAGAAATATTTCAAAAGGTAATACAACAAGTTCTACAACTGAAATAATATCCATGCATGCTTTATGAGATCTTCCGATTGTAACTTAATGCTTATTAGATTGTCCACTTATGCTTTGCTGTTGCATGCTTTATGGGATCTTCCATTTGTGACTTACATTCTTATTGAATTGTGCATGTCCGATGAGTCCATGCTCTCATTATATCATACTGGACTCATGTGATGTGGCATATACCCTCAGGGATTATTTGATTATTGGCCAATTTGGATACTATTGGCAGCCATAGTATTTTGTGTGTGCTACTCATCTATATGTTCTTTTATCATGCGCTTTCTAATTTACTAACAGTGTAAATAACTTCTACAATTTAAAAGCAATAGTAGTTATAAAAAACCTCTACTCAAGAGGCCATGGCATATACTGCTACAAAACATAGTTTATAATTTTGATTTACTTGAGGCGGTATAATCCACATGTGCTTTAAAAACTTGTTCAAAAAACCAAGAAAGGAAGGTAAAAAAAGCTCAAAATGACTATTAGTTCAATGCTTCTAGCAATGATGCTTACACCGAGCAACTGTGGTTTCATATGGTAACAAAAACCAAAACTAAATCACTTTATTGTCAAGAGAAGTAAATTCTGTTCAATGCATAAATAACTGAAATGCTTCCGATTATAACTCATTCCCTTTGATAAATTCACCATCACCACCACCTTTTAAAATCCAAAGCAAAGAGCTCAGAGATATGGATGTGGTATAAACTACCCGCTGTAAGACTCTTTGTGTTGGCTGCAATTTCTTCATTGCATTCTTAACCATGATTCGTGTTGATAAGATTTCTTGTAGTAATCTGGGTAGTACACCTGGACGGACCTTGAAAACCAAACATGTCACCTGTTAGATATGTAAAATAATTTGCAAGGAAAGCCACTATTATCAATCACTGTATTAAAAGAAGATGGCAAAGGCTCAAAAGGTTTGATACAATACAGTGCTAACACTACCAAGGATATTGTACTATCAAAAACAATTCACTGAACACAGAAGGGTGTGATCTATAATAAAGAATAAAGTGTCAAGAAATAATGCTAGCATATTGCATTGAAGTAAATTGCAATCTTGCTATTACCTACGGCTACAATAATGCAAATAGGCCATTCAGATGATATCTTGTCATAAATATATTCAGAGTAGTTGTAAGCGAAACACTTCATGGAAGACAATTGAAAAAGTTAAGAAAACGGAAAAGATTTTCTTTCTCATGCTGAGTTTCCATTGTACAATGATCATTATTCATCCACATCTTCTCATTTAATGAATGTGATTTGTCTTAACTTGATATAGATGCTCAACCTGCACTCTTTTCCATCGCTGTAAACCATAATCATGGTGAACGAAAAAATTCTCTTTAGGCATAAAAACTAACTACTTGATCCAATGAATTATTTTAATTTTTTTACATTTTGTAACAAAGAACCTTTCTTGTTAGCAAAAATAAGTATCATCATTTTGAGACATCCCCACCAAATATATATTTTCTTTTGTGTTAATTGCTTAATGTCCCGATGTAATTTGGACAAGGCCAAAATCCTATCATTAAGACTCGTACTTGTTATTTTTTTATGTTTGTATTAACTCAATGATTAATGTTGTGGACTTAATACATTAAACATCAACTAGTGCAATTGTCAAGTAACTGAAGGATTAGGAATTAAAGGGTTCCATTTTTAATTTACAACATGGTTGTACCTATACATATATTTTTCGAACAAAGCAGGTTTCTGTAGGTGCCAAGGGTGCGATAAAAATGGACCTAGCAACCTATTCCATGGACAATCCTTAAACCTTATAAAATTTCCTTACAATTAGGAGATTGAATTGCCCTAGAAAAACCCAACAACTGCAAGTATGGCTTTGACTGGAAGTCAGTCACTTCACTCTAGACTGATTGGTCAATTAACCCCCTCACTCTCTCGTGAATGTTCATACTTGAAACAAAGTAATAAGAAAATTTATAAAAATAAAGCTGAAGGAAAGAAAAAATAAAAAATAGAAACCAAAAGAATGAAAACTAAAGCCAAAAATTTCACCAAGGTTGTAGCATTTTTCCAACAATCCAGTAGGGAAGAGTGGAAGGCATTAATGGAGGAAATTCTTCCTTTCCATGGCTGGGAAACAACCCACATTAATGAGAAGAGGGCATGGGTATATAGAGGATACCTGACAGTTACTAAGGCATGGCACCCCAACCCTTGGGTCATCCAGTTTTGCAGGTCATGTGGAAAAAAATAGCACGCTAGCCAATCTTTCACTCAGGACCTTGATAAACCTGCTTTGTTGGGCTTAGTTTTGGGAAGGAAAACGAAGGGGAAAGGCACAACAAAGGCAATGTGGTGTGGTGACTTGTTTGGAGGGTAAATGGAGGCCAGGCATAGAGATAGGAAGACAACAATAGATTGCAATGCCCCCAAAACTGCATTTGCCAAACTAGGTACCATTTGGAAACAAAAGGAGCTTTAGGGCCATGCATACAGATTGAGCAGTGTATCTTCAGACCAGTTCAATGTTAATGCTGATGATACCTCTTGTTGCAGGGACAAACAAGTTCACCCATGTTTTGAAATCCAGTTTCCTCCCATAGCAAATCCTTGGAGAGTGATGATGCATATACGAGGAACCACCATGGCATTAACAGCAAATCGAGCTGCAATTGTTGTCAATTATGCTGCATAACTTCTGCTAGCTGATGTCTTTGATGTTCATTGATGAGAGATTCCTCAATGGGCTCAGCACAACTTTGAAGGCTAATGAAATTTTGTCTTGGCAGGTCCAGAGATTTGATCTGCTTTATGAGGCAATCTTGTAATAAGAAGTGATTATTCATTTGCTCTTGGATGTAGTTAACCAAAAGAAAAGCAAATTTTTGGACATATTTGTTCTCCTTATGTTTTGCCTCCAATAGTCCTCTCAAGGATTTGTTTATGCTTGCTACAGCAATATGTAGCAAAGACACTCGCTCTTGAGGAAGGCAATGGAATAATAAAATGGTTAGGGTTGATTGTCTGCCTCATTAGCCAGCTGATTCTTGAGGGGATTGTCATTAATTGCACAGCTAGAGGAGTTTATTTTTTGCATAGAAAGCCTGATTGTGCTGGGAGGAAAAAGAGAGTAGGGCTATTGTGAGGTCCATTGAAGAGATCAGCAGACCATGGCACATGAATAAGAAAAGGGAGAACCATAAGGCTTCTTGAGCAAAGGACGGTAAAAGCTGATTTGGCAAAATGGTTTCCTACAATTTTCTGGAGAGGCAAAGAATATGGAAATGAACTAGTTTTAAAGCTCACCTGCTTCTCACAGAGATTTCATTTGTTTTCAGCTGATTTGCACAGAGAAGATCAGTCCTTTCTATTGTAGAAGTCCTAGAAATTCTAATTTTGCACCTTTTGTAAATCATATGGTGCTTTCTGCTTCCAAGTTCCAAGTTAATCAAAAAATTGACGTCCTAGCAAATCTAAATTTGCACATTTTATAAGAGTTCAGTTGGTTGTTACTCACATGTAAACACTTAAATAAATGGTAATATGCATCTGCTTTTATAGTTTTAGCTAGAAATTTGTTTGCTTCTTTTTGTCATACATTTCATAGTTAACAGGGTTTTGTTGTGACCTTATCACACATTGCCCCATTGCAAATGGGGACCCCCTCTTTCCTGCTTTCCACGTCTTGTTAGTTTAGGGTTTTGGCAGTAGGCGGCAACTTTTGAGTTTTCAAGTGCTCGAGTCTCAAGTTTTGATATGATCATGCCTAGGTTCTATTAAGGTTTTTAAGTTTTGAGTAGGACCACGCATATAAAATGTTAAATGTCTAGGCGATCCTAATTTTGTCTAACTCTGGATTTTGAGTGTAATTGAGTTTAAAATGTGTTCAAATCGGTGATATTTTCATGCCTAAGCATCAAGAGGTCGTTTAGGGGTTATTTTCTTGCTCCTAAGAGGTAAT